>NC_031989.1:82565282-82714091 GCF_001879085.1 Nicotiana attenuata
GCCATGAGGATGATGCCTCCGAACCATGATGCCTTTGAATAATGATATGCGAAAGATAAAGGGGGGGTCCTGAGGCCATGGCATGGCGTTCTCGGGCTATGAAAATGGTGCCTCCGAACAATGATGCCTTTGGACAATTTGGCGATATTTCAGCCCATGAAATGCAGGATTTGACGATGTTTCAGCCGATGTAAAGCATAAATATGAATGGCGGTATTTCAGCCGATGTGGAGATTTAAATGTAGTTGGCAATCTTTCGGCCATGCAGGATTTAAATAAAACTGGCGACATTTCAGCCGATGTGAATAAGAGGTGGCGATATTAAAGCCATGCAGATGGAGGTAGAGCTTCACCTCGAAAGGCAGAAAAGTAACCCTATGCAATGCAGGGAAATGCAGATGGAGACAGTGCTTAGTCTCGGAAGGCAGAAAGGTAGCCTTATGCAATGCAAGAAATGCAGATGGAGACAATGCTTAGTCTCGGAAGGCAAAAAGGTAGCCTTATGCAATGCAAGGAAATGCGGGATGGAGGTAGTGCTTAACCTCGGAAGGCAGAAAGGTAGCCTTATGCAATGCAAGAAATGCAGGTGGAGGTAGTGCTTAACCTCGGAAGGCAGAAAGGTAGCCTTATGCAATGCAAGAAATGCAGGTGGAGACAGTGCTTAGTCTCGGAAGGCAGAAGAGTAGCCTTGTGCAATGTACGAAATAAAGGTGGAGGTATAATGAAATTTCTTAGCTGAGAGATGATAGCTGATAGCTGATTGCATCATTGTGGCTGCTGGGGATGCCGTGCATGGGTGGCACTTGTAAATAGGCGATGATTCTGAGAGTTGTATTCCTGAAAAAGTATGAGTATGTAATTGTATCTGATGACTTTATGTCTCGGGTGCCTGCATCCAAAGAAAAATCGTGAGTTTTGTAAAGGGGGAAGGTTAGTTCGTCTTCCCGTGGACTTTGCTTGTCCTACTCGGCTCTTGCTTTCGTTGGGGCAGCATCGCTAAACAAAGCAATTTTGATAGTAGCCATGCATGATTTAATAAAATATGATGTAAATACATAATTTAAAATGATTTTCTTTTAGATGAGCCGACGATTGCGACGCGGTTCAAGACATTGCGACCACTTTTGTTCCGGAATTTTGAGGGTCCTCCTCAAAATTCTGCCCCAGTTTACTGGGCTGGTGCCTCTGACGGTTGCGTGCGATGAATGGTTGAAAGTCAGCTTCGGAATTTTGAGGGTCCTCCTCAAAATTCTGCCCCAGTTTCTAATATCGGGGAAAATGAAATTTTTATTGAATTGTGACCGAACCCATAGGGTTGCCTACGTATCCCCTCTTAAACGGGAATCAGGTCAAACGTAGTTCAAATTTCATCATACATAAATTATAATGATTACACATAATAATGCTTGACTGCGTCTGAATTGATCGGCTTTGGCCAAACTTCTCCATCCATTTCTGCGAGTATAAGGGCTCCTCCTGTTAGGACCCGGTGAACCATGTACGGGCCTTGCCAGTTAGGAGAGAACTTTCCTTTGGCCTCATCTTGATGCGGAAAAATCTTCTTCAGCACCAGCTGCCCCGATGTGAATTGTCTCGGCTTGACTCTTTTGTTGAAAGCTGTGGACATCCTGTTCTGATACAATTGACCACGGCAAACTGCATTCAGTCTTTTCCCGTCTATAAGGGCTAACTGCTCATAGCGACTTTTTACCCATTCTGCATCTTCAAGTTCCACTTCCTGTATAATCCTCAGGGAGGGAATCTCTACCTCGACTGGGATGACTGCCTCGGTACCATAAACAAACATATAGGGAGTTGCCCCAGTTGATGTGTGGACTGTGGTACGGTATCCCAATAAAGCAAAGGATAGCTTTTCGTGCCACTGCTTGTGTTTTCTATCATTTTCCTTAGTATCTTCTTGATGTTCTTATTGGCCGCTTCTACAACTCCATTCATCTGAGGTCTGCAAGTTCTTGTGTTTGATCTTGAAGATTTCGCACATGGCTTTCATCAAATCACTGTTGAGATTGGAACCATTATCAGTGATGATTGACTCTGGGATGCCGAACCGGCAAATGATACGGTCACGGACAAAGTCTACCACAACCTTCTTGGTCACTGCCTTATATGATGCTGCTTCAACCCATTTGGTGAAACAATCAATTGCCACTAGAATGAACCTGTGCTCGTTTGATGCGGCAGGCTCGATAGGCCCGATGACATCCGTTCCCCAAGCAGCGAACGGCCATGGTGAGCTTGTTGCATTGAGCTCATTAGGAGGCACCTTTATCATATCTGCATGAATCTGGCAGCGATGGCACTTTCGAACATACTGGATCCAGTCCGTCTCCATAGTCATCCAAAAATAACCAGCTAGGAGTATTTTCTTGGCTAAGACGAAACCATTCATGTGCGGGCCACAGGTCCCTGCATAAACCTCTCCTAACAACCTGGATGCTTCCTTTGCTTCGACACATCTTAGTAATCCCAATCGGGAGTCCTCCTATACAGGATTCCTCCGCTGTGAAAGAAGTGATTGGATAGCCTCCGCAGTGTGCGCTTTTGAGTAGTATTTGCAAATTTTGGGTATTCTCCTGTTGCCAGATATTTCTTAATGTCATGAAATCATGGTTTTCCATCTGCTTCTTCCTCGACGTGAGCACAGTAGGCGGGTTGATCCTGGATTTTCACTGGGATAGGATCAATGAAGTTCTTATCCGGATGTTGAATCATGGATGATAGAGTGGCCAATGCATCGACGAACTCATTCTGGACTCTGGGGACATGCCGGAATTCTGTCTTTGTAAACCTCTTCCTCAACTCCTGTACATGATGCAAATACGAGAGTATTTTGGAGTTCTTGGTTGCCCATTCTTCTCGAACCTGATGTATGAGCAAGTCTGAATCCTCGATCACTAGTAAGTCTTGAATGTTCATATCAATGGCCAGCTTGAGCCCTAAGATGCAGGCTTCATACTCGGCCATGTTGTTGGTGCATGGGAACCTGAGTTTGGCGGACACCGGATAATGCTAACCTGTTTCTGATACTAGAACTGCTCCTATGCCAACTCCTTTAAAGTTTGCTGCTCCATCGAAAAACATTCTCCAGCCATCATAGGATTCTGCAATGTCTTCTCCTATGAAAGAGACCTCCTCGTCAGGAAAACACGTCTTTTGAGGCTTATATTCTCCATCCACGGGATTTTCGGCAAGATGATCTGCCAGTGCTTGTCCTTTGATCGCTTTCTGGGTCACGTAGACAGTATCAAATTCACTCAGCAGGATTTGCCATTTGGCTAGCTTGCCAGTGGGCATGGGCTTCTGAAAGATATATTTCAGCGGATCCATTATTGATATGAGGTAAGTGGTATAGGCACAAAAATAGTGCCTCAACTTTTGAGCCACCCAAGTCAGAGCACAACAGGTGCGTTCTAATAGAGAGTACCGGGCCTCGTATCGATTGAACTTTTTGCTGAGGTAATAGATGGCTTGCTCCTTTCTCCCTGTTTCGTCGTGTCGCCCCAGAACACAACCGAATGCTCCATCCAATACTGCAAGGTAGAGCAAGAGCAGTCTGCCCGGTTCAGGCAGAACCAGAACTGGCGGCATTGACAGGTATTCCTTGATTCTGTCGAAGGCTTTTTGACAATCATCAGTCCATTTAGTGGCGGAATCCTTCTTCAACATTTTAAAGATCGGTTCACAAATGATAGTGTCGACGCCCCCTTTTTCTAAAGCGAAATCGGGTTTACGACATTTGGGAAGACAACTCTATTCCCGTTTGGGAATTGGGTTTTTGGATTTGAAGAGTCGCCACCTAATGATTAAGTGCATTAGGACACTAAGGGTTTTGAATTTGAAAACCAGAGTTCGGGTAAGGGCTAGAAATTATCTCGAGGGGAAGGTGTTAGGCACCCCTCAAGATCCACTAGTGTGGTTCCCGGCCATGCTATGTTGTGACTTTACAAATAATCAATCAAGGCTCAAATAAGGACTTGCAATTAAATTGAAACTTGTGAAAGTAAGTAGAAAGAGAGCAGAGATTTGAAAGGTCTAAACAATTCTAAAGAGAGCAAACAAAGACTAACAAAGGAAAAGGGATCCTATGTTTATGATTAATATGGATCACTTCAATGCAATACCCAGCAATCACTCCTCAAAGAGGGGTCCCACGTGATATTAGCGCATCGGTCACCATCTCCATATTCTACCCTTCCCACCCCGTAAAGGTTATTTAAACGTGTGGATTGGTCACGAATGCTTATTGCGTGCTATTACCCGTCCCGTCCTATAAGTCCTAGAGGGTATTTAGGACCACTATTCCTACAAGGTAAGGACTAGGCTGAACCCTTGGGTTTAAAGGACAAAATGCTAGGCGACATACATAACAAGTAGGACTACACTTAAAGGAACCATACAAAGGCAAATAAGAGGCTCACAAATCCCTCACAGGTAAGCATGTAATTAGCACGTCTCAAACACATTTAAGGTCTTAAAAGAACGCGAGTTTAAAGATAAGTTTCAGCAGAAGGTTTAACCACAACTGAGTGATCCAAAGAGTGTTTGACTTGCAGAAATACAACTAAGAAAACACCTGAGTAAGTAAAGGTGAGGGAACTGTTAAAACATCGTTTGGAAAAAGTAGAGATTTGAAAATACAATAGTTTAATTAGAAAAGTATCAAATAACGTGATCCTGGGCAGAAAGGTAAACCAGTAATTTAAAAGCATAATAGAGCACGAATCAGGAAATTAGTGAGAGCCTATAAATACGAAACAGGTTTCCAGATAAAGGGATTTTCAGTAAAAGAGTGGACTTCAGAGAGGCGGATAAAAACGGAGTTGGGAAAGTTAAAAGGTTGAGTAGTATGAAACTAGTAAAACAAGATCAATCAGTTTATTATTGGGCCTAAAGCTTGCCTAGGTGTCGCGCGTATTGCCTACTTGTCTTTTAAAAAAAAGGGTGAACATGCATATTAATTCCAGTTTTAAAGAGAAGACGTAGTCAACCATACTCGTGTTATTAAATTAAACAGCTAGTGAGGCGTTCAGCAATTGTAACCCTAAATAACATGATATCTAATGCACATAAAGCTCCTAAGGCATGGTCTCTAAATGCAGTAGTAGTTTTTTAACAGTTATTTGTTAATTACTAACTGATCACAAAGTGAGTATAACAATCTGAAAGTAAAGAGCTTAAGACAGGATATCTAGGTGTGAGATGCATGTCCTACACATGGCTTCTATGGCACAAATTGATAAGTAAAGCCCTATAGACATGTTCTCTACCCATTAATTAAACTAAGCATGCATAATCCCTCCCAATTTCACTATAGCCCCAAGCAGTTGTTTACAAGTTATTACAAACCATGATAGCTGAATTACATAAGTAAAAAATAAAATAAGAAGCAACTCTATAGGGAGCCTTCAACCAGGCTCAATCTTCCAACCTCACTTCTTTCGAGTTTCACAGACTTGACCATGGTTTGGATGCGGCAAATCTCCCTAAGGGCCCAATGGGGGTCCTTGGCCAATACCAGCACCCAAACATTACAAAAATGTTTAAAAAAGTGCAGTGTGGAATTACCAGCCTTGTGTATCAAAGTTCAATGGGCACTCAAAGGTACCCAAGGTAATGCTTACACGAAAGGGGGTAGAACCCAAACTCTATGAGTAGTGAGAGTGTGATAGAATTTTCTTTAAAGAAATTGAGTTGAAAAGCAGTTTTTAAAAAAAGAATGATCCATGTAGAACCAGCTTTGAAAGAAAAACAATGGGACAGTTTTGACAAAACTCATAACCAAAATCCTCATATAATTCCGGGCAGTAAACAGAAACAGGGAAAAGGGAAGTGGGGGCAAGTAGTTCACATGTAATAGCACAATTTCACCTAGATACCAAAGGAAAGCACTTCAAAACTTAGACGGTCAACAGGTTTCAACCAAAAGGGCTCATGATCGCATGCTGAAAATGTACTGGGGCTAGGGGGTAGGAGAGAACATGCATTAAGCAAACCAGTAGGCATGGCAGATTAATAGAAGGATAATCACACAGGGGAATGCTAGTTGCAATAAGAACAACAGGACCATAAGTAAAAGCATAGAAGAAACAAAATAAGGTGCAACATGTATAAAAGCATATTGTTTTGGATACTACAAATAAAACAAAGGGCATACCAATCAAGGATGAGATTGTGTAGAGCAGTAGAGTGCAGGGAAGTAAGCAGTAGTATGCAGACCAAACAATCAGCAATGTATAGAGCAGTAGAATAATGGAGCAGCCCCCAAAGATCACCCAATCTTGGCTTTTAGCCGACTGAATAATCAGTAGTCAATAGGAAAGTGGGATAGGATGTATAGAAAACAAGAGAGAACACTGAGTATGCTTATGTGTGTAAGAGAGAGTTCAGAGAAATGAACTTTTTTTTGTTCTTGTGTGTGATGTGCAATGTATCAGTCTGTAATGCAAAAGAGAATGGGCATACTTATAGCTCTCAAATTAAGTGAAAATAAGGTAATACGTATAGACAGATCATAGTTATGGAAATAATACCAATTAGAATCAATTAAAAACTCGGACTCCCTTCAATTAAGGAGTCATAGTTCAAACGGGTACAAATTGTATCAAATAAGGAAAATTATTATTTGCAAGACTAGTATTTCCATAATAGGAGTAGTAAAAGTATACAGAATATTTCAAGTAAGGAAACTATAAGGACAGCATATTGTGCACACAAATTAGTTCAAAAAATCACGGATGAAATTGAAAATCACAAGGAATCAGTACTAAGTAAGGAGAGCATTTCACAAATAAGGAAGTGATTCAAAAATCAGTGCAAAACTTCTAAGGAAAACATATACAAGTTCAGGGATTCGAAGAGATGCACAAAATCAGCAGAACATTTGGTAAACGATGAACAATTAGACCTATAAAACACAATAGGCATGAAAATCAGAGAACCCTAAGCAAGAAATCACATAATCAATAGAAGGCTGGAACCCTAATAGCAAAATTAAAGCATGGAACTCGGAGAGTAACCAGAAGATCACACCAACAAGCACATAAAACAAACATAAACACATAATACTCAAAAAATCAGAAGATATAGTGATTTCGAAAGGGTTCAGGAAACCCTAGTTTTAAAAAAGAACAAAATGTTGAAAACTTGAACAATCGAAAAGATCTAGTAGAGAGTAGTGTAAAGCACAAAAGAATAAGTTAAAAATCATTTAAAAAGACAAGGTTTTTTAAGAAAATTAGGGTTTCGTAATAAACCAGTGAGAGGTAAGGAACCTGGCACTGAAACTCGTTAATAATGATGTTCGCAGCACCATCGAACCGTAAACCATCGGAGAAAGGTCGGAGACAAACCAGGCAGAGCTTCCGATGACCATCTTGCATGGTGGAGGCTTCTGGAGTCTCGAAGATAGAGGGAATCAACAAGACAAGGTTTCACGGTGGCTGGTGGTCGAGAGAAGTGAGGCTGGAGGTAGCCGGAGAGGCGGTCGATTCATCGGAGACGAAGGAGAGAACCAGAAGGTTCTAGGTAGAAGGGAGAGCAAGAGTCAGTGTAGAGAGAGAGAGAGAGACCGTCTCTAAAATGAGGGGTTTGTGGGGGGGGGGGGTTTGTTATATTTAATTTTGGAAATAAAACCCGGGCCGTTGATCTCACTTGATCAACGACTCAGATTAGATTAAAGCTGGACCGGGTCATTAAATCGGGTATGGGTCAGGTGATTTGAGGACTGGGTCGGAGGTTTTGGGGTTGAAATTGGGGGTTCAATTTGTGGTTAAAATTGGAATGTAAAGGGGTTATAATTGAAATGAACGAGGCTAAATGTTAAACAGCCATTTCTTCCCTTTTTTATTTTAATAAAAATAGTTAAAATAGTTTTAAAAGCCAATTAAAAGCACTAAATTGAGTAATAACATATAAATGTTAATTAAAAAACACTGGGAGCGATTTTGTAATTATAAAATACTATTAATCGGAAAATAGGCTATAATTGCAATTATAGCAATTTAGCTTTAGAAATATCAGATAAATTATATAAAATATGCAAAAAATCACCTTAATTATATCTGGGTGTAAATATGATAATAAGATAAATTATTCACCAAAAATGATAGTCTGAAAATAATTATTGAATTTTGTACTATTAAAATAGACAACAAAGTGATTTTAAAATAAGGAAAAATACCAAAACTCTTGGGTATGCTTATATATGCATGTACATACTATTTTGAGAATATTTTGAGTATATATAAAAATACATAGGGAAAAATTGGGTATCAACAGCGCCTATAGTAGCTAATGAATAAGAAAAAAAATCAAAGGTTATGTTTGAGATCATATGAGGTACAGGAAATTATTGTAGTTGTGGGCAATAAGACAAGCCAAGTATTCATGCAACAAGTGGCAGAACGACCAGGAAAAGTAAATTGCTTACATTTAAAGACAACTGAGAAGGCACAAAAGGAAATCTGTGGTGCTAGCAAGTTAAAGAAAGGATGTGAGTAGTAAAATAGATATGTGTAGGTCGCAATCTAAAGTATGGCAGAGTGATAAGATTTTAGGTATATGAGAGTAAGGATAAGAAAAGGTTAGTTAGAAGCTAATAAGAATAGGTAAGACCTCGGTATTAAGCCCATCAAACAAAAGAGCTGATGGTTTATGTATGTTATAAAAAGCACAGTATAGCTTGAATTAACATGGAGGAGTCTAAGACTAGGAGCACTTAGAAGAGATGGAATGCTGCCTGATCGTAATGTAAGGGTGTAATTATGGTAAATTATAAAAGGACGCTATTTAGGCCTTCAATTGAGTAATGATTCAAAGAGGATATTTCATGGATGGCACGGGATTAGAATACCCCTATTAGAAGAATCACATTGGAATGCTATGAAATACGGTTATTGAAGTATAGCATCGTCCCTAGGTGGATAAGGAAAGCCATTTCAGATGTTCCCCCATGAGACGTGAGCCCTAGTGACAATGTATTACGTAAGAGGTTTCAAGTTATCAGTGGTGAATTATAGATCAGCATTAAGGTGAATCAACAATAAATGGATAAGAATTCCAAAGTATGAGAGGAGATTATGATGCCATTATTTAGATGAACAGTAATAAGGAAGCATTAAATGACTTAGATTTATACATGTAAGATAAGTAGTGAGAGAGTAACCTGGAGTTGGGTAGCATACCTCGGTAATAATAAACCGAAGAAAGAGTTAGGATATAGTATGACCTACCTAGATGTAGTAAAACCATAAGCATAGATAACCGAGGCTATGAAGCAAGGTATAGCAATATTCGTAAGTTCGACAAAGCACCAAGCGAAGAACTTTAGTACCCCTATAGATGCCTAAAGGGACATCTTGTCATAGTTCTGTATATGTTCACAAAGTGAGGCCTAGAGATTGGGTAAAAGCTGGAGAAAAAAAGAGAGAAGGGTCGCATAGGCACACATACAAGTAAAAGGTTGTACATGATGCATGTCAGAAGGTAACAACAGTTACGAGATTGGAAGAATTCAGACAACAGGTCATGGTATGAGATAGAGGCCTAAAGGGGGGAATACCCTGGCCTTTGGATTTATTTACAGAATAGTTTCCTAGATGTCAAGGAAAATATTAAAGTATTCGTAAGAGCTACACGTTATGAGAGTGATAAGTGCATTAGTCAACATTCGAGGACGAATGTTCCAAAGGGGGGAATGATTTTACACCCCATGTTTTCGTATTTCAGAGTACGTCATAAGTCAATTAATGTAAGCTCAAAAATGGAATCATCTTTGAAAAGTTTACAAAGATAGTTCATCATGTTAACGTGGAGGTTACAAATATATAAGATCATTAATACCAAGTAGCAAGAGGGTTTGATGTCTTAGAAACTAAACGAATTGAAGAAAGTATGTTTCGTCGAGAGTCGACAAGTTGGATTGTTTTACCATGTACTTTTAGGGTGAGACTAGGGTGATTGACATTATATGGAGATTATATTATGAGTTTTTTTAGTCGTATGATAGTTGGTGTTATGTTTTGAAGTCAAGCGAGTTGTGGAACAAAAGCTGAAAAAAGGTCATCACAAGTTCCATTCATAAATGTGCGGAAAATTAGGTCAAATATAACTGAGTTTTTCTCCCAATATACTTGAAATTAGGGGATGATCTACCTAATAAATTAAATATCTATGAGTCTAGTTTCCAACGCATTAAACCATTTTTCAATACGATCTCGGAGTATAGAGATACTCGTATTTTCGCGAGCCTGCACAGATTGGTAAGGTGACAAGTAGGTGCATCACCTACTTGCCAAAATGAGAGGACAAAATTAAAAGCCCCAAAGTCGGCCAAGAGGGGACTTTTAAGGGATTATCAACTCAGTTATTTCACCTATCTTTCAAACAAAGAAAACCAAATTTAACCCCTGCAACTCCTCCCCAAAAATCCCACACAAACCCTAGGTTATTTCGGATGTTACGACGTGATTCTTGTGCCGAAAACCCCGGACAGCTTTCTAGTTTCTCTTTTGCCTTCATGTAGCTGCGTGGGGGACTGATTTTTGATGGAGAAGGACTAGGTTTCGTGGTTCTACTCAGTCCAAGGTAATTTTATGCTTCTCCTTCCATTATCTATGCTTGTATGAGTTGTAACTCGATCGTAAAGACTAGACCTAGCGAGTTTCGAATGAGTAGTATGTTGTTTGTTGTTGCATCACTGTTGGCTGGTTGTGAAATTATTTTTAAGTTGAATTGGTGTCTTGTTAATAGGATAAGAGGCTTAATTATGTGTTGATATTTGTGTTGCTCAATTTGAAAGAAAAGACAAGTCGAAACATGTTTTAGTAAACCGAAAAATCAATTTTGAGTTATTGAACTTGTGGGACTATTTTGTGGTATATTTTGCGTTGCTGTTGGGTTGTCTATTTTGCTAATGTTTTTATGGAGTTTGGGAGGAGAATGAGTGTGGAGAAACACCACATAATGGCAGAGTGGTTGGCTGGTCGTTCGTCGTTACATTTTTTTAAGTGGTTGGACAGTACTTTGGTTGTCGTTTTATGTATGAAGTGATTAGGGTGTCTGGGCTATTTAGTGGTATATTGTGATGGAGATAAGGTGGGAACATGATGCATACATGTTGTTATTATTTTTTTCTTGCTGTTGTTGGTATATGGTATTGGAGGATGGCTTTGTTATAGGGGAGATGCTGCCAAAATTTACGTAAACAAGCTACTAGTTTAAGTTGCGGACTTAGCCTTTACTAAGCACCGATTTTGAATCTCCTTATTCCGTGATAGATTAAATTGAGTTGTTTGAAGAATTTCTTGGAAGGCATTAAGGAATCAACGAAGTTAAGGTATGTTATGGCACTTTTTTCTTTCTTTTGGCATGATCTAACATGAAATGAACATAAACGATACGCTATTTCATAATGAATGTACTCCTAGCAACTATGGTTGTCCATGTTGTTCTTTCCGTACAAAGTTATTTTAAGCAAGTATGTATGATCCTTGAGTCTTAATGAAGTTCATATTGATTGTATGATGTCCATAATGTTAATCGAGGGTGGAATGACCTTACGTCACTCCGAAAGGTTTAGAACGTGATTCCATAAGTCGAGCTTGTATTATATATATGCATCTATTTTACTCTACCGAGCAAGTCGGCTGGGTACGGCACCTATTGTGCAACCACTGATCAGTTGGGTTTAGCGAGCTCCACGTGGCCGGGTACGATTCTACCGAGCCTTATGATGGCCGGGTACATTTTTACGGAGTCCTCTTTGAGGTCGGGTACGATATGATGATGATGATGCCCACAGAGGTGAATATTTTTAAAAGTTATGTATATATATGTATTATGCATTTCATGTCAGTAGTCCCCAGAGGCACTCAGATGTTATAGGTTGCATCCCCTCTATCTCTCTTTATATTACTATTCTTATTTATGTTTTCCTACCTTACATACTCGGTATTTTATTCGTACTAACGTCTCTTTTGCCTGGGGACGCTGCGTTTCATGCCCGCAGGTCCCGATAGACAGGTTGACATTCCTCCTAGTAGGTTATCAGCTCAGCGGAAGGTGTTAGTGCACTCCACTTGCTCCAAAGTTGCCTATTTGGTCAGTATGATTTGGACATATATTGATTGGTATGGCGGGGCCCTATCCCGACCTTATGATATGTATGTACTCTTACAGGCTTGTAGACAGATGTCATGCATATGAAAGATTGTATGGCCTTGTCGGCCTATGTTCAGTGTATGAGTGTTCATTTTGGTCTTATAGGACTGAATATCACATGTATAAGTTTGTATTACATGTTGGATCGTCTTATGTCAAGTATTCCCTTATGTTTTATTCTGGTTATATCATGACGGCCCTTCCGGCCCATTTACCCATGATGGTATGATAAGAAAGATATGTTACGTTGGTACTCGGTTGAGTAAAGTACCAGGTCCCCGTCGCGGCCCATCAGTTTGGGTCGTGACAGTCATGCATCTTGAATAGCAATCTTGACGGGAAAAGAATTACTCATGCACATACATATGTAATGCTAGATTATTCACTCCAATAATTAAAACAGACCTAACTCAGATGTAGAGTATACTAGTTAATTTAAGTCAAGTGAACATCATAATTAATAGCTCTAGTTCCATTGATCCAACATGTATACTCAAATGGAGAGTAAGTACACGATATCGATTACTAGTATTTCACCTAGTGAGCTTACAATAAATTTATCCGATAAGGAGGAAGACCTAAAGTCAACACGTAAATTTCTTACTCACTTGAAACTAATAGTGAAAGACCATAGAAATATATTTCTATCACCACTTAATCATGATTGTATTTTAGTTACAAAATTGATTCAACCCTGTAAACTCAGATGGAGAGTTAATACAGGTTATCAATAACTAGTAACTATAGCCAGTGAGTTCATAATGAATTTGTCCGATATGGAGGAAGACCTAATTTCAACGCATAAATTTATTATCTCACTATAAATAAAAAATGGAGACCATATGGGCTTATTCCTATCACCACTTTATCACAACCACGAACTTTTCTCTGAGGATTAAGTTCGATAGTTAAAAAATGCTCAATACCCCATTTAAACAATCTTAAAATGCTAACATTAATGTTTTTCACTGCAAAGTAGTGAGTATTGTTTACTGGGCTATTTCTGATAAACCTACCAAATTTCAGATCAATCCAAGATCGTTAAAATCAGAATCTCCAAAAACTGCCACCAAATTTGGAAAATTACCATTTTAAGAATTTTTTGAGAATTTAAAATATGACATACATTCTTATCATATACCAATTCATTCAAATCAACATGTGTTATCATGTTCCAGATTAGACACAAATAAAATGATAGAAAGAATGACTTTTTTTATGTAAATCACATTTTAATTCTCCAAATCATCAAAAAACTCATCTAAACGATCCCGAATCGTTAAAATACGATGTGATTCATTGCATAGCAGTGAGTTATTCTTAAATGATCATTTCCAATGATCCTACCGAATTACAGGTCACTTGGAGCTCGTGAAATTCACGATCACCAAAACTAGACCAAATTCAAATAAATTATTTGGCGTATTTAGGATTAAATACATGTGATTTGCATTCTTGCTATATATCATATCAAGTTAAACCATCATGTTTCAGATTTAACACAAATATAGCCGATATATAAAGAATAAATTTTCATATTTATAACAAATTTAATTTAATAAACTGCTTGAAAACCCATCTAAACGACCTCAAAATGCCGAAAAACAGCATGATTCACTGCTTAGCAGTGAGTTTTTCTCACTAGATCGTATTCGATGGACCTACCAAGTTTCAGGTCAATCGGAGTTCGTCAAATTCATGACCACCAACCTGTAAGAAAACTCAGAGAATAACCGTTTTAAGTAGTTTCATGAATTAAAATAAATATGATATTGATTTCCATTCTCCTTATAATTATACTATGAGCTCAAGGCATATATTATGTTTTTCCTATTTCTAGGATACACAATATCTACTTTTGCGATAAATTATCTTTTTGTTAAATATACAAGAACCTAAGATATTATATTTTTTTCCGTTCGGCGAAAATCCCGATATCTCTTCTCATGGGTGGAGTTGGTCTCACTAGTACCCAAAGATAAAACTCTTTTCCTAGTTAGGAACCTCCACCACTAATGTAGATTTATCAAGGATAATTTTCACATGGTACATTAAGCAGATTTTCATGACTCAAATAAATAGACTATTTTGTGGATCCTACTTATTAATCATAATGCTCAATCCACGAATAGACACAATTTCACATGTACAAATTTATTAAGAATTTTTCATGAGTTCAAATAAACAAACCACTTTAGTGGTAACTATTTATTACTCAGAAAATTCTCAATTTACAAGTGAAGATAGATGTAGCTCATAAAATTATTTCATGGCAGACAATAGACCACAACTTAAAAGCCATGCCAATAAAATAAAGCTCATAGAAAAAATACCGTCATATTTCACTTAATTACAACCTCCGACCAGAGAACAAAAACTTTCATCAAAATCCAATACTAGTAATCACGTAGGGCATGAAAACATAAACTAAAATTTGAGAAATTTTTTATGCACAAATATGCCAATCGCTCCAATCATTAGCCATCCAGGATATCAATCAGAGAATTTCACTTTCTTACAAAATAATTATATCATCACACAATATCAAATATACCTTGTAAGACCTAGTCAATAAAATCCTATACCTCTATTATTGAATTTAATACAACAACACATCTATTTACTAATAGCCAATGTGTAAATCTATTATATGACCAGTATTTAATCATGGAGACCATGGGGAGTTACTCCCACCACCATTGAATTAAAACCGAATTCAAATTATCAAGAATTAATTTCCACAAAGTAGAAAAACGTCCAAAACACAGTCCAAACGACCTCAAAATGCCAAAAATACCATGATTCACTGCTATAGCAGTGAGTTTTTCTCACCACGTCGTTTTTCATGGACCCACCAAATTTCAGCTCAATCGGAGTCCGTCAAGTTCGCTGACCACCGAAAACACCGGCAATTCGGTCAAAATCAGGTTTTGCGTTTTTCTAGGGTATACCCAAAAAATCCAGATCATCTCAATCAAATATCATCAATAAGAAAGTAGATATCTCATGAGTACAAGAATAATCCAAAATTTTTTGCACCAGTTAATTCACAAAACAGCAGTGCAGTTTTTTCAGAAAACCACATATACATGTAATTAAAAAACGCACACGATATTCTTGTTTTATGAAAAACTTAGTTATCTAATTAGATGTGAGTGGGCTCTGATACCAATTGATGGATTATGTGCAGTGGAAGCAATCCCAGTGTAAAAATCACATGTAATCTAGACAACTAGCATAAACGGGATATCACGGGTTACCTCTTGAAGCGCGAACAAATCTCTTCTACCCCGTGAGCCTTCAATTCAATAATTTTCAATGGAATCTCCATCACCCGCGCAATCATGATCCTCGAACGTTCCACGGTCTTCTACTGTGTTACCCAAATAATACCCGAAAATAGTAATTTCGTGTAGGCGAAATTTTCTAAGGAAAATGCTGAAAATTTCGGCCACTATCTCCTCCTCCTCTAGGTGGAAAATCTTATGTATTTATAGCACATGTTTTAAGGGTTACAAAACCTGTTAGGTTTTCCTTTCCACCGGAAAAAGGATTCCTTTATTTCCTATTATTTAGGCATAGCAGGGACCACATAATTTAATTAACAAGGCTCCAATTATGGAATTATTTTCTAATTTTTGAAATTTATATCTACCATAATTAATTATGAATTATTCCACTAAAAATTCGTGATTATACTCCTTATTCAATTTCGAAATTCATCCATTAAATCTTATTTAACTCCCCATGTTAAGATTCAGATACTAATCAATTAAATTAAATTACTGACAATTTAATTTATTGATTATTTCTGACAATTTAAATTACTGACAATTTAATTTATTGATTATTTCCTTTAGACTTTCGCTTAACTTATTTCATTTGTCGGATACAAAATCCACCGGCCGGGTTTACACATGAAAACATATGCTTTCATAATGGTGTATCATCAATCTCTAAACCGAGACATGGATTCCATCAACTAACTATTACTTCGCCAATGTACATTATTATTATCCAATTTACCAGGCATATTGACCCACGAAAGAATCTCGCCTTTTAATAAATCAAAACAATAATAATATGCACAACTAATAATAATTATATCAAGATTAAGAGTATAAGTACATTTAATGGCTAGAGAGTTTATTTTATTAAGTCAGTATAAAATACTTATCTCTACTTGGTCCGTTCAATACATACAAAATGTACTAGCACAAGAAGTTGGAATAAACCATTCCCATAATCAGGATAAATTATATTTAATCTTGTGCTACAATCATTCCTGATGGTTTGTCTAATTTTATTATTAGATTGTGAACTCAAACTTTATACTTATAAGAACCGATGATTTAATCTTCCGTGTATAAGCTAAACATTATACACTAAATCATCTACTATATAAGCAAAGGACACCGACTAATATATGATCTATTCTAATTGAATGAACAATATTACCATAATAAATGCTATATCTAAACCAAATCCATGGTTAATAGTATATATCCCAATAACTAGAACTTTAAGGATCCTTAAGTTGATTTGAGTTGCTGATTTAATTTATAGTATTTTACTTTGTTTTTCGAGCCTTTCAATAAGTGCATATACGGTATTTCGATTTAAGGAGTCCCGGAAGCTCGGGTGAGTTTTGAAGTATTCGGGGAAGGCCTATAAGATAAAAGTCAGTAAAATCTGCAATAAATTGTACCAATAACCACTTTAACCATTTTCTGCAATTGTAATTATTTTTTAGCACTTGTATAAATAAGCCTACTTCATATTTAGTGTTTAATTTTTTTTTTTTGGGAGTTAGAGAGCACAAATTGAGGTCATTCTTGAGGGCATTTTCGTCTACTTTATTGGGATAAGTAGTCGTAACTCGAATCTATGGTTCTTACATGAATCTATCTTCGATTTTGTCATAGAATCAAGGATTTTTGTGAACGGTGAAATTGGAGGACCAATTTCTCGTTGACAAATTGCTTCAGTAGGTCGCCTCGGAGGATCGGGACCTCGAGCCGGTTACTTCCATCGAAGATCTGTCCACACCCAGCCGAGGATAACATCGGTCCAAACCCCGATGAATATGGGAGGCCTCCGAAGAATGTATCCGGAGTCGATCAAGACTACTTGGGCAGCCTAATATTGGCCTACACATACATCATGAAGCTAGTTATCTGTCCCATCCCATTTCTTTTATCACTCAACGTATCTTGTTGTTACACCCCGTAAGTTAATCAACTTTAATACCGATATATCTATACTATATTAAAAGTAGGAAGACCTTTAGCCAATTGTTAAATTACTAAATTGTCTTACTTATTGGAAAATAAAATAAAAATAAACATTAATGTAGCATAAAGGTAGAAAATAAAGAAAAAGCACTAATGCCAATGGACGATTCATGTGCATAAATAACTTTTTACAAAAATATATATACAGTTTCTTTTTATTATAGTATTTCTTACATTGAAATATACTATGAACTAATTAGATTTTTGAAAGTCGTATTTGTCA
This sequence comes from Nicotiana attenuata, assembly GCF_001879085.1. Classification (NCBI taxonomy): domain Eukaryota; kingdom Viridiplantae; phylum Streptophyta; class Magnoliopsida; order Solanales; family Solanaceae; genus Nicotiana; species Nicotiana attenuata. The sequence continues at coordinate 82,582,980 of NC_031989.1, forward strand.
ATAGTAGTGTTCTTACAATGATATATACAATGAACTAATAGATTTTTTAATGTGGTTTGTCAAAGAAAAAAAAGTATACTATTGTTAGGTGTCAACACATGTATCAATTTTAGTATATTTCTTATATTAAAGTAACTTGTAGTATTTTTCTTATGTAAAAGTAACTTGTTCTACCGTAACTACATAAAAAATTTGTTTTATATTCTTGCCTTTAATATTTTGATCCATAATTCTTTTAATACTTTTATTCTTATTGATTTTCATATATTATCTATCTATATTTATATATAAAGACAAATATTCAGTCAAGAAAGACGTCAAATTTGACTCGAGATACACGTGCAAACACACGTGTCGAGAAACTAGTATACATATAAATATTTGATATGGTGTATAAAGTGTATTCAAAATAAGTAAAATTTTAAGTAATTTGAGATAATTTTTAATTATATGGATAAGTGATTAATAACCGGGTAGCAGAATATTACCTAATTAATAAATTAGCGGATAAAGATTTAAAACCCCCACCCCGCCCCCACGTGGAAGCTGTCACTTCCTATAGATATGACTCTTAGTTATTTTTAATTAGGTGGCAAGACAATGTGTTGGATGGATATTTTTCCTTTAAATTTTAAATGGTGAAGATTATCTCTTTCTTACAGTGCCTTTTTGAATTCTGCTTCTGGAAGCCGTTTCTGTTAAAATCCTTGAATAGCATATCTTATATTGTAGTTAAGGGTTATCCTATGAACAGGAAGGTTGATCTTGTATACTTGTTATTTTGCTGCTGTTTACATCTACCATCTCAAAGCTGACTATTTACTCTATGCACTTCTGTGTCACTGAAGTAAACCAACACCTAGCCAATAAGAAATCGAAGTCAAACAACTATAGCTGCTCAGCCTAACAGAATAAGATTAGACATATGAGGAAACTTGTCATATTATATACGCGGCTGAATCCTCTCCCTCTCTCTCGATTCATTGGTTGGTCCATGTCTAGAGGAGATTGTTAATGGTTGGAGGTCAAGTTCTCTAGTAATTCCTTTGGCTTCCCAATCTGTATAATTATTTCTGTGGAATATTCTGGTTCGGCATGTCTTTGTGAAAGGAGAATGAAGCATGGCAACATGTGGTGATTAATAAAGAAAGTGGTGGCATGGGAGTGAAGAATCTCAAGTTTCGAAATACAAGTTTGGTAGTATACTTATCAAATGGATCCGGAGATTTAATGATGGTAAAGAAGACTATAGAAAGATGTTATTTTTACCAAATATGGGATAGTAGATCATTGGACTCCTAAAACTACACCACCGCATAACTGAATAACTATCTGCAAGAATATCATACGGATTTTTCCCTACTCCAGGTATGTTAAGGCTATCCCTTCTTTCTTTTTGGCATGACCCCAAGTAATGATACGTAAATGTAATGCTATTCCATAAGTGGTTATACTCTTAGCAGTTAAGGATGTATATTTTATTCAGTCCCGTAAGGTGATATTCAAGCATGTCTATGTATCTAGTTACCTATTGAGATATTTGATAAAAACGTTAATGTTTATAAAATAGTGATACATGTACACGCATCTTCATGCATTTACCACCGTGCTACGGCCGGTCGAGCAGTTACCACCGGTAGGGCAGTTGTGTATCATTATTTACCACTGGTTGGGCAGTCATGCATATTCATTTACCACTGAGCTACGGCAGGTCGGGAAGTCATGCATTTACCTCCGAGCTACGGCCGGTTGGGCAGTTACATATTTACCACCGAGCTATGGTCGGTCGGGCAGTCATATATTTACCACCGTGCGAAGGCCGGTCGGGCAGTTACCACTGATTAGTTGGGCAGTCATGCATCATACGATATGAATAATAGTCTCAAAGCGAAGCATTATATATGTAAGTATGAATATACGGTGGTACTTCGGAGATGCAGGTTGATTCTTATATGTCTTTAATTAATGTTGACTTATTGTTATATTTCAGTCCTGCCTTACATACTCAGTACATTATTCGTACTGACGCCCTTTTGTTCGGGACGCTGCATTCATGCCTGCAGGTATAGCTAATCAGTTTGACGAGCCCTCATCGTAGACGAGATTGATATTCAGTGAAGGATCGGTAAGACTCCATATCATTCGGAGTGCAGCCGAGTCTATGAGTCATCATATCAGAGTTTTGGTACAGACTTATGAGTAGGTTGGTAACCCGTCCCATTTGATGTCAAGCTATCTTAGAGGCTTTGTAGATAGAGGTTCATTTTGTATAGCATGTCAGAGGCCTTGACGGCCCATATGTATTCATGATTTAAGAAAAATAGTTCAGTGATATAGTGTTGCCCACATATAGTTATACATTACGAGTTGTGGCCATGTTGGCCCATGATAGTTACAACAGGAATGAATGAGTTACAGAGTGGTTCGCTCGGGCCAGTGCGGCACCGAGTGCCAGCCACGCCTCCCCAGGTTTGGGTCGTGACACTTGTACTAAGTTTTGACTCCCTCCTCTTATAAAAGGGGAGTCGTTAACACTCTGTAAGGCAGAGCTCCAATTATTCTCCACATGATCAATAATATCTTTCTCTCTCTCTCTCTTCTCCAACTTGCTCGCTCGAGGCCACTTTAGCATTTATCACTTTCATACTTGTTCTTCATTTATTGCTAGGTATTGGTTATAAAGAGCCTTTTTTGATCCTACCTTATCTGTTATCCCATTCCCGACTACCCCCGATAGCTCGAGATGGAGCCGGATATCGACCCCGAGGTCCTTCATCGACTAGTTCGAAGCTCGGGCAGCGTGCCCCTCGGTTTGATTACTGCCCCCTTTTTAGCTCGTATCTCACCGTTAAAACTTCATACTTTTAGCATCAACTGCTCTAACAACTAGCATCAAAATAGTTCATGTATTTTTAGAGTCCCATTTACAAATTTAATTAGTGTTACCATTTTTACGGTAAACAGTTTGGCGCCCACCGTGGGGCTGAAAATAATAGTGATTATTTTCTTCCAAGTTTCATTACACAGACACAAATTATCTTTTATGTTTTTTCTTGCTCGAGATCTTTGATTTCAGGTCAAAATGTCTGGATCGGTAAATAGAGTCAAGAACGACAACCTCGAAAACCACGGGGAAAACGGGGTGGCTGTTCCGGCCATCGGCGCGCCACCACAGAATCCCGATAACGCGCCCGGACCGATTCTAGCGGATGCGGATTCACAGGACGCACAACAGGTCGACGAAACCTCACACACCGCCACGAGCATATGGCATAGCGACCGACAGAAAAACCCGAAGAACCCCAGCCCGGGAAGAACAAGAAGTTAGTCTTCATGTTATTTTTGAAATGTTGCAGGCACGACAGTTGGCCATCGCTCAGTTGCAAAGCCATCCGAAGACTCCCAACTGTACGCGGCAAAATCAGAAGACTTGATTTTTTGCTATCAAGACATTTTGGAAGCCTTCCCCGAAACCCCGAGGGAGGAAGTCCGCGATCGAGTTCTCGGCCTCAGGGCCCGTCGAATTCCGACTCGAGAGAAGCATGGTCCGAGGTTGGGATAAAAGAGGAAGTCTCCTAGGCACATGGCTACACCTGACAGGTCCGGTCTATTTGGAGCCTACTGACAAGAGTTGCGTCAAGCCGTCCCATCTTTGTACTCTTGCAAATAATATACATGTACTTTACCGAGTCCCCTCACCTATATAAGGGGGACTCACCCTAGCTTGTAGAGGACAGATGTAGCTCCACTTCTCCATAATGCAATAATATCTCTCTCTCTCTCTGTCTTTTTTCTAAGATATGTGTCTTCATTGACCTCGAGGTCGCCTTAGCACTTCATTGTTTTCTTCGGTTGTTCTTCATTATTTGGCTCAAGATTAGTAGTATAAAGCGTTATTTATATCTTTGCTTGTTATCCCCATTCCCGACGATCCTCGATGAGCCCGAGATAGGCTCGAGGCTCAGCTCCGAGATACCCACTGGCCTGCTTTGCGCCAGGGAAACGTCCCCTTACTGGTTCGATTACCGCTTTGGCTAACTAGATCTTTACCGCCTTACTTCCCATTTTAGCACTAACCACCCCTATAAACTAGCTCGGGAATAGATCACGTATTTTTAGAATCCTATTTACAAATCTAATTGTTGTTACCATTTTCACGGTAAACAGTTTGGCGCCCACCGTGGGGCTAAAAACAATAGTGATTATTCTATTGTTAGTTTCGTCACTTAAACGCACGATATCTTTCACGCTTTTTCTTGCCCAAGATCTTTCGATTTCAGGTTAATGATCAGCTCGATAATGGAAATCGAGGACGATAACCCCAAAAATCACAAAGAGAATAGTATGGCCGTTCTAACGGCTAGCGCGACACCGTAGGACCTCGATAACACATCTAGATCGGTTCGAGCGGACGCGGATCCGTATGACACACAGCAGGGTTACGAAGTCTCGCGCACCGATAGCGGCACGCAACACGCTAACCTACAGGAAGCCCAAAAAAACCCAGCCCGGGTAGAACGGGAAGTTAACCTTCACATTATTTTCGAAATGTTGCAGGAACAATATTTGGCTATCTCTCAGCTACAGAGTTGCCTGGAGACTCTCAGCGCAGCAGCACCCAAAATATCTCCTCACTTCGAGCCAGTGCCCGAGGTATCGGGCAACGACGAACCAACAACCTATCCTTTGGCAGTGAGGATGTTGGAAGACATTATCGTAAAGACCGAATCATGCTCACGGAGACTTCTATAGCAACCGTCTCGCGAAGATATGATCTCGAGACTCATTTCCCGGAAGTCGGAAATGACGAAATTCCCCATGAGTGACAGGACCCCAAGTCTTCTCGGGCGCATCACCTCTCGCGCACGCAGGATCGGAGACCTCCAAAATGGAGAACTCGGGCCCGTCCCGATAAGGATATTTGAAGAAATTCCCTCGGAAGAAACCATGACGCAGCACCATTGTTCTACATCTAATCTCGGGGACCCGCTCACCGTACTAGCGCGATCCAGGGAAGCACACGCCAACGCCATCAAAATAATGCCAAATGGGCCCAATGCATCGAAGGACAGGAGAAGAAGGAATAAAGTATCACGGGAAGCCGCACCCCGCTCCCAGATAGGACGAAGGAGACCGCTCCCGAATGGTGGGGCGGCACGGACCTTCGCCCAAAACCCAAACAAAGCATACCCGGCGACTTGAGAGCAGTCCAAGCGAATCTTTGTCGAATATCCGGTTGAGGCTTGGTCAGATACCAGCAACCAACACTAGACCCAAGTCAAAGCAGTGGACGACCCTCGAAAAATCTCCTCGGGATCGGCATATCCGGGCAGATTCCCAACAAAGAAGCTGACACTGAATGAATGGAGCCATCATCCACGACACGAACGGAAGAGATGATTCGAGGCACAGCGCATCTCGCGACAACAAGGCAGTAGCCCGAGGATAACACCTTCGAGGAACCTCCAAGGGTACCAGATTCAACAAGACACAGCCAGCAAGGAAACCTCGCCCGATAGAGCTCGACTTCAACGTTGCAGTTCCAAGCATAATGGTCACCATAAGTGAAGCCGGGAACTCCGGGTGGCTCGGATCTATTCAACCAAAACCCCACCAAGGAAACCGTGGCCCTCCACGAGAATGACGAAATGCTCAGAGTTACAGACCAAAAAGAGCAGCGACTGCGCCATTCAACAAAGGTCGCCACAAAATGTCGCCAAACGAGCAAACCCAGATCCAGCTCCACGGACGAAGGGAGATCGGGCAAAACAGAACCGGCGAGCTACAGCGCATCATCACATCTGTTAAAGGATGGCGGCGTCCCGCGAAGACCCGTAAAACATAGAATGCAAGTGCCCGCCACCAGAAAGGGACAGTTCCAGAAAATGCTCCCAAAAGACACCCTCTCGCTCAGGGAAAAGGATGCCGAGATTCCATCTCGGCATCGCATAACCGTGTTGGTAATCCCTTCTTTCATTCGACTCATTTCAAATAAAACACGCAATTATGAGTGCAGGTGGATCGGCCAAAATTATATCGATGACGTCTGGCTGAAGTGGATAGGACGATCCAGCTCAACGTCGCTCTCGGGCCGGACCTCTGATAGGTTCCCGATGGCGATCACCACAACGACCAAATCATTCCCCCCTATGCGGCCCGCTCGAGCTCAGGCTATTACATCCGCCGACACAAGGCACATACACTGTATGCAAACAACGGCAAATATATCGCCCGGGATGCGATTCCGACCTCGCTCCTCCAAAGGTGCAAAACCCCGCGACAAACGCAGGGCTAAAAGCTTCTAGCTACAAGCAGCAAGAGGGGATCCCTCGCCTTGTGCCCATGACCGACGTTGCCCTCAAATGAGGTCAGAGGGTAAGGACAATCACATCCTCGATCGGGCCTGGCCGGACGAGGAAGACGGCCGCTATTCGACGGGATTGATGACCCGAATGACTTCATCCGAAACTGTTCAGTCTCGTCGGGAGAGTTGAGAGACGCCAGAAGGATGGTTGGTGCCACGACCGGCACTTCCTTCGGCGGGGAAGGCTTTATTGCCGACATCCTCGATGGCGTACCTGACGGGGTTGATCTTGACGTATCTGACGCCGTCGATGCAGTGGAGAAATCCCTGCGGCAGGTGATATTTTTTCTTTGAGTGTTTCTCTTCGCCCTCGGGCGCTATTCATTGATTTTGTTAATTTCCTTATTGCACCATAGTGCAAAGAGATATACGAGTGTGTCATCTCACGGCTCCGTGGGGAACTTGCATGCCACGAGAAGGAGCGTGATGCCATCGCTTCGAAACTGCAAGACTCGGAGTCTCGAGGCATCCCTGGAACGCAGCCTCCTTTTTATTATTTCCTTTCCCTTTTTGCTGCTAATGTGTAGGCAGGCAGCCAGCTGAGACATTCAGCAGCTCTGGATCCCGCTCGAGGATCCGCATCCACATGGGGCCCGCCGAGCATTCTTTCCTCGACCGGGTTTCTAATAGGAAGAAGGTTCTGCCAACAAGATTATTAGCAGAACTGCATATCCCCAGGGAAGGGACCCGACGAGTTCATGATCCTCTTTCTCTACTGAAATTTTCAAATATGGAATTATACAAGCACGTCGGATAATCGGGAAAGCCGCACCCGTATAGACCAAACTCACAGTGGCAGGACAACGTGTATTTACAACTTATATTTTCGCCGATCAACAAAAATATATTTTCGGCATTTTCGTCACGGCCTATATCTGCTCCAAGCAACAAAGGATATCTTCTCGGCATTTCGCGTTTCGAAAAAGATTATTTCGACATATTCGCGGCTAATGCCCTCCGTCAAACAAATCCGATACACTCGGAGACTTAAACGGTTCAGCACCCCCACCCCAGGGTCGGGACTCCGGGCTCACAAAGCCCTCGCGATATGGCTCCAAGTCTACAAAAGGTGGTATTTAAGCCTAAACTGATCCGATATACTCGAAGGCTCAACATGAGCAACTAGATAACTTGAACGACCCCAGGGTTGGAACTCCAGGCTCACCAAGCCCCCGGAAAACAACTCCGAGCTCACGAGAAGCTGTCTTCAAGCAAACTCGATGACTCGGAGACTGTCGCCAATCACCACGCGCTGGAAAATTTGAAATTGTAAGACCGTTAGGGGCAGCCTCGGCAAAACCAGATCTATTCTCCATACACTGTAAGACCTCAACAGGCATGGCAAACTGTAAGACCTCAATACGCATGAAAAGTCCCGCAGTTTAGGCTATACGTCGCATTTGTAAGAATCCCTAAAGGGCATACCCTCGGTGTAGACGCCTAAAACTACTTCTCGGGATCAAAAATGGCCCCGGCCAAACGAACATGACTCCGGTCAAAACGGCTGCTACAGCCAAAAAAATGCGACTCAGGGACACCCAACTGTCGCTAAAAAATCCTTCGAATCTATTTCTGAAAGAACCATTTAAAAACTGGATTCCCTCAACAGGCAAAAAACGAGTCCCGACCACGTCGGCTCCAAAATCGCAAAAACATCAATCTACTCGACCTTCGAGCTATGAACCTTACGAGGTGCACGAGACATCACCGACTACGACTTGAAATCGAGGTTCTTTTAGAACCGACGACAGGTCAGGCAAAATAATCAATAAGACCTTAACGAGAGGAAATAAAGCCTACAAAAAGCCTCCGGGCCTCACATCAAACAACATAAGTGCCATTGTCGCCGGCTAAGCAAGCCTCCGGGCCTCACTTCAAAAGGTCTCTACAACCATACAACGTAAGATCCATTGTCGCCAGCCTAAAAATTGACAACTTAAGGATTAAAGTGAGCTCGAATCGTAACCCGATTCAGAGACCGGATCAAAAACAGTTAACCAAAGCAAAAGCCTCCTGGCCTCATATCAAAAGGTCCCCGCGACCAAACAGCGTAAGTTCCATTATCGCCGGCTAAGCAAAGCCTTCGGGCCTCATATCGAAAGGCCCCCCGACCAAACAACATAAGTGCCATTGTCGCCGGCTAAGCAAAGCCTCCGGGCCTCATACTAAAAGGTCTCAGTGACCAAGCAACAGAAAGGCCACAATCGCTGGCCGAGAGCTCAAATGAGATTCAAGGGTCGATTACAGCTCGAGTCGCAACGCGACTCGGAGGCTGGACCAAAAAATAATAATACTCCCTAAACCATGACATCGATGCCACTATCTCCAACCGGAGCCTCCGAAAAGATCAAAGAGTCAATTGCAACTCGAATCGCAACGCGACTCGGAGACTGGACTCGGAAAATCGCCAAACACCCAAGGGCAGAAAATAAAAATCATTATCACCAGCCCGAACGGGCTCGAGGGTATGATAAGCTCGAGTCGGATCCCGACTCAGAGACTGAACCCAAAGGTAGTTGAAAAATACAAGCCTAAGGGCTACTCCGGGATCGAATCAGTCCGGTGGAAAAACTCCAGCAAGCAGAAATGCAGAAATTACAAGTTACAGGGTTCCCCCCTCTCCTTATTATTACATGTCAAAAATAGGGCACAATCTCGGCCTGCACTACGACCCATCGGCCTCCTTCTCATCATCAGATATTAGAAAGTTGGCGTTAAACTCCGCTACCTTGGCATCTCCGATCTTCTCCAAGAGATTGAAGCCTCTGGCATGAATCTCTTCCAGTGTCCCCCTCTGGGATCTGCATCTCTCATATTCCCTACTACTGCCTGCACGATCAAGGGCCCTCTCCAGCTCGGCCCTAACAACAGAGTGAGCCGCTATCTTTTGCCCCGCCCGGTCAAAAACAATAAAGGCATCGGTGAAACAAAACTCCAAACCCTTTCTCATATATATATATATATATATATATATATATATATATATATATATATATATCATGCACGAAGGGCGCCCTCTCCATCTGCAGGCACCCCACGACCATATCAAAAACAAAATTGTGAAGTCTACGCCACGCGCCGAAAGGAGTACAGCTTGTCGAAGTTCGCCTTGTACGGCCTCAGAGAACGACAACCAAGCTCCGCGATTGTCCTCCTGGCCCGAGCTAATTCTTCCGGGAAAAGGAGCCCCCTGCACCGGCCTAGTCCGAATGCTCCTCTACGAAGGCCACGAAATAGTTACCCTTCAACCATTGGGCCACCAAGTTGAAGGCTATTTCGGCTTATCCACTCCGCCTGATGTATCTCGAGATACCTGGAGACTGAACCCGAGGGAAATTCAACCACAAAATGCCTAAAAGCACGGCCAAAACGTCGCTATCAACGGCCGACACAAATCTCCAAGTCGCGCGCCCGCATAATCGCTTCAGTCCAGGAGCACAAAGGGTCACCACCCTCCACCCATGCAGGCGGGAAAGAACTGGAATGCCAATCAAAGCTCGAGCAGTAACACGACTCGAGGACCAGTTCCAAAAACCGGTCTACGCGATCGAGAGCAACGACAGAAAAAGGTACAAAAGGAATAATACTTCAAAATTCTTATTATATTACATACGACAAAACATTCTCCACCTACAGGCACGCCCTGCGCGCCGGAAACCAGGTTACAAAATGATAGAATCTATATTTTGCGCCAAAGGGCTATAACCCGTCAAGATCGCCCTCTGCAACGTCTACGAGGAGTGATCGAGAGTCGCCCTTGTCCGCCGTTTCTGGAGCCAATTCCTCTGAGAGAATAAAGCCTCTTGCTCCAACTTCCTCGAATACTTCTCTCCGGGATCGGCAGCGAACATATTCCTCGATCCTCTTCTCACGATCAAGGGCATGCCTCAACTCATATTGACCGTCAGCAACCTCCTCTATGCAAATCGCCATCTCGCTTCCGCCCGGGCATCAATTATCTCGGCCCTGACCTTCGAGAGGTCGGACTCCAATCTCTCGATCATGTACGCCTGAACCTTGGCGTTACCATGGAAAAGTTAAGCTGGACCTCGAAGGCAGGGATCCTAGCCGAGGCACTCATCTCCTTTAAGGCTTGAGCCACACTTGGCCCCTTAGCTCCTCGCAAGCGGCCCTGGCACAGTTCATGTCACCTTTAAGGTACTCCGAGGCCTCTGCCTTTTTCTGCAACTGATATGGCGAGAAGAAATTAGCCTTAAAAGTAGAAAGAAGCGAAGAACGCACTACAGGAAGTTACCTGCTCCATCAAATAGCTCTCATAATTTGAGCTCCAATATGCCTCATATTGCCAATGCTGCAGCTCAACTTCCTTTTCCTTGCAAAGGAGCCTTAGGGATTCTCACTCATCCAGAATCCTCTGAAACTTGGCCTTTTGACGAAACAACTCGGTCTTAAGCCTATCACAAGCCTGTGCAGGAAAGATTCAATAAGAGGAGGAGGATGCAGGATATGAGAGAATTATGCACAAACTCACCGCAAAGTGAAGACGGTAGATTTCCTCTAAATTAGAACACGCTCCTGCGACCCCAGAAGAACCGGCCCCGGGCATAGCATGCTCACTCGAGGGAGCCGTTTGCCGAGAAACAGGCGCCCCGGTGACAGCCTACTCGGGCGATGCCCCATCTTCAGAAACACAAGCCCGGCCAGCACCACTAAAAGCTCCTTCGCATTGTGGGCTCCGGTCCCTCTTGTTACTGCCGTCTCTCGGCCTGGAGGTTGACGACTCCATCTCATCTCCGGAAAAGTGCTACCTCGCCCCGAGGAACCGCCCGATATCTACAAACAACGAATCTAGCACAAATGAGATGGGAAAATGTTACCTCGGGTACATACCAGCAGGAGAAAAGCAGCATACGCACGTACCTTGATGGCCCACTCCCCACCGATGCGAGATATAGCTCGCCACCTGCGTTCGTCGCAAGATGAATGTGTCTCCATCCTCCGAACCCAGCCGAGTAAATCATGAACTTGGCCCGGCGTCCACGAAGTTGTTGCAACAAGGGAAATAACATTGTTATTTGGCCGGTTTTTGCTACGAACATGATCTGAAAGAGCGACAAAGCGCCTCACTTACACGCGTGATTCCACCCTTCGGGAAACGGCAGAAACTCCACAGGAATAATGTCGGTCATCCGGACTCTGACGGACCAACTGGACCACTCTCAATCTCCGCCCTCCTCATCATCGACGACGAAGGGCGTGGGCGAACAACCCCTCAAGGTTAGCATCCCTCGACGATGAAAAGGCCGATATAGCCTGATGATATGATCAAACATGAATTCAAGTCCAGCTTTCTCCGCGAAGAATCTCATCATCAGCACCATTATCCAAAATGGCGGATGAATCTGAGCCAGAGTAACCCGATACTTCAAGCAAAAATCAAGCATGACCATATCAAGAGGGCCAAATGCAAAGGGGTATAGGTACACACTCAAGAACCCATCAGCAGAGTCCGCGATGTGTTCATCAGGAGCAAGCACCCACAGTGTCGCCCCCTTGCTCCACCTGCAGTATCGCCTCGCCATCTCCAGGTGTTCCTCTCTTATCAAGGACGCTGACTCCAGAGCGAAATCCTTCGACTCTCCAGTGCCGGGAACAACATTCTCCGCACTTTGCCCCGGTTCCGAGGTAGTCGCCATGACTATGGCAGAACTAGCGAAATAAAGAAAAAAAGCACCGATGCTTTTCGCACTTTCAAAGATAGGGAGCCCTATGCCGAAAAAGAAGAACAACTACCCAAAAATAGTGAAGTCCCGCGAAACGACCGAAGCCACCCCCTTATATGCAAGAGGCAACAGCGAGTCGCCTGCTCAAGTTAAACTCCAAAAAGCCAATAGCCTCAATACGAATCGACGGGTCAATGCCCGACCCAGGAAACATCCTCCAACAGACGACTAAGCTCGAGGATCCGCACGAATTATCTCCATGCTCAAGGCAGCATTTCACATTTGGAGCCTCCGGCCTCCATGAAACAGGGTCACGATGAGCTCCCAAGCACCGATACCAGACGCGAGGCACGTGTCCGGGTTCGCGGTTCCCACTTCGAAGGAGCAAACCCCGGGAGCTCCGATCTCCAAAGCTCCACGAGGACCCAAATAAGCGCCCCGAACATAGGCAAACTCCTCAAACAGAAGCCAACCTTACACTCTCTGAAAGAGTTATCCACATCAGGATCAACATGGCTCACCGAGGCACCCAAGGATGACCTTCATCCGGGGTATCATTCTCGAGGAGTTCGGAATTTTATGCAAGATCTCCAAATGAACCAGCAGGCCCCGACAGCTTAAGCTTATCCGGTCGGTCCTCCATCAGTCCAAAGTACGACAGAAAAGAAAGCGGGGAAGAGCCTTGCGAATCAGCTGGAGACCAAAACGAGCTATCATGGCAAGCTACGACGGTCCATAAACAAAAGAAGGCATTCAGAAATCCCGAAGGGCGTAAAAGCAAATAAACGCCAAAAAGGGAAGCAGAAGTTTATCTCATGCGGCCCGAAAGGACCATCTACATCCAGATCAATAAGGCCTCCGGGGTACCCGAAAACAACCTACATCCGGAGTAGTACCCCCGGAGGCCCCGGAACGCAACGTGCGATCTCCGAATAACTCCGGAGACTCTTATAAGCACCAATCCATCAGAATGATGTCCCGAAAGGCGATAATGGGACCGAAAATAGCCCATGTAGATCTGCAAGAAATCAAAGCAAATGCTCACGTCCAAATTAAATATCAGCAATCAGTAACATAAAAGGTTACATTCGAAGTGCCTCGAAGAGCATGAAGGCATCAGGCAGGGATCCATGAGATACGCTGTCTGTTACAAAAGATTGCGCCGCGATCCGAATTGCCAGCATGATATCGTCAAAAGGAGCTCGAGGAGTCGAGTATCAGAATCATTTCCGATCACTTCGCCATGAGAAATGCGATGACTATCTGTACGCGGCAAAATCAGAAGACTTGATTTTTTGCTATCAAGACATTACGGAAGCCTTCCTTGAGACCCCGAGGGAGGAAGGCTGCGATCGAGTTCATGGCCTCAGGGCTGGTCAAAGTCGGACTCGAGAGAAGCAAGGTCCGAGGCCGGGATAAAAGAGGTAGTCTCCTACGCACATGGCTACACCTGACAGGTCTGGTCTACCTGGAGCCTACTGAGAAGACTAGCGTCAAGACGTCCCATCTTTGTACTCTTGCAAATAATATACATGTACTTTACCGAGTCCCCTCGCCTATATAAGGGGGACTCACCCTACCTTGTAGAGCACGGATGTAGCTCCACTTCTCCACAATGCAATAATCTCTCTCTCTTTCTCTCTCTCTCTCTCTCTCTCTCTCTCTCTCTCTTTATTCTAAGATATCTGTCTTCATTTACCTCGAGGTCGCCTTAACACTTCATTGTTTTCTTCATTTGTTCATCATTATTTGGCTCAAGATTAGTAGTATAAAGCCTTACTTATTTATATCTTTGCTTGTTATCCCCTTCCAGACGATCCTCGATGAGCCCGAGATAGGCTCGAGGCTCAGCTCCGAGATACCCACTGGCTTGCTTTGCACTCGGGAAACGTCCCCTTACTGGTTCGATTACCGCTTTGGCTAACTCGATCTTTACCCCCTTACTTCCCATTTTAGCACTAAACACCCTTATAAACTAGCTCGGGAATAGATCACGTATTTTTAGAATCCCATTTACAAATCTAATTGTTGTTACCATTTTCACGGTAAACACCAACACAGCTGCGCCGGAAACAGCTCCCCCCGCCGAACAAGTACCCGAGAGATTAAGCAATAATGGATCGGTAGCCGACCCTACCATAGTAAAGATGATTGAGGACCTCACCAAAAGGATATAATCAGGTGAGAAATTGATAGCAGCTACCGATAAGGTCGAGACCTATAACTCTAGGGTCGACCAGACCCGGGCGCGCCCCCGGTCTTCAAGGGCATGGATTCAAAGAAGTTCATACAAAGGCCATTCCCCGAGGAAGCAACCTCGAAGCCCATTCTAAAGAAGTTCAGAATGCTAGAACTCCCTAAGTACAATAGGACCACGGACTCTAATGAACACGTTACTGCCTACACCTGCGCGGTGAAAGGCAATGACACAAAGAACGACGAGATCGAGTCCGTATTGCTGAAAAAAATTGGGGAAACACTCTCGAAGGGGGCCATGATGTGGTATCACAACTCGTCTCCTAATTCCATAGATTCATTCGCCGTGCTAGCAGACTCCTTCGTAAAGGCACATGCCGGAGCCATCAAGGTAGCAACAAGGAAGTCCGATGTTTTCAAAATCAAGCTAAGAGAGAACGAGATGCTGCGAGAATTCATGTCTCACTTTTAGATGGAACGGATGGAGCTACCGCCAATCTCCGACGACTGGGCAGTGCAGGCCTTCACTCAAGGCCTGAACGAACGAAGCTCGGTGGCTTCAAAAATGCTGAAACAGAACCTGATCGAGTATCCAGCCGTGACCTGGTCGGACGTCCACAACCGGTACCAGTCTAAGATCAGGGCCAAGGATGACCAGTTGGGAGCCCCTTCGGGCTCAATATACCCAAGAAGGCTCCTGGCAAAGGAACCAAAACCGAACAAAGAAAGATATCAGCCATACCTCGAGGATAGGAGGAACGCCCCGATGCGCAACCTACCTCGCAATGATCGACGAGTGGATCGAGGATAGGACCCTCGGGGACTCAACAATAGAACCAAATAAGATCGAAACGTAGTGCCAATGGGTGCGCCCCACTTGTCAGAATACAACTTCAATGTCGATGTGTCAGACATTGTGTTCGCTATCAGTAAAATCAAAGACGCCAAGTGGCCCGAACCTATACAGTCAGATCCTTTGCAAAGGAATTACAACTTAGTATGCGAGTTTCACAACACGAACGGCCACAGGACAGAGGATTGTCATTAGCTACGAGAAGAGGTAGCTTGGCTGCTTAACAAAGGACATCTCTGGGAATTCCTTAGCGATTGAGCCGAAAACCCGTTCCGAGAAAGGGAGGCAACCAAGAAGAACGAGGCGAACGAGCCGCAACATGTCATCTACATGATCATGGGGGGCGCCGACACCCCGCAGGAACCAGTAATGAGAAGAACAAAAATATCCATCACCAGAGAGAAGCGGACTCGGGGATATATCCCTGAAGATGCCCTCACGTTCAGCGAAGAGGACACCGAGACCCTGTCTAAACCCCACAACGGCGCATTGGTAATCTCCTTCCTTGTAAATTATTTTCAAATAAAACGTGTACTCGTGGATCCAGGTAGCTCTATTAGTATTGTCAGGTCGACGGTGATAGAGAAACTCGGATTGCTCAACCAAATCGTGCCCACCACTCGGGTCCTAAACGGATTCAACATGGCGAGCGAAACAACGAAAGGAGAAATCATCCTCCCGGTTACCGTGGTCGGCACGACCTAAGACACCAAATTCCATGTCATCGAAGGAGACATGAGGTATAACGCCTTATTCGGGCGGCCGTGGATACAATACATGAGAGCAGTACCATCCACCATTCACTAGATAATAAAATTTCCAACGAAGGACGGAATAAAACCGTCTACGGGGAACATCATGCGGCAAGGGAAATTTTCACAATACACGATGTGGCACCGACGCTCGTGCCTCCGCCCCCGAATAAACCAAAGGGCGAATCGGGCCTCACCCTCGATCGAACTTGACAAAATGAAGTAAAACCATACCGCGTCTTCTCCTCAGGCAATTGAAACAAATCAGCTCTCATAATTGTAACAAATCAATGCCGAGGCGTCACCAGCATATCTCACTTCAAGGTACGACCATCTCCCTTTTTGCTTCAAAGTTAGGACTAACCCTTATGCAGGCATTCGATCAGAGCAGTCAGAACGCTAAAACTACCCGAAGACCTTGGGGCTCTAAAAACGCACCCGTTGCACTCTTTTCCTTCGACCGAGTTTTTGTCCCAAAAGAATGATTTTACCGGCAAGGTTTTTAACGAGTCAACTTCCGCGAGCTACCCAAGGAAAACTTCGCAAATGCTCGAAACTTCTGTTGCAGACAACTTTGCGGTGAGGGGCATTCCCCCAGAAAGCTACCCGCTCGAAAAGGTCTTGAAATGCCAAATGGAGTTCATGTAGGAAAGCAATGTACCGGGCCAAACGGTCGAACAAACCGTGTCCATATAGCCAGGCTCCCGTTGGCAAATACGTGTACTATTGTACTGAGGAGTCAAAGAATACCTTTTGTCAAAGACACCTTTGCAAAGTAAGGTAACCATTCCTTCGCCGAAAATGTCCCGGACACTCGGGGACTAACGCCAGCAATTCAACATTCAGAAGGCCTCCGGGTCGAAACTCCAAAATCACAAAACCCTCAGGTAAGGCAACGCAGAAATCGCCAAGTGTCACTAACATCAAAGGTACCTCGAGTGCTCGAAGACTGACGCCAGTCGCCACGCACTTAAAAACCTGAGGCCGTAAGACCCCGAGCGAGCAAACTTAGTAGCAAAGATCTATTCAACACAACAACATGTATTTACATCAATCAACCAAAGGGTATCTTTCGCCAAAAGCACCTCGTACTCCAAAACAAAGTTCAGCTTACTCACAGCGGGGATCCCCCCACCAAGTATGTCCCGAAATACTCGGAGAATTAGTGTCAATAATTTGGCACCCGCACAACCTTAGGGCCGGACCTCCTAATTCATAAGGCCCCAACGCGGCCGTTTCGAGCTCACGAATAACGGTCTTCGAGCCTAAGCAAACTCGATGACTCAGAGACTGTCGTCAATCGCCATACACTGGAAAACCCGAGGCCATAGGACCCAGAGCGGGCAGACTCGGTCTAGCCAGATATATTTTACATAGCAACAAAGACTGTAAGACCTCAACAGGCATGAAAAAACTATAATACCTCAACAGGCATGACAAACTGTAAGACCTAAATAGGCATGACAAACTGTAAAACCTCAACAGGCATGAAAATTTTGTAAGACCTTACTACATGCATAAAACTCAATCCCGAAGTTTAGGCTATACGTTGCATTTGTAAGACTCCTGAAAGGGCATACCCTCGATGTAGATTCCTAAACTATCACTCAGGATCAAAAATGACTCCGGCCAAACACATATGACTACGGTCAAAATGGCTAAACCAGCCAAATTAACGTGACTCGGGGCGCCGGACCGTTGCTAACAAAATTGCAGGCCATTGCTTCGAATATACTTCGAAAAGAACCGGTTAAAACATGCTACCCTTAATAGGCAAACGAGATTCGACCATGTCAGCTCCAAAACCGAAGGCTTCGAGCTACTCAGCCTGCGAGCTATACCTTCCGAAGTGCTCGAACATCGCCGCTAACGACTTGAAATCGAGGTTCTTCCCGAACCTATGACGGGTCAGGCAAAATTATTTCAAAAAGACCTTAACGATAGGAAAACAAATCCTACATATGCCCACAGGCAAAAGCGTAAGAGCCATTGTCGGCAGCTAAACGAGCCTCAGGGCCACACTCTAAAAGGTCGCAACGATCAACAGCGTTAGAGCCACTATCGCTAGCTTGAAAATTTGAGGATTTAGATGAGCTCGAGTCGTAACCCCATATGGAGACCGGATCCAAAATAGTTAACTACACATGCCTAAGGGCACAAGTAAGTTCCGTTGTCGCCAGCCAAATGAGCCTCAGGGCCACACACTTATAAGGTCGTTTCAACTCGAGGCGTAAGAGACATCGTCGCCTGCCCATGCAGGCACAACAAAAAATCTTCTTTTAGGGTCAGTTAAGCACGAATTCCCGGCTCGGAGATTAATCCCAAAGTAGTTAAGAAGCAAGTACCAAGGGCAAGGCGTAAGAGCCATTGTCGCCCACCCGGCTCGGAGACTGAACCCAATGTAGTTAAGAAGCAAAACCCAATGGCAAGGCGTAAGAGTCGTTGTCACCCATGCAGGCGCAGGAGATCAAAGTTCAAGTAAACTCGAGTCAAAAACCTGAATCGGAGACTCAACCCAAAACACCTGGGCCTATAATGACCATCTTGCACTGAAGGCCGCGTCTACCAACCATACAAGAGCCCCCAGGCCTGCCTGACGAACTCCAAAACCAGCCCCCCTAGTCAAAAGCAATGTAGAGGGAGATACAAAGGAGATGAAGATTCAAGTTTTCTTTTTACAAGCGCAAAAGGTGCGGCCTCCATCTATAAACATGCTCTGCGAATAGCAAATAAAAATGGCAAAACCTACGCTCCGCTCCAGAAGGCTACGACCTACAGTCCCCAGTTTTGCTCCCCGTGACGTCGCAAGAAGTAAACCGAGCATCATGCTCGTCCGCCTTCGCTCGAGCCAACTATTCCAGGGGAACAAAACCCCTGGCGCTGATCTCTTCAAGCACCTCTCCTCGGGATTTACAACGAACATATTCCTCGATCTTCTTCTTAGGATCGAGGGCCCGCTCCAACTTAGCTCGGACATCAGTGACGTCCTCCAAATGAATCACCATCTCCTCATCAGCCTTGGTCCGACTCAATGCTGCTTCAGTCCGTGCATCGATTATTTCGACCCTGATCTTTGAGGGATCAGACTCCAGCTTCGCGATCATATCCATTCGAACCGAAGCTTAAGCCTGCACCTGAGCCCTGAGTTCACCACCAGAATTTCTAACTCGGTCGGCTCCGCCCCTGAGGTACCCTTGAGCCTTCGTCTTTTTTTTTCCTACAATTAAAATAAGCGAAAAGCCTAACCTCAAGGGTTAAAAAAGCGAAACGCTTACTTCGGGAGGTCACCTGCCCCATCATATAACTCTCGTTATTCGAGCTCCGGTACGCCCCATCTCGCCAGTGCATCAAGCCGACCTCCTTCTCCTTGCTAGGGAGCCTAAGGGAGTTGCCCTCATCCAGAGCTCTCCAAGGCTTAGCCCTATGGCGGAGCAGCTCAGACCTGAGCTTATCAAAATCCTACAGAAGGAAAACTTGATAAGGAAGGAAACACACGAGATGCGGAAGAACTGTGCCAATGCTCACCGCGAGGTAAAGTCGGTGGACTTCCTCGAAGGTCGAAGCACATCCCTGTTGGTCCAGCCCCCTCGGCCTTGGAAAGAACCAACCTCTGTTGAAGCACGATCAATGGGAGGAACCACCACTCCGGAACCAAAAACATCAGGAACATCAGGATCGGACAATGTTCTCTCGTCGGAGACACGGACCCGTCTGGCCCCGCTAAAAGCTCCATCGCACTACGAGTGCATATCCCATTTATCGACATCGTCCCCTAGCTCGGAAGCCTACAACTTCTCTCCCTCGCCAGAGGAGCACAACCTCGCCCTTGGGGGACCACCCGATACCTACAACGCTCGTATAAACACGACAGAAGATGGAAGACACCGCTACTAAGTTCGCTCTTGCCATAGGCAGAACTGGCAAAGCACAGGGCGCGCCGCCTAAGAGTATTACTCCATTTTTTAACAAATAATACGGGTTCCTAAGGTATAATACCAGCAGTCAGCACCTTAGCAAAGCAACTTGTCCATGCCCGGTCTCTGCCGTCCCCGGCAATAACAATTAAGGGCGTGATCAATCAGCACCGTAGAGTCAGCAGACCCAGATGACCCCGATGACCGGAGGGGGAGCTTCCCCCCTGTCAGATTAGTCTCGTCATTGCCGCCATAACAGTCGCAAAGTTGAAAGACTAAAAGGCGGAATGATGTACAGGCGTGTTGACACCAAGAACACGGCGCAGAAAATGGAAACTACGTGAGGCAGGGTAACCCCAGGGAAGGCGGAAACAACCTCATGTTATATATTGGAAGAGCGGCAACGATTCGAAGCTGACCGAAGACGCCAACCAATAGCACCATCTCCAGCCTCGAGGCAATACCCGATCTCGAAGACCTCCGTCATAGAAATGCGGTGCTCCAGAGAGCCAACAACGCCTTTACCAACACAAGGGTGGCACGCGACTTCGAAGATCTCCATCAAAGGGAACCGGTCTATCATAAGCGTTTTTTGAACGTCACCCGTACGAACCGGGCTCCGGGTGCTGTCCGGAATGGTCGAGTGTGAGCAAGCCTCCGCTCAGGGACTGCTTTCAGGAAATCACAAGAATCCCGCATCCACGGCTCTCCGAGCAAATTTCTTCTCGAAGGTTATTATGAGGCCTAAAAACATTATCCTCATTTTCAAGCGAACTCAGGGTCCTGGCAGCCCGAGGTTATTAGCCTTATTCGGGTTCAGTCCAAGGAACCACGAAAGGTCCCGTGCGAAGCTGTTTCCATCAACCGAAGTTCGGAAGGAATAATCACATCCGGGTTCAGTGTTAGCAGCGACAAAACAGGATCGTGCATTCGGATCTGCCGCAAACTTGAAGAAATACAGCAAGTACCAAAGGCAGGAGTCAAGGAAATATCTCCGGATTCATAAAATGTTCTCTTACAATGGCCCTTGGAGGGTCCTTACATATGATTACAAAAGCCCGCAAGGGGATCCTTACACAGAAATAAAGAAGTTCAAGGGTATGCATACAATAAGAGTCTAAGAATCTAGCCTAGTCACAAAAAATGCGGCATCTCCGACATCATCTCCTCAGGCGTGTGACCTCAAAGACAATATCTTCCAAGTCCAATCCCCATGGGGACCTCATCTCGACCCTCCTGGAATGGCATCTTCAAAAGGAAGGGTATATGAGAAGAAAGTGTTGGGGAAAAGCAAAATGACGAAGGAGAAGCTGAAAGAAGACAAGAAGTGGCTGGGTGAAAAATCTAGCTTGTACAAACTCCACCAGTACTACTATTATAAAGCCACTTCTTGAGACGTTGCCTCGGCCCGGGAGGCGACAGTCAGTAGAGAATGTTGCCATACCCCCAGGAATCCAAAGGGGGTGTAATACGCCGAGCCGAGGAAGGAGGGTGAGCAGCGGTGTATAATCCGAGCCCCCTCTTGAGCAGCGATGCATAATCCAAGCATTCCCCTGGGTCGGAGAAAATCGATCCTCTGCTTCATCGCCCCGAGCTGACGGAGACAGCAACAACAGCAGCAACAACAACAACAACAACAATAGCATCACAGTAGCACTGTTTTGTCCGCCCGAAGAAGGTTTAGGAGTTAGGCCACAACGCGCATGATGTTGGGATGAGACCTTGAGGACATAGGCCTCAAACATGGTGAGATGGCAAATAATGAAAAAAGCATGATAGGAGGAAAGGATGGCTATCGAATGATGCTTTAATGAAAAACTGATCACAAGAAACCCTATTTATAGGAGGGGAGTGCAAAGTAACCGACGACTCCATTATCTTCCTCAAAAGGTGTAACACCCTGTAAATTCGGCTTAGAGGTGAATGTGGTAAATGAGTGGTAAGGTTATACTTTGATCATGTGAAGTCCCAACGGGATGATTGTGGGTAAAATAGTTGTTTCAAAAATCAAGAAGGAAAGAGAGGTGTATAAGATTTGACAAAATCGACTAAGTTTGCAGAAGGTCTGTCTTCCATCAAGTTTTAGTGAAAATGTGTAAGGAATTGGGGAATACTCAAAGCATGAAAGTTGTAGGAGTTTGAAATAGATTTCCAACGATATATTATAGATCCCAAACGGGTCTCTGTGCAAAAAGTTATGTGCGTTTTCAGAACAGTACCCGTATGCACGCCCGGTAGCGCGAACACTAGCCCGAACAAGCCTCCAGGTGCGCGATCGCGGTAGTGGGAGGCAGTGTTACTGCCGTTTAGCGTGAACACTAGCGCGAACAAGCCTCCAGGTGCGCGAACGCGCTAGTGGGGTGGGGGTCGTTTTAAAGCTATATTTCGTCCCCCACAGCCCCAAAACATAAAAAACTTGCTCTAAAAAGGGGAACTCTCAAAACCTAACTCCTTAAGGGTCCTTCCACCATCCAAGGTAAGTTCTAATGGTGATTCTAAGTTAATTTCAATTTTCGAACATCTTATTAACATGGGTAAACCCTCCATATCATTAGATATTCGATTGGGACATCGTTGTTGAGAGAAGGAACCCTAGAACTCGAATTCAAGGAGATTGAACGTCAAAAAGGTAATATCTTCACCTCTAATTGATTCTAGCATTGGTTTGATGATTATAAACCCTAGTGCATGAGATATGAGTTGATGTGTTTGATAGAAAAGCATGAACGATTATAGGGTTAGGGTGTTGAGTGTTGATTATTTGTTAAGAGTGTTGTTTACCTTATGGGTGATGAAGAATAATGTTGACTATAACCATTTGAGACTTTAGAATTTATCTAGGATCAAGAGAATGGCTTGTTGGGTGTAGAAAAACCATTAATAAGGACCATGAAGCTTTATGTCACCAAGTGTTTGAGAAAATGTTTAAGTGACTAAAACATGAGAATTTATGCTAGTATGAAATCCCTTTGACTTGTATAGATATAGATTAAAGTTGAAAGGGTTGGCGAAGGTTGTATTACACTCAAGAGCAGGAAGTTAAGGTATGTGAGGCTAACTCTCTATGTTTGGGAGTTTTAATGATTCTCCCTACACTATGTTTCTTTTACGGCGTTACCAACTGCCTCAGAAATATAGTTAAGCCTAGTTCCTTGAATAGTTGTAGAACTTCTATTCTCTAGCTTCATAACTCGCTCGTGACTTTCTTTCTGAACGTTGTGAGCTCAGTGCGTATTCAATATAGACTTGGGTTTGATGCCCCCGAGTCTTAGTAT
Organism: Nicotiana attenuata; assembly: GCF_001879085.1. Taxonomy (NCBI): domain Eukaryota; kingdom Viridiplantae; phylum Streptophyta; class Magnoliopsida; order Solanales; family Solanaceae; genus Nicotiana; species Nicotiana attenuata. The sequence continues at coordinate 82,606,018 of NC_031989.1, forward strand.
AGATTACTCAGTATGCCATATACAGTTGAAATTTCAGTATTCATAATCAGTTCAAGAATACATGTCTCAGTCTAGTCCCATTCAGTATGTCAGTATTATGTAACCCAGTATGATCCAGTATTCAAGTATCATGTAACTCAATGTGATTTAGTATTTCACTATCATGTATTGCAGTATGATTCTAAGTTTCTGATTTTAAATTCCTGAATGTTGAACACCTATATTTGGGACTGAGGCTGTAGTTTATATGCTTTATGCATGTTTGGGCCTGAAGCCGTAGTTTATGCTTTATGCATTTTTGGGCCTGAGGCCGTAGCTTATTCAGATAAACAGGTTGTTCATCATTCAGAAGAGGGATTATTCACGTCCTTCTTCCTTTATTCAGTTCAATTATCAGTTATCTTTTTAGTTATCAGTTCAGTTATCAGTTATCAGTTATCTTTTCAGTTATCAGTTCAGTTACCAGTTCTCACTTCAGTTTCAGTTTCAATAGTTATCCCTTCAGTTATCAGCTTAGTTTCAGTTTTAAAATTTATAAATTTTTTCTTTCAGTTGCTTTACATACCAGTACAATTCAAATGTACTGACGTCCCTTTTGCCCAGGGCCTGCATCTCACGATGCAGGTAATGATTTACAGGTTGAAGATTCAGAGTGCTAGGATTCTCGTAACAGCTGTTTGGTAATCCCCAGTTCCTTCGGGGCATTATCATTACTCTACAATCTTTCAGTATTTACAGACAGTCAGTGTTTTTAGTACTTCATTAGACGCTTCATAGACTAGAGTAACAGTTAGACAGAGTCTCAGGCATTTCATGTTAGGTCATGTTGGCTACAAATATATTTTAGAATTTTATTAGTATTTCCGCACTTTGATTTATATCATCCAGAATTTCAGTATATCAGCATGTGTTAGTTTATCTTCCGCATTCACGTTGTTATGATACCACATGTTGATTCAGCCAGCAAGTTGGTTCGCTCGGTCACATGTAGTCAGGCACCGAGTGCCGTGTTACGTGTAGGCCTAGGTACGGGGCGTGACAAAGCTTGGTATCAGAGCACTAGGTTCAAGTGTGCTAGGGAGTCTATGAAGTCGTGTCCAGTGGAGTTTCCTTTATATGTGTTTGCCGGCCACTCATATAAATGGTTAACTACCAAGACATTCAGGATTGTCTCACTTCTTTCTACTCTAGATCGTGCCATGAAACTTAGAGTAATAGGTAATTTTCTTTTCCTATCGAATTCTGAACGTATTGGATGCCCAAGCGACGCTCATGAGAAACGTAGGGTCCTAGAGAGGATAATTGCCCATTGGGGTATAATTATGGAGTACAGCTTGGTAAATATGAGACTTGAGAGGATGTCAAAAGTGGGATGCAATGGATACTAGCACACATTAGAGCATTACCTTATCAGAAAGTACAAAAACAGATATGAGGTCTTATGGTTATCAGTTTACCTTAATTACCAGTTATACAATCCTTCAATTAGCAAGTTTATGGTTATTCAGGATGCCAGTTATCAGTTATTTAGTTACCAGATATCCAATTTTCAGTGTATCAAAATTTCTGGTGACTTGTGAGTATACAATGATGCATAGGGGTTCTTAAAGAAAAGGTAAGTAACAGTAATTAGAGTGAAACCTTCGCATATTTTAGGTCAGGATTAAAACCCGAGAATCGCCGGATGGTACAGTAAGTGATTTATCGTATACTATGAAGGATAAGTTTGTGAATGGTAGTCGTATGTGTTTTACATCAAAGAACAATTTCTTTTAATTTTTGGAAATGGAGTCACAAGTTGGATGATGATAGTTCAGATGTCAGACCCTAAAATTGGTCAATATAGTTTTGGACAGAAAATTGCCTAAGGGAAATATAGCTAAGAATAATATGATGTACGAAATGAGAACCAAGAGCAGGCAACATTGAATTTTAGGGAATGATTTTATGTCGTTTAGATTTATTCAAATCAGAACTAGAAAGTACCATGTTAGTGAATTTATATACGAAGTGGCTATTATTGTGAGATAAAAGATATGACAGTTCCCCTTGATATGACTATGTGTTTAGGTTGGAGGTTTATAGTCTGAATTGATTTTGAAGTGTATAGAAAGCTTGGGGTTAGATATTCCAATTTTTTTAAGACAAATGAACTTTCCCTAAGTGCGATTCATGTGCATAGTTCAAAAAGAATGATAGCGTGCGGCAAAAAAATATGATCTGATGGTGAGGGAAGTTAGGAGTAACCTTATGCTTCACTTTAGTTATTCAAAGCAGGAGAAGAAAATATGATGCTAGCAGATGGTTAGTGAAAGGATAGTAAGTAAGTTTTGAGTAGATACAGTGAATTAGCAATTTTAGCGGAGCTAGTAGAGGTAAGATTTGATCCACTTAGCCAGGTTATCTCTAGTGTGTGAATGGAAGTTTGAAATATCGAACATATGTGTTAGAACCCAAAGAGTTTAAGTTAAACCCGAAGTACAGCGGTAGTGGAAAAAAAATCAGCTAGGCAGTAAAAGAGCCAACTACAGAAGAATAGCCTTTAGGAATTATCGAAATGGGGTTTCCCCAAGTTTGACAGTGAGAGCAAAGTTAAAATATTAAGATTGTCTATGATAGTTGTGAATACATTAACTTTCCGTTAAGTGAATAATTTAGTCTTTCTTAGTAAGGAAGATTGCTCAAAAGTAAGTCGGAAGATGAATGGTCATTGACGTAGACCGCAAAGAATTGTAGAAAATAAGGAGAGTTATTTGGATCCGACAAAAAGAGAAGGATCCACATGTATAAGACCTTTGGTCTAAGGGGGTGATGTGAAAACCATCAGTAAGTGCAGTTAGATATCTGAAAACTCGAATAGTAGCATGGGATATGGAAAAGAAAATCAGTTCGGTAATGAGGGAAAATTTGTATAATTACCACTAGGATTATGTCTAGCATGTGTTAGAAAAAGAAAAGTGAGTAGAATGATCACCGAGTTTAGTCATTGATGATAAAGTGATCACAGAAAAGCTATAAAATCATGCCTATTTATGTGTCACGAGGGTAGTGCCATTGCACGAGACTCTAGTCTTCGGAGTACTGGTCAAAGACTTAGGTCACAACAATTCTATAAGTGTTTTCAGGAAATTCTTAAAAAGATAAAGTGTGGGAATTATAACTCATGATTGAGGTAGATAAGAGAACTCTGGTAAAAACAGTTCACCAGCCAAGATAGGAGTTCAACTTCGGACTCTAAAGATGACGGAGTTGTTGTCTAGAACAGAACTTGTTCCCCCTTAGTAGCCATTGAGATGGAGAAACAATTTGATGATCCCTACGTGTTGCAGTTGAAAGAGGAGATTCACAAGTATAAGATGGCTTTTGAATAAGGGGGAGATGACGGGACTTTGAGGTACTAGGACAGATTGTTTGTCCAGTAGATGGACTTAAAGAGGGAAGATCATGTTAGAAGCCCATAATTCTAGGTATTCTTTCCATCCAGGTTCCTAAATATGCATCATGACCAAGAGATTTATTAGTTGTACGACATGAAAAAGAACGTCGTAAACTTTAAGGCCAGGCAGAGCATTTTATTTAAACAGTTGAGGATATGTCCTTAATGTTAAGAGTAATTGGGATGATCACATACCTCTCATTAACCTTGCTAATAATAACACCTACTATTCTAGTATCAAGATAGCACTGCGAGAAACTCTGTATGGGAGAAGGTGTAGATCGCCAATTGGTTGGTTCAAGTTGGTGATTGGGTGTTTCTGAAAGTTTCACCTATGAAAGGCGTTATGAGATTTGGGAAGAAGGAAAAGCTCGGTCCCAAATATATCGCGTCGTATATGATCCTACAAAAAAATTGGTCAAATAGCTTATGAGTTGGAGTTGCCACCAGAATTAGCGGTGGTACAACCACTATTTCACGTATCATGTTATAACATTCAAGTTTCCACTACTCAGATACTCATATCAGTTCAGTACTTAGATACTCATGTTAGTTCAGTACTCTGATAATCATGTCAGTTTAGTACTCAGATACTCATGTCAGTTCACTACTCAGATACTCATGGTAGTTCAGTACTCAGATACTTATGTCAGTTCAGTACTCAGATACTCATGTCAGTTCACTACTCAGATACTCATGTTAGTTCAGTACTTAGATACTCATGTCAGTTCAGTACTCAGATACTCATGTCAGTCCAGTACTCAGATACTCATGTCAGTTCAGTACTAAGATACTCATGTCAGCTCAACACTCAGCTACTCATGTTAGTTCAATGCTTAGACATTCACGCCAGCTTAGTACTAAGATTACTCAAAAATTTGTGCCAGTTCGATATTCATATATCCATGTTAGTTCAGTATTCACGTATCCATGGCAAACCAATATTTAGTCAATACAGTAGTCATTCAGTTCAATATCACAACAATTCAGTAATTATGTATTCATTCAGTTTAGTATACAAGTGTTATGCACCAGACTCATTTAAGGTCCGGAGTTAGCAGAAGTTACAGTCAAGATAATCATTCGAGGACGAATGATCCCAAGGGAGAGATAATGTAACAACCCGTAAATTCGGCTTAGGTGTGAATATGGTAAATGAGTGGTAAGGTTATATTTTGAACGTGTGAAGTCCCAACGGGATGATTGTGGGTAAAATAGTTGTTTCAAAAATCAAGATGGAAAGAGAGGTGCATAAGATTTGACAAAATCGACTAAGTTTGCAGAAGGTCTGTCTTCCATCAAGTTTTAGTGAACACGTGTAAGGAATTGGGAAAATGCAAAGCGTAAAAGTTGTAGGACATTGAAATAGCTTTCCAACGATATATTATGGAGCCCGAATGGATCTCTGTACAAAAAGTTATGTGCGTTTTCATATGAGAATTTATGCTAATATGGAATCCCTTTGACTTGTATTGATATAGATCAAAGTTGAAAGGGTTGGTGAAGGTTGTATTATACTCAAGAGCAGGAAGTTAAGGTATCTGAGGCTAACTCTCAATGTTTGGGAATTTTAGTGATTCTCCCTACACTACGTTTCTTTTACGACGTTACTAATTGCCTCAGAAATATAGTTAAGCCTAGTTCCTTGAATAGTTGTAGAACTTCTATTCTCTAGCTTTATAACTCGCTCGTGACTTTCTTTCTGAACGTTGTGAGCTCAGCGCGTATTCAATATAGACTTGGGTTTTATGCCCCCAAGTCTTAGTATAGATTACTCAGTATGCCATATACAGTTGAAATTTTAGTATTCATAATCAGTTCAAGAATACATGTCTCAGTCTAGTCCCATTCAGTATGTCAGTATTATGTAACCCAGTATGATCCAGTATTCCAGTATCATGTAACTCAATGTGATTTAGTATTTCACTATCATGTATTGCAGTATGATTCTCAGTTTCTGATTTTAAATTCCTGAATGTTGAACACCTGTATCTAGGCCTGAGGCCGTAGTTTATATGCTTTATGCATGTTTGGGCCTGAGGCCGTAGTTTATGCTTTATGCATTTTTGGGCCTGAGGCCGTAGCTTGTGCACATATATATTGGGTCTGAGGCCGTAGCTTATTCAGATAAACAGGTTGTTCATCATTCAGAAGAGGGAGTATTCATATCCTTCTTCCTTTATTCAGTTCAGTTATCAGTTATCTTTTTAGTTATCAGTTTAGTTATCAGTTATCTTTTCAGTTATCAGTTCAGTTACCAGTTCTCACTTCAGTTTCAGTTTCAATAGATATCACTTCAGTTATCAGCTTAGTTTCAGTTTTAGAATTTATAATTTTTTTCTTTCAGTTGCTTTACATACCAGTACAATTCAAATGTACTAACGTCCCTTTTGCCAGGGCCTGCATCTCACGATGCAGGTAATGATTTACAGGTTGAAGATTCAGAGTGCTAGGATTCTCGTACCAGCTGTTTGGTGATCCCCAGTTCCTTCGGGGCATTATCATTACTTTATAGTCTTTCAGTATTTACAGACAGTCAGTGTTTTCAGTACTTCATTAGACGCTTCAGAGACTAGAGTAACAGTTAGACAGAGTCTCAGGCTTTTCATGTTAAGTCATGTTGGCTACAAATATATTTTGGAGTTTTATTAGTATTTCCGCACTTTGATTTATATCATCCAGACTTTCAGTATATCAGCATGTGTTAGTTTATCTTCCGCATTCACTCTGTTATGATACCACATGTTGATTCAGCCAGCAAGTTGGTTTGCTCGGTCACATGTAGTCAGGCATCGAGTGTTGTGTTACGTCCAGGCCCAGGTACGGGGCGTGACAAAGCTTGGTATCAGAGCACTAGGTTCAAGTGTCCTAGGGAGTCTATGAAGTCGTGTCTAGTGGAGTTTCCTTTATATGTGTTTGCCGGCCACTCATATAAATGGTTAACTACCAAGACATTCAGGATTGTCTCACTTCTTTCTACTCTAGATCGTGCCATGAAACTTAGAGTAATAGGTAATCTTCTTTTCCTATCGAATTCCGAACGTATTGGATGCCCAAGCGACGCTCATGAGAAACCTAAGGTCCTAGAGAGGATAATTGCCCATTGGGGTATAATTATGGAGTACAGCTTGGTAAATATGAGACTTGAGAGGATGTCAAAAGTGGGATGCAATGGATACTAGCACACATTAGAACATAACCTTATCAGAAAGTATAAAAACAGATATGATGTCTTATGGTTATCAGTTTACCTCAATTACCAGTTATACAATCTTTCAGTTAGCAAGTTTATGGTTATTCAGGATGCCAGTTATCAGTTATTTAGTTACCAGATCTCCAATTTTCAGTGTATCAAAATTTCTGGTGACTTGTGAGTATACAGTGATGCATAGGGGTTCTTAAAGAAAAGGTAAGTAACAGTAATTATAGTGAAACCTTCGCATATTTTAGGTCAGGATTAAAACCCGAGAATCGCCGGATGGTACAGTAAGTGATTTATCGTATACTCTGAAGGATAAGTTTGTGAATGGTAGTCGTATGTGTTTTACCTCAAAGAACAATTTCTTTTAATTTTTGGAAATGGAGTCACAAGTTGAATGATGATAGTTCAGATGTCAGACCCTAAAATTGGTCAGTATAGTTTTGGACAGAAAAGTGCCTAAGGGAAATATAGCTAAGAATAATATGATGTACGAAATGAGAACCAAGAGCAGGCAGCATTGAATTTTAGGGAATGATTTTATGTCGTTTAGATTTATTCAAATCAGAACTAGAAAGTACCATGTTAGTGAATTTATATACGAAGTGGCTATTATTGTGAGATAAAAGATATGACAGTTCCCCTTAATATGACTATGTGTTTAGGTTGGAGGTTTATAGTCTGAAGTGATTTTGAAGTGTATAGAAAGCTTGGGGTTAGATATTCCAGTTTTGTTAAGATAAATGAACTTTCCCTAAGTGCGATTCATGTGCATAGTTCAAAAGGAATGATAGCGTGCGGCAGAAGAATATGATCAGATGGTGAGGGAAGTTAGGAGTAACCTTATGCTTCACTTTAGTTATTCAAAGCAGGAGAAGAAAATATGATGCTAGCAGATGGTTAGTAAAAGGATAGTAAGTAAGTTTTGAGTAGATACAGTGAATTAGCAATTTATCGGAGCTAGTAGAGGTAAGATTTGATCCACTTAGCCAGGTTATCTCTAGTGTGTGGATGGAAGTTTGAAATATCGAACGTATGTGTTAGAACCCAAAGAGTTTAAGTTAAACCCGAAGTACAGCGATAGTGGAAAAAAATCAGCTAGGCAGTAAGAGAGCCAACTACAGAAGAATAGCCTTTTGGAATTATCGAAATGGGGTTTCCCCAAGTTTGACAGTGAGAGCAGAGTTAAAATATTAAGATTGTGTATGATAGTTGTGAATACATTAGCTTTCTGTTAAGTGAATAATTTAGTCTTTCTTAGTAAGGAAGATTGCTCAAAAGTAAGTCGGAAGATGAATGGTCATTGACATAGAGTGCAAAGAATTGCAGAAAATAAGGAGAGTTATTTAGATCCAACAAAAAGAGAAGGATCCACATGTATAAGACCTTTGGTCTAAGGGGGTGATGTGAAAACCATTAGTAAGTGCAGTTAGATATCTGAAAACTCGAATAGTAGCATGGTATATGGAAAAGAAAATCAGTACGGTAATGAGTGAAAATTTGTATAATTACCACAAGGATTATATCTAGCATGTGTTAGAAAAAGAAAAGTGAGTAGAATGATCACCGAGTTTAGTCATTGATGATAAAGTGATCACAGAAAAGCTATAAAATCATGCCTATTTATGTTTCACGAGGGTAGTGCCATTGCACGAGACTCTAGTCTTCGGAGTACTGGTCAAAGACTTAGGTCACAACAATTCTATAAGTGTTTTCAGGAAATTCTTAAAAAGTTAACGTGTGGGAAGTATAACTCATGATTGAGGTAGATAAGAGAACTCTGGTAAAAACAGTTCACCAGCCAAGATAGGAGTTCAACTTCAGACTCTAAAGATGACGGAGTTGTTGTCTAGAACAGAACTTGTTCCCCCTTAGTAGCCGTTGAGATGGAGAAACAATTTGATGATCCCTACGTGTTGCAGTTGAAAGAGGAGATTCACAAGTATAAGACGATGGCTTTTGAATAAGGGGGAGATGACGGGACTTTGAGGTACTAGGACAGATTGTTTGTCCCAGTAGATGGACTTAGAGAGGGAAGATCATGTTAGAAGCCCATAATTCTAGGTATTCTTTCCATCCAGGTTCCTAAATATGCATCATGACCAAGAGATTTATTGGTTGTACGACATGAAAAAGAACGTCGTAAACTTTAAGGCCAGGCAGAGCATTTTATTTAAACAGTTGAGGATATGTCCTTAATGTTAAGAGTAATTGCGATGATCACATACCTCTCATTAACCTTGCTAATAATAACACCTACCATTCTAGTATCAAGATAGCACTGCGAGAAACTCTGTATGGGAGAAGGTGTAGATCGCCAATTGGTTGGTTCAAGTTGGTGATTGGGTGTTTCTGAAAGTTTCGCCTATGAAAGGCGTTATGAGATTTGGGAAGAAGGAAAAGCTCGGTCCCAAATATATCGCGTCGTATATGATCCTACAAAAAAAAATTGGTCAAATAGCTTATGAGTTGGAGTTGCCACCAGAATTAGCGATGGTACAACCAGTATTTCACGTATCATGTTATAACATTCAAGTTTCCACTACTCAGATACTCATGTCAGTTCAGTACTTAGATATTTATGTCAGTTTAGTACTCAGATAATCATGTCAGTTCAGTACTCAGATACTCATGTCAGTTCACTACTCAGATACTCATGGCAGTTCAGTACTCAGATACTCATGTCAGTCCAGTACTCAGATACTCATGTCAGTTCAGTACTAAGATACTCATGTCAGCTCAACACTCAGCTACTCATGTTAGTTCAATGCTTAGACATTCACGCAAGCTTAGTACTAAGATTACTCAAAAATTTGTGCCAGTTCAATATTCATATGTCCATGTTCGTTCAGTATTCACGTATCCATGGCAGACCAATATTTAGTCAATACAGTAGTCATTCAGTTCAATATCACAACAGTTCAGTAATTATGTATTCATTCAGTTTAGTATTCAAGTGTTAATGAAAGTTCATGTTTGCACCAGACTCGTTTAAGGTCCGTAGTTAGCAGAAGTTACAGTCAAGACAATCATTCGAGGACGAATGATCCCAAGGGGGAGATAATGTAACACCCTGTAAATTTGGCTTAGGTGTGAATGTGGTAAATGAGTGGTAAGGTTATATTTTGAACGTTTGAAGTCCCAACGGGATGATTGTGGGTAAAATAGTTGTTTCAAAAATCAAGATGGAAAGAGAGGTACATAAGAATCGACTAAGTTTGCAGAAGGTCTGTGTTCCATCAAGTTTTAGTGAACATTGTAAGGAATTGGGGAAAACGCAAAGCATAAAAGTTGTAGGAAATTGAAATATCTTTCGAACGATATATTATGGAGCTCGAATGGATCTCTGTACGAAAAGTTATGTGCGTTTTCAGAACAGTACGTGTATGCGCGCCCGGTAGCGCGAACACTAGCGCGAACAAGCCTCCAGGTGCGCGATCGCGCTAGTGGGAGGCAGTGTTACTGCCGTTTAGCGCGAACACTAGCGCGAACAAGCCTCCAGGTGCGCGAGCGCGGTAGTGGGGGGTCATTTTAAAGCTATATTTCGTCCCCCACAGCCCCAAAACATAAAAAACTTGCTCTAGAAAGGGGAACTCTCAAAAACCTAACTCCTTAAGGGTCCTTCCACCATCCAAGGTAAGTTCTAATGGTGATTCTAAGTTAATTTCAATTTCCCAACTTCTTATTAACATGGGTAAACCCTCCATATCATTAGATATTCGATTGGGACATCGTTGTTGAGAGAAGGAACCCTAGAACTCGAATTCAAGGAGATTGAACGTCAAAAAGGTAATATCTTCACCCTCTAATTGATTCTAGCATTGGTTTGATGATTATAAACCCTAGTGCATGAGATATGAGTTCATGGGTTTGATAGAAAAGCATGAACGATTATAGGGTTGGGGTGTTGAGTGTTGATTATTGGTTAAGAGTGTTGTTTACCTTATGGGTGATGAAGAATAATGTTGATTATAACCATTTGAAACTTTAGAATTTATCTAGGATCAAGAGAATGGCTTGTTGGGTGTAGAAAGACAATTAATAAGGACCATGAAGCTTTATGTCACCAAGTGTTTGAGAAAATGTTTAAGTGACTAAAACATGAGAATTCATGCTAATATGGAATCCCTTTGACTTGTATTGATATAGATTAAAGTTGAAAGGGTTGGCGAAGGTTGTATTACACTCAAGAGCAGGAAGTTAAGGTATGTGAGGCTAACTCTCTATGTTTGGGAATTTTAATGATTCTCCCTACACTACGTTTCTTTTACGACGTTACCAATTGCCTCAGAAATATAGTTAAGCCTAGTTCCTTGAATAGTTGTAGAACTTCTATTCTCTAGCTTCATAACTCGCTCATGACTTTCATTTTGAATGTTGTGAGCTCAGTGCGTATTCAATATAGACTTGGGTTTGATGCCCCCGAATCTTAGTATATATTACTCAGTATGCCATATACAGTTGAAATTTCAGTATTCGTAATCAGCTCAAGAATACATGTCTCAGTCTAGTCCCATTCAGTATGTCAGTATTATGTAACCAAGTATGATCCAGTATTCCAGTATCATGTAACTCAATGTGATTCAGTATTTCACTATCATGTATTGCAGTATGATTCTCAGTTTCTGATTTTAAATTCCTGAATGTTGAACACCTGTATTTGGGCCTGAGGCCGTAGTTTATATGCTTTATGCATGTTTGGGCCTTAGGCCGTAGTTTATGCTTTATGCATTTTTGGGCCTGAGGCCATAGTTATGTATACGTATACTTGGGCCTGAGGTCGTAGCTTGTGCACATATATATTGGGCCCGAGGCCGTAGCTTATTCAGATAAACAGGTTGTTCATCATTCAGAAGAGGGAGTATTCATATCCTTCTTCCTTTATTCAATTCAGTTATCAGTTATCTTTTCAGTTATCAGTTCAGTTATCAGTTATCAGTTATCTTTTCAGTTATTAGTTCAGTTACCAGTTCTCACTTCAGTTTCTGTTTCAATAGTTATCATTTCAGTTATCAGCTTAGTTTCAGTTTCAGAATTGATAATTTTTTTCTTTCAGTTGCTTTACATACCAGTACAATTCAAATGTACTGATGTCCCTTTTTCCCAGGGCCTGCATCTCACGATGCAGGTAATGATTTACAGGTTGAAGATTCAGAGCGCTAGGATTCTCGCACCAACTGTTTGGTGATCCCCAATTCTTTCGAGGCATTATAATTACTTTACAGTCTTTCAGTATTTACAGACATTCAGTGTTTTCAGTACTTCATTAGAGGCTTCATAGACTAGAGTAACAATTAGACAGAGTCTCAGTCTTTTCATGTTACCCATGTTGGCTATAAATATATTTCACAATTGTATTAGTATTTCCGCACTTTGATTTATATCATCCAGACTTTCAGTATATTAGCATGTGTTAGTTTATCTTCCGCATTCAGTATGTTATGATACCATATGTTGATTCAACTAGCCAGTTGGTTCGCTCGATCACATGTAGTCAGGCACCGAGTGCCGTGTTACGTCCACGCCCAGGTTCGGGGCGTGACAAAAGGCATAACAGCAGGCGCAATTAATGCGTTCATGGAAGCTGAATCGAAACAACGTATGATCCCGAAGAACTAGGAGTCACGACACGTCGGACGACCGTGAAGATACGAAAGGGTGAAACGCCTCGGCGCTTGTAAAAGGGGCTACGCCATCAGCACGACGTCATTATGGGAGCCCATAAAGTGGGGTGTAAAAATCATTTCTTATCACTTCCCTCTATGAAACGCGGAGACTATCTGTGCATGGTGAAATCGGAGGACCAATTTCTCGTTGACAAATTGCTTCAGTAGGTCGTTTCGGAGGATCGGGACCTCGAGTCGGTTACTTCCATCGAAAATCTGTCGACACCCAACCGAGGATAACATCGGTCAAAACCCCGATTAATATGGGAGGCCTCCGAAGAATGCATCTGGAGTCGATCAAGCCTACTTGGGCAGCCTAATATTGGCCTACCCATACGTCATGAGGCTAGTTATCTGTCCCATCCCATTTCTTTTATCAGTCAACGTATCTTGTTACTAAGTTTGGACTCCCCCCTCTTATAAAAGGGGAGTCGTTAACACTCTTTAAGGCAGAGCTCCAATTATTCTCCACAAGATCAATAATATCTCTTTCTCTCTCTCTCTCTCTCTCTCTCTCTCTCTCTCTCTCTCTCTCTCTCTCTCTCCTCTCTAACTTGCTCGCTCGAGGCCACTTTAGCATTTATCACTTTCATACTTGTTCTTCATTTATTGCTAGGTATTGGCTATAAAGAGCCTTGTTTGATCATACCTTAACTGTTATCCCACTCCCGACTACCCCCCTATAGCTCGTGATCGAGCCGGATATCGACCCCGAGGTCCTTCATCGACCAGTCCGAAGCTCGGACAGTGTGCCCCTTGGTTTGATTATTGCCCCGTTTTTAGCTCGTATCTCATCGTTAAGACTTCATTCTTTTAGCATCAACTGCTCTAACAACTAGCATAAAAATAGATCATGTATTTTTAGAGTCCCGTTTATAAATTTAATTGTTGTTACCATTTTCACGGTAAACAATTTCAAAGATGAAAAAAGGAATATTGAACCAAAGTTTAAGGAAGTAAATTTTGACGGTTTTAACATCACTTTGAACTCGGATTCAAAAATAAATTACGTATTTAGTCTCGGGAAATTATGATTCATCGAAATTTGTATCTCATTTAGGATTTTGGCCACGAAGTTTGAGGATGATTTTTACTGACTTTGACATTAAATTATATGATTGATTTTATAGTCTTATTTGTCCTATATTAAGTATTTTTGGCTAGATTGTGGATGTTTAGAGGACATAAAGAAAGGAAAAGGCGTTCTTAAATCTTACTTGGAAAGTTAATTATCTTTGCTAACCTTGACTTAATGGAATTTTTCTAAGAAAATAATATTGTTGCTACGTGCTACATACAAGCGTGTAGATGAATGCCAAGGTTTATCCATGATTGGGGTAGTTTGTTAGTTCTTCTTAAGCCTTATTTTGCTACATGCTATTACTGCTATTACTTGTTGGATATTTTGCCAGTTCTATGACTATTTGAGAATCTTATTTATGCTAGAATAATATTATAGGCATCCTTTACATGCTAATGTAACATTATGAATTTTATTTACTTGTTTACATGGTAGAACTGCGTAGTCATAGATTGTTTCTTATGTGCATCTTGTTAGCGTATATATTTTATTCTCGCCACTTGTTTGAGATGGTGATGTGGGAAGTTAAGCTTCTCTGTATGTCTTCACATGTTCTTATTGATCTATCTGTTTGGGCATGTCTTCGCATATTTCTTACAACCCGAATTTCACCAAAGGGATTGTGATGACACCTAACCTTCAATTCTAAGTAAGCCAAATAACATTAACAACATTAAATCATCCAAAATTGATATAATAAGACCGCATTAACATAAACAACAAAAACACTAATAACATGATCCAAAAATGGTAATACAAAATATGGCTTCAGAAAATCAGGCAGTACATAGTCATGATCTCTAAACCATATAATTAAGGAAGTCTCAAAGACAATACAGTCTGAATATGAAAATAAGAGTATCAGCATAAAGGATGAGACTTCTAGGGACTGCAATGGTACCTTAAATTCCGAGAATAACATATGCACTCACTTTCGAGTACGCTGCCTCCAACACCCGGATCTACACAAACAAAAATATACAGAAGTAAAGTATCAGTACACCACAATCGGTATCCAGTAAGTATCAAGACTAACCTCAGTGAAGTAGTGACGAGGTTCAAGTCATGTGATATTTAATAGTCAAATAACTTGTGCAATATATCAATAATTGGAAAGAATGATATATATTAGAGTACAATAACAACAAATCTCGTTAAAGCATGTGATAACAACTCAACATAAGAAAATACATTTTTGACAAACAAGTCATCAAATAGGAACAGAAACATATGATAACATGTTAAATACGACTTGAGAACTTGCTGAAATACATGACGAAGTTTCAATAATACATGTTCATGATCATGAATGCCACTCTTATGCTCCATACTCCGACACAATAACAGTGTTCACCCTTATGATCCGTACCCCACACCATAGAAATATCTACCTTTATACTCCATACCTCGACACAATAACAGTGTTCACCCTTATGCCATACCCCAAAAATAATATCAATCACAATCGCAAGGCAAAACCTCGTGCCAACACCCAATCAATCCGCCCAACATGCCCACATGTATTATAATCATAACAAATATGATATCACAAAGAAATACACTCATAATTTTTCAACAAAGAGCACAATGACATGATAATAATAAAAATGTGGATGGGGCTTCAACCTATAAAGCATGACTATGATTAAATCAATTTAGCAATAATTCCACAAATGTCACCTTGACCAATTAAGAAAATATAATCCTAAAACACGATCTCTAGCATGAAAAGATAAACTCGCGTAGTCATACAAGAATTTACATGTATCATAGAGAGCACACAATTAAATCAAGGTATAGTATAAGTCTAGAATCTAATCCGGGCATTTTTCAAACAAAACATCCGCATATACGCTCGTTACCTCACATATACGTCGCATCACATACATGACAATTAGATAAAATAAGGTCTAAGTCTAATGGTTATTCCCTCACACAAGATTAGGCAAGAAACTTACCTCAAACGGGCCAAATCAGTCCTCCAAAATTACCTTCCCTTAAAACACGTCCGACCTTCTCGAATATAACCAAAATGAACTCTATAATGCCAAACAAAACCCTAGGAAACAATTCAAAATGACAAAGCATCAACCTTTAATCAAATCCCAAAAGTCAGCAAAAGTCAACACGTGCTCACACGGTCAAAACTCGAGTCAAGGGGTAGATCCCGACTACCCATAATCGCACGAGTCCAAATATATGATTAGATTAAAAAATAATGTCTAAATCGACTCCCCAATCCCCAACTTTCACTCACATAATTTGTAGACAAAACCCCCAAATTATCCTTTAAAAATCAAAGTTTTTGGTGTAGAAATCTATGAGAAATCAAGATATAGAGCCAAATCTAAGTGAAAATTGCTTACCTCCAATGTGGTAGTTAATTTGCTCTCCAATATCACCACCTCGCGAAGTGTAGGGTTCAAAATATCAGAGAATGGCTAAAATTCCAAAATTATATCACAGATAACTTTGCCCAGCGATAGCCTTAGCAAATGCGGCCGCTACCTCGCATTCGCGAAGCACAAAAATCACACAACGTCAAGTAACTCTTCGCAGTTGCGGCCCTCAGTTTGCGAACACGATGCACAATACTCCATTGGCCTATGCAAAGGAAGGACTACCCGCGTGAATGTGAAGGCCAAGCCCTAGAGAAGTCCCCAGCTACCTCTTCCTAGCACAAAAATTCCCTCGAAACAAAAACCTACAAATCACACCAACAAGTCCGTAAACAATATCCTGACCTATCTAAAACCTCCAAACACATACAATAACATCACAACAACAAATCAAAGGCCAAAACGCCAATTGAACTTCTCTCAAGTTCAAGAACCTTCAAACTTCAACCAAGCCTCCGATTAGAGCCTAACCTATTCGATATGAACTCAAACTTTACACACAAGTAATGAATGTAAAAACTAACCTATTCAAATTTTTGAAACTAAAATTTGAGTATGATTTCACATAATTCAATTCCCGGTCAAATTTAGGAACTCTCCAAACTTCAAATTGCCAACTTTCGGCAGATAGCCCAAAACACCCTAGGAACCTCAAAATTCAAACCCGATCATATGCCTAAGTGTAAAATCATTATACAAATCTATTGAAATCATCAAATCACTAATCCGGGGTCGTTTACACAAAAGCCAAACTTTGGTCAACTCTTGGTACTTAAGCTTCCAATAAGGAACTAAGTGTTTTCACTCCAAAACCTTTTCAGAGCCAAACCAACCATCCCTGCAAGTTACAAAACAAAAACCAAACATATGTAAAGCATCAAATGGGAAAGCGGGCTCAAATACACAAAATAACCAGCCGGATCATTACATTCTTCCCCATTAATCAAATGTTCATTCTTGAACGAGTTTAAAATCATACCTGGAGTACCATAAAGGTGAGGATATCTGTTCCGCATACCACCTCCGCGACCGGCTGACCACTCCAATGGACCTTTACCGATGCAATATGATTCGACCTTAGCTTCCGAAGCATGGAAATATGGAACACTAGATTAACTCCCAAAAGATTAACAAGCAAGGCAAGTCTATAAGCAACCTCGCTAACTCTCTTCAACACCTCGAAAGGACCAATAAACCTCAGGCTCCGCTTGCCATTCTTCCCGAACCATATCATGCCCTTCATATGCTGAAATCAAAGAAAAACCTTCTTACCCTCTATGAATGCCATATAACGAACTCTCTTATCAGCCTAACTCTTTTGCCTGAAATATGCATTGGGAAGCCTCTCCTGAATTAACTTCACCTTCTATAGGGCATCATGAACTAAAACTATGCCCAATAGCCTAGCCTCACCGGGCTAGAACCAACTAACTAGAGTACGATATTGCCTCCCATATAAAGGCCTCATATAGAGCCATATTACTACTTGACTAGTAGCTATTATTGTATGCAGACTCCGCTAAAGGTAGAAATTGGTCCCATTAACCTCCAAAATCGATAGTGCATGCTCTCAACATATCCTCCAAGATCTAAATGGTCACTCAGACCGTCCATCCATTTGATGGTGAAATGCATTACTCAACTTAACATGCATGCCCATCTCATGCTGGACCACCCTCTAAAAGTGCAATGTAAACTGAGTGCTGCGGTCTGAGATGACAGAAACAGATACACCATGGAGGCGAACAATCTCCCTAATATAGAACCTAGCCAACTGCTCTGAAGTGTTGGAAGTCATGATCGAAGTGAAGTACGCAACTTGGTCAACCGATCCACAATGACCCAAATGGTATCAAACTTCCTCAAGGCCCGTTGTAACCCTACCACAAAGTCCATAGTAATGCACTCCCACTTCTACTCCAGTATATCAATCTTCTAAAGCAAACCACCTGATATATGATGTTCATACTTGACCTGTTAGCAATTCAAAAACCTAGAAACATGGCCAATAATGTCCTTCTTCATCCTCCTCCACCAGTGCTGCTTCAAGTCATGATACCTCTTTGTAGAACCCGACGAAAAGAATATTGTGAACTATGAGCCTCGTCAAGAATCAACTCTCTCAAGCCACCAACATTAAGAACACAAAATCGACACTGAAGTCGCAATACACCATCACCAATAGTAGGGATCATCATACTAGTGATATCACAACCCGAAATTTCTACCAGTAGTGATGGCGCCTAACACACTTGCTAGGCAAGCCGAACATAACAAAAATAGTCCAAAACAACAGAAATGACTGAATTAACATAAGTCTAAACCTTGATATAGAAAAATAACATCAACATATGATAAGTCCCCCAAAAGTTGGTAAATACAGAGTCATGAGCTCTAAAATAGCAAATTCAATTCTAAAAGCTAAACAGTAATACTGTTTGAAATAATGACAATAGTAAAATCTCTCTCTCTCTCTCTCTCTCTCTCTTTCTATATATATAATATATATATATATATATATATATATATATATATATATATATACATAACATAACAAAAGATATGTTATGTCAAGGATTAACAATTGAGATGCACACAAAGGATCTTCAGAACTGTTTGAGTTAAAAGCAAATTACGATCTTATTCTCATATATTTAGTTGTAGTTTATATTTCCTGCTATCTCTTTTAGTGTCAAGCTTATGATATGCACTTGAATTGGAAGTTGTCATTTCATGGGAATACCTTCATTGTTGAGTTATTGAAGTTGTAGTTGTGAAAGTTACTAACACATTGTGGTTCAAGTTGTTTAGTTTTGAGATATATTTCCATGTGAGTTGTTTCTCATTCATTAGTTGTTATTGAGATTCTTGTACATGTTATGGTTGAGCATTGGGCTATGTTTTGTGGTGAGATTGGTATTGTTGATTTTTTAGCAATGCTGTGGAATATGGGTCCGTGTGGTGCGAGTTGATTATTGTGTTGTGATATTGATGTGCATGCGACGTTATAAGGTTGGGTATTGATGCACATGCGGCGAGACAAGATTGGATTTATACGCGTGTATTTATTTGAAACCCTGCAGTGAGATAATGGGCTAAAGAGCCCGTAGTTATTTTGGAAAAAATATTTTAAAAATATAAATGCAAGGCTCATGAGGCGGTATAAGAAAAATTATGATTTTTCCTTGTGAAATGTGAATATGAGGTGTCGTACCTCGGTTGTGATTCTTGTTGTACATTTTATGTTGAAAAGGCTTGTTGATTTGAGTGGTTATTGTCTTTCCTTCGTCCATTTTACTTGTATTTTTCTACTATGTTTGATCACTTATTGTCCTTATCATATGTTCACTCTTGTTTTTATTTAATCCCTTAATTTCCGTTGTTAGCCTTACCTAGTCTTAGAGACTAGGTGCCATCACGACTACCTAAGGTAAAATTTTGGGGTCGTGGCAGGTTAATATTAGAGCCCTAGGTTCATAGGTGCTACGAATCATAAACAAGTTTGGTAGAGTCTTGTGGACCGGTACGGAGATGTCTACACTTATCTCCGAGAGGATACGAAACTAATAGGTAAATTCCACTTCTTTGATTCCTTATAGTGAAATTTTGTTGATTTTGAAATCTGAGCCTTTGCCTTTCTATTCTCTCACAGATGGTGAGGATACACACTACTAGATTGGATGATCAAACACCTGCATCCCCTGCTAGACCCGCGAGAGGCTGGGGCTAAGTTAGAGGCCAAGGAGGAGCACGTAGCCAGAGCACCTACTCGACCAGCAACTGAGGAGCCACCAGTAGCTTCTATTGGGGGGACAGTCACTTGAAATGCCTGTTGCTACCCCTGGACTCCAGGGGACCATAGCACACTTCTTGAGCATGTTCGGTACTTTAGCTCAGGCGAGATTGGTCCTCGTTGCACCAGCTACCTCTTAGACAAGGGGAAAAGCTAAGACCCACGGAACCCGCACTCCAGAGCAGCGGGTCCATGTTGATCAGGTTCCGGGAGTTATGCCAGTATAGCTCGTTTTTTCGGTTCACCCTGAGGATAGGCTAGAGGCATCAGAGGAGGAGCAGAGGAGACCTGAGAGGTTCAAGAAGTATGACCCTCCTACTTACAGTAGCGCAGTTAGCGAGGATGCACATGGTTTTCTAGATAAGTGCCACTGTAATTTCCGTACCATGTGTATTCTGGAGGTGAGCGGAGTTCTCTTTACTATATTTCAACTGTCACGAACAACATATAGGTGGTTGTAGTCTTACGAGGAGGGTAGGCCATTAGATGTAGCCCCACTCACTTGGGCTCACTTTTCAAAAATATTTTTCAAGGAGTTCGTTTCCCAGACCTCCAAGATGCAGGACGCACAGAGTTCGAGAACTTGCATTAGGGGACTATGACAATGTCAGAGCATGCCATCAGATTCAGTGAGTTGTCCCGACATGCACCTACTTTGGTTTTTACAGTCAGAGAGCAAGTCCGTAGATTCATCTATGGGCTCAGTTATGGTCTTATATTCAGCATGGATCCAGAGTTTGAGATGGATACTCTATTTCAATATGTTGTAGAGATCGCTCGGAGGATGGAGCATATGCGGGGCAAGGAGAGGGAGGATAGGGGGGGCCAAGAGACCTAGAGATTTTGGAGGATTTAGTGGTGGCCGTGCCGCAGTTTCAGCTCGTCATGGTAGAGGTTATGTTAGTCGACCAGTTAATTCAACATTTCTAGCTACTCCTAGTGCTCCATCCATTTATAGGTCTTAAATCACCCATTATGCACAACCACTTTCCAGTGCACCTCTTATAGGGGGTGCCTTCGGTGGCCAGTCTAGTCGACCAAGTCAAATTCAGTTTCAGCAGTCATGCCTGCAGGCAGATGTTTTTTCAAGTGTGGAGATACCAGGCATATGGTGAGGGACTGTCCCATACATAGGAGGGATGCACCTTCACAAACTCCACAGGTTCCACGAATTCCACAAGGTCCATAGACTATAGTTGCTACTCCAGTTAGTGCTCCAACGGAAGGAGAGAAGACTCGTGCTTCCTCTAGGATAGTAAGCACTATGGTGCACCTACGATCAAGGTTAATACTGGGGGTCGGTAACCAGTCCATTATTTTCGGGCTTAATGAAGACCTAGCGACAACCGGTGATGGTGTTTTCTTTGGCACTAGTAAGTCGCCAAGCCCGGTGATATCTCCCAATGCTTCAAACTCCACCAAATCTTGGAAGTTGTGGATGTCAACTGCCCCCTGAGGACCCTCGCAAGAGCGACCTACCATGTTAGCAGCCTCGCGAATCGTGGCATCACAAAATTGAGGTGACTCGGAGATATAAATCACTCCAAGATCATCCCTCGGGAAATTGTCAGCTATTTGCGAAGCCTCGCCTCCGGTTCATCCCTCGATCATCTCAGTTTAGGACTGAGCGGCCTCGACTTTTTCTAGCTTCAGAACTTCAGCCAAAGCTCCCTCGTCAACTTCCTCCAGTTCGATGGTCTTTCATGTCGAAGCACTAGACCGAGCACGGACAACCACCTGGGAGTTGTCTTCTTCGGGCTCATCCCTTAATCAGCGGATTGAGTTCAATGGCATAGTAATAGCATCCCCCCGGGCCTGCGAGACATCCTTGGCGGCCTTTTCTTCTACGAGCCTGGGGAACTCGGAGCCTCTTTCCTCTTCTTCTATTGGGCCTGCTTCAGAGTAGGTGGTTGGGGGAGGACTTCTTGATCACCATATGGCGGCCTCATTGTAACGTCCTTCCCAAGACCTAAAAAATAAAAAGGACGAGTAATTTCAAGGAGAAGCATAGGCAATAACCATTCCAAGGAAGAAACCTACCATGATTACGGGCCTCCCATTGGCCCTTCGACAACTTCGTCCAGGCACGTTTGGAGTAGGGTCTCTGTGAAACTAAGCTTTCGACCCATTACTTATTTTCCAAAATTGGTTTCGGCATCTGAGCCACAGCTATAACACCAAAACGTAGATGAGTAAAGGAAATAGGAAGTAAAATAGCAAATTAAACATTCAAGGTGAAGTGTACTTACATTTCATATTCCACTTCTCAGGGAAAAACATATCTTTAGCGGGATCAGGTCCGAAGTCTTTATTCGGATAAATCGGACCATCCATCCTTGATCCCGAGACTCGTCTATTCTAGAGAACGGGGCTCTATTGGCCCGACGGACAAGTTTAATTAGTCCACCTCGATCGAGTCAGGGACATTAGAGACGCATGAGGTAATCGAGGGTGAAGGGACATCCCTCGATTTTGGCCTCTAAGAAACGGAGGAGAATGACTTTTCTCTAGAATGAAGGGTGGATTTTGGTGAGGGTGACATCGTACCTCTTGCAAAAGGCAACATTGATGGGGTTTAAAGGACCCATCATGAAAGGGTAAGTGCAAACACTTAGATACCCCTCTACATGAGTGGTGATTGATTCCTCATGAGTAGGAACTACTATGTCCTTGTTAACCCAGTAACACTCCTCTATTACCTTTTTGAGGATGTCTTTGGTAATGGTGCATATATACCTCAAGACCGGTTCACATCGGCTCGACACCTCGGGAGTCTTCTCGAGCTTAAAGTCAACATTGGTTGGACACCCTATCCGAACGAATTCCTCAGAGTGGGATTCCATTGGAGCCTCATGACCAGCAGGTCGTGATGAAGAAGCGCCCTCCTTTTGCGGACGATTTTGGAAGTTTTAGCCATTAATGAACAAGAGAAGAAAGAATTGGGACGATATTTTGTTTGATTAGGGTTCAAGGAATTTGGGTGTGAAGATTGTAAAGTAGAGAGATTTATTGAAGAAAAAGCAAAGGTGGGGAGGACTTTGAGTTTAAAAGTTTGAATGAGAAAAGTCTAGGGTTTTTATAGGTAGCTGGCGATGGTTCATAACCGGTAGTGGCCGAAAACAACTGACAGGCATTTAATGCCTCGATACCCGAACTGACAGGATGTTGAATATCCGGTTATCGTTGAACTCATGGTCAGTTCATCGCTTTTTTCATGACCCATCGAGATGGGATTGGAAACGTTTCTCATAATCTTCTCTCCGAGAAACGAGGGAACTATTTGTGTACGGTCAAAATCAGGCTTGCCTTATTTCGTGACTAATCGAGATTGGAACAGAGCAGGGCAAGACTTGACCTCATTTTACATCGGACCATGATGCAAAGATAGATTGCTGAGCTCACCACTCAGAAACTGATCAAGATGGAGATCAGCCAAGATTGAGACCAAGCGGAATAGAGATCGATAAAGATCGAGGGAAGCTTATCGAGCCAAATAATTGAAAGATAAAATGTCCGCGATCGGACGAGGATCATGGCAAAAATCTCAGCACGTATCAAGCAGAGGCCGATTAATTAGCTAATAATGGTTTCTTATTGTATTTAGAATTATATCAAGGGTAGAAATCCACTACTATATAAAGGAGGTCTGATCATTTGTAAATGGCATCATTTTCACACAATACAAAGCAATGTACTACCTTTCTCTTAAGCTTTCAATACTCTACCACTTTCTTCATATTTTCTAGTGGAATATTCGTTTGGTTGGGGGGTGACCTAGATCGAGGGACAAAGCTATACATTTCCCTTGGTTTGCTTTTATTTCAATTTACAGTCAACTTCAATATAAATTTACATATTTTCTCAGTTTGTGCCAAGTAAAGTCATGTGTCCTTAAAATCACGTATAAATTTAATTGTTATCCGTTTTTAGGGTAAACTACAACAAAGGCTTATGTAAAGATACGAAGCACATATAAAGATCTCAGACAAGGGATAGAGTTGTAATAGAGATAGAACTGCAAATGTGCTAGCTACTTAAAGAAATTTGGAGATGAACAAGAAAAACTATGGATATCCATCTCTCATCTACAAGTAAATGTCGAACCCGCAGTCTCTTCTAAAGTTCTCAATGCCAACATATAGCGATTAGTAATACAGCAAATTAAGTTTCCAATCAACATAAGTTATATTTTAGTCAAACTAGAAAACGAGCACACGAAAACATAGGGAGAATTCTTCACAGCGGATGGAAAGGCACCCCCCCCCCCCAACGATGGAAAAATGGCATGTAACAACAACTACTAATAAATGCAAATAAGAGCAACCTTACCAATGGAAACTAGAACATGTAATGGCAACTCCAGTTAAAGCATGTAAGAATAAACTTGACAATGAAAGATAGAACAAATGATAACAACTTCAATTAAATTCTTATGATTAACCTAAGATCGTAACCCGATCAATTTTCACATATACGCCAGTGTACACACTACTCATCTCATCTACACGTATTCTACATAATTCAAATAGTACGATCAAACCCAATCCTAAATGGTAGTTCCCTCATACAATGTTAGGCAAGATACCTACCTCAACTAGGCCAAATCAACACTCAAAAATAGCTTTTCCCTTAAAATTCGCCTCTGCAAGGCTCAAATCTAACAAAAAATGACTTAGTATCATCAAACAATGCAAGAGAAACCAATTACGATTAATAAAGTTATGATCTTTGCACAATTTCCCAAAAACAAACAAAAGTTAACCCAGGCTCTCCCGATAAAAACCCGAGCCCAAGGGTAGATCTCGACTATCCATAACTCCACGAGTCCATATATGTGTTTTGTAATTAAATCCGAATCCAATTTGACTCTCAAATCCCAAATTTTTGTTTTTCAAAACATAGAAAAAATTCCCAGAATTTCCCTTAGATTCTCATGAATTTGTTGTTCAATCTTATATAAATTCATGTAATATAATTGAAAATTGATAAAAATTACTTACTCAATGATTGTATGTGAAAATCCATTTTCAAAATTGCCTCCTATCGAGCCTAGGGTTTCAAAATACGAAAAATAAGACCAAATCCCATCATTCCAGCCTTTTTGTTTAGGTGCGAAAGTCGCAATTGCAACCCTGGGTTGGCAATTGCGAACCCTCGCAAATGGGGCACCTGACAACAGAGGGATGTTGTAATTCTGACACAGACCTTGTAAATGCGAAGTCTGCCCTCTTCGCAGATATGACGACTTCATCGCAAACGCGAACCTACCCAGCCTAAGCCTACACTTTGCAAATGCGATCAAGGTATCACAAATACGATGCTGGGACCCCTCTGGTGTGATCAAATGGCGATGTTGATGCTCGCAATTATGATCGATCACGCCCAACTATGCCTTGTAAAAAGGACTTAGCAGTCATTGAAAATATATTCTGATTAATAAGTTCGGAGTCGAATCCCAAAGGGAATTAACCTATAAGCACAACTACTAGACTCGCACAACTTCACGCAATCAATCTTAAAAAATATTTAAGTAACAAATTTGAATGCAATAACTAATAACTAAGTACGAACGGGTTATAGACAAGAATTGGAACGATCTAAGGTTGTGATTTCCCATATTGTCGGAATCCTTTCCGCTACGTCTTCTATAAATTGGCCTAAGTCCTCTCTACCGATCATGAGCACTCTGAGTGTCGTACTTCTCTCCCGAGTAACTACCCCTATTAACTAGACATATTCTCCTGAATTATGCTAGCTTACATTAGGTACGGTTCACTCGGATCGCATCAAGGTTTTGTTATCCCTAATCCCACCTTTAAACCATCCGTATTGATCCCTCATATACATTAGGAGTGGTGTTGTTAAACCACTACTTAAATATGCAATCTCTCTTAAGTAATGCACTAAATAGGCACAGTCGATTGAGGGCCCTTCAATCAACAACAATAATAATATAGTTGAATAAATAGAGAAAATACTACGACAAATCTATATTAACGTAATAGGAAAATCATCCACCAATAGGTTCCATCAAAACCCTAGAGTAGGAATTTGGCTACTCATACTCATAGTAACAATATCCCAAGTATTTTGCATAATTAAATTGCAAAGTAAAGATGAAAGGATGTAGAAATCAATGATTCTAACTCCCAACGATTGTTCCACGAGCTATTCTTGCCTCCCGCTGCAAAACTCCCTCAAAAGTGGTGTTGTAGGTCTATTTATATGTGTTGGAAAAGACCTAAATGTGTAGGTCAAGTCCTAGTCAAACTTGGAGACGAAATAAGCCTTCAAAGCTCGGAATGTGAGCGTTTCAGACCATGCCTCACGAGGTATAACGCAAGCTTGAGCTCGCCCCAGGCCTGGCGTCGCCAGCTTCCACGTGAGGAGGACCTAGCCTTCTACCTTGCCTCACCAGCTCCCACGCAAGCTAAAGGCCTAGCATTGCCAGCTTCAACGCCTACTCTAGGCCTGACATCGTCAGCTTTCTCATTTGTAGGCCGCTCACTTCTTTCTTTCTTCTATTCAATAGTTTTCGAGCATACTTTAGACTTTAAGTATTCATTTTGCTCTACATTCATCTCCAATTCACCTATACATAAAATAAACTCCATTATGCACAATTGAAGTGTAGTTTATCATTAAAGCATATAAAATGCAAGGCAAATAATGTACTAAAATACGGAATTATCGCCAAACATGAATACACCACACTTAGACCTTGCTCGTCGTCGAGCAATCAAACTACACTTATAGATACAACTTTTTTAAGCAATTCCCTTAACTCATCACACCAAGAATTTTTAAAATAGTCTAAGCACAAAGGTGTAACATCCTCACCTCAAGATTTGACTCACAAATACCATGCCTTATTCAAAATTCACTTACTTACTCTAACATGTGACCTTACCTTACCTTTATGAATCACGTGCCCTCAGCCAATCAAAGATCTTAGTTCCACACACAATGAATTTTAAGAACGTAGGAACTCAAGATAGGAAAAATTCACTCGCTCTCAGAAATAACATTCGTATGCCACAATTGATGCACCATAGGCTTTCCCGCAGTGTAATAATCTACTAATTAAGATCATTCAGTCTAAGATCAAGTAGGACTTTGATTGGTTGTAATGTAGGCTGCGGGTCATGTAGGATACATTTGGATATGAGTGACTACACATCCCTTAAGCACTTTAATACATATACATTAATACAACAAACCATACTTATGTTAAACCCAAAATTCCACCTTAACTTCAATTTATATTACCCCATACTTCTTTAAGCACAAGTATATCACTAGCCACCACCATCAAGATTTATTTTACATACAATACATCTGTTATCCTTTTTCTCTCTTTTTTTTCCAGGTGGCTTTTGTTGACATCCTTTTTTTGGAAATAGTGCACATTTCTCCTTATTTCAATTATTCCACTAAAAACCCAACTCACCACACCATACTTTAACTTTTTCATAATTCATGTTCTCATGAGAGGTGACAAGGATCAAATATATGGTCGATTCAAACAAAGGGGTACGACTTGTAATGTGGTTACCAAAAAACAGGATTATAGACTCAAAGGGGTCAACTACAATACATAATATTTAGGTGGGTAAACTATATATATCTAGCTCAACAAAGAAATGCCTACATCACTTTCCAGACTGAAGAAGACTACTATTTTGCTTTGCACACACACGAGGCAAGTTATAGACATCAAATGCAATCCACAAAATTCATGCAAAATCTCACACAGACATGGCACATAACTCACTCAGGATTGGTTTTTATCACGACACTCAATCAAAGCAGTTAAGCAAATTTAAGAATCTACGATTTAAGGTACTTATTCTAGAGTCAAATACTAAGCCTAAGAGTCACAACCATAGTACTAACTATTTTCAGGGCATAACAAAGCTAAGATATATTGCTGCATTAAAATGCTGATAAGTTTTTATTTTACCAACTTATCTTGTCTTTAAGCCTATCTTTTTGCTATGTTTGAGTGATAAAATCATGTGTTTAATGTCATTTACTACTATTTTATAGGTTCTCTGTTATTTAGAAGTGATAATGAAGAAACCAAGTGAAAACAAGTCAAAAAGGCATTGAAAAGAAGAAAAACTGGAAAATGGTCTCAGGTGTAGATATAGCGACACATTTCTAGGAAATGCGAATAAAGCAGACATGGGAATTGCGAGTAATCCATCGCAATTGCGAAGTAAGACCATCCAAGTTGTGCTCGCCAATGCGAAGAAGACTTCGTAAATGCGAAGTCAAACCATGCAGTCAACCTTCGCAAATGCGAAAGTCAATAGGATAGTCAAGGTTCGCAATTGCGAACTTTTGTTCGCAAATGCGAATATCGCGCCCCAATTTTGGGCAATTATGTCATTTCACATTTTCTAGCCCCAAATCCTTGAATACCTAAACCAGCTCATTTGTAAAATATCTTTGGCATATCTTCGGTTTATTCTCAGTCCTCAAGACTAGAGAGAACAAGTTTTGGGACCTAGGATTTGCACACACACTTTGGTCTTGAAGATTTGAATCTTTTGGTTGAGAATATCATACCCATTTGTGTTCATTTCTTCATTTCCTTGCTTTGTATTGAATATCTAAGTGTGTATTATTTTATTCAACACTTGAATTTGGTTTATGGAAATAATCATATTTAAAGTGTGGATTAAATACCTTGTTGTGCTTATGTATTGAATGATTTTTATCTTTTATGAAGTGAGTTATTGTTTCTTTAATTATTCTTATTCTTTAATGTTTCCAAAGGTATTAGCTAACCCTCGGACTCACCCATTAACTTCGAATTATTTTTGGGAAAGATTATTTGGGGTTGGGAAAGATTAATTAACAAGAACTTGAGGCTTTAACCCTCATTTTATAGATTCTACCTAGGGATAGGATTGAACTACTTGTTGCCATAATCGGGTGTTCTTAATCTCTTAATTGTTTTGGGGATAATTCAATTAGGAAGTCCTGTTAGTCTTTGGAAGAAGCTAATATAGAATTATTACCCGAGGCTAATTAACATGAGCTCACTCATATTTCTAAAATCGTGAAATACATTGGATCGTTTCTTGAGTGTAATTCCTCGTGTATCCATACTTGTAGCCATTGATCATTTTACTTGCTTTCTAGATTAGTTTACATTTCCGAATTTAGGTATAAACATTTTCTAAAAACAATTCAAAGTGGTTGGCATTGCATAACAAGTGATAATTCTCTTACATGGCTAATCGCCCACATATTGTTCTCTGTGCGATTCGACCCCGACTCATAGTTGGGTAATTTATATTGCATGCGCCCGTGTCCATTTACTTTTTAGTAGTGGATTTACACGTCATCAAATGCATAGCCCAATGGTTCCAACTCCTAAAAATTAAAACTAACTACACCCGGTTCAAATAAAAACCCCTGGAAAAGATCCGCGGCCCAAAGAAAAACCAAGGGGGAATTACTACACTACCTACAAGAAAATCTTTTTGGTATTTTTTTTCTTTAGACTTACTTCCCTCAAGAAAACTGTCTAGGAGATCCATTGTCGGGAAGAGTCCATTTTTTCTATTTTTGTTGTAAACGCCTAAGATGACACTAACTAAAAACAGATAACTAAACAATTAACTACAATAAATACTAAAAAAATCCTAATATGTACAAGTCACCACCCCACACTTATTTCATTCAATGTCCTCAGTGCATACACAATTTTGATAAAACAAGAAAAATGAGTAGGGTGTAATGAAAAACTCCCTGATCAAGCTGTGTCCTCATCATTTGATGCTATCCACTCTTCATCCTGTGCTTCCTCCTCCTCCTCCTCATCGTCCTCATCATCTAACTGCTCTGACTCGGCCTCAACTACTCAGGTGTGTTGAGATCCTCATCATCGGGGGGTCTGTATCCATCACCTATGCCAACCAGTTGCTAGGTATGAGCATTGAGCAGGTACCGCTGCTTTAATAAGGTCCTCTCCTCAGTCGTGGCCGGCCGACCCCCTATCCTCAGATGCAAATCCATCATCCCAAAAAAAATGCGCAACAAAACTATCATCACGAGCATTTCGCTCGTCACTTGTCAATGATGGAATGGCAGTCTCTTCTTTCATCCGGATACTAGAGATGCTCGTTTGTCGTAGGGGCTGATCTGGTGTTGTAACACTCTGTCTCCTCCCTAACCTCCTCGTGTCTTAAGAACTGAGTCAAAGAATTGGAAAATGGCATTCGATTGACCTTCTTACTCGTTCTTACTAAAGACATCTGGTAGCGGATCAGATGACCCACATTCACCCTTTGACCCGTCACGAGGAAGTAGAGCACACAACTCTTCTCACGACCAATGAGCGTGTCATGATTGCATGGGAGGAGCCGTGCATTTATCAGTTTAAGCAACACTTGAGCCTTCGTCCTAATATTCTGCTTGGGGAATTTCGTCTGCCAATTTGTTTTCTTATCCCGAACTCATGCTGCTATAGAATTAAACACAAAGTGTGTGTCTCAGCTCTTTATATGTAGGACGGAAAATGAAGTAGTCAAATGGCTCCATAGAAATATCTGGAGCACCTACAAAGTTACATACGGACGTGGCCAAAAAGTTTATAAATCGTCCGCAAATCGGTACCAAAAGTTCAGTATCCTGTGGATCAAACCCTGCATAGAATTCCCGAACTAGATTGAGATTAATATCCCATGTGTTATTGAATACATAGCTCAACCCCAAATTATGGATGCCCCTCCAAATTGCCTGGTACTTTTCTTGCATGCAGGGTTCATGGATAGCAGCTTCCGGATGTACATGTTTTGGCCTACAGCACTTGTACCAATACTTAGTATACGGGGGTATGCTTTTGATGCCAAACTCCTGTTGGACTTAGGGTTGTGGACGACTCGCTGCAATTGCAGCCACCGCTTGTGCTCCTTCACCTTGACTGGACGTAGCTCCTCCCCCCTTTTCTCTTCATTAGGGGAGGTGTGGAGGTGGCCTTCGCCTAGGTGGAGCGGTGGAAGTAGCCTTTCCTTTGACGGTGTCTTTTCTTGGAGGCATATTCGTTCCTACACAATTAACCATTTATTAGTTAAAACTGCAATACAACATTAACCACATAGTCTTGCCACTCCGCACTTAAGATTTTAACACACGATTCACAACAATTTTCTAGGCTACTCAGACTTCACCTCATATTTTCTTAGCATGAGAATCAAGAAATGACACATAGGTGCTTGCTCAAACTTTTTGAAGCATCAGGCTACCTGTGAGCCACCCAACACTTAAGATTTTAAAGTGGTGCACAACTACATTACACTAGTCTTATAATCTCGGAGACTCGGGCTCCAATGGGGAGAAAGAATGCTTTTGAGGCATTATAACAAACACTTAGCATGCACTAGTGCCATGGAAGTGCTTGTAGAGGTGAGGGATTGCCTCACCCTCCCAGATCCGCTTGGGAGTTTCTTACTACCACTTGTTCACATAATAGAAACACCATTCCTATGTCGTTCATGGGGTTGGGACACACACACACACACAAAATATTACAATGAAGAGCGACCCCCATATTTTGTGGCTAATTGCATACCTTTACCCAACTCGAAATTGATAAAGAAAGAGGAGAAGCTTGCTTAACTTCAATGGAGTTGGGAGGAGCAGTGATGGGCAGTGATTTGCGTGAGGGATTTTCTTTTTAAGCAGTGATTTGCCTTAGATGTGTATTGATGTGTGTTTGAT
This sequence comes from Nicotiana attenuata, assembly GCF_001879085.1. Lineage (NCBI taxonomy): Eukaryota > Viridiplantae > Streptophyta > Magnoliopsida > Solanales > Solanaceae > Nicotiana > Nicotiana attenuata. The sequence goes on from NC_031989.1 coordinate 82,637,328, forward strand.
TTGGGTTAGGGTTTTATTTTTTCAGTTTTGGGCATGTAAGTGAGGGGGTTAGAGTAAAATAAGGAAAAAAAATTAAAAACATGCCCGAAATTCCTTACCTGGCAACGCCTGTGGGTTACCTCGACCTAGCCCTCGCGACGCGAGTTAGAGTGCTTGTGGCGCATGGCTTGTCGCTTGGTCCATCTAGCCTTTTCCCATGCAATGCCGGATATAACGAGAGCTTTAGCTCGCCCCAACCCATGTGAAACGAGCCCTGTCGCCAGCTACACCTCACCTCAGCCCTCGCGAGGAGAGCTCACCCGCCTGGTTTCCTTCATGTTATGTTTAATGCCCTACTCGACTTGCGCAAAATCACCTGCAAACTTGTTAGTACCTAAAAACGAAAAGAAAAATTGTAATTACACTAAAAATCAACTACGAATTGGGTTGCCTCCCAACGAGCGCCTTAGTTAACGTCGCGGCACGACGATTACAACATTACAATGGGTTGCCTCCCATGAAGCTCCTGATTTAATGTAGGGGCACAACGCAGGTAATTGTAGTTAAGGCTCACTCAACCTGGTGGCTCACGCAAATGAGTCACCTATACTACTTTTGCGTCATCCATGCCCAAATAATGTTTTAGCCTGTGCCCATTGAATCTAAACATGCGAGAGTCATTGTCTGCAGCAATCTCTATGGCACCAGTGGGGTGAATCTCTACCACACGAATTGTCCTGACCATCTTGACTTTAATTTGCCCAGAAATAATCTCAATCTTGAATTGTATAGTAATACCATCTCTCTGGGTTCAAAAATCTGTTCAAGAATATTTTTGTCATGCATCATCTTCATTCTCTCCTTGTATAGTCTTGCGCTCTCAAAAGCGCGGTAGCAAAACTCATCAAGGTCGCGCAACTTTGTGACTCTACTTGTACCCGCAGCTTCTTTATCGAGTTTCAGCTGCCTCAATGCCCACAAAGCTCTATGCTTCAACTCCATTAGTAAGTAACACGCCTTCCCAAACACCAAATTATACGGCAACATGCCAATCGGAGTTTTGAAAGCGGTACGATAGGCCTAGAGTGCATCATCTAACGTTCCCGCCCAACCCGTTCTTATAGCAGTCACAGTCTTTGTCAAAGCGCTCTTTATCTCTCCTTTCAAAACTTCCACTTGCCCACTCGTTTGTGGATGATATGGGGTGTCAACCTTGTGGCGCACATCATACTTTTATAAACAACTTTACGAAGGCTCGATTACAAAAGTGAGTGCCTCCGTCAGTGATTATTACCCTTGGAGTGCCAAATTGGGTGAATATATTCTTTCTCAAAAAACCAATTACCCCCTTTGCATCATTTGGAGGGAGCGTTGCAGCCTCCACCCATTTTGACACGTAGTCCACAACTACGAGTATGTACTTGTTGCATATTGTCACAACCCAAAAACCGACCCGGTCGTGATAGCGCCTATCGTGAATCTAGGCCAGCCGAAACAACTCCCGAATCAACAATCAATCATTAAAATTAATTTTTATACCATTTCTTAATCAGTAATCTCATGATGTAAATATAAAAGAATAGTGCGGAATAATTACACAAGCCAGACATCTGGGTGTCACTAGTCATGAGCATCTACTAAAATCTAAATACAACGAAAAGTTTGAAAATGTACTAAATACAATCTAATGAAAACAAGAGGGAGAAAAGTCGTGCTGCGAACGCCGGGTAGCTACCTTGCTAAACTCCGAAGACTTTGCCTCTGAGCGATCAACACCTGCTATTGGATTCAGAAATACCTGAATCTGCACACAAGGTGTAGGGAGTAATGTGAGTACTCCAACTCAATAAGTAATAAAAGAAAAAAAAGTCTGAGCAGTAAGAAATCACGTAAACCACATCATGGCACCACAAAGGATACCGCACTTTTCCAAAACAAGATACAAATCAAGTCATCTCGTTCAACTCCCATTTCGGAAAAATCTTTTAAAAATGCCTTTCTAACAGTTTTCAGTAGGAGTTCAGTGAAATTTATAGTAAAAGTGATAAAAATCATAATCGGCCCTTCGGCCAAAACATAATTCGTATACAGCCCCTCGGGCAAACAGAAATTAATAACCATCTCGTAACTTAAAAATCTCAGTGGAAGTAACAAAGCCAAATCAGTGACTAAATTTCGAATACCTTGTAAAAACGTCAATTCAAAGGAAAATTGTTCAAATATATTTGTTTAACATTTCAATAGAGGCTCGGTCTAACGATGAGTGAAAGTAGTATATAAATCAACATATTCAATAGAAACTCACTTTAAGGAGCAGTGAAACCAGTAAGTTCATAAACAGGCCCCTCGGGCCAAGCATCACTCATATACATGTGTATATATATAGCCCCTCGGGCAAGCCTCTCAGTCACTCATCACTCAACTCTTATCAATCACCGCTCACACTCAGCACTCACGCTCTATAGGTACCATATAGTAACCGTTGCGCCGTGCAACCCGATCCATATATAGCTGCAGCATGCAGCCCGATCCATAAATGTAGTCGACTGCGCTCACTGGGGGTGTGCAGACTCCGGAGAGGCTCCTACAGCCCAAGCACTATATCGCTGTGACGTGCAGCCCGATCCAACATATCGCTGCAGCGTGCAACCCGATCCATATATCGTTGCGGCATGCAACCCGATCCATATATATATATATATATATATATATATATATATATATATATATATATATATATACTGCAGCGTGCAGCCCAATCCATAAATATATAATCCTCACAACCGGGCCCTCGTCCTCTCTTAGTCATTAACCTCACAATCAGACCCTCGGTCTATCTCAGCCATCAACCTCACAAGTCACTCGGACTATCAGTAAAACAGGGCGTTCAACCCAAATATCATTTATAGTGCCAAAATTTAGTAAATAAGGTTGAGTTAGGAAAATTACAAAAATGCAGCACAACTAAGTACAATTATTAAGTCAGAACAATGAGGAAAAGTAGTAAAAGTCCAATAAGGGTCCAAAACAGTTGGCACGAGGCCCAAACATAGCATTTAGCCCAAAACATGATGATAACAAACATTTTTCATTTAAATACGCATTTAAACAGTCATACGGGACGGAGAGCTACAATCCCCAACGATGTACGAACCCACGCTCCTCATCTAGCATGTGCGTCACCTTAAAACAACACTACGATGTGAAATTCGGGGTTTCAAACCCTCAGGAAAGCAGTTACAATCATTACTTACCTCTATCCGGTCCAAACTCTAGCCCGCGGTGCCTTTGACCTCCCGAATCGACCATTGGATGCTCCAATTCAAACAAAAATCAGTACATAACCATTAAAATATGCTAAGGGAACAAATCCCACTCGAAAATACCCAATTTACATCAACAATCCCGAAATTGTTCAAACCCGGCCCCCGGGCCCACGTCTCGGAATCCGATAAAAATCACATCAATAGAATCCTCATCCTCTCTCAAGTCTACCCATATCAAATTCATCAAAATTCGACCTCAATTGCCCATTCAAATACCCCAAAAGAATTCTCAAACTTTTCTTCCATTTTTTCCAAATTGCCACTCTAATTTCTCAAATTAAATGATGAAATTCAAGACTAAATCATGGAATTAAACCAAATATGAGTGAAGAATTGTGTGCGGTGAAATCAAAGGGCTTAATTTCTTGCTGTCAAGCCACCTCAGAAGAATATCTCGAGACCCCGAAGACGTGGAGTTGCGACAGAGTCCGCTCCCTCAGGGCTCGTCGAGGCCCGACTCAAAGAAGACAAAGATCGAGGCTAGAACAAAAAGGGGAATCCCCAAGGCACGCGGATAAGTCTGACAGAGCCGGCCTACCCACAGCCTGTGTCGAGGCATCACGTCTAGCCTCCCCACCTCCATGCTTTTACAATTAATGTATGTTGTACTATAACCGGATTCCCCTCCTATTTAAAGGGAATTCACACCACTTTGTAAGGGGCTGCTGTTGCTCCAACTATTCCACACAAGATCAGTAATATCTCTCTCTCTTTCTTCTCTCTAACTTATTCGCTCGAGGCAACTCTTAGCATCTATTGCTTTCATACTTGTTCTTCATTTATTGCTTGGTATTGGCCATAAAGAGCCTTTTTTAATTACATTCTAACTGCTATCCCTCTCCCGGTTACCCCCAATAGCTCGAGCTCGAGACAGATATCGACCCCGAGGCCCCTCATCGACCAGTCCGAAGCCCGGGCGGCAATCCCCTCGGTTTGATTACTGCCCCGTTTTAGCTTGTATCTCTTCGTTAAACTTAATACTCTTAGCGTCAACCGTACTTACAACTAGCATAAAAATAGAACACGTATTTTCAGAGGACTTAATTTGTTGCTGTCAAGCCACCTCGGAAGAACATCTCGAGACCCCGAAGACGTGGAGTTGCGGCAAAATCAGAGGACTTAATTTGTTGCTGTCAAGGCACCTCGGAAGAACATCTCGAGACCCCGAAGACGTGGAGTTGCGACCGAGTCCCCTCCCTCGAGGCTCATCGAGGCCCGACTCAAAGAAGACGAAGATCGAGGCTGGAACAAAAAGGGGAAATCCTAAGGCACGCGGCTATGTATCACAGAGCCAGCCTACCTAGAGCCTGTGTCTAGGCGTCACGTCTAGCCGTCCCATCTCCATGTTTTTAAAATTAATGTATGTTGTACTATGACCGGATTCCCCTCCTATATAAAGGGAATTCACACCACTTTGTAAGGGGCTGTTGTTGCTCCAACTATTCCACACAAGATCAATAATATCTCTCTCTCTCTTTCTTCTCTCTAACTTACTGGCTCGAGGCCACTCTTAGAATCTATTGCTTTCATACTTGTTCTTCAACTATTGCTTGGTATTGCCCATAAAGAGCCTTCTTTAATTACATTATAACTGCTATCCCTCTCCCGGTTACCCCCGATAGCTCAAGCTCGAGAAGGATATCGACCCCGAGGCCCCTCATCGACCAGTCCGAAGCCCGGGTGGCAAGCCCCTCGGTTTGATTAGTGCGCCGTTTTAGCTTGTATCTCTTCGTTAAAATTCATACTCTTAGCATCAACTACTCTTACAACTAGCATAAAAATAGATCACGTATTTTTAGAGTCCTGTTTAGATATTTTAATTGTTGTTACCATTTTCGCAGTAAACAAGAATACTTACCGAAATAGCTCCACTGAAAATCCCCTGAAATTTCACCTTCTCCCGAGCTCTCCAATGGCTTTTGTGATATTGGACACAAACCCTTGTTTTTAAAAATATAAACTGACTGCCCAGATATTCCTTCTACGCGAACCAACGGTCCTCTCGCATTCGCGTAGGCTAATCTTTACTGCCTCCAGAAATGCTCCTCGCGAACCTGTCCACAGCTTCGCGAATGCGAAGCTTTACCAACTCACTCCTTCGCGAACGCATTCCCTGACACGCGAACGCATAGACAAAAGGGACCTGGGGTCCCCAGCTGCCACTACCCTTCGCGAACACGGCCCATTGAGCGTGAACGCATAGAACACTTTACTCAACCTCCGCATTCGCGTCCTCCTTCTCGCGAATGCATAGAACAAATCTCTCAGCTTCCCCATTTAGTCTTTGCGAGCGCGGGACCCACCGCGAACGCGATGAACAAGAATTTTCTGCAACAACACTAGAAAATTTGCCAAGTCCAAAGTCCAAAAATTGATCCGTCGAGCATCCGAAACTCACCCGAGTCCCTCGACATCAACCAAACATGCCAACATATCCCATATCATCATTCAAACTTGTTCCAACCTTCGAAGCGCTCAAAACAACATCAAAACACCAAATCATCATCTAATTCAAGCCTAAGAATTCCAAAAACTTCCAAATTTTGCTCTCGATCAAAAAGTCTATCAAACCTCGTCCAAATGGCCTGAAATTTTGCACACATATCACAAATGACACAACGCACCTACTCAAACTTTCGGAATTCCATTTCGACCCCTATATCAAAATCTGACCTATCAACCGAAAAACGCCAAAATTTCAATTTCGCCAATTCAAACCTAAACCTTCCACGGACCTCCAAAATACATTCCGATCATTCTCCTAAGTCCCAAATCACCTAACAGAGCTAACGAAATCATTAAAATTCCAATCCGAGATCATATAATAACAAATCAAAACTTGGTCAAACCTTTCAAATTTTAGGCTTCAAACTGAGAACTGTTCTTCAAAATTCATTCCAATTAACCTGAAAACCAAAACCGAAGATTTACATAAGTCATAACACATCACACGGGGCTAGTCATGTCCGAGAACTGGCGAGCGAAGTGAAAAATCTCAAAACGACTGGTCGGGTCATTACATCCTCCCCCACTTAAACATATGTTCGTCCTCGAACGTGCCCAGAGTTGTTCTGAAAGCCATCAAATCGCTGTGTAACCTTACATGCACATACCCGGGGATGATCCTACGTCACCCTATCTCATATAGGTTTGATAACACAATGTAACTGAAATTTCACAATCCAACCTAGCCCATAAACCTTAGAACCACATTTCCACTTCTAAAACCATATACAAGATCAGCACCTCACATCTATACTCTGAATAAGCCCGAACTAGATGTAATAACCCATTCCTGCAACCTTAGGTGCAATTACATGACATACCACATAACTCAAGCACTTGTAGCGATAACTTCTAATCACATCAGTTGCTCAAAACATCCGAATTTTGATAGTAAGCCTTTTATCAAATAAAACCTCATTCCAACACTTTTGTACACTGTAAATGAGAAATGAAACACGTAAAATGTCATAACCATAGCAAATTTCTGAGCCGAACATCGATAGTATCCTTCCAAAACGCTGAAACCGAATCCGTTTGTATTCATTATAGATCCCCAACGATCTCATCTAATCCAACACAACTACACTGGTGACATGACACATCAATACCATCTAAATCCACAACTCGTGCAATCCACGTACCAATAAGCACCAACCCGAACATACTCAAATCATGAGAATGGCTCAAATGAGAGAGCTATACCGCAAGCTCGACAGTACCACCACAACACAATGCCGAGAACCCATCACACGTTGTAGAAACATAACACACGAATCCAACCTGAAGGATCATAGCTCGACATAACTTCGCCGCAATGCGCGACCCTATCCCAACACTGGTTCCCATGAGACACCTCAAATCACCATGCTTAAAATCATCAACCAAGCACACTTTGATACTAGCACCCAAAAGTGAATCATCATAACCATGGAGAAGAAAATGACGCAATCCCATATCATTACGAAAGAACATACCCAATGCGCAACAATCATGCAACGCCCAATTACCCGTCTCGCTCAAATTCCGCTATAAAGCTCAAATGGAATCGCACCATATGCGCATATAACCAACAAATCACAACCCTTCGTAACACAGAAGAGTAACTCATAGTTCACTCCAGAACACGGATAAGCTCAACAATAGTCGAATGGCACATCTCTTAACAATAACAGTTCGGAGTCAACAATTCCATCCCGGTGCAGAACACACATCCATGTTGGGCCTACCAATGAACCACACATCAACTCTGGTCACCCATACCAGATAAATAACCCTCCAAACGTTCACAAGGACTGAATCATAGCACGAACTATCCTTTGACTAGCTTACCTAAATCTTTACAGTCCACCACCACGAAATAACCTATTTATGAGAACTCCCAGTCTCCAAAACCATAGAGCACACGAATCACCATATCTGATCCCAACTCCACTGCCCGAATATTTAACATATCCCTACTACTCGATCATCCCACGAGGGGTACTTGTCAAATTCTTCTATGCCACTAAGCAACCTTGAATATCAGTAGTCGATCAAACCAGATAGTGCCGCAATACCAATAAAGCATCCATATCTCAAGCACATCGCTCTTTATGAATTGTATACCCTCCTCAAGCCACATCAATAAGTGAATCTCGTTTATCTAGTCATCAGAAGCTGTCCATGCTGCCCAAGAATTTATGACCTTCCTTTCAAGACTGAACCGTGACCTTACACATGCAAGTCTCAACCCCACACAATATACCGCATATACCATACCATCCAATGATAAATAAGAGAACTTCGCGATCCACTCCGAGATACAAGCAACTACGTACTCAACCAGCCAAGAACTTTTCCATTTGATCTCATCTAGGAGAAAATCATTATACATCCCATGCTCCTCATGCCAGTATAAAATATACATCTTTAAGAGTGGCAGAAACCATCGAGAATTCTCTGAAGTCTAGTTGCACAATACCAAACCGTTAGAACTAAATCCCTCTAACTCAACCCACCTATGCAGGCCATCTAAACCTAAGAGCATCACCGTGAAACACCAGTAGAAAACCAGTGCATCATAAACACCCATGAACCGATCATATCTGTTACCCTACTGCTACCAAGCTGTCCAAATTCTCCGAGTTCCTTCCTAATTACATTCAAATTGATATGTTTCCTTGCTAGTACACCACTATCCTTAACTAAAACTTGCCCCACGAACATTAGCTTAATATCAGATCGCCCTAGGGCTCATAAACCCTCGCATTCCTCCGAAGCACCCCCAAAAGTACCACTGTCGAGATACCTAATCTGAGAAGACCTTCTGCGAATCTAAAGTCGTTACCCTCACCTTCCTGATACCGATATGTAGAATCCATAATAATATAGAAATACGACGAGTCTTGACACCCTGCAATGCAAACCTCCGATCTAGCTAAAAAGGTCTCCAATTATTACATGTAACATCTTGAACCCATTAGAACCATTCTCGAGAGTCGTCCACTCTGCTCAAACCTCAATTAGACCGATCAAAGGGACCGGACGACTTGTGCTCCATTAGCACTCCAATATCGCAAAAAGTAACCCTACCTTAATGCAACGAAATAAATCTCCTACTCCATGTACATTACATCCTTTACCAATAACAATTCTAGTCATTCTATAAATTATTATACGCTCGTAAAGCACAACATGGACCCTATCCAAAATTTCCTTTATTCAGGTCATCCTCGATCTCAACCTCTGTAAGCCATAGCTGATTTCACCAGTGTGCCCCAAACTGGAACCAACACAGCACATAACCGTGCAATCAATTGATCAATAGCAGACTCCCCCACTTGGCTCGAAGCCATGGATCAAAACACACACAATAACTCATAATGCATATACTTTATTGCTGCAATAATACCATAGTGATATTAACCCCCATCCTTCATAAGCTCGTGCAACATAGACCATCTAGTACTTCAAATCTCTTGCAAATCTCGCATTCACCCTCGTAACAGTCAAGCCCACTCTCTTAAGCAACCCAAATTCAAATTGCAACACATATATTTCACTGGTAAAAGAGATATTCCAATAAACGGCACAAAGGATCACACAAACTTCAGAACAATCCGCAGGAGATAACCCACCCGCCTCGCCTCAAACTAACATCTCCTTATACCCTTCCAACATCATAAACATTACGCAGTCACTTAGTCTTCCTGAGTCTGAACTCATCTCGCAACATGAAATTTACTTCACTCCCCAACTAGAAAACATGAAAGATTCATCACACTCCCATAATTCAGGGCTATACATCAAATCAAGATGGAAATCAAGCACCAAATAGTTCTTTCTGCCCTCAGGCAAACCCTTCTTGTCTCATTCAATTCATATGAACACATCTTGCAGTCATATCATACTCATCACATAGATACCCAGTCATCACTCCCACTAATAGGGACACTATCGGGCATACAAATACACAAGCACATGCTCACATAATCAACGCCTCAGTGCTCAAGCTGTAGGCAAGAACCCGGCCTCAAGTCCTCTAAACTGGCCCAACATCAACACACAGAGATCACATCTCGCCCCTCAATTAGGGAATCACAAGACATCGAATCATATCTGATATTGAGCACTCATGCGCGCATATGAACGCGTGGCAAGAATTATAAGAGTTACATTTCAAGATGAATCAAGGACGCACGATAAGAATTCAAGAATGTGAATTTTTTCCTAAAGGTTTTGCAGCCTCCCGAGGAAAAGTACAGACGTCTCCGTACCGATTCACGAGACTCTACTAAACTTGCTCATGACTCGTGAGGCCTATGTAACCTAGGCTCTGATACTAACTTGTCACAACCCAAAAATTGACCCGGTCGTGATGGCGCCTATCGTGAAACTAAGCCAGCCGACACAACTCCTGAATAAACCATTATTAATTTAAAGTCATTTTTATACCATTTGTTAATCAGTAATCTCATGATTTAAATTCAAAAGAATAGTGCGGAATAATTACACAAGCCAGACATCGAGGTGTCACTAGTCATAAGCATCTACTAAAATCTAAATACAAAGAAAAGCCTTAAAATATACTAAATACAATCTAATGAAAACAAGAGAGAGACTCTGCCTCTGAGCGATCAATACCCGCTACCGGGTTCAGAAATACCTGAATCTGCACACAAGGTTGTAGAGAGTAATATGAGTACTCCAACTCAGTAAGTAATAAAAGTAAATAATGTCTGAGCAGTAAGAAATCACGTAAACCACATCATGGCACCACAAAGGATACCGCACGTTTCCAAAACAAGATACAAATCAAATCATCTTGTTTAAATCCCATTTTCGAAAAATCCTTTAAAAAAGCCTTTCTAACAGTTTTCAGTAGGAGTTCAGTGAAATTTATAGTAAAAGTGATAAAAATCATAATCGGCCACTTGGCCCAAACATAATTCGTATACAGCCCCTCGGGCAAATAGAAATTTATAACAATTTCGTAACTTAAAAATCTCAGTGGAAATAACAAAGCCAAATCAGTGACTAAATTCTGAATACCTTGTAAAAACTTCAATTCAAAGGAAAATTGTTCAAAAATATTTGTTTAACATTTCAATAGAGGCTCGGTCTAAAGATTAGTGAAAGTAGTATTCAAATCAACATATTCAATAGAAAATCAGTTTAAGGAGGAGTGAAACCAGTAAGTTCAAAAACAGGCCCCTCAAGCAATGCATCACTCGTATACATGTAGGTATATATATAGCCCCTTGTGCAAGCCTCTCAGTCACTCATGACTCAACTCTTATCAATCAGCGCTCACACTCAGCACTCACGCTAAATAGGTACCATGTAGTAACCACTGCGGCGTGCAGCCTGATCCATATATACAGTTGACTGCGCTCACTGGGAGAGTGAAAACACCGGAGGGGCTCCTACAGCCCAAGCGCTATATCGCTGCGGTGAGCAGCCCTATCCAACATATCGCTGCGCCGTGCAGTATATATATATATATATATATATATATACTGCGGCGTGCAGCCCTATCCATATATATATAATCCTCACAACAAGGCCCTCGGCCTCTCTTAGTCATTAACCTCAAAATTAGACCCTCGGTCTATCTCAGTCATCAACCTCACAAGTCACTCGGACTATCAGTAAAAGAGGGCGTTCAGCTCAAATATCATTTATAGTGCAAAAATTTAGTAAATAAAGCTGAGTTAGGGATATTACAAAAATGCAGCACGACTGAGTACAATTATTAAGTCTGAACAGTGAGGAAAAGTAGTAGAAGTCCTATAAGAGTCCAAAACAGTTGGCACGAGGCCCAAACATAGCATTTAGCCAAAATATGATGATACACAAACTCATGAAATTCAAAAGAACACTCAAAATGTCAGAATAACATCCGGAACCACGAATCATAGCATTTAGCCCAAAACATGATGATACACAAACATCACAAGTCCAAAAGTATCACACAAACTCGCTCACGCTATCAAAACGTCAGAATAACATCCGAAACCATGAATCGGACGCCAAAACGCATGAAATTCAAAAGAACACTCAAGAATCACTATAATCACAACAAAGTGTCTAGATCCTATTAAACCAAATCCGAATTACACCAAATATTGAAGACTAGTTCCAAATAGCTAAAGGGACCTATTCCAAGTCTCAAAGCAAAAATCCGAACCGAATAGCCATAAAGTCAACCTACAGTCAAACTTAAGGAAATTCCTAAACCTCAAATTGCCAACTTTCAGCGAAATAAGTAAAATCAACCTAAGGACCTCTGAATTCCATTATGGGCATACACCTAGGTCTAAAATCACGATACGAACCTATCAGTACCATAAAAAAAAGTTCTAGGGTTGTTTTCACAAAATTCTAACCTAGGTCAACATTTCCAACTTAAGCTTCTAAACCAAGAATCAAAGGGTCCAAATCATCCCAAAACTTCTCCGAAAGGAAACTAACCATCCCCCGAAGTCACAAAACCACAAATACACATACAGAAAGCTTCAAAAGGGGAAAGGGGGCTCAAATACAGAAAACCATCGGTCGGGTCGTTACAAATACTTTGTGGCTTTCCACTCAAAATTATTGGAATACCTTGTGGCTTGCTACTCAATGTGCTAAAATTATTTAGTTTTAATAGGAGTAGCACAATAGATTTGTAAGTTGAGACTTTAGGTTTTAGTTACTTATTGGTTTGTAACCATTTTCATAATCCCAAGGCCCAAGGAAAAAGATTTAATGCTTTGTTATTATTAAATTTGATATATAAAATATATTTTTCTTATTATGAGAAATATATAAATTTCTTCGATATGGTTTGGATTATTTATTTATTTTTTATACGGTCAAAATCAGGCCTACTCGATTTTACTATTTGATCGAGACAAGGGAGTTGCATCGGGGGTAGCCTCGTAATGAATATGACCCGAGCTCGAAGACGAGGCGTCGAGTCTAAAGATGAAAGTGTCTATTGAGACCGAGGCCAGAAGCAAACGAGATTAAGTGTGACCGACTTCAAGTGACGTACATTAATGGAAAGGCGAGATATCTACAATCAATCGAAGATCATGGCGGAAATCTTGGAACTGACCAAATCAAGGGCGGTTACTTGTACCAATCATGAGATTTACTTCCGTAATAAGAATTGTACTATAATTAGGATTCCTCTAGTATATAAAGGGGGGTCTCCATCATCTGCAAACACCTTACATCCACGAATATCAAGGCAATATGTTTCTTTCTTCAGCTCATCAATTTACTGTTCTTTTACTGTTCTTACTTCACTACTCTCGAGGGTTCATCAGCTCGAGGGCATTGTCCAAGCATTGGTTTGTTTTACATTCTTGTCAATTCCCGTCATTTATCTCTAAGTTAAACAATTGGTATTAAGTGAAATCACGTATCCTTAAAACCACATTACAAGTTTAATTGTTACTCGATTTTTGGGGTAAACAGTTTGGCGCCCACCGTGTTTTTGATTTTAGGAACCAACATGTCAAAGTCTCAAGAAGTACCCACTCACACTAAGACCAACCTTGGTCTTCATGGAGAAAACAAACACGTAGTCGCCCTGGGAAACAGAGGGCCTCCAATCAACCCCGATGCACCACATGTCGTGGATCCAGTTGATGTCAATTCTCATGTCTCCATTCGTGGAGATTTAGGCGCCGACCCAGAAAATAGCATCTGCGATCGAAACACACAAAATGGTGAAGAAGGCGGAATTAGCCTTCAAATAATATTTGACATGCTATAAACTCAGTAGGCCACGATAGCGTAAGTCTAAAATCAAAACCGAGCCCCAAGGAGAATCGAACTCGATACATCAGAGGAAGTTGCTCATAGGGTCAAAGCAGTGCAAGAAAATTGAACGATAGTGAATTGGTAACTGATCCAACCATCATGAAAATTCTCGAGGAGCTCACGAAACGAATAGAATCAAGTGATATGAATATTGAGGCTAATTACAAAAAGGTAGAAACGTAAAACTCTCGAGTTGACCAAATACCGGAGGCACCCCCGATCCTAAAGGGTTTGGATTGGAAGAAGTTTGTGCAGAAGCCTTTCCTTAAAGTGAGGCTCTGAAGCCTATTCCTAAGATGTTCCGTATGTCGTCATCCCCAAGTACAACGGGACAACCGATCCTAATGAACACATCACTTCGTACACATGCGGAATAAAGGGAAATGACTTAGAAGATGATGAGATTGAATCCGTTTTGTTGAAAAAATTTGGAGAAACTTTATCGAAGGGGGGAAATGATATGGTACCACAATTTGCCGCACAATTCCATCGATTTTTTTGCCATGCTCGCCGATTCGCTCGTAAAGGCACACGCCAGAGCGATAAAGGTCACGACCAGGAAGTCGGACCTCTTCAAAGTGAGACAAAAGGACAATGAAATGCTAAGGGAATCCGTATCTCGATTTCAGATAGAATACGTTGACCTACCCTCGGTTACCGATGATTGGTGAATACCCAAAATTGTAGGGTCCGATTTCTCGCCCTCTAGGAACCTCAGAAGATCATCTTGAAGCCTCGAGACTACGGGGCTATGGTCGAGTTTTCCTCCCTCGAGGTTCGTTGACGCTCGACTTAAGAACAACGTTGATCGCGGCTGTAATAGGAATGGGATGTTCCCAAGGCATAAAGCTAGAGCCGACAAGAACTGACAGGCTAGCCTGAGACTGTGTCATAACGTTAGCTAAATGTCCCATCTCTATATCTTTTTAATAAATGTATTGTGTACTATGTTGGGATCCCCCTCCTATATAAAGGGGATCCTTTTCATCTTGTAAGCTCTCTATTTCTCCAATTTCTCTACAAGAAATATAGAAGAACATTTTCTTTGCTCTCTAAAAATATTCTCTTGATATTGTTGCCCTCATTTATTATCTTCATTATTGTTCTTCATTTATTGCGTATCATTGGTCATAAAGAGCCTCCACTGATTTTAAATAACTGTTAGTCGTATTTCGACCCCCCCTCCCCCCCCCCACGATAGCTTCCTATTGAGCTCGGGAATCGACCTCGAGGCCCCGAATCAACGAGCTCGAGGCCCCGATAACCAGCCTATCGATTTGCTTACCATTCCATTCCTTACTCTTATTTCGTCTCTGAGTTTCACATACATAACATCAACTGGTTAACAAACTAGCATAAAAATAGATCAGGTATTTTTAGAATCCCATCAACAAATTTAATTGTTATTACCATTTTCATGGTAAACAGTTTGGCGCCCACCGTGGGGCTAAAAATAATAGTGATTATTTTCTTGCTGGTTTTACTACATAACGCAAGTTATCTTTCACGATTTTTCTTGTCCAAGATCTTCGATTTCATGTTGAAATATCTAACTCGGTGAACGGAGGTGAAAACAACAATCTTGAGGACCACAGAGAAAATGGTGTGGCTGTTCCAGGTGTTGGTGTGCCACCACGAAACCCTGGGGACGCACCGGACCAAATTCCCGTGGATCCAATCTCACGCGATGCTCAACACATCGACGTCAGCTCGCATACCAATTGGAGTGTGTATCAAGGAGATCATCAAGAAGCTCATCAAACCCCGGTGAGGGAAGAACAGGAGGTTAGCCTTCACGCTATTTGTGAACTGTTGCATGCACAACAGCTGGCTATTGCTCAGCTACAAAGTCACTAGAAAATTCCTAGCACGGTAGCACCCGGGCAGTTCCCCCAGCCGAACAGGTACCAGAGAGATCGAGCAATAACAGATAGACGACCAATCCCGTCATCGTAAAAATGCTCGAGGACCTCACCAGAAGGATTAGTCAGGCGAGAAAATGATAGAAGCCAACGACAGGAAGGCCGAGACCTACAACTCCATGGTCGACCAAATTCCAGGTGCACCCCCGGTCCTGCAAGATGTGGATTCGAAGAAATTTATACAAAGGTCGTTCCCAAAGTAAGCGGCCCCGAAACCCATTCCAAAGAAGTTCAGGATGCCAGAACTCCAAAAGTATAAAGGGACCTCAGATCCCAATGAGCATATTACTGCTTACACTTTCGCGGTAAAGGGCAGCGACATAAAACACGATGAAATCGAGTTCGTCTTACTGAAAAAATTTGGAGAAACACTTTCTAAAGGGGCCATGATGTGGTATCACAACCTAGCCCCTAACTTCATAGACTCGTTTACCATGATGGCAGACTTCTTCATAAAGGCACATGCCGGTGCCATAAAAGTAGCAACAAGGAAATTCGACGTGCTTAAAATCAAGCAGAGGGAGAACGAAATACTGCGAGAGTTCGTACCTCTTTTCCAAACGGAACAAATGGAACTGCCACCAGTCTCAGACGACTGTGTAGTGCAAGTCTTCACTCAAGGTCTGAATGAATGAAGCTCGATGGCTTTGACGCACTTGAAACAGAATTTGGTCGAGTATCCCGCTGTGACCTTGTCGGACGTCCACAACCGATACCAGTCGAAGATCAGGGTCGAAGACGACCAGCTAGGAGCCCCCTCGGGCTCAGTGTACCCGAGCAGGCTCTTAGCAAAGGAGACAAAGCCAAACAAAGAAAGATATCAGCCATACAACGAAGATAGAAGGAATGCCCCGAGGCGTAACCCACCTTGTAACGATCGAAGTATAGATCGAGGACAGAATCCTTGGGGACTCATCAACAGAGCCGGATTCAATAGGAACACATTGGCAACGGAGGCACGTCGCTTATTAGAATACAACTTCAACGTCGATGTGTCAGACACCATATTCGCCATCGGCAAAATTAGAGACGCCAGATGGCCCACGCTTTTGCAATCGGATCCCTCGCAAAGGAACCATAACATAGTGTGCGAGTTCCACAACACGCACGACCACAGAATCAAAGATTGCCGGTAACTCTGGGAGGAGGTGGCCCGATTACTCGACAATGGTCACGTTCAAGAATTCCTCAGCTATCGAGCCAAAAATTAGTTTCGAGAAAGAGAAACAGTCAAAAAGAAAAAAACGGACGAGCCGGAACACGTCATCCACACGATCTTTTGAGGCAACCACGAGACACGCCCTCAGCTGTATCCGAGTAGAGGACCGTACCGCATCCTCCAAACGGATACCAAAGTTCAAAAGCACCATCACCACTGAGGTATAACCATCCCCCTTTTTCATTTTATATTTAATGATAACCTTTGTGCAGGTGACCGACCAAGGCAGCTAAAGCGCTAATCAAGCCCAAAGACCTTAAGGTTTTAAAGCATCCGTTGCACTCTTTTCCTTCGATCGAGTTTTTATCCCGAAAAAGGTTTTTACCAGTAAGGTTTTTAATGAGGCAACATCCATATGCTACCTAAGGAAGAAAAAGCAAGTATTCAAGGTTTCTTTTGAAATCAACCTCGAACACTGGAGGGCATCCCCCCCGGGAGGCCACCCGCTTGGAAAAGCCAGGAAACGCCAAATAGGGTCCCAATATGAAAATGATGTACCGGGCCAAACGGTCAAACGAACCGTGTCCGTATAGCAGGGCCCCCGACGATGAAAACATGTACACTTGTACCAAGTGATTGAATAATACCTTTTACCGAAGCATCTCACACTCCAAAAGAAGCTCGGCACCCTCACAAAAATGACTCCTCCGCCGAAATTCGTCCAGTACACTCGAGAACTGGCATCAGCAATTTAACACCTGAACGACCTCCGGGTCGGGGCTCCAAACTCATAAGACCTCAACAAGGAAACATGAGAATCACGAAATATCTCCAAGGCCAAAATTTCCCTGAACACTCGGGGACTGGCGTCAAAATGAGAATCGCGAGATGTCTCCCCCAATACTCGGGGACTGGCGTCAAAATCTCAAAAACGCACAACCTTAGGGTCGAAATCTCCAAAATTGTAAGCCCTCAACGAGGCGATACAAAGTTTGCAAATAATGGCTCCCGAGTCATGAGACCCTCGACAACTCGGGGACTGCCATCAAGTGCCACCTCCATCGACTTATCAAAACCCGAGGCCATAAGACCCCGAGCGGGCAGACTCGGTCTCGTAAGACCTATGTAAGGCAACAACTATATATTTGTAAGACCTCAAGCAAGGCATGAACAATACTTGTACCAATTATCCAAAACTGTAAGACCTCAACGGCATAAACCCGATCCCAAAGTTTCGGCTATATATCGAACTTGTAAGACCCCTAAAAAGCCATACCCTTGATATAGATGTCGAAACTACTTCACTCGGGACTCAAAGGCTCCGGCCAAACAAAAGTGACTCCGGTCACACGACTGTACTAGCCGAACAAACGCGACTCGGGGACGCCCGTTTGTCGCTACAAAATTACAAGCCTTCAAATTGCTTCGAATCTACTTCGAAAAGAACCGGCTAAACAGGTTACCCTCGATAAAGGAAAATGAGCTTCGACCACGTCACCTCCTAAACATCGACTTTGACATACTCAGCCTCCGACCAAAACATCCCAAGGTGCTCGATCATCGCCATATAACGATTCAGAATCGAGGTTTTTTACTAAGCCGTCGAAGAGTCAGGCAAACACTATTTCAAAAAATCCTTTTCGAGGGAAAAATAAAGCCAATAAAGGTCACTTCGACCCAAGGCATAAGTGCCATTGCCACCAACCCACACTAAAAGGCCCCATCGGCACAAGGCGTAAGAGCCATTGTCGCCAGCCCGCACAAATTCAAAAACTTGACGGTCAAACAAGCTCGAGTCGTAACCCGATTCAGAGACAGGACCCAAAATAGTTAACTAAATATGCCTAAAGGTAAGTGAATTTCAAAAAATATTTTCTAATGTTTGGTTGGTGGATTCGGAATATAATTTCTTGACCATCTAAAAATAGGTAGTTTTCAATACCCTTAAGTACCTTTTTTTTTGATAATGAAGACATATATTAATAACACATACTAAGGATTGTAAGGAACTCATCAATCTTCCGAATTAAGTTATTAGTATGATATAAATATCCGATGCGAGTAATATTTATCGAATAAATGAAAGAAGAAGAGAGAGTGATGGAAGAGGGAAAGAGAGCACAATCATAAAATAACCATATTTGATATAATATTTCATGTTATGGTTCTACATCAGATGATTAATTAAGACAATATATCTTAAATAATTACCAATCATGTATTTTAACTCCATTCAAACTAAAACCATCTGATTTTACCTCCCAATAGCAATCTTGGGTATCAACTGGACCTTTTTTTTATACATTTATATCCATTGTTAAACACATCAAAACTGGTTTGTTTTGGATACCATCAAAAATGACAAAAGAAAAGAGTACTCCATTTCAAATTCTCATGAAATTTCCAGCTATACCTTTGGCCAATAGTAATGTTATTATATCCAAGATTGTTATCTTTAGATTGACAATGAACTGTTAATGGGATATCATTATTTGGTAGAGAATTTAATATCGAAACTAGGAATTTCGGGTAATAAAATCTTGATTCTGTTAGATGAAAAGATAAGAGAAATACAATGAAGATTGTTTTGATCACAGAATAGCTCATTTTTGAGAAAATAGTTTTAGTTTTTTTTTACCCTGCAATATTGCAGAAATAAAATTGGATCTATTTATATGCATACATGGGACTATGAGATAGTAAATGAAAAAAAATCTTTAGAGATTATGATAATACACGTTTAGATTACAGTGATCAACCACTAATCAATTTAGCAATGTCTATAAGAATTACTTTTTACTCTTTTACCGCATGGTCTTTATTGATATTTTCTTATTAAATAGAAGTACTTATTAGGTGATTGGGCAATATTTCACCGAAACTGGAAAAAAAAATATTCGTTCAAGGTGACTGAAATGGGGATGTTGAGATGGATGTTCAGGCATACCAGGTGTCACGATCCAAGTTCTCCCTCCGTGAACTGTTCTGACGGCACCTAGTCTCTACGACAAGGTAATGGCATAAACCCGATCCCAAAGTTTCGGCTATATATCGAACTTGTAAGACCCCTAAAAGGCATACCCTTGATACAGATACCAAAACTACTTCACTCGGGGCTCAAAGGCTCCGGCCAAACACAAGTGACTCCGGTCACACAGCTGTACTAGCCGAACTAACGTGACTCGGGGACGCCCGTTTGTCGCCACCAAATCACAAGCCTTCAAATTGCTTCGAATCTACTTCGAAAAGAACCGGCTAAACAGGTTACCCTCGATAAAGGCAAATGAGCTTCGACCACGTCAGCTCCTAAACATCGACTTTGAGATACTCAGCCTCCGACCAAAACATCCCGATGTGCTCGATCATCGCTATATAACGATTCACACTCGAGGTTTTTTATTAAGCCGTCGAATAGTCGAGCAAACACTATTTCAAAAAATCCTTATCGAGGGAAAAATAAAGCCAATAAAAGGTCGCTTCTACCCAAGGCATAAGTGCCATTGCCGCCAGCCCACACTAAAAGGCCCCATCGGCCCAAGGCGTAAGAGCCATTGTCGCTAGCCCGCACAAATAACAAAAACGTGACGGTCAAACAAGCTCGAGTCGTAACCCGATTCGGAGACAGGACCCAAAATAGTTAACTAAATATGCCTAAAGGCAAAAGCATAAGAGCCATTGTCGCCAGCCTGATAAGCCACAGGGCCACACACATAAAAAGGTCACTTCGACCCAAGGCTTAAGAGCTGATGTCGCCAGCCTAAAATTCGGCAGATTGAAGGTCAAATCAACTAGAGTCGACGCCTTACTCGGGGACTGAGCCCGAAACAGTTTATCTAAATATGCCTAAGAGCAAAAGCGCGTAAGAGCCGCCGGGCCATCCTAACGAGCCCCAGGGCCATATCATGAATCGAAGGATTCTTGCAAACTCAAAGACCAGTGCACCTGGCCATATTCAAGACAAATAGAGGTACAAAAGAAATAAGGATTCTTTTATACACATATACGATAAAATACAAGCTCCGTTCACGGCATACTATGAAAGCACTATATACAAGAGAAAGAAAATAAGCGTCCCCCTCGGGGACTATGGCCCAACGGTCCCGTCCTCGCCCTCTTCGGCATCGGACAGAAGGAACTCAGTATCATACACCTCTACTTTCGCTTGCTCGATCTTCTCAGAAAGATCAAAACCCCTAGCGTGAATTTCCTCGAGAGTTTCCCTCCGAGATTTGCACCTTGCATACTCTTTGCTACTGCTCGCACGACCAAGGGCTTTCCTCACCTCAGCTCTGGCAGTGGCAGCGCTCTTCTAATAGGCCACCACTTTCTGGTCCGCCCTAGTGCAGCTCATTACATCCTCGGCCCGGGCATTCACCACCTCGTCCTTCTCCTTCGAAAGCTCGGAATCGAGCCTTGAGATCATGTTCGCCCGCGCAGAATCGCTCGTACGAGTGGTCCGGATTTGTATCTCCAGGGTGGAAACTTTAGAGAAAGCACTCTCCTTGGCCGCAACTTGGGCATCGACATGGGCTTGCAGCTCTTTGAACTCACGTTTGGCCCTACCAACGTCGCCCCAGAGTCGTTCCAGCTCCTCCATTTTGCTCTCCAACTGGAATATCGAAACATTAAACTCCGGAAATGAAAGGAGGAACATACGCCAACATGAAATACAAGATACTTGTCTCTCGAGGCAGCTGTTGCGGCTTCGACTTCGATCCACCTCACACCGCAGGGATACCAGCTCGTTTTCCTTTTTCGCGCAAATAAGCTTAAGGGATTTCTCCCTATCCGAAGCTTTCCGCAACCTAGCTTCATATCAAAGCAGCTCGGACCTAAGCTTGTCAAAGGCCTACAAAAGAAATCCAATGAGAAAGGAAGGATGTGAAACCGGAATAATCCTATGCCGGCTACCAAGGCTTACGAGAAAGCCAAGCCGTTGAGCCTCACCAAAGGCCGAGCCGACGTCCGATGGTTTAGTACACCCCGAAGCGCCTTTGGCAGGAGAAGAAGAGGGCACCGCGTGCTCCTCACTCTTTGAAGCACCCTCTGCATAAACGGGGAATGTTCTTTCGAGAACGGAGGCCTCCGAAACCAGATGATCGGTCGAATCACCTCTTTTGAACTGGGGAGAAGGACTCGCCCTGCTGCGAGCTTCCTTGCAAACCAGAGATCCTTTTCATTTATCATAAATCCGCGACCCCGAGGTCGACAGTCTCTCCTCTGCCCCCAGAGGGCATGGCCTCACTTGGGAAAAATCTCCAATACATGCGACGGCTAAATTATACGCTAAAAAGAAAAGTACCATTATGGGGAAATAAATCACCAATCGCCTACCATGATGAATTGCCTCCCATCTCCCTTTGGACAGGTCTCGCCACCTGCGCTTATCATAGGTCGAACAAGCGGCTAGCTTACGTGACCACTCGGCCAAATTCGAGACCTCGTTCGGCAATAACCAATCCGCTACAATGATGAAACAGAAAAACTGTCGTTATGGAGCCCGCCTCCAGACAAAGTGATAAAAGTACAGGTATGACACTTACGTGTGAAATTCCATTTCTCAGAAAAGGGCAGGAACTCTCCAGGAATAATATCGATCGCCCTGGCTCGAATGAATCAGCTCATCCACTCTCGGTCTTTGCTCTATTAGCCATAAACGGTAGGAGACTGGGTGGATCGATGCTGCAGAGTAATCAGACCCCGATAACGCAGCGATCGATATAACCTCACAAGATGACTGAGGGTAAAGTCGAGTCCGGCATTCTCTTCAAAGTATCTTACCGTCTACACTATCTTCCAAAGGGATGTGTGAGCCTGTGCCAAGGTAATCTGGTATCTCTGACAGAACTCAAGCACGACCCAATCGGGGGAACCGATGTAAAAGTATGCGTATACACGCTCTAAAACTCCTCAATATAGGTCATGATGATCTCCTCAGAGGAAGGTACTAGTAGCACCACTCCTTCTCCCCATCCACAGTCTTTTCTGATCGTTTTGAGGTGCTCCTCCCCCACTGATGAGATGAACCTCGACGTGTGCTCCCGATGTCCTTGAACGTTGGTAAGCCTTTACAACGTAAAGTATTTCCTCAAGATAAAACATCTCGAGGCCCGCTCACCGAGCACTAGCGGCGTACCACCAACCGGATGTGGGACAGAGGTAGAACTCCCCTCTCCTTAATGGGCGGATATCGACATAGCAGTCATGGCTACGATAAAATAAGAGGAGGGAGATATAAATCTGGGCAAAGATTTTGAGTTGAATCAACGGGAGAACTAGCGGAAAGCACCAAGTTCTATGGGAGAAAAACTTACTCAGAGTAGCAGAATCTCCACTAAGGTAGAAAGTGAATGAATATATAGGGGCAAAGTAGCGGCTGCTCGCCTACCTAGAAGGCAAATCAATCCTGGCCATGGTAACGTCACTTTTTCCTTGGGAAATGTACTGGAGGGGCAACCCAAGACCACCCCGGGGTCCCCTTCATCGGATCGCATAAATGCTACTACCCCACAAAAGTCGAGGGGTATCGAGACCTCGGGGGCTTCTTACCATCACAAGCATCGGCCCCAAAGAAGCTATCAACCTAACTTCGATATAGGACCCGATTTCAGGGGTCTTGATTACTCCAACAATGGGCTTTAAAGGATTAATATAACAATTCGAAGATTAGCTCCACAAGAGTAGCAAGATATAAAGAATGGAAAGACCTAGGGCAGAAAAACCCCTTTTTTCATTGCCAAAAATATATTTATATGGGGCGTCTTTACCAGATTCACTCTCCCGGGAGTGCATGCACAGAAAAAAAAAGTAAAAGCAACACAAGGCCTACTCATCATCGCCACTACCCTCCGAACCATCTCCAGGATCCTCATCTGGGACGTCAAAAGCGCCAACTTTCTCTCCAGCTCCCGGGCCTCCTCGATTCCAAATGACAGATCGACGACTCCGGCCTCAATCTCCTCCAAGGTTTTCCTCCTCGCCTCTGCCCTAGCATGTGTGATGGCTTGAGCCAGTTTCTGCTTAGCCATTATCGATACGTCACGGGCTATTTGATTTGTCGTGGTTGCATCCTTTAGGTAAGTAGCAGCATTTCCTTTGATCTCGGAATTGGCCGCAACCAGTGCAGCAATCTCCATTCGATCATCCTTGAGAGGAGCATGGGTCGATGCCAACTCCAAGGTCACTACCTCATTTTGTTTCCTCAGCCCGAGGATCTCCATATTTGGTAGCCCAATCTACGAGTCATTTTGCTTGACCTACAAAAAGAAAAGTAAACCAGTCAGTATCGAACTATAGGAGCGAAGGAAAGACTCATGCATAACAAAATACCTGCTCGGCAAGGGTAGCTTTTTCTCAGAGTGCCCCCTCTAAAGAAGCCCAGAGCTCGCCTGACTCTTTCTCTTTCCTGGCAGAACGAGCCTCCGACTCTCGTAGTCTCAAGGATAGCTTCTCAAGCTCCTTATCAAGGCATGAAAGCTCCTTGTTAAGCCTGGAAAGGGCATGATTATTCATCTCCTTGCACTATAGCAAAACAAAAGAGTTAGAAGAATAAAGAAAGATGCTCGAGACTAAAAGAAATATACTTGGAGCAGCTATCACCTGCTGCATGAACCTCTCCGCTGCCTTTACAGAGCCAGGAGCGTCAAGATCGACATTCTCGCTAACATCATCAAGAATATTGCCAAGCGTGCTTCCCCCTTGAAAGAGCCCCCGGCTTGGGCAGTGTTCGCATCTTGAGCGGCCCTTAGCTCCCCTGACGAGAACTGAAAGCCCAAACTGAAACCACCTATGTCATCGATGTCTTCGATGGGAAACTCCTGCCCTGGAAAAGCTCTGAATCCTAACCCTCTAGGGACAGCGGCAATGGTCCCTCCCGTAGAAACTGCACCGGATCCGGCCATGGGATCCGGGACCACGTTGACGCCCTCCTCGAGGGTCTTCGATTCACTGGACAAACCTTAGTCGGTCATTTCCGATTCAGCAGCCTCCGGTCAAGGCACCTGCGAGGCTCCCGCACCCGACCTCGCCCTCTGCGCCAACTGACACTCGCTCTCATCATCATCATCCTCATTCTCAGCATTGGGGCTTGCACTGGAAGTTGAAGCCGAGATCTTTGTAACGGCAAGAGGCTCGCGCGACTTAGGTTTCATTGCAACGGAGGATCGACAACTGCCTTACCTTTCCTTTTCTTGCCCTTGCTGGGCTCCGAAGTCTCCGTCTCGCCACCAGGGGCGGCCACATCAGCATATTCTCACCAAGGCCTGCACGAGCACAGTAATTATAATTTATCGGCATAAAGTATATGGGGAAAAACATAAATCTAAGGCATATGTGGTAAGGAAGCTTTACCATGATTCTTGGCCACCCATAGCTTAGTAGCCAGGTCGGTCCAAGACCAAACAAGATATTGGAACGCGGTGTCCAACCGTTCGATCCACCCCGGCAAATTTGAAACTGCTGCAGGGTACAAAGCGGTGGCTGCAGGAAATGCAAAGAGGTCATTGTTCCGGAAGAAAGGAAAGAAGATCACAAAACATGACTAAGGAAAAAGTGCTTACGCTGTGTGCTCCATTTCTCCGGGAAAGGCATCTCCCGGCCGAAATTATGTCTGAGGTTCTCACCCGGGCGAACCTACTCATCCACCCTCGATCTTTCCCCTCGTCGGTTCTCGAGAAAAATGATTTTTTGGAACGGGGGTGAAGGCTGATCAAACCTCGATAAAATCGAGGGCTGTACAACCTGATCAGATAGTTGAGGGTAAAGGTCTCACCCGCAAACCCTTTGGTGAAATGGCAAAGCATCAAGACTATCCTCCAGAAAGAAGGATGGATTGGCAAAGCGTCACTCGATATTTGTCACAAAAATCGAAGATAATCGGATTTATCTCCAGGGGAGAGGATTCAGAGGAATCGACAGGAGCTAAAGTGAACGGTTAAGTATATACATAAAGGAAGCTAGCCTTGTGATCCATTATATTTTCATCAGGGCTAGGAATCTCCACCTCCACTGCCTCATCCCATCGGCAGTCTGTCTTCACCATCTCTATGTTGGTCACGACATTAATGTATCGGAACATGTGTTCCCATCGTCCCAATGTGGATGTAGTGGTATCGATGGTAAAGTCTTTCGACATATCAAGTTTGGAGGGAGTAAGTTGTTCCAAGGTAGGTATCGCTTTGGGTTTCCCGTTAGATTTCTGAAATGAAGAGGCAGCCTCGTCCTTCCGAGGAACCTTCTTGGAGGTTCTAGTCATGATTATGGTTAAATTTCTCTGAGAAAGTCAGAATAAAGAATGCAAGTAGGGATGGGTCTGGCTTTGTAAATCTGAAGTAATTGAGAAAGTGAAAGCTATCCAACAATTGGTGCCTCTATAGGAGCTGTGTGGGAAGCGTAAGGGACGAACTGGTAGCGGTTCGTGGGCTTCTCGATAGTCGTCTAACGGCGACCCTTGTGCGGATTTATGGGCATGGCATTTAATTCTCTGATAGGCTGACGTCATAACGATGACGCCCTCGGGTTAAAAGCTCATAATCATTTCTCATCGCTCCTCTCTAATAAACGTGGGGAATATCTGTATATGGGGAAACTGAAGGGTCCAATTTCTCGCCTTCAAGGCACCTTAGAAGATCATCTTGAAGCCTCGAAGAAACGGGGCTATGGTTGAGTTTTCCTCCCTCGAGGTTCGTCGACGCTCTACTTAAGAACAATGCTGATCACGATTGTAATAGAAATGAGAAGTTCCCAAGGCATGAAGCTAGAGCCGACAAGACCTGACAGGCTAGCCTGAGACTCTTTCATAACGTTAGCTAAATGTACCATCTCCACATCTTTGTAATAAATGTATTGTGTACTATGTTGGGATCCCCCTCCTATATAAAGGGGACCCTTGTCTTCTTGTAATCTCTATGTTGCTCCAATAGCTCAACAAGAAATGTAGAAGAACATTCTCTTTGCTCTCTAAACATATCTCTTGATATTATTGCTCTCATTTATTATCTTCATTATTGTTCTTCATTTACTGCTTATCATTGGCCATAAAGAGCCTCCATTGATTTTAGTATAACTGTTAGTTGTAATTCGACCAACCCTCGATAGCTTCTTGTTGAGATCCGGAATCGACTTCGAGGCCCCGAATCAACGAGTTTGTGGCCCCGATAACCAGCCTATTGGTTTGCTTACCATTACGTTCCTTACTATTATTTCGTCTCTAAGTTTTACATACATAGCATCAACTGCTTAACAAACTAGCATACAAATAGATCACATATTTTTAGAGTCCCATCAACAAATTTAATTGTCATTACCATTTTCACGGTAAAAAATTGGGTTGTCCAAGCCTTTGCTCAGGCTTTGAACGAGCGAAGTTCAATAGCATCACGTCAACTAAAGTAGAATTTGATCGAATATCTAGCGGTGAACTGGGACGATGTTCATAATCGATACCAATCAAAGACTAGAGTCAAGAATGATCAGTTGGGAGCTCTATCCGGTTCTGTTTACCCAAATAGGTACGAAGGCAGGATTCAAAGAGACATCGACAGAGAGCCCCGATCGAACCGAGATCGATGCCAACCACATAGCGTAGATTGAAGAAACAACGGACCGGGATGTAATCCCCTTCGAAATTATCGAGGTCAAAATTCTCGACGGCTCATTAGTAATAATGGCTTCGATAAACACGTCAAGCCTAAGGAAGCACCACAATTATCGGAATATCAGGTTTTGTGTCAGCCATTAGACGAATCAATGATACTAGGTGGTCCAGACCCCTGGAAATCGATCTAGGTCAAAGGAATCCAAATCAAATATGCAACTACCATTGAACCCATGGTCACAGAACCGAGGACTACAGACAATTAAGGGAGGAGGTAGCTCTTTTATTCAGCGAAGGTCATCTTTAAGAGTTCTTGAGTGACCGAGCAAAAACTCACTTCAGAGACAGGGATGCAAACATGAAAAATGAACAAGAGGAACCGCAGCACGGGATTCATATGGTCATCGGTGGGGTCGATATCCCTTAGGGTCCGACATCTAAACGCACCAAAGTGGCAATCTATCATTTTCAATAAAATTCAAGTTAAACGTGTGTTGGTTGATCTAGGTAACTCGGCGAATATTATTCGATCGAGCGTCGTGGAGTATTTAGGATCAGATCGTGCCTGCAACTCGAGAGCTCAATGGTTTCATATATATTTTATACTAACCTATTACAGGTGTTTGTTTGAAGATATTGGGAAATTCTTCAACACAAAGACCTCGGGTTTTAAAGCACGCGTTGCACTCTTTTTCCCTTAGATCGATTTTTGTCCTAAATGGGTTTTTCCGGCGAGGGTTTTAACAAGGCAATAATTATCTGTGCTACATAGGAACAATTCAACAGTATTCGAGGCTTCTATACAATCAACCTCGAATACTGGGGTCATTACCCTCGAATGTTTTATTTTCAAAGAAGATGCTTCGTGTCAATAGGGTCTGGATAGGAAACTTTTGTAAAGGGCCAAACGGTCAAATGAACCGTGCTCATGTAGATTGCCCGAGCCCTAATGACAAAACATGTACGCATGAATGATCTATTGAAAGAAGTAATTTTTCCTTATCAGATGTTCCATGTCTTAGTGAGATTTCTACTTTTCAATTTCGTACTCATGATACAATACGGAAACCGGCTCAAAAGCTAATCGCAACTAAGGCTCGAGCAATTATCGTCGTACTCGGCGACTGTCGTTCGAAAAAAAACATGCTCAAATTGTTAAACTTTGAAATCATAAGACCGTAAAAGGAAATCCTCGATTTTATAGGCCACGGCCACCCCACTCGGGGACTGATACTTCAAACAAGTTTGAAGTATAATCAAGAGAGAAACCCAATGGGCAAATATCTAGTTAAAGGCTACAACCAAACTAACACGGTTCAGAGACATCCGAATTCCGTAATCAAACAGGACTTCAAATATTTTCATAAAACCGGTTAAAGAAGGGCTACCCTCGGCAAATTTAAATAGGGTTTTGATAACATCGACCCTCAAAAAAAATAAGAGGTACCAAATTGAACAAACTTATGCTAAGGTATAACAAACCTTTTTGACAACTCTGGATCCTAATGGGTTCAGATTTATTTCATGCTAAGGCATAACAAATTTTTATATGATTAAACCTTTAAGCCGAATAAAGGGAAAAGCCACTATTTGAGGCCATATCGACCCGATTCAAGAGCCTAGGAGCCATTACATTGTCGAGCTTGAGGACTTGCCCTCGCATTACCAAAACCTAAGGGCTTTTTCTGATCCGAGTTCGAGCAAGTACTCACTCGACTATAGAAACTATAGTAATCCGATTTCAACAAAATTTTCACAAGGCAACGGAGTGAGTAAAATTTCTCACAAGACCTAAAGTATATCAGAATCTTCACAAAACATAAATAAGAGACAAATTGGAAAGAATAAGGATCTTTCATATATATACAAAGTATTTACAGAGACGACTCAGGGTCTTACACAAAAAATCCAAAAAAGAAGAAGAAAAAATTCTATGTGCCTAATCTGCCCCGGGAGCCTCATCTTCATCTTCTCAGCTTTCAGATCCACTTACACTCTCGGAGTCATCATCATCAGAGAGCAAAGCTTTGGCTTCGGCTTCGAGCAATTTTGCGTTCTCGATATCTGCAGTGTGGTTAAAACTACGAGCATAAAATTCTTCGAGAGTCGCTCTCCGAGACAGGGACTTGGCATGCTCGTAAATGTAGAATGATCGGACCTAAGCTGCATCGGAAATTTCCTATGCTCGAGCGTGAGCAGTTTCACCATCAGCTCGGTAGACGGCTACGACCACCTCCGTCTCCGCCTTTACTTTTTCTACCTCAGATAGGGCCATTGCAAGCTCAACGGCCAATCGAGCCTCGAGATCCTAAATTAACTTTGCTCGGGCCAATCTCTCCTCCTTCACGCTTTGTCGTTGATGCTCAACCGAAGACAGCTGGGCTCGAGCTGTATCTTTCTCCGAGACGAGGCGGTCCATGTTCTGCTTCCACCCCAATGTCTCTGCCTCTTTCATCTTAGCCTCCTCGCGAAGCTCCTCAATCTTTTCGGCTTTCTGCTGAACCTACAGGATCTGAGTATTAGTTTCCACTATCAAATTGATATGTGAAGCTCCAAAAAATTTACATTACCTGCTTGATGAGATCGGTATGCTCTTTATGAGTTGTTTCCAATTCAGCTCGAAGGTCCCTGACCTCCTCTTCTTTTTGCACATAGAGGAGTTTTAGGGCGTCTCTCTCCTCCGAGAGCCTTTTGAGATCGGCCTCACATTGGTTCAGCTCAGCTCAGGATTTGCAAAACGTTTCCTGATTAAGCGTCAAAGCCTATGGAGAAAGGAAGAAAATCAGATAGAAAGAAATAAACGCAAACGTAAACCTAATAACGGGGGCTGAAATCTACATGGTTCCGTAATCAAACAGGACTTCAAATATTTTCATAAAACCGGTTAAAGAAGGGCTACCCTCGGCAAATTTAAATAGGGTTTTGATAACATCAACCATCAAAAACATTAAGAGGTACCAAATTGAACAAACTTATGCTAAGGTATAACAAACTTTTTTGACAACTCTGAATCCTAATGGGTTCAGATTTATTTCATGCTAAGGCATAACAAATTTTTATATGATTAAACCTTTAAGCCGAATAAAGGGAAAATCCACTATTTGAGGCCATATCGACCCGATTCAAGAGCCTAAGAGCCATTACATTGTCGAGCTTGAGGACTTGCCCTCGCTTTACCAAAACCTAAGTGCTTTTTCTGCACCGAGTTCGAGCAAGTACTCACTCGACTATAGAAACTATAGTAATCCGATTTCAAAAAAAAATTCACAAGGCAACGGAGTGAGTCAAATTTCTCACAAGACCTAAAGTATATCAGAATCTTCACAAAACATAAATAAGAGACAAATCAGAAAGAATAAGGATCTTTGATATATACAAAGTATTTACAGAGACGACTCAGGGTCTTACACAAAAAATCCAAAAAAGAAGAAGAAAAAATTCTATGTGCCTAATCTTCCCTGGGAGCCTCATCTTCATCTTCTCAGCTTTCAGATCCACTTACACTCCCGGAGTCATCATCATCAGAGAGCAAAGCTTTGGCTTCGGCCTCGAGCAATTTTGCGTTCTCGATATCTGCAGTGTGGTCAAAACCACGAGCATGAATTTCTTCGAGAGTCGCTCTCCGAGACTGGGACTTGGCATGCTCGTAAATGTAGAATGATCGGACCTAAGCTGCATCGGAAATTTCCTATGCTCAAGCGTGAGCAGCTTCACCATCAGCTCGGTAGACGGCTACGACCACCTCCGTCTCCGCCTTTACTTTTTCTACCTCAGATATGGCCTTTGCAAGCTCAACGGCCAATCGAGCCTCGAGATCCTAAATTAACATGGCTCGGGCCAATCTCTCCTCCTTCACGCTTTGTAGTTGATGCTCAACCGAAGACAGCTGGGCTCGAGCTGTATCTTTCTCCGAGACGAGGCGGTCCATGTTCTGCTTCCACCCCAAAGTCTCTGCCTCTTTCATCTTAGCCTCGCCGCGAAGCTCCTCAATCTTTTCGGCTTTCTGCTGAACCTACAGGATCTGAGTATTAGTTGCCAATATCAAATTGATATGTGAAGCTCCAAAAAATTTACATTACCTGCTTGATAAGATCGGTATGCTCTTTATGAGTTGTTGCCAATTCAGCTCGAAGGTCCCTGACCTCCTCATCTTTTTGCACATATAGGAGTTTTAGGGTGTCTCTCTCCTCCGTGAGCCTTTTGAGATCGGCCTCACATTGGTTCAGCTCAGCTCGGGATTTGGAAAACGTTTCCTGATTAAGCGTCAAAGCCTATGGAGAAAGGAAGAAAATTAGACAGAAGAAATAAAAGCAAACGTAAACCTAATAACGGGGGCTGAAATCTACATGGTTCAGAAGTCACTGAGCCTCATCGAAAATGATCGATTCACTCAGGTCAGAAACATCATCGACCCTCGTGAAGCATCCACAAAATAAGTCATCCCCTTCGTGGGCCGTTCCCATATTGGGGGTCTCAATATACTGGGCCTCCAAAAATTGCCCTTTAGAAATTGTGGGAAGGGATGGCGAATCATCAATATTGATTGCCCCAAGCAAGACACTTGGGGCACTCTCTCCTTTTAAGAGGGCCACGGAATCGGACCCTTCAGGCACACCCGCCGATTGTTCGTCACGGCTGACAGGCACACTCATTGGTTGTTTGTCATGGCGGGAGACATCTTCATCCCCCATGACTCAGGGACTTTGTTCGGACCATCTTCTGAGATCTCCTCGGTCCGAAGATGATAATCCTTGATCGTCATCGGCTCAGATGCTTTATAAGCTTCGGCGCTTCCCCTCTTTGGAGCCTCCAGCTCATAGTCAACATCTTCTTTCACCTCTTCTTCATCTTGTAGCTTTGGTCTACGTCGACAGGCAGAGTGGTAGTGTCATTCTTCCACTTATGAGCCTTGCTCTTCTTAGGCTTTGGAGTATCGAAAGGCGAGACCCTTCTCCTGTTATTATCCTTAGCCGATTTCGGGGCCTCCTCTTGCGCAAGAGGGAGCGACCTCATGAAAGCTTTGTCTTCGCAACCTGTATAGGAGGTAATCAAGTAAACTAAAAAAGAAAACATTTCACAAAAAGCCATCAAACACAGGTAGAGAAGATTACCTTCATTTTTGGCCTCCCGTCGGGCCTTAGACAAATCGCGCCACGAGCGCTCAGCGTACTAAGAAGTTGAGGCCAGTTTCCGAACCCAGCCTTCAAGGTTCGGGATTGCACCGGGCACCCAAGGAACTGCTGTATCATAAGGAAGGATGTCAATACAAAAAAAAGAAGAAAAAAAAACAAAATGGTAAATGGAAGCTATAGGTGAGTTTCTGCTTACGCTTCATGTTCCACTCTTCAGGGAACGACATTTTCTCGGTCGGGACTATGTCGGAATTCTTCACTCTGACAGACCGGCCCATCCATCCTCGATCTTTGTCCTCGTCTATGCTTGAGAACAACACCTTTGTGGCACGGCGCTGAAGCCTTACTAATCAGCCTCGATAGAGACGCGGGCTGTATAGTCTACTGAGATGATCGAGTGTGAAAGACATCCCTTTGACCTTGCTCATGAAGAATCAGAGCAAAATAACGATGCGCCAAAAATAGGGGTCTATTTTGCCTAGGGTTATGTGGTATTAGCGGCAGAAGTCGATAACAACGGGATCGAGGAGACCTAACGTGAAAGGGTAAGTGTAAAAACTTTAAAACCCTCTCACACGAGTGGTAATATCCTTCTGGGGGGGGGGGGGGTTAGGAATCACCACCTCATTGTTTTCCCAATGGCAATCTTTTTTCACCTGCTCAAGATCTCCCTTGGTTATCGAGCATATATATCTCGACATTGGTTCACAACGGCCAGGGACCGATAAGGGATTTTCAACTTTAAAATCGGAAGAAGGTCGCATGATCCGGGAACACACTCTTCGATGCGTGGCTCCACTGGCATTTTACCACCGGCCGGCCGTGATGAGGAGAGTTTTTCCTTTTGAGGAACGGCTTTTGGTGTTTTTGCCATTGTTATATGAGTTCAAAGAAAGAAGAAGACAAAACTTGTTGTTTTACAAAAAGATCGACAAACGGGATTTTAAGAACTTGCAGAACTGATAAGCTTGAAGGGAGTAGAAGAGTTTTTGAAGATTAGGGGAAATTTAGACAGTAAAGTTTGAGAAAATTATGAAGATGGTCTATTTATAATATCTTTTATGACGGTTTGAAAAGACTAGTGGCCGACCATCAACTAGCACTAATTAATAATCTTGAGAACTGTGCAGACGTGAAGCTTTGGTCGGCTCTGTCGCTTACATTAAGAGGATGACGTCATAATTGGTGGAGGTACCAAATCGAAGGCTCGGTTGGTTTCTTTTTGTTACACTCCAAAAAACGAGGGGACTATCTATATACGGTCAAAATTGGGCCTGCCTGATTTTACTATTTGATCGAGAGAAGGGAGTTGCATCGGGGGTAGCCTCGTAATGAATCAGACCCGAGCTCGAAGACGAGGCATCGAGTCTAAAGATCGAAGTGTCCATTGAGACCGAGGCCAGTAGCAATCGAGATTAAGTATGACCGACTTCGAGTAAAGTGCAATAATGGAAATGCGAGATATCCGTAACCGGTTGAAGATCACGGCGGAAATCTCGGAATGGATCAAATCAAGGGAGGTCATTTGTATCAATCATGAGATTTACTTCCGTAATTAGAATTGTACAATAATTAGGATTCCTCTAGTATATAAAGGGGGTCCCCATAATCTACAAACACCTTACATTCACGAATATCAAGGCAATATAATATTTCTTTCTTCTGCTCATCAAATTACTACTCTTTAATTGTTCTTACTTCACTAGTCTCGATGGTTCATCAGCTCGAGGGCATTATCCAAGCATTGCTTTGTTTTACATTCTTGTCAATTCCCATCATTTATCTCTATGTTAGTCAATTGGTATTAAGTGAAATCACGTATCCTTAAAACCACATTACAAATTTAATTGTTGCTCGATTTTTAGGGTAAACAATTTTGATTAAATCAAAAACCCATCTAATTGTTATTATGATTATAGATTTATATAAAAACTTATGATTTTATTTAAAAATTCTAATAATCGATTTAGTACAATTTGGTTCGATAGATCCAGTCGAATTTTAAATAGTCATTAACACTCTGAGCGAGGGGTACAACGAATTTCTTAAGTTATTTCTAAATCATGATCGAACAAAGAAAAATATTATGCTGTTGAGCATTGATTTCATTTTGAAAACACCAAATATACTTCACTCGTTAATTGTCTTGTACTCACTAGAAACAAAAGTTTATATTTGTATGCTCCTGCTGATATAAGAGAATGTCATTCACGGGCCCCCAATGGCCTGTCAATAGGATTTAAGCTCGTCACTATGTCGTTTTTGCAGCTAATAATAGAATTTGGTGTGATAAGGATTCATAGAAACTATTTATGTAATTTCAGGCTGGTCCACGTCCAAGATTCTCTTAGGAATTTAGTTTGATATTATACACAATGATTTAGCTGCCTATATAATTATGACTTGTCGTTGATTCGATTAGAGCTGTTGGACCTTTAGTATAACCAATGTTTGCATAATTGAAAGATGCTAAATCTAAAGGAATGCGACAAGACAACGTGAAATTTAAACTCAAAAACTCGTCAGCCAAGTTATCTTCTTAGGTTGCTTTAGTTGAACTATGAGATTAGATGAACATCATCATTATGATTCTTCGTTCAAGTAAACCTCGAGAAATTTTATTTTATGAGTCACACGACAAACACTATTTGTGTGAGAGCTCTTTAAAATTTGAAAAGTGAATATTGAGTCCCACTTTATTAAATTCTTAGCAAATTGACTTTATTATCTAGATCCAACCCACGTAATTTATTCAATAAATCATAGGAAAAAAATTCGGGCATCTGCATATATACCTATTTAGGGGCCTCCATCTAATTTATATCCATATTGCACAAAACTTTGGAAAGTGTACCCGTTTCAGATGTGATGTAGTTCAATCACTTTAATGCAACTTCAGAAATCAAATCCAAAGTTCTCCTATCTTCCAACTGCAACTTCAGAAATTCAAATCATAAATAGTTCAAGCTCTCGAAAACAGCTTCAAATTTTGAATATGAAGTTCTTCTATCTTTTAATTGTAACTTCAGAACTTCGAAGTTTAAGTAGTTCAATTTCGCAATACAACTTCAGACAACTTTTTATTTAAAAATAAAAATCTTAAGCAATTAAATTTTCTAATTCAACTTCAGACAACTTCAGATTCAAAGTCTGAAGTTCTGAAACATAAACTTATTTTTCGAATTTCAACAACCCAACACACGATTCAACACTCAAATCTTCTCCAAATGAGCTCAAATTTGAAACATAACTTTCAAATATCATAAACAACAAACCTCAATCAACAAATTGTTAAAACAAAAAAAAAAATTACTAAACTCATTTTGCAACTAAGAAGAAGAAAGAACCCTAAACACAAAGAAGAAGAAAGCAGTAGTAGTGAATTTGCTTTAAAAAAAAAAATCCTAAACCCCACCATGAATTTCAAGTGCTAGGAGGTGCAGAAATTAACTGTCCAGACTTTTTGGACATCTTAGTTTCTGGAAGGCTTTCATCACACCATTCAAAGGATATAATTACCACAAGTTTGAAAATCATCAAGGAAAAGAGCCAACATGGTTCATTAACGAGCAATATTATGAATTGTGGCCACTTTTGTAATGTAACTTCTTTTTGTATTAGCCACTTTTTAGTACATTATGTGATATTAATTTTGGGTACCATACTCAAGATTGATAATAGGGAGTATGTAATCTCATTAGGTAGGCAACTACATTACTTAGACTTGTTGACATTGTCTCTCATTTCCTTTATATAAGTAAAAACTAGCCCTAGGCACCTCGCCCATCGAGTTAATTAAAAAATAACCCCACGTTCAGTTTTTATATATATAAAAACTATCCCTAGGCCCCAGGCACCTCCTTACAGTATGCTATCGTTGGGACTTGGGAAACTATCGTATGGATGGCCAGATTTGTAGCAATTGCGTCGCTTAGTCCCAATCCAATGTGGTATCAAAGGAGAGTGTAATATTGGTTATCTAAGGGATAGGCATGTTTTTATAGACATTATGGCCGGATTTTCTGAATTTTACATCAAAGAGTGCTCATTACATGAGTTTGAATGTTGGAGAATACATCCAGAGTTGTAGGTGGAGAAAGATAATTCAAAATGGGTGAAAAATGCTGCTCAATCTGATACTAATCAACAACCTTTGATGTTTCTTTCTAGTGGTAAAAATGTAGCTATAGGTTCGAATGAGCAACGGAAAGAAGTGAAAGATAATCGAGTAACGGCCAACACCAAGCAAAATGCAGCTAATGGAAATACTGGAAAAGAAATTGTTCCAGTACATCAAGGTAGAAAAAAGCAAGGCAATGGACGAATTAATGGCAAGAATGGTGGAAATCAGGTGCAAATTCAAGGTAATACTGGCAAACAAATTGTGCCAGTTGATCAAGTAGAAAACAATCAGGTCCAAGTAGGTAATAAATTTGGAGTGTTAGAAGTGAGTAATGATAAAGAAGAAGATGACAATCAGTTGGTTTTGGTGAATCAACCAAGTCCTAGGCCTACAGTAACTAGGAATCAATGGCACCTCCACAGAACCAAAAAATCTACTCCCAATAAGGTTGGAATTTAAATCCAGCAGCTCTAGTTTTTAATCCCAATTCTGCTGGGATTGGCTCAACAAATGGTCTTGTGGATAACAACATAGTTGGGAAAGGGAATGAGACCACTAAATCAAAGGAATCAACAGCTCAATGGGTGCAAAGAGCATTTAAGGCTACTGCAAAGGGTATCAATACCTCACACCAGGACATACCATCACAAGACAGTATGGTGGAAAGAAAATTGGCCAAAAATCTTGATAATCAAGCTAATGACAGGAGTGAATTTCCTAAGGTGAGTGAGAGGGTTCAATGGAAGGGAGTCAGACTTTGGTCAGATCAACTTGAGGAGGATCCTGATGCAACTGAAGTAACCGAGGGCGTACGAGATGATGATGAGCCAGAAGATGATGATCAAGAGGGAGAGGAACAGAGTGTAAATGAAGTTTCCAATGTTAATGATAAGAATAACTCTGATAAGAATGCCAACAACGTGAATTGTGTGATCAAGGAACAAGAGAATGGGCTGGAGGCAATAAGAAGTAAAGGAATGAGCATAGAAACTACTGAAGGAATAGGGACTGCTATAGAGGATCCAGGGGGAACAGGTGTGAATGCAGTACATGATGAGAATTTGAATGCCAATCCTAAAGTACTTGAAACTATTGAAAATGAGCAGGTGCTCAAATCACATACTCCAGGAACAACTAAGATTGATGATGCATTGGAATCCAAACAGTGGAAGATGCTGAAAAAAGGAGAGGAGCAACTTCTAATTCAAAAAAACAATACCGTGGTTACATTAGGAGGTGCAGATGTCAATGATGTAGATGAGGAAATTGATAGGATAGGCAAGGAAATGGACCAAGAATCCACAGCTCAAAATTTTAGAGAGGTAGCTAGACAAGGTGATTTATCACCTAGGCTTATTGAACAGGACAAGTCAGCGGCAAAAGTAAGGAAAAGGCCACAGAAAGAAAATACCAGTGTTCATACATGTGGTGTACAAACGAGGAGAACTCTGACAAAATCTACTGCCCAATAATGAATGCTCTTATATGGAATATAAGGTCAGTAAATACACAACAAGCTTTTGAGAGGCTGATCAAAATGTATAGACATAATCATTATGAATTCATAGGTTTGATGGAGCCAATGCAACAAGCTAGAAAACTAGAAAGGTATATAATGAATATTGTTTTTGCACGGGCAATTTCAAATGTGTCAAACAAGATTTGGGTCTTTATTGATTAGGTATTTAAGGTCACAATTACGTACAACATGGTACAACAGTTGACTTTAAGGCTATTTCATACTGAAACACATGTAGAGATTGTTCTTACTTTGGTATATGCTAAATGTGATGCCATTGAGAGAATAGAATTGTGGGATTCTTTTTATGCAATGGCAAGAGATATGGATGTGACATGTCTTGTAGGTGGAGATTTTAATATCATATGGGATGAAGAAGAAAATTTGGTGGACTTCCAGTGTCACTGAATGAAATAGATGACTTTCGACATTGCATAAACACTTGTAACCGGTTTGATCGTGGATTCAATGGAAGTGTGTTTACTTGGTGAAATGGGAGGGCGAAAGAGGATTGTATATTCAAGAGGCTGGATAGATGTCTAGCTAATTATGAGTTTCAGCAGACTTTTCCAGGAATAGAAGTCACACATCTCTCAAAGATACGTTCAGATCACAGTCCAATGTAGTTGAAGTGTGATATAGAAGTTTCTCCAATAAAAAAAACCTTTCAGGTTCCTTAACTTCTGGGTTGAACATCAGTCATTTAAAGATGTGGTGAAGGAAAGCTTGCAGGCATACTCTCATACAAGTCCTTTTATACTGTTCAATTACAAGCTAAAGAAGTTAACAGGCCTTGTCAACCTGTAATAGAGCTACATATGGTGATATTTTTCAAAATATTGCAAGTCTGGAGGAAGTAGTTATGGTGCATGAAGAATAATTTGAGGCTAATCCCACCAAGATGGACAAAGAAAGACTTCAAAAAATGCAGGTAGAATTGATTAAAGTCCTTATTTTGGAGGAAAAATACTGGAAGCAGAATTCAGGGATGGCTTGGTTCAAGGATGGAGATAGGAACACCAAATTCTTTCATGCTTAAGTCAATGGTAGAAGGAAGAGGTTGCAGCTCAAAAGGATTCAAAACAATCATAGAAACTAGTTAGAAGAAGATGAAGAAATTGTTGCTGAAGCAGTCAAATTCTATAAGGACCAGTTCACAGAAGAAACAGTACATAACCCATTTAGCATTATAGAATATGTCCCTGCATTACTCGATATGGAGAAAAATTGAGAAGTGGTAAAGCAACCAACAAAATAAGAGGTTAAAACTGCAGTTTTTAGGCTAAATGGAAGTAATGCAGGTGGGCCAGATGGGTACACATGGTTTTTCTATCATGCATGTTGGGATATAACTAGAGATGACTTCTTTGACATGGCAAGATCTTTTTTCAATGGCCATGAACTGCCAAAATGTGTGATACACACAAATTTGGTGTTACTTCCAAAGAAGAAAGAGGTGACAAAATTTTCTGATATGAGGCCTATAAGCCTTAGTAATTTCACTAACAAAGTTATCTCGAGGGTGGTCCATGAAAGCCTAGTTGGTTCACTGCCCAGTCTTATTTTTGAAGAGCAAGCAGGTTTGTGAAAGGGGGGAGCATTGTTGAAAACGTGTTGCTCACACAGGAAATCATAACAGACATCAGACTTAGGACTAAAGCTGGGCCAAATGTAGGTATGAAACTTGATATGACAAAGGCATACGACAGGTTATCTTGGATTTTTCTGTCTAAGGTTCTTAGGAAGATGGGATTTGCAGAGAGATTCATAGGTTTGGTGTTTGGGATTGCATCAAACAAGTGGTACTCTGTGCTCATTAATGAATAGGCTTATGGATTTTTCAAATCTTCAAGAGGTGTCAAACAAGGGGATCCCTTGTCTCCTACACTATTTATCTTAGTTGTTGAGGCCTTATCAAGGGGTTTAAATGCTTTGCCCTTGAACCTATACTTCTGTGGCTTTGGATTACTTAAGTGGAGTCCTAAATTAATCACTTAGCACACGCAGATGACACTATCATATTCACCTCATCTGATGCCACATCTCTGAGATTGATAATAGAAATATTGAGTGCATCTGAGGTTGCATCTGGGCATCTTGTGAACAAGAACAAATATGCAATCTATTTGCACCACTTAACAGAAGAAGAGGTGTTCTTGAAAGTGGAAAGAATCACATGTATCAAAAGGCAGGAATTTCCTATAATATATTTAGGTTGTCCTATCTTTTACGCTAGGTGGAAAATGGAGTACTATCAAGGCATGATCACTAAGGTGTTGGACAAGCTGCAATCATGGAAAGGGAAGTTGATGTCCATTGGAGGAAGAGCATTTTTGATTGCTAAAGTACTGCAGAGCAAGCCCATCAACATACTATCAGTAGTCAATCCTCCAAACTATGTAATCAATAAATTGCACAAAATCTTTGCCCAGTTTTTTTGGAGCACCTCAGTAAGGGGGCAATAACAGGCACTGGACATCATGGAATACTTTGTGCATGCCATTTGAAGAAGGGGGGATTGGATTCAGATCAGTACATGATGTTTCAAAGGCTTTATTCTCTAAACTGTGGTGGAATTATAGAACCAAACCAAGTCTGTGGAGCTCATTTGTGAGCCAAAAATACTACAAGAATTTGAACTCAGTAATTGTACCATGGAGGGAAGGATCACATGTATGGAGGAAAATGCTTGAATGCATGGATTTAATAGAACATCAAATAGTTTGGCAACCTAAGATGGGGTCTTCTTTATTTTGGTTCGACAACTGGACAGCCCTAGGGGCACTATACTTTATTGTTCCACATGACTTTGGAGTGGATGAATCGGTTCACAATATGATTGATGTGGTTGAGGATTGGGTACTGGAATGTTGATAGACTACTGGAAATACTACCTCAAGAATATGCAATGCACATTGTGGAAAAGATTAAACCACCACAGATGAAAAATGTGCTAGATGTACCTTATTGGATGCTCGAGACTAAGAGGATTCTTTAATAAAATGAGAAGGAGAGATGAACCAAGAGTAGCATATAGCACGTTATGGGTGAAAGGGCTACCTTTCAAAATTGCATTCTTTATGTGGAAAGTATGGAAGGGTAAGCTGCCACTGGGTGACTTTATGAGAAGATTGGGTTACATGATGGCTTTGAAATGTTGGTGTTGCACACAACCAAAGGAAGAAACATTGAATCACCTATTCTTCAAATCAGATACTGCAAGGTGTGAGTGGAGGTACTTCCTATCGAGGGTTGGTATTGCAATGGAGGGATTGTCGATGCATCTAGCTGTCACTAAGTGTTGGACTGCTAAGGTATGTCCTAGACTCAAACCTATTATGCAAGCATTGCTCACATGTATAGTTTGGGAGTTATGGAAGTGAAGGAATAACATGAAATATGGAGATGTTGTATCAACTAGCAAAGTGATTTATCAGGTCTCATCTACACTTCAATCACTTGTAAGAGTAAGAATACCATGACTAGTTCATGTCCCTCACAAATGGTATGAGTTATTATCAATGATGGAGAACTACACTCCTAGGTTGAAGGTGGATAGAGTGGTATGGGAATTCCCAGGTGAATGATGGCTTAAAGTTAACACAGAGGGAGTATCGAGGGGAAATCCTGGCAGGAGTGCAGTTGGCTTTTGTGTTAGAAATGAGAATGGTCATATTGTGTGTACAGTAGGGAAGGAGATAAATGAAACCACCAACACAGAAGCAGAGGCAGTGGCTATTGTAGAAGCACTGAGATTTTGTAGAATGCAGCAATACCATCAGGTATGTTTCTAGACATACTCGACGCTAATGAAGAAAATTATGGAGGGAATGTGAAGCCACCTTGGTGTATAACTGAACATGTAGAGGAGATAATGCAGCTCTTTAGTGGGGTAACTATGTAGTGTCTCATATAACTAGGGAAGGAAACAAACTAGCATATCATCTTGCCAACTATGCTTTGGATGTTTGGGATATTGAATGCCAAAAATTTTGGCAACTGGATGTGCAAGGGAGAAGAATAGTGAATGACGATAAGTTGCAATATCCATATTTGAGGGTAAAGGTTGCCAAGAATTAAGGAGAAAGGAACCAAAGATGGGCAGGGGACAGGAGAATACATTGGGACATCATGTTTAAATCCTATGGGAGGAGAGGATGCTGTTCATTTTTTACACTAACATTGGGTTCTTTTTGCAGGGAAAGTAATTGTATCTATGCCGTACTCTATGAGGAACTCCTATTTGATGGTATTAGTACTTAGTACTCATTCCAATGGGAGGGAATTGAAGTTAGGCACAAGCACAGAAGCAAGGACAAACTAACTGTTGATCAGGATTTATGTGCTAAGCAGGTGGCTTTGGAAACAAATTTGAGTTTTAGTGGGGTGTTATGGGATGATGCACTTTTACAAAGTAACATCTCAAAGACACATGAAGGGAATTGCACAAGAGATCTACCAGACAAGGTGTGGAATGCAAACGCACACCTCATTGAAGAGTGCTGGTTAGGTGACTTACAACACCAGGGAATACAAGAAAAGACTTCTACTCTCTCCAGAAAGAATTGATGGGTCACCTCAATGTAAAAGACCACCTGAACATACAGGAAACCATGCAAAAAGCTTTGAAGAACAACTAAGTTTTGAGGGAGATGTTAAAGCCATCAACCATGTTCAAATCCTTTTGGAGAAGAACATGGTGATGAATGTTTTCGCTGACGAGGTTTTCTTTTTTTCTTGCAGGAAACATTACTGTGGCTATGCCTCATATCTTGATGAACATTCAACTTGTGGTATCAGTACGCAATACTCATTCCAAGGTTAGGAAGGGGCAATCCCAATGCCCAGTTTTCTCATCTACATTATCGTGTAAACATCTGGAGTTGGCAAAGGTTTCTAGGTAAAAGGGTTGTGTTGTGGAACAAAATCAAAATGCATATCTTCACTACAATAACCCATGATACAAATCTTGCAAAGACCTCAGATAAAAACACAGGGATCATCCACGAAATTGGGCTCCAATACACCATTGCGGAGCAGTTCTGGAAAAGGCAACTGACATGGCAATTTTTGCTGCAATTAGCGGATAATTTAGAGTCACACTAGGTTTCGATTTCAACACAACATCATAGTAGAGTAGCCCATGTAGGAATTCATGATATGACCTCAACACAAAGCACAAAGAGATCATGCAAAAACAAGTGCAAAAATGAGGTACGCGGACAATTTTAGTCAGTGTTTGTGAAACAACTAGATCACTGGTACATATGCAAAGGTTACCTTGAATATAATGAGGATATATGGAATAGTTTAACA
The DNA here is from genome assembly GCF_001879085.1 of Nicotiana attenuata. Taxonomy (NCBI): domain Eukaryota; kingdom Viridiplantae; phylum Streptophyta; class Magnoliopsida; order Solanales; family Solanaceae; genus Nicotiana; species Nicotiana attenuata. Next base: position 82,680,700 of record NC_031989.1, read on the forward strand.
CAAGTAATGGCATCACAACATCAATGAAGGGAATGATTCATCATCATCATAGAGACAGTGCTATTGGTGTAAGAGGACATGGGCTATTTTGGCACACACATGAAGATTGAGACAAATTTGGGCTATTTTTGTAATCAGCGGCTAGCTTCTAAACAACATTTCATTAGCTTAATTAGTATGCATTTTGTGATATCAATGGTAAGTACTTTGCTCAATATTGGTAATAGGTTTTATGTACTAGTCAAGTTTTATATCTTTCATATCGTATGACCTCCTAACATTACTTTGTTTTTTGGTTTTTATATATATAAAAACTAGCCCTAGGCATATTGCCTAGTGAATTGCTACAAAAAAGCGCTCTCTCCTCTCTCTCTCTCTCTCTTGGCAATTTCATGCTCTCTTAGGGAAGCCATGGCTGCTGTGAGCTCTCCCCAGCCATTGGACGTGGGAGAGGTAATTCAAACACTAATGAAACACACCCTAACACTATGCCAAAATAGTCATACGCTGCCCAGATTCATAAATTAAAATCTTCCGCATTTTCATCCAAAATCAAGTTGACTCCTGTTAATATTGTTCATGGATAACCGACTTTGGAATTAACCATTGTAGAGGTTAATACATTCACCATTGAAGAAGGTTTGCATCAAGCTGTAATTCTCAAGTTTTCGTATGAAAAAACCAGACCTCCATGAATTGAGACAAGAAATACCAAAACAATTTTACGTCAAAGGATATTGTAACTTTGGACAGTTGGAATATCGACATATCCTTGTAGGGTTTGATTTGTTTAAAGATTTTGTTCAAGTCCTGTCAAGATCTATAGGTTTTGTTAATGCAAAGGGTGATGAGTTCTTCTTTAGAACATTTCCATGGACAATAGGTTTTAATCCATGTAAAGAAAAATCGAGAGCAGTTGTATGGATTTCATTACCTGATCTGCCTGTAAATTTTTTTTCAAAGAAATCATTAATGTCCATAGCTTCAGCAGTGGGAAAGCCTTTAGTAGTGGACAAAGAAACACAAGATAGGATGCGACCAAGTATGGCTAGGGTTAAGGTGTTGCTTGAACTACTGGACAAACATCCTAAGAGGGTTATTATTCATATTGTGATAAAAATTCAGGAAGAACAGCTGCACATTATCAGGAGATTATGTATGATAATCTTCCAAAATATTGTATCTGTTATAAACATCAAGGGCATGATGAACAATCATGTCACTGGAGGATTGAGAAACATAGGGAGGATGTAACTAGTGGATGAAATTTAAGGCCTGGGTAGTCTTGACAAATTAGAAGGTGATGCGGAATTTCTTAATGCAAAAAGTGCTAGACAACTGGTAGATGAAACAGGAAAGAAAAATGTGGTCGAGCAGTAGGTTTTTCAAACTGAAGTTGGAAGACAAATTGATAATGTGAATAACGATAAAGTGATCAATTGAGCAACTAATGATACTCCTATAGGTGATGCCTCGATGATTGATAAGGGACCTCCTAAACCTACACGTGATGTCCCTGCTAAAACAGCTTTAGCAAGGATTTCCAATATTGTGAATCCAATTATACAAGCTTATGACAAGCTAGCTCTTACTAGTTCTGCAACTGTTTTGTCAACTGGCGTTGGCCCAAAGATTGTTGTTGATCGAGCTGAGGCTGCTGTACAAATTGGTAAGGCTAATGATGGTATTGCAGCTGGTGCTCAAGCTACGGTGGGGAAGACACAGGAAGGTATTGTGGCATTAGGTAATGGAGCTTCTTCAGGTGCTAAGGCTGTCAATGTAGAGACTAAACTTCCACATGGTTTAGCTGAAAGTGAGCAGCTGGATTTGGCTCAATAGGCTGATGAGACCCAGACTTTAGGCAATCAAAAGACTAGGCATAAGGGCATATCATTAGAAGATAACACTAGTGGTACAATTAGGGAAGATAATGGTAATAATACAAACACAAAATAAGGGGTTTAGAACGTGGTATCACCTAGAAATTCTCCTACTAAGAAGGTGGTATCGCCAATGCAACAATCTGCAGATGTTCGACAAATGCGTATAATATTGTGTCCAGCCCAAATGATTTTGAAGCACTGGTAGATGTGGAGGACGATCAACTGGATTCAACAACTCTAAAAGATGACATGATGTCCAAGAAAATAGTTCCATGTTCAAGTAGTGGAAAAGAAGCTCAAGCCAATGAGAATTTAGCTATGGAATTGGGTGTTCGACAGCAAGCCTCAAAGAAAAATGATGTGGAGAACCTAACGGGCAAGGCACGCAGCTCTAATATTCCTACATTGCATTTTTCCAGCCCTCACGTCGAACAAATCATCAAAGAGGCCTAGAATGTAATGATGATGAATACTAATATGGTTAAATGACCAATGGTAACTTTGAACATCTCAGTTTTTTAAGTCCCAACACAATCTTTGGAGTCTTGTGGTGAATATGGAGGTGAGTTGATGTTGTCCTCTAGAAATAACAATGAAGTTATACAAGCAAATGTAAGGGGGATGGCTATCAAATCTAAGCTCTAGGCAGACCAACGCGAGGAGGAGGATGAAGAAGACTGGGGTGCTGAGTACGCTGGGAATTCGAGTGAGGATGGTGATCAAGAGAGTGAAGATGAAGGTATGCTCTCAGTTGGCTTACCATCATTACAAAAAATTGGCAGCTCTACGATGGTAAATTCAAGCAGCAAACTTAATGCAAAAGCACCAGTTTTTATGCCTAAAACTGGACAACAACATATTGGAACAAGCACAACAGGTGCTTCTCTGGTAAAAAATTTAGCAGTAGGCCTGGGCAGCAGCAGAGTACTACAATCGCACCAGCTACTAATTTTGTAGAGGAACAATATGCAGCAACACCATTAGCTATTGATCAGCAACAACAAATTGCAAAATTCCCAGATGCTGCAATATCAACTTCGAAAGCTGAACAGCAGCAATAGGAATTAGCAGAAGCACTGTCAAGTGCTGGTCAGTAGCAACATAATGCAACCATTTCAGTTGCTTTAATATTGCCTTCAAAGGCTGGAAAGCAGCAACACGATTTAAATATTTCATTGATCACTGTGGAGGATAGAAAACTACTCGACGCGATGGTATGTTCCAAACCTGTAAGCTCGCAAAATCAGTCTGCTTTTAGCACTGGTCGTGTGGTTAAAAATAGGAATATACGAGGCATACAACAACAACAACACAAGACAATGGTAGCAAATACACATGGTGAAACTGCCTTAGTGACATTTGATAATGTCAAAACGTTCCACATCCTATGAACTTAGGGAGAGATTTTTATGAAGAAGGAGAGGAATATACAATGCTACAATAGTGCCGGGAAGAGGCAACAAAGAAAGGTGATTTATCACCAATGCATAGCAGACAAAGTAAGAAGACACATACAAGGAAGAAGAGTTGGGACGACAAATTGAATGAGGAAGTAAATGTTAGGCGACTTCAAATGAGAGTTGCCAAACAGAAACAGGTTGTCCCAACCACATCTACGAGATCCAAACGTTTAAAAAAGAGTCATGAACTTTGAAGATATTTTGAAGAGGTGTGATGAAAATGAAAAAGAATTACAAGTTGAAGAAGTTACAAGTTTGGATAAGAAGGGACAACACTTTAACTCTTACTACATTTTATTCTACCACTATATTAGTATACTAATTTGTAATATCATCACAAAACATGTTATAAACTCTGTGATGATCATAGAATATTTAGTGTTCTCTAGTTCTTATTTTTTACATGCATGAGGTTTTTTTATACCTCGATAGGATTAGTAAGGTAAGGTTTAGCCCAGTTTGTGTTGCTCTTGTCCTATGCCTTTGGAAAGATATCCAAATGGCTATAAGATAATATGCCCTCGTGAGACTTTACTGGCAGCTACATCCTGATCCTCTACATAAGGTTGCCATATAAGGAAATGTGAGGCGTTGAGGAGTGATTATATAGCCAAGACATAGAGGCAACACTACTGGTGCTATTGTTCACCTTATTTGTACTCTTCCTATGTGGTTTGATTTTTTATTAGTCATAAAACTAGCCCTAGGCAGCTCGCCTAATGGATTTGCTAAAACCCCATAAAAGAAAAAGACAATCCGCGTGTCTCTCCTCTCTCTTCTCACTCTTGGCGATTTCATGCTCTCCTAGGGCATCCATGGCTGCTGCGAGCTCTCCCCAGCCTTTGGCTGTGGGATAGATAATCTAAAAACCTACCGAAACATGACCCAACCATAATCCAAAACAAATGTATGCTGCACGAGTTAATACAAACAAAGCTTCCTCGTCAAATTCCAAAATCGAGTTGATTCCTGACAATATTGTTCATGGAGAACCAAAGTTTGAATTCACCATTGAAGAGATTAATGCGTTCACCATTGATGAAAGATTGCATCAAGTAGTTATTTTTAAGTTTTCATTAGGAAAACTAGATATTCAGGAGTTACGACAACTCATACCAAAATAATTCGACGTCAAAGGTTATTGTAACGTTGGACAGCTTGAGTATCTACATATATTGGTAAGGTTTGATCTCTTTGATGATTGTTCAGGTGCTGTCAAGAACTACTAGTTTTTGTTAAGGTAAAGGGAGATGAATTATTCTTTAGGACATTCTCTTGGACGATAGGATTTAATCAACGTGAAGAAACTTCAAGAGCAGTCATTTGGATTTCGTTGCCTGATCTGCCTGCAAATTGTTTTGCAAAGAAATCGTTATTTTTCATAGCTTCAGCAGTAGGAAAGCCTCTTGCAGTCGACAAAGCGACTCAAGATAGAACGCAACCAAGTACGACAATGGTTAATGTTCTGCTTGACCTAATGGACAAACATCCTAAGAGGGTTAGGATTCATATTGTGGATAAAAATACTGGGAAAACAGTGGAACATTATCACAAGATTATGTATGATAATCTTCCAAAACATTGTACTTGTAAGCATCAAGGACATAATGAAAGATCATGTCGTGGGAGGCTTGAGAAAAGTAAGGAGGATGTAGTTAAGAGAGACGAAATTGAGGACCTGGGCAGTGCGGAGATATTATAAGGTGATGCTAGGGAATTTATTAATGCAAAAAGGGCTGTGTAACTGATTGATGAAGCAGATAAACAAAAATCTGTAGAGGAGCACGTTTTGCAAATAGAAGGAGGAAAACAAATTGTTAATGTGAACAATGATACTGTGGTGAATCGTGCAGGTGATGTTCCTGCTAGTGCAGTACAAAATCAATCTTCTGGGAAGATCAATGATAGGGATAATGCAGGACAATTTCGAGATAGAGTTGTGAGTATTACTGATGGTGCAGTAGATAATATAGAAGCATCACATGCTACATCTCCAGTGGTGCATATTGAGGAAGCCTTAAAGTTGGATAAGGGGCCATCTAAACCTTCAAGGGATGTCCCTGCATCTACTTTCTTTGCAATAATGTATTTAGCTACTGCTGGTGCATTGAAAGCTGCTGGAGATCCTGCCAATATTAACTCTCAAGATGGGAAAGAGATAATGGATAGGGCTGTTGATGATCGAGTTGTTGTGGGACAGGATAAGGTAGGAACTGGGTTGTAATTTTAGTATCTTCGTCAGGTAGTAAGGCTGCTAATGAAACAGTACAGCATCAACCATGCGCTGGTAACTGCTACACAGACCTCTAATTATCAAGTCGATGCCCATACTTCTGAGAAAAAAAAAGCTAGGCATCAGGGGAGTTGGAATGTGGTTGTTACATCTTGCGTTTTCGTACGTTAAAAGTTTCTTCTACAGTTAATCTACGTAGATTCGGGGATAAGATTATCTTGAGGTTAACGTATTTACGCTAATTACAACAAGCGAGAAATAAGTGACATGAAGAATAAAGGGTACACGAATCAAAGAAAATGAGTTTCATTGAAAATTGTCAATTGGCGATAAAATACAGGTCGAGCGATAATACCCGATAATTATTGACTAGTACCATATAAGGTACCATATGTCTATGATAATATGATGATAAAGCATATTAAAAATGAGTAGTATTTTTAAGCTATTTTTAAATTATGCGGTAATTGGTTAATTACCGGGTAACGTGACATTACCCCGTTAACTAATAAGTGAATAAAAAAAATAATAGATTACATACCCAAAACATGGCAAGAAGCCACAAATCTAGAAATGACTAAGTAGTCATGTAGTCCTAGGTGGCTATCTAGGAGTTATTGGAATTGAATAAGAACGATGGTTTTGTTCCATTCATTTTGGACAGAAATAGAACCAAAACGTGAAAATCCAAACCAAGAGACATATTCCATCTTTCTAGTTCAAAGGCTTCAAGGAGAAGAAGCCTAATTCATTCAAAAACTTCAAAGAAACAGAAGCTAATTTCGTTCAAAAATTTCAAAGAAGCAGAAGCTAATCTCGTTCAAAAACTTCAAAAAAGCAGAAGCTTTGTTAGTTCAAATTGCTTAAAAAAGCAGAAGCTTATTTTCGTTCAAAATACTTTAAGTAACAGAAGCGTAATTCATTCAAAATTTTGCGGTTACAAAAGAGTACGGTGCAACTTCCAAGAATATTAGAGTTTTTCCTACTCCAGGTGTGTTAAGGCTACCCCTTCCTTCATTTTTTGGCATGGTCCAATTACACAGAAGAAAGGAGCAAATACACAGTCTTCGTAAACTACTCTATTCATAGAAATACTAGGGGTCTCCGTGTTCTTGATTTCCCATGTGACATATAATTATATCTTCCGTTCATGAGTCCAAAAATAATACGCAGTTGATAAAGTTTATCCGAAAAGAATATTGAGATTTTGAACGTATTTTCATGCATTTTATTCATTTACGCATGTACATTGACCCATGACCAGACGGCGTTATATACGCGTATTTATATGTATATATTTATGTATATGGGATATAGGAAAAAGGTTAGGGCGTTATATACGCACCACCACCTAATATGTTGGTATATGTTGATGATGTTGCCCACAGTGGCCGAGACGATATGATGGGATACCCACAATGGATGATATTATGTACACCCATACCTATACATGACACGACATTAATACGCACGTGCATGACATTATAAATGTTTCAGAATTTACATAGTTATTCAGATTTACAGATGGATTTCTTTATTCCATGTTTCATCTATGTTTTCTACGTACTGATTTTCATGCCTTACATACTCAGTACATTTTTCTTACTGACGCCCTATTTTCTAGGGCCTGCGTTTCATGCCCGCAGGTGCAGGTAGGCAAATCGACGGTCCCCCTTCTTAGGATCCTTGATCAGCGAGAGTTGGCGTGCTCCACTTGATCCGGAGCTGCTTTTGATTTATGTACGATATGTTTGTATATGGATGTGTATGACATGGCTCAATCTCGTCTATATACATTTATCTTTCTATTAAAGGTCTCTAGACAGATATGTACAGCTGAATAGTATGTGGGCTTGTCGGCTTTCAGTTTTGGGTGTATAGTTGCCTATAGCAACCTTGCCGGCTCGCCTATTGTATTCCGCATGTATACCTACATATGCCTTTTTGGTAGGTTTCCTTCATGTATGTTATTTTTGTAATTTAGCAGATTTTATTCAGGTTTATATCTTATATGCATGCTTAGGGGTGTTTGACAGGTAGGACTCAGGCACCCGTCGCGGCCCATCGGTTTGGGTCGTGACAAAAGCTTTAGAGTTAGCTGTGGTTATTTATGCACTAAATATGTGGAGGCACTGCTTGTATGGCATTCATGTCGATATCTATATGGATCATAAGAGCCTCCAGTACATCTTCAAGCAAAAGAAATTGAATCTACGTCAAATGAGATAGTGCGAGCTACTTAAAGACTATGACATTGATATATTATACAATCCAGGGATGGCGAACGTAGTAGTCAACGCCCTCAGCTGTAGATCTATGGGTAGCCTGTCATATTTACAGCCAGAAAAGAGGGGAATAGCCCATTAGGTTCATCAGCTAGCTAGTGTTAGAGTTCGATTACTGGACTCATGTGATATTGGAATTACAATTCAGGATACGACAACATCCTCTTTAGTAACTGAAGTAAAGGATCGCCAGTACGAGGATCCTGTGTTAGTTCATTATAGGGATACCACCCTTCAGAAGGAGAAGACGCCGTTTGAAATTGCAGAAGATGGGGTCCTCAGATATCGAGGGCGATTATCTGTGCCTAATGTTGCAGGGCTACGTCTGTAGGTTGTGGGAGAAACTCACTATTCTCGTTATTATGTCCATCCCGGAGCAACAAAGATGTATCATGATATCAGGGAAATGTATTGGTTGGACGGAATGAAAAAGGATATAGTAGAGTTTGTTGCTCAGTGTCCTAACTGTCAGCAGGTTAAGATTGAGCATCAGAAACCCGGTGGGTTATTACAGGCTATGGAAATCCCAACTTGGAAATGGGAAGTAATAAATATGGATTTCATCATGGGCTTACCTTGTACCCAGCGTAAGTTCGATTCGATATGGGTGATTGTTGATAGCCATACAAAGTCAGCTGATTTTTTGCTAGTCAGAGCCTCATATTGCTCAGAGAAATTATGCAAGGCTTTATATTAAGGAGATAGTACGACTACATGGCGTCCCTGTATCTATTATCTCGGATAGAGGAGCTCAATTTAAAGCTAAATTCTGGAGGTCCTTCCAAAAAGGATTGAGGACTCAAGTAAGTCTTAGTACAACATTTCATCCCCAGACCGACGGACAGGCTGAGCATACTATTCAGACACTGGAGGATATGTTACGAGCTTGTGTGATAGACTTCAAAAGTAGCTGGGATAATCATCTGCCGCTTATTGAGTTCGCATAGAATAATAGCTACCATTCCAGTATACAGATGGCTCCATACGAAGATCTCTGCGGACGGAAGATGTGGGGTGTTGATGATAGGCTATAATTACGTATGTTAGTCTCTTATTACACTCTAATTTACTGTACTTTAATTGAGTTTGAGCTTTAATCGCTAGTGTCTTGCGCTAATTGTGTGTTTTATGCCTTGTAGGAGTGATTCCGAGCTATGTAGATGTTACGGAATGAATTCAAGTGATTTGGAGCTTTGAAGTCTGAGTAAAAGCTCAAGGAATTAAGCCAGAATCGTGTTTGGGGGTCAACGGATGATAGTTAGAGCGAACGAAGAATCGAGTAGGCATATTGCGCACTGTCTAGTAAAATGGATATAACTTTTTGCTCGGAACTCCATTTGGGCTCCATAATATATGGTTGGAAAGGTAACTCAAAGGGCCACAATGTCATGTTTTACAGTTTTCCAAATTCCAAACGGAACAGGGTGAAAAGTGCGCGTCAATAGCGCGGCCACGCTCGTCAGTCAGAATACTAGGCCACTAGCGCGGTCACGAGCGCGACCGCGCTAGTCAAACCCGGGAAAAGTGTCCTTTTTGACATTGGAGAAGGTATAATTGTTTGGTCCCAACTCTACTTGGTATATATTCATGGAAAACGGTATTTTGAAGGAGTTGGACATACTTTTGACACAGATTCGACCTAAGGAGGCAGAGACACAATAGGAGCAAGGCGGGGAATTCTTCTACGAGTTTTTCCTTCCTCTTCCTATTTTTCATTGTTGGTTATGAATTTTAGTATTGTAGTTTTACATACTATTATGAATAGCTAATTTGTTATTTAGAGTTTTTATAGAACCTTTTGTAGGATAAATTCTTGTTATGTTTTTATATAATTTAGCCATGGCTTTTCTCTATTTGTTCAACTACGTTTATATTGTTGTTGGTTGAAGAGCTCTCAATTGACTGCGCCTATTTAGTGTGTATTACTCGGCAGAGAGTGCATATTTAGGTAGCTGTTGAACAACATCACTCCCGACGTATGTGAGGAATCAATAACCAAGGGTTTAAAGGTGGGATTAGGGATAGCGAAACCTTGGGTGCGATCTATGTGAGCTGTAATTAAAGCCAGCTAGCATAACTCGGGAGAGTATGTCTAGTAAATTGTCGTAATTACTCGGGAGAGAATTCAAACTCGCAAAGCGTTCATGATCGGTAGAGAATACTTAGGCGAAATTATAGAAGACATAGCAGGAAGGATTCCGACAATTGAGATAATCATAACTCTAGACCTCCTTAATCTTTTCTCCAACCCGTAGTATCTTTAGTTGTAATCTATTAATTTAAATTTTAGTTAATTAGATATAATAATCTTAATATTTATAACTTAGGAATTGTTCGAACTTGTCTTCCTTTGCAATATTGAACAGTTGTAGCTAAGCCTTAGTTCTCTGTGGAATTCGACTCCGGACTTGTAAACCGGATTATATTTGCAGCAACCGCTTAGTCCTTTTTATAAGGCATAGTTGGGCGTGATCAAATTTTGGCGCCGTTGCCGGGGAACTAATGGTGTAGTTGTAGGTGTACATATTGCTAGGTTTCAAGTTTGAACTTTTATTTTATTATTTGATTTTTTTTATTTTTTTTATTTTAGTTTTATTTGTTTATTTGAGAAACATGGCATCACGGAATTATGAGAATTTTGATGTTGGTAATTCTACTTTTAATCCTCTTTATGCATATTGTGAAGGAAACCACCCAGGGCAAAATTATCAAAATATTCCCGAGAGCGAGTTTATTGCACCAACTCAATCTTATGTGTTGAATGTGTATGATATGTGTCGTGGTCAAGATGGTCACTTTCACAGTTATGCTATATTTCTTACCTTCCCCAACCCCTTACTTTGATGGTTCTTCTTTTTCTGGTGAAGTTAATAGGAACAAAGAACCCAGGGAAGCTGACCTAAAGAAGATCGAAGATATGTTAAAGTGCATTTTGGAACAACAGAGTAAATTACAACTGTAGATAGAAAGGTAGGAGGAAACTATTCACAACTTGAAAGTTCATATGAGTCAACTGGTTGGAGTTTTTAATGTTCAACAAGCCAATATTGTGAATAGTATCCAAGAAGAGCGTGAATTAGATACAGAAATTGATGAGCTAGAGGAGGAGGCTAGAGTAGAACACCAACTATCAATCGCACTAGATTTTGAGGATGTCGATGTTGTAGAAGAGATACTAGAGTCAACCAAGGATATTGAGGATACATATTTAGTTGACTCTATTGTTATTAGTGTTAAGAATGTAGACAGTCCCAACGTTCATGTAGTTGAGCGCATTGATCCTCACTCCAAGCATTTTTCCACATTGTGTTTAGATGATGATATGGAAATAGAGTCGTACGAGCCATTTGAGGAGTCAAGGAATGAGGAACAAAGTGCATACATTCTGGAATTCTTCTTGCCAGAAAGTCGGGATTACACACCTCATATAAAGGCCAAGAAGTGCAGAATACTACATTATTTTATTGGGCCAGTCAGATTCGTTCCACCACCCCAGGAGCATGATCATAGAGCAGAATCAAAACATGGGGTCCGATTCATAAGTTCAAAGTGGAGGCAGAAAGTGATTCACGTCGTGCCGCGACGTTAAATCAAGCGCTTGTTGGGAGGCAACCCATCTTTATTGCTTTCTTTTATTTATTTATTATTTTCTTAATTGTATTATTTTTGTAGTGTCAATTTTTTATTTTCTAGGAGAACGGAAAGCAAAGGTATTGGAAGGATGCAACAGCAAACCAAATGGTTGGAACTAAGTGTGAGGTACCCGCACGAAGGACCAAGCTTGGGAGAAGTCTGAGTATCCCATGAACTGCTAGTGCTTCGGCCTTTGGCCTACGAGGGAGTTTCTTTTACCCTCTTGTATGTATGGGTGTGCATTGGGGACAATGCACAATTTTAAGTGTGGGGTGAGGAGATTGTCTGGGTGACTTTTCATGGTACTTTAGCTGTGTTTGTTTAATTAAATAATTTTTTTAAAAAGATGGGACTTCTCCTGATGATGGATATTCTAGACAGTTTTTTTGAGGGAAGTAAGTCTAAAGAAAACACCAAAAAGATTTTTTGTTTTATTTTAGGTAGTGTAGTAACTCCCCCTTGGTTTTTCTTTGGGCCACGGTTCTTTTCCAAGGGTTTTATTTGAACCGGGTGTAGTTAGTTTTTTTTTGGGAGTACGAGCCATTGTGTTGTGCTTTGAATTGAAGCAATATCTCTTGACTTGGTTATGCGTTGAGAATAGTGAGTACTTTGATTGTGACGCTTAGGCTCAGTTTTTGACTCTTGTAGAAGTACCTTAAATTGTATTATCTTAACTTTCCTTAACTGCTTTGACTAGAGTGTCTATGAATCCAATCCTGAGTGAGTTATGTGCCATGTGTGTGTAAGGTTTTGCGTTATTCAGTGCATTGCATTTGATGTCTAGAACTTGCCCTGTGTGTTTGCAAAGCGAAATAGTAGTTTTGTTCAGTCTTGGAAGTCATATAGGCGTTTCTTTGTTGAGCCAGATATGTATATTTTACATGCCTAATTGTTATGTATCGTAGTTAACCCCTTTGAGCCTATAATCCTGTTTCTTTGACAACCACATTACAAGCCTTACCCATTTGGTTGAATTAACCATCTTCTTGAATCTTTTCACCTCTCATGAGCACTTGAATTGTTATGAACTTTGTAAAAGTTAAAGTGTGGGGTGGTTAGTTTGGCTTTTGAATGGAACTAATGAAATAAGGAGAAAAGTGCACTGATTGAAAAGAGCAAGAGTCACTTGAATTGAAAAAAAAATAGTTGTATTGTGTGCAAATATTCCTTGATAAGTGGTGGTTCTTGATGTAATTGTGCTTAAAGAATATGGGGTAAAATACATTAATGTGAAGGCGGAGTTTGGTTTGACATAAGTATGGGGTTTGAATGTTAAAGTATATGTATTAAAGTGCTTAGGGAGGTGTAGTTACTCTTATATCTAAATGTATCCTGCCCGTCCCGCAGCCTACATTACAACCAAATAAAGTCCTACTTAATCCTAGACTGAATGAGCTCGATTAGTAGAGTAGTACACTACGGGCAAGCCTATGGTGCATCTTTTGTGGCATATGAATGTTATTTCTGAGAGTGAGTGAATTCTTTCTATCTTGAGTTCCTAAGTGTTCTTAAATTTTATTTTGAGGAACTACTCTCTTTTGTGTGTGAGGGCACTTGATTCATGAAGGAAAGGTAATGTCAGTGACCTCTATGTTAGAGCAAGTGGGTGAGTTGTGAATAATGCATTGTACTTGTGAGTCAAATCTTGAGGTGAAGATGTTACGCTTGTGTGCTTAGTCTATTTTAAATATTCTTGGTGTGATGAGTTAGGAGAATTGTTTAAAAAGGTCGTGTCTATAAAAAGTGTAGTTTGATTGCTCGAGGACGAGAAATGATTTAAGTGTGGGGTTTTGATGATAGGCTATCATTACGTATTTTAGTCTCTTATTACACTCTAATTTACTACACTTTAATTGAGTTTGAGCTTTAATCGCTAGTGTCTTGCGCTGACTGTGTGTTTTATGCCTTGTAGGAGTGATTCCGAGCTATGTAGATGTTATGGAATGAATCCAAGTGATTTGGAGCTTTGAAGTCTGAGTAAAAGCTTGAGGAAGTAAGCCGGGATCGTGTTTGGGGGTCAACGGATGATAGTTAGAGCGAACGAAGAATCGAGTAGGCAAATTTGGTACTGTCTAGTAAAATGGATATAACTTTTTGCTTAAAACTCCATTTGGGCTCCGCAATATGTAGTTGGAAAGCTAACTCAAAGGGCTACAACTTTCATGTTTTACGTATTTCCAAATCCTAAACGGAACAGGGTGAAACGTGCGCGTCAATAGCGAGGCTGCACTCAGGCCGCGCTCGTCAGGCAGAATACTGGGCTACTAGCGCGGTCACGAGCGCGGCCGCGCTAGTCAAACCCGAGAAAAGTGTCCTTTCTCACATTGGAGAAGGTATAATTGTTTGGGACCAACCCTACTTGGTATATATACATGGAAAACGGTATTTTGAGGGAGTTGGACATACTTTTGACACAAATTCGACCTAAGGAGGCAGAGACACAATAGGAGCAAGGCGGGGAATTCTTCTTCGAGTTTTTCCTTCCTCTTCCTATTTTTCATTGTTGGTTATGAATTTTAGTATTTTAGTTTTACATACTATTATGAATAGTTAATTTGTTATCTAGAGTTTTGATAGAACCTTTTGTAGGATAAATTCTTGTTATGTTTTTAAATAATTTAGCCATAGCTTTTCTCTATTTATTCAACTACATTTATATTGTGGTTGGTTGAAGAGCTCTCAATTGACTGTGCCTATTTAGTGTGTATTACTCGCGAGAGAGTGCATATTTAGGTAGCTGTTGAACAACATCACTCCCGACGTATGTGAGGAATCAATAACCAAGGGTTTAAAGGTGTGATTAGGGATAACGAAACCATGGGTGCGGTCTAAGTGAGCTGTAATTAAAGCCAGCTAGCGTAACTCGGGAGAGTATGTCTAGTAAATTGTCATAATTACTCGGAAGAGAATGACAACACGCAAAGCGCTCATGATCGGTAGAGAATACTTAGCCGAAATTATAGAAGACATAGCGGAAAGGATTCCGAAAATTGGAGAAATCATAACTCTAGACCTCCTTAATCTTTTCTCCAACCCGTAGTATCTTTAGTTGTTAATCTATTAATTTAATTATTTAGTTAATTAGAGATAAGAATCTTAATATTTATAACTTAGGAATTGTTCGAACTTGTCTTATTAGCAATATTGAACAGTTGTAGCTAAGCCTTAGTTCTCTGTGGAATTCGACTCCGGACTTGTAAGCCGGATTATATTTGAAGCGACCGCTTAGTCCTTTTTATAAGGCATAGTTGGGCATGATCAGTCACCTATAGGGTGGTTTGATGTCGGATAATATGGGTTACATGGGCCAAACCTGGTTCAGCAAGTCATAGAAAAAGTGAAGCTTATCCGGGATCGACTGTTGACAGCTCAGAGTCGTCAGAAGTCATATTATGACGTGCGGTGATGAGATTTAGAGTTCAGGGTTAATGAATGGGTATTCTTAAAGGTGTCACCTATGAATGGTGTGATGAGGTTTGGCAAGAAAGGCAAACTTAGCCCAGGTATATTGGGCCTTATAGGATCATTCGGGGGGCCAAGTAGCTTATGAGTTAGAATTGCCCTCGAAATTGGAGTCTGTCCATCCGTTTTTTCACGTATCCATGTTACGGAAGTGAATTCGCGATCCTACCTGAGTGGTTCCCATGGATGATGTACAGATTACAGGGGACTTGTCATACGAGGAAGTTCCGGTTGCTTTCCTAGACCGACAAATCTGCAAGCTACGGAATAAAGAGGTACCCTCCGTGAAAGTACTTTGGAGAAAAAACAATGTGGAAGAAATAACTTGGGAGGCCGAGGAAGACATGATGTCTAGATATCCCAACTTATTTCCTCTTCTAGAGAAGGGTCCAAGTGAGACGCCATAACCTTAAGGTGCGTGTACAGATTCTTGTGTTAGTTCTTGTTATTGGTTGTGTGAGGCCATTGTCATTATTGATGATTATGATCCTATGTGGTGTTAAATTATTGGGTTTCTATGGGAAGAGTTGATAGTAGTGTTTTTGCAAAGGCGACTCTTCCAAGGTTATATAGACCACGGAGAGTTAAAACATTCGAGGACAAATGTTTCTAAGGGGGAAGGGATGTTACATCTCCCGTTTTCGTACGTTAAAAGTTTCATCTTCAGTTAATCGACGTAGACTCGGGGATAAGATTATCTTGAGGTTAACATATTTACGCTAATTATAACAAGAGAGAAATAAGTGTCATGGAGGATAAGTGGTACACGAATTAAAAAAAAACGAGTTTCGTTGAAAATGGCCAATTTGGGATAAAATACGGGTCGAGTGATAATACCCGATAATTATGGACTAGTACCATACAAGGTACCATATGGCCGTGATAATATGATGTATAAAGTATATTAAAAATGAGTAGTATTTTTAGGCAATTTTTAAATTATGCAGGTAATTGGTTAATTACCGGGTAACGAAACATTACCCAGTTAACTAATAAGTGGATTAAAAAAATTAATAAATTACATACCCAAAACGTGGTAAGAAGCCACAAATCTAGAAATGACTAAGTAGTCATGTAGTCCTAGGTGGCTATCTAGGAGTTATTGGAATTGAATAAGAACAATGGTCATGTTCCATTCATTTTGGAAAAAAAGAGAACCAAAAACGTGAAAATCCAAACCAAGAGACATTCCATCTTTCTAGTTCAAAGGTAACAAGGAGAAGAAGCCTAATTCATTTAAAAACTCCAAAGAACCAGAAGCTAATTTCGTTAAAAAATTTCAAAGAAGCAAAAGCTAATCTCGTTCAAAAACTTCAAAAAAGCAGAAGCTTAGTTAGTTCAAATTGCTTAAAAAAAGCAGAAGCTTATTTTCGTTCAAAATACTTCAAGGAACATAAGCGTAATTCCATCAAAATTTGTGGTTACAAAAGAGTACGGTGCAGTTTTTAATAATTTTATACGGAGTTTTTCCTAGGCTATCCCTTTCTTCATTTATTGGCATGGTCCAATTACACATAAGAAATGAGCAAATACACAGTTTTCATAAACCACTCTATTCATAGAAATACTAGGGGTCTCTGTGTTCTTGATTCCCCATGTGACATATTATTATATCTTCTGTTTATGGGTCCCAACATAATACGCAGTTGATAAAGTTTATCCGAAAAGAATATTGAGATTTTAACGTATTTTCATGCATTTTATTCATTTATACATGTACATTGACCCATGACCAGACAACGTTATATACGCGTATTTATATGTATATATTTATGTATATGGAATATGGGAAAAAGGTTACGGCGTTATATACGCACCACCACCTAATCAGTTGGTATATGTTGATGATATTGCCCACAGTGGCCAAGAAGATATGATGGGATGCCCTCACTGGCTTGATGATATTATGTACACCCATACCTATGCATGACACGACATTTATACGCACGTGCATGACATTATAAATATTTCAGAATTTACAAAGTTATTCAGATTTATAGATGGATTTCTTTATTCCATGTTTCATGTATGTCTTTTACGTACTGATTTTCATGCCTTACTGTTACACCCCAAGTTTTCATACGTGAGAGTACGTCGTAAGTCATTGATGTAAGCTCGAAAATAAGATTATATTTGGAAGCAAATATAATAAGTTAATCATGTTACCTTAGAGGTTACAAATATTTAAGATCATGAATAACAAGTACCAAAAGGGTTGGAAAGCTTAGTCGCTAAACGAATTGAAGAAAATAAGTTTCGTCGAAAATCGATAAGTTTGGAATGTAATAACATATTCTTTTGGGGAGAGACTAGGATGATTAACATGATAAGGAGGTTAAGTTACGAGTTATTGTAGTCATATGATAGTCGTGTGTTATGTTTTGAAGTCAAGCGAGTTGTGGAACAAAAGTTGGAAAAAGATCATCACAAGTTCCATTCATAAATGTGCTGAAAATTAGGTCAAATGTAACTGAGCTTTTCTCCCAATATAGTTGGAATTAGGGGATGATCTACATATCAAATTGAATATCTACGAGTCTAGTTTCCAAAGCATTAAACCGTTCGTCGATACGATATTGGAGTAGAGAGATATTTGCATTTTCGTGAGACAGCGCAGACTGGTAGGTGACAAGTAGGTGCATCACCTACTTGCCAAAAGGAGAGGTCTCAATTAAACCTCCTAAAGTCGGCCAAGAGGGGACATTTAAAGGATTATAAACTCAATTATTTCACCCATCTTCCAGACTTTGAAAAACTAATTGAACCCCTGCAACTCCTCCCCAAAAATCTCACACAAACCCTACGGTATTCCGGGTGTTACGACGCGATTCTAGTGCTGAAAAGTCCAGACAGCATGCTAGTTTATCTTTCTCCTTCTTGTATCCGTGTTGAGGAACTTATTTTTGATGAGAAAGGACCAGGTTTAGTGCGTGATACTCAGTACAAGTAAGTTTATGCTTCTCCTTCCATTATCTATGCTTTTGCGAGTTGTAACTCGATCGTAAAGAATAGACCTAGCTAGTTTCGGAAGAATGGTATGTTGTTTGATCTTGTGCAATGGTTGGCTGGTTGTGAACTTATTTTTAAGTTAAATTCATGGCTGGTTTATTTTATAAGAGGTGTAATGATGTACTTTTGGTTGTATTTCTCAATTTGAAAGAAAAGACAAGTCGAAACGTGTTTAAGTAAACCGAAAAATTATGTTTGAGTTGATGAACTTGTAGGACTGTTTTTGGGCTGTTTCGTGTTGGTATTGGGTTGTCTCTTTTACTACTGTTTTTATGGAGTTGAGAGGAGGAAGGGTGTGGAGAAACACCACATAATGGCAAGGTTGTTTGTTGGTCGTTCATCGTAACATTTTCGGATTGTTTGACACTATTATGGTTGTCGTGTTGTGTATGAAGTGATAGGGGTATGTTGGGCTGTTTGTGATTGTTTTGACTAGTGTGAAGTCATATATATAGGGGAGGTGCTGTCCATTTCATTGTAAAATAGATTGTGGTTGATACATAATAGTTACGACGCTTAAACGATAACGAGAGTGTCATTTCTCTTATTGTAGACTAAGGAGCCGTGAAATTGCATAGCTTGAGGTTGGGAAGAATATACAAGGTATGTTAAGGCTCTTCCTTCATTCTTTTGGCATGATATAAAGTGACACGAACATAAACGATACGCTGTTTCATAATGAATCTACTCCTAGCAACTAAGGTTGTCCATGTTATTCTTTCCTTACAAAGTTATTCCAAGAAAGTGTATATGACCCTTAAGTCCTAGTGAAGTTCATATTGATGGTATGATGTCCATAATGTTAATCGATGGTGCAATGACCTTATGTCACTCCAAAAGGTTTAGAACGTGACTCCATGAGTCCAGCATGCATTATATATGTATCTATTTTACTCTACCGAGCCGCGCTATAGTCGGCCGGGTATGGCACCTATTGTGCAACCACCGATCAGTTGGGTTTACCGAGCTCCACGTGGCCGGGTACGTTTTTACCGAGTCCTCTTTGAGGCCGGGTATGATATGATGATGATGATGCCCACAGAGGCGTATGTTTTTAAAAGTTTATGTATATATATGTATTATGCATTTCATGTCAGTAGCCCCCAGAGGCACTCAGATGTTACAGGTTGTATCTCCTCTATCTCTCTTTACATTACTGTTCTTATTTATGCTTTCCTGCCTTACATACTCGGTACTTTATTCGTACTGACGTCCCTTTTGCCTGGGGACGCTGCGTTTCGTGCCCGCAGGTCCCGATAGACAGGTTGACATTCCTCCTAGTAGGCTATCAGCTCAGCGAAGGTGTTGGTGTACTCCGCTTTCTCCGGAGTTGCCTATTTGGTCAGTATGCTTTGGATATGTATTGATTGGTATGGCGGGGCCCTGTCCCGACCTTTATGATATTAGGTACTCTTAGAGGCTTGTAGACAGATGTCAGGTGTATGGATACTTGTATGGCCTTTTCGGCTTATGTTTTGCGTTTACAAATGGCCATGTCGGCCTTATAGGCCCGTATGTCACATGTATAAGTTTGCATATCATGGTGGGTAGTCAGATGTTGAGTATTCCTCTATGTTTCATTCTTGTTATCTTATGACAAGTTTTCTAGCTCATTTACCATGATAGTATGATAAGAAAGATATGTTATGTTGGTACTCGGTTGAGTAAGGCATCGGGTGCTCGTCGCGGCCCATCCGGTTTGGGTCGTGACACTTACATACTCAGTTTATTTTTCGTATTGATGCCCTATTTCCCGGGGCCTGCATTTCATGATCGTAGGTGCAGTTAGACAAGTCGATGGTCCCCCTTCTTAGGATCATTGATATGCGAGAATTGGCGTGGTCCACTTGATCCAGCGCTGCTTTTGATTTTGGTATGATATGTTTGTATATTTATGGGTATGACGTGGCTCAGTCCCGTCTATATACAATTATCTTTCTATTAGAAGTCTGTAGACAGTTACGTATAGTTGGATAATATATGGCGTTATCGGCTTTCAGCAATGGGTGTATAGTTGCCTATAGCATCCTTGCCGGCTCGCCCACTTTATTCTGCATGTATACGTACATATGCCTTTTTGGCAGGTTTTCTTCATGTATGTTATTTTCATAATTCAACAGATGTTATTAAGGTTTATATCTTAGACGCATGCTTAGGGGTGTGATGTGCCAGAGAATTTCGGCACATTTGATACAAATTGCTTAGATTTTAGCTTGTTTTAGATGCAATTTCCTTTTATACTTATGTAATTTTAGTGTTTTTGCAGTGTATGAGGTTTAAGGACTTAAGAGCATGGAAATTAATTCAAAAAGCCACAAAAAGACAAGAAAGGACCAAAAAGGCATCGCAAATGTGGATATGCTATCGCAAAGCCAACATGCGATCCGCAGAACGCACGATGAAATCGCAAACCACAACAGTTTTCTGGGCAAAGTTCAATGCTAGAAATGCGTTCCAGTCTGCGATCGCATAACCTATTTGCGAGCCGCAGAATGAACCGCAAACTAAACATGAAGGTTATTGAAGGAAGAAAATACGACGCAAACTGCGATTGCATTTCTACAATGCGGACCACAAACCATGAATCCGATGAAGGCCTGGAAACTAGGGTTGAAATATGCGATGGCCATGTCAAGAATGCGGACCGCATGTCCGTTATAAGACAGATATGCAGTTGTATATTTAACCGAAAAGGGTATTTTTATCCAATTTTTGTCCCGAATTTTGACCCACTATAAATAGATTTATTGGGGGTTTTGTGGGGGTATCTTGTCTGATTTTGACCCACAGATGCAATTTCATATGCATGGAAACGGAATTCCTCCATCTCATTGAGTTGTGTTAACCTCAAATTCGCTGCTTCAGCCCAATCCAAGTTCAACCTCTTCAGAGCCCACATGGCTTTGTGTTCCAGTTCTACGGGTAGATGACAAGCTTTGCCGAAGACTAACCAATAAGGAGAAGTTCCAATAGGAGTTCTGTATGCCGTGCGGTATGCCCACAATACGTCATCTAGCTTTCTTGACCAATCAGTCCTGTTTTCATTGACGGTCTTTGCTAGAATGCTCTTTATCTCCTAGTTGGAAACTTCAACTTGACCACTCGACTGGGGATGATAAGGTGTGGCCACCTTGTGCTTGACGCCATACTTCTCTAGTAGCCGCGTGAAAGCCTTGTTACAGAAATGAGACCCACCGTTACTAAGAATGGCCCCAGGAGTGCCAAACCGAGTGAATATGTTTTTCTTTAAGAATGTGGTCACACCTCTTGCCTCGTTGTTTGGTAAGGCAATTGCTTCAACCCATTTGGACACATAGCCCACAGCAACCAAGATATATTTCATCCCACAAGAGCTCACAAAAGGACCCATAAAATCAATTCTCCACACGTCGAGATTTCTATCTCCATCACAAAGTGCATTGGCAATTCATGCCTCTTGGAGATTGATCCTTGCCTTTGACATTGGTCACAAGCCTTGACCATTTGATTGGAATTATGATAGATTGAAGGCCAATAGTAACCACATTCAAGCACCTTAGTTGCTGTTTGATTTCCCCCATGATGACCCCCAACCGGTGAGTCGTGGCATGCCTTTAGAATTGGCATTATCTCTTCTTCTGGAACACACCTTCTGATGATGTTGTCAGCACAAACACGGAACAAGAATGGTTCTTCCCAATAGTATTGCCGACAATCTCTCAAAAACTTCTTCTTTTGATAGGATTCCAATCAATCCGGAATAAGGTCACTAACCAAGCAGTTGGCAATATCGGCATACCAAGGAGCAAAAGTGCTAGAAAGTGCCAATATGTGTTCATCCGGGAATGCATCGTTGATCTCAAGATCTCCCTTTTGCCTCCCTGCCTCTTCAAGACTTGATAAATGATCCGCTACATGATTTTGAGTTCCCTTGCGATCCTTGAACTCGAAGTCAAATTCTTGCAACAACAAGACCAATCGAATCAACCAAGGCTTTGCATCCTTCTTTGCCATAATATAGCGAAGAGCAACATGATCTGTGTACACTATCACCTTGGATCTCAACAAATAAGCCTGGAACTTCTCAAAGGCATAAACAATGGCAAGAAGTTTTTGCTCAGTCACTGTGTAATTCATTTGCGCTCCATTGAGTGTCTTTCTTGCATAATAGACCGGGTGGAGAACATTGTTATGACGTTGGCCAAGAATTGCTCCAATGGCTACACCACTGGCGTCACACATGTAAGGCCCCGGAAAATTTCTCTAAGTAATTTAGGATTTCGTGGTGCCAAGTATGCTAATTATAATATTTTATGTGCTATTAACATGATGGGAATCAATTGGATTTGGTAAATAAGTGTACAAGTCTTATGGTATGTAATTTGGGGTCCAAGGAAAGGCCTAAGTCTAAGTCAAATTGGAAAATTTCATAATAGGCTAAGATTCCAAATGAGTTCGCACAAGTCCCTACATTGAACGAGAATATATATATATATATATATATATATATATATATATATATATATATATATATATATATATATATATATATATATAAAAGGTTTTATATGATGAACAACCTATCAAATGAAAGGCCTTCAAGTCTAATTTCCAACGCTTCAAACCATTCGTCATTTGGTCATTCCTACACAAAGTTATGATCAAATTACCAAAGGATTGAAAAATGCGATCCTGTGTCGAATCTGCGATCGCAAATATATCGCATTTTTGACTTTGTGATCGCAGATCTGTCGCAAATTGGCCAGTGTTGCCCAGTTTTGGGCACCTATTTCGTGATGCATTATGCGGCCCACATTCTTATTTTGCGGTCCATTCTGCGATCGCAGACCCTGTTTCGGAGGGTTATTTTTTCTATTTTTATAACCCGACCCCATTTTAATATATAGGCTTGGGGCTTCATTTGGGGTTATATTTCTACTAATTTTAGAGAGAGTTGAGAGCATATAGAGAGAGAAAGAAGGAGCCTAGCTTCATAATCACCCATCTCTTACTCAAGTCTTCAATAATCATGTTTGGAGTATAATATGGGTTATTTAGGTATGATTCTTGGGTGTAATAGTATTATGTATACATGCATGTAAAAATTAGGTTTGTGGGAAGATTGTTGAACAAAGTAAAGATTGGGTTGGGGAATGAATGAAATCTTGTAGAAGAGCTTTGAAATCATGATGCATAACTAGTGTTTGATAAAATGCTCAAATGAGCTGAAACCATGAATATCTTCCTAATTTATGTTCGAGTTTGGTATGTCTTGAAGTAGATTGGAATTGCTAGAATTTTCGGAACGTTGTACTAACTTAAGGAAAGCTTAAACAAGGTATGTTGGCTAAACTTTCTCTCTTGGAATCAAATTCCATAAATATTTTCATAAGTTCAAGCATGGTTGGCTCAAAGTTCATAAATCTTATATTCCGGGTTATTACCCATAAACATGATTATTCCAAAATGAGCCTTATGAATAAAGATATACATATATTCTAAGTATAAGTTGCGTATTAAAACGTTACGGCTTGAGTCGTGTTTCAAATAAAGGCTAGTATGCCAAATTGTGTGAGAAAACTCGATATGGTTGATACTCCTAAATGCTCTCATGTGTACTAAATGTATTTGATTGATTGTGTCTAGTTGTTAGTAATCTGTAAAGATATTTGAAATGAATTAAATAAATTTGGGAAATAGAGTGTGGCTAACGTGCCGAGAACTTGAGTTATAATTGTGGTTGGTGATGCCTATGACATGAGAAAATGTGAATATATTATGAAATGAGCCTCGACTCAACCGTTTTAAGATGACTTCAAAAAGTAGAAGAAAGCTCTATTGAGGTATGTATGGATAACCCTCTTCTTTTTGTAATTGAACTCCTGCGAAGAATTGGTGTAAGTTTTGACTTGATCATGCTAGAATTGATTGCCTTAATGTGTTGGGTTGAAAGACTTATGTTCCGCAATTCTTCTTAAGGTTTACCATGTAATCATGCTATTTCAGAACGTGGTTATGATTTCCAAGCTCTTTTCCTTATGTGTGCAATGTCTTATGTGATAGAACTTATTGACATGAATGATACTGTTATTCAAACAAATAAAAAGGGAAAGACTAGAACTATAAAATGTGTCCAAGTTCCAAGAACTACTTAATAAATGGGGCTATTTGTGCCATGTAATAGAACATGGAAAGAAATGTGAATTAAATTGATAATTGAAAGAGGTTACATCCCAAGTGAGATGGCTTAGCCGGTCGGGCCGAGACCGGACTCCGTGTAAGAACACGGCGGCATTGTGGATGAAATTGTGAATATGGTTACATCTCACTTGAGACGCCTTAGCCGATCGGGCCGAGATCGGACGTCATGTTGTACACATGATAGCATTTATGTTGGATTTTTTATTATCATTGTGAATTTGCATATGTCTCACTTGGGATGGCTTAGCCGGTCGGGCCGAGACCGGACTCGGTGTAAAAACACGGTGGCATTATGTGTTGTGGCACTTGGCCCTAAAGATTATTTAACCTAAAGAAATGAAAAGATTGAATCGGAATATGGGGTCCTTATTTAGTGTTTCCTTGTAATCCTGTGAGGTACTTATTGATTATATTAACTGCCTTCTATTTGTTTTCACTATTCATTCTATTAAGATTTGTGTTTGCCTTATATACTAGTACTATTCGACAGTACTAACGTCCCTTTTTTTTCGGGGGAGCTACATCTTTAAATGGATGTAGGTGGTTCCATAGCATACAGTGTTGGTCGCAAGTAGTGGCGCATCCTCTTTTCAGCCGACTTGGTGAGCCCCACTTCACTTTGAGGTCCTGTATCATTCTCTATCATGTACTTTGTATTTGGAGGTATAGCTGGAGCCTTGTTGCCGGCATTTACATATTACTCTTCAGTTGTATTTAGAGGCTCCGTAGATAGGTTGTGGGTAGTGTGGGTATTGGAATTAAAGTAGAAATATTGATGTTTGGCAATGATGCACAAAACTTGTATTATCTTCAAAAATTTGAACGAAGTTGTTAATGGAATTGAAATGGAAATTGTGAATGACATGTTTATAGAATTTGATTAATAGTCGGGTTTACTCGGTTGAGCGCCGGTCGGGCATTTCTTCCAGTTGAGCACAAGGTTGGTCTCCTCACATCTCTTAAGCACTTGTCTAAGATTGTTAAGACAACGCTCAAAAGAGTCACCTACCACCGAGAAGTCATCCATGAAAACCTCTAGAAAATCCTCCACCATGTCGGAGAAAATGGATATCATGCATCTTTGAAAACTAGCTGGAGCATTTCACAAACCAAATGGCATCCGGCTAAAGGCAAAAGTTCCATAGGGGCAAGTGAATGTCGTCTTCTCTTGATCCTCCATTGCGATGTTGATTTGATTGTAGCCGGAATATCCATCAAGGAAATAATAGAATGACCTTCCCGCTAGCCGATCAAGCATTTGATCAATAAAAGGCATAGGGAAATGGTCTTTGCATGTGGCATTGTTGAGCTTCCGATAATGCATACACACTCTCCAACCGGTCTCTGTTCTTGTTGGGATGAGCTCATTTTTATCATTTTCAATTACAGTCATGCCTCCCTTTTTCGTCACACATTGCACCGGGCTCACCCAAGAACTATCGGCAATAGGGTAGACTACCCCGGCATCCAACAATTTGATGATTTCTTTCTTTACCACCTCTTGCATTGACGGGTTCAACCGTCGTTGATGTTCCACACTTGGTTTCGTTTCACTCTCCAATTGGATCTTGAGTTTGTAAATCCCCGCGAGAATCCCTCGGATGTCCACAGTTGTCCATCCAATGGCTTGCCTATGCTCCTTCAATACTCCCAACAATTGTTCCACCTGCACATAATTCAACAAAGAAGAAACAATTATCGGTAAAGTATCATTTGAGCCATGAAGTTTATACCTCAAGTGTGGTGGAAGTGGTTTGAGCTATAGTTGCGGCGGTTCGACAGTAGAAGGCTTTGCGGGAGGAGTGGCTCTATTCTCCAAGTCGAGAGAGCTTTGCCGGAGCATAAGTGTAGGACCCAAGCCCCTCCAATGCATTTACTGATTCCATATACCCCTCCATATCTTCACCATCAAAGTTCACCAAAATAGCCGCCAATTCCTCACCGAGGCATTGTTCTTCCATTTTCATTTCAACCGCATCCTCTACCTCATCAACAACATCGATCACCGAGATGCTTTCATACTCATGCGGTAGTTTCATACCCTCGCTTGCTTCGAACGTAACCTCTTCATCATTCATACCGATCTCATTCCGTTTCGAATCCATTAGTGCTCTTCCTATGGCAAGGAATGGTCTCCCCAAAATGATAGGGATCTCTTTTCAACCGCACAATCAAGGATTATGAAATCGGCGGGTAAATGAAATTTTCCCACCTTCACAAGTACATCATCAACAATTCCCACCGGTCGTTTGATGGAACGATCGGCCATTTGAATTCTCATGCTTGTGGGCCTTGGAATACCTAACCCCGCTTGCTTATAGATGGCAAGAGGCATTAAGTTGATGCTAGCCCCATTATCACAAAGTGCTCTTGCAAAATCACATGTCCTAATAGTGCATGGAATAGTGAAAGCTCTCGGATCTTCTTTCTTTTGAACAGTGGCTGTTGCAATGATGGAACTAATCCGGTGAGTCAAGTTCACCACTTCATTCTTGGTGGTTCTCTTCTTGGTGATCAAATCTTTCAAATATTTAGCAAACCCCGGCATCTCTTGAAATGCTTTCACAAATGGAATATTCACTGATAATTGCTTGAGAATGTCGTAGAACTTTTCTAGTTTGCTATCATCAACCTTCCTAGCGAGTCTTTGAGGGAATGGAGGAGGAGGTCTAGGAATAGGTGGAAGTGTTTTTGGTGTCTCTTTTACCTTTTCCTTTACCTCTTCTCGGTTGTCTTTTTGGACTTGCACATCTTCCGGAATCTTCTCAACTTCGACAACACTTGGCTCTTCAACCTCAACCCCTTGTTCGAACTCTTCTGCCTCAACCACTTGTTCACCCTCTCCTTGTAGTACCTTCCCACTCCGAGTAGTAATTGCCATGACATGAGAAGTTGGGCCACTCCCACTACCCCTTGGGTTCGCAATTGTGTCACTAGGGAATGTTCCCTTTTGCTTTGGATTTTGTTCCCTAGAGAGGTCTCTCATTTGCATCTCGAATTTTTGAATGGATGCGGTATGAGAACGAACAAGCTCGGTCATGTTCCTCTTAGAAATGTCGGATTTTTCTTGATTTTGCAATACCCGTTCAAGCATACATTCCAACTTAGATTCACTTGAGGAACCTTGATTTGAATATTGACCCTTCGGAGGAACATAAGGGTTTGAACTCAGGTTTGAGAAATTGTTGTTGTTGTTCCAATTTCCTTGATTTGAGCCACCTTGGTCATTTCGCCATTGTTGGTTACCTTGCCCTTGCGGGTTTTGCCTCCATTGATTTTGTTATCCTTGACCTTGGTATTGTTGTATTTGATACCCTCCTTGAGGGTTGTTGATGTAGTTTGCTTCCTCAAAATCTTCATTTGATATAGCTTGCACATCCTCCACCACATTCACGTTTTTTTTTTACTTTCGGTGAACATTTTTGTCAACACATTGACATTTGTGGCAAGCCCTGTGATTACTTGATCTCTCTCTTGATTTTCCTTAATTAGGTTGGTCAAGAAGGGAGAACCATATTCAATTCCACCCAGGGTGTCCTCGGAGTGCCAAGCTTGATTATGTTGTGCCATTTTGTCAAGGATCTGTGTGACCCTTGTGAATGTCTTGTCCATAAAAGATCCATCAGCTGCATTCTTGGCTACAGATTGGTTCATTGGATCTAAACCCAAGTAGAATTTTTCCAACAAGATGGAATCCGGAAAACCATGATTGGGAGACCTCACCAAATATAATTTAAACCGATCCCATGCCTCATGTAGATGTTCTCCCGGTACTTGCTTGAAAAAGAAGATTTTATCCCGGAGCTCAGATTTCTTACTTTGCGGGAACCATTTAGCTAAGAATGCTCGGACAAGTTCGGGCCAATAATGAATAGAGTTTGGTGGCAAATTCTGAAGCCATTTCCTCGCGTCTCCAGGTAGTGAGTACTTAAAGCACCTCAACCTTATGGCATCAATAGTGACATTGTTCTGCTTGTGCAGCGCACACACACCCAAGAAGTTTCTAAGATGTTGTGTTGGATCATCATCAGTGGAATTCCTGAAAATCCCCTCTGCTTTGAGCATGAGGATTAAACCATGTTCCACCTTGAAAGTTGCAGCGCCAACGGCCGGAGGTACAATAGCATTTGTATTCTCAATGTACTCCTCTATGTCCGCAAAAGGATTTTCTTCTTCTATTTCTGCCTCCATTTCTTCTTCATATTCGGCCATGTTTTCCTATCAACACCAAGCAAAACAAGAAAAGTGTGATTGAATAGAATAAGACGTAAAGTAAAGCACATACAAATTAGTAATTTCAAAACCGTACTCCCCGGCAACGTCGCCAAAATTTGATATGCTCAAATTACACTTTAATAAATACTGTAAGACAGTCGGTGTCAAATATAATAACCCAACAAGGTTGGGGTCGAATCCCACAGGGAATAGGTGTTAAAAGGTTACTCAAATAGTGTGTTACTTGACTAAAGTCGTAATTCTATCCGGTTAATGGTAACAAGAGTATAAAGTGAGTTTGGTTTGAAGAAATAACTAATTGTGATACTGAGAATGTAAATAGTTCGATTAATTAAACCAAGGTTGTGTCCCCATTAGTGAAGTGTAACGCTATCGGTGTTAATATGATATATTTCTAATGGAAGGTTCTTTTTGATATACAAATCATTTCTAAATGACTACCCAATATTTTCCAATAGTTGGGTAGTATTTCCTCTTTACGATTTTTCCAAATATAAAAGAGTTGCAATTAAGAATAATCAATATATGCCAAATAAAATCCACTTATTCCTAAGCGATTCTATTAAATAAGGTTTAAAGCCTTGAGTCTTTGATATTTACTTCTACCAAATTCCAACCCACTTTCCCAAGCAAAGTAAGTATTTAATGGCACTTGTTAATGTTTGCAACCACCAACAATAAATGAAGAATGAGAAGTAAATAAATATCAACCAATCATTATACAAATATTCAATGTTAAACACCCATTTAGGGTCCACAATCTTAGTATTTAAAGTTCGCTACACATACTAAAATACAAAAGGAAGAGAATATTTAATGCCATAAAGCTTACAAAGTGAAAGATTCTTGAACCAATAGCTTCCAAAAGAGAGGAGTATTAAAGCCTTGTATTGTAGCTCCCAAAATCAGACAAGATACCCCTACAAAACCCCAATAAATCTATTTATAGTGGGTAAACATTCGGGACAAAAATTGGACAAAAATACCCTTTCCAGTTAAATATGTGGCCGCATATCTGTCGCATAACATACATCCGGTCCGCATTCTTGACATGGCCATCGCATATTTAAACCCTAGTTTCCAGGCCTTCATCGCATTCATGGTTTGCGGTCCGCATTGTAGAAATGCGATCGCAGTTTGCGTCGCATTTTCTTCCTTCAACAACCTTCATGTTTAGTTTGCGATTCATTCTGCGGCTCACAAACAGATTATGCGATCGTAGACTGGAGCGCATTTCTGGCGTTGAACTTTGCCCAGAAAACTGTTGTGTTTTGCAATTTCATCGTGCATTCTGCGGCTCGCATGTTGGCTTTGCGATAGCATATCCACATTTGCGATGCCTTTTTGCTCTTTTCTTGTCTTTTTGTGGCTTTTTGAATTCATTTCCATGCTCTTAAGTCCTTAAACCTCATACACTGCAAAACCACTAAAATAACATAAGTATAAAAGGAAATTGCATCTAAAACAAGCTAAAATCTATGCAATTTGTATCAAATGTGCCAAAATTCTCCGGCACATCAGGGTGTTTGACAGGTAGGACTCAGGCACCTGTCGCAGCCCATCGGTTTGGGTCATGACAGTGGTAACAACTATAAAGTCTCCTGCAAAGAAAGGGGGTTCACCAAAAAGTCAGAAACCGAGGTGTTCAACGAAATGACAATAACATTGGTTGCGACTCAAATACATTTGAGATTCTTGCTGCTGATGGGGATCCTGAACTTGATGCAACAAGATTAAGTGGTAATGTGATGTCCAAACAACTAGTTCGAATTTCCAGCAATGAAAGAGGAGGGCAAGGTAGTGTTAATATGGTTAAAAATTTGGGTGCTCGACGAAATGACTCAAAGAACAAGTTGGGGGTAACAAGCAACCAAGCTCACAGTTCCAATGCACCTACACCGCATTTTTCCCATCCTCATGTCAAACAAATCATTAAAGATGACCAAAATGCAATGATGATGAATACTACTATGGTTAAACAACCATTGGTCACTTTGACCACCTCTGTATTTGATGTCCCTTCACAAGCAGTGGAGTCTTTTGGGGAGTTTGATGGGGAATCTAGGCAGCTCATGCTATCAACTAGAAATAATAACGATGTTATACAAGCAAATGTGAAGGGGATGCTATCAAATTCAAGCTTTGGGCTGACCAACGTGAGGATGATGATGAAGAGGACTGGGGTGATGAGTTTACTGGGTATTCATCTGAGAATGCTGATAAAGAGAGTGCAGATGAAGATTTTGATGCATTTCCAAAACTTGATTGTGCGCTGGCAGCGAGTCACAAAAGCAAATTAAACCTCAATAATCCAGCTTTTAGTCCCAAAAACTCTACAGATGCTGCTACAAAAGTTCAACATGCAGTAGCTTGAAGCTTGGATCAAAATGCTGCAATACCTAACAAGTAGATTGCTCCAGGTGATACTACAAACAAAAATACAGTAACACCTACAGCTATTGTGCAACAACAGCAACTTAATCCAAAAACTTCAGCTGCTATTCCAGCTGATGGTCAAAAAACAACAACATCAAATTCTGGGCAGCAACAAAATTGTGCAAACACTCCAATCATAGCTTTGGAGGATAGATTGCTACTGGATGCATTGCTATGTACTAAGCCCTTATTGAACTCAGTTCACAATTTAAGAACTGTACATAGGGCAAAGAACAGACGCAATGCACAAATTGTTGAGCAACATCAAGACAAGGCAGTCTTGACAAAGTCACAAGACACAAATGTTTTAATGGCACAAGACACTACCCAAAACTTGCCAAATCCAGTGAACGTGGGAAGAGAGTTGTATGAAGATGGAGAGGAAGATGAAATGCTACAAAAATGTCGCCAAGAGGCAACTAATAAAGGTGATTTATCACCTATGCACAGTGCACAAAGCAAGAAGAATCATATAAGGAGGAAGAGTTGGGACGATAAGGGATGTAGCATCTCATTTTCGAGCATTCATCAATTTACTTATGGCATACTTTTACGTATGAAAACATGGGGTGTAACAGTTACAAAACAAAGAATATTAATAGTAAAGGTGCCCAATATGATCCAGTTTCATTCCAGTAATCAGATAACACCTTGAAGAGAACCTTTCAAAAGTCTAGTACAACAATGCATGATGATAATTTCTTTTTATTTTTTTCATCAATCTGTTACGCTAACAACAACTCAATAAACTATGAGATATTAACCCAACAGGGGTAGTTCCATCTTGGCAGTCAAATTATCACATAACAATAGAGTCATATATTAACATGTTAGATGCCACATAAGAACATGTAAGATGCACGACAAATCATAAAGAAGTAACTTTGATAATCAAGATAACACTCAGTTTTGCCAACAAATCATCAAATAGAAACACAAACATCTAACGCCTTGTGACACATTTCTGTCACCACAGCAATATCCACCCTTATTGCTCTGTCCTAAAACAATCGCACAACAAAGACTTCATCCCCAATATAAATCACACTCGCATGACAAAGACCTCGTGCCACAATAAAAATCACACTTGTATGGCAAAGACCTCATGCCACAATATAGATCACACTCGCACGACAAAGACCTCGCGGTACAATATCATCACAATCAATCCGCTCAACATGTCCATCAGTTCCATAATGACAACAATGCAAGCTAATAAATTATCATCTAAAGACATATCTTCATCCCTCATCAATAAAGCGCACAAGGACATGATAACACTAAAAATTCTGATAAGGCATGACTACAGCTAAATCAATTATAACGACTAAGTTCAGGTAGTCTTACAACACATATGTATCACAGAGTGCACACATCCCAACAGAGGCACAATACAAGAACATATACGGATGTGTCTTCATAAGATATGTGTATTTGCATCTGAGGAAAGTTTAGCATAAATCTCAAGATTAGCTCATCATGTTCAACATAAGGTTCCAATAGCATTCATATTTCTCCATCATTTTATTGTACTAACATAGTTGATTAATTGAATAATATATATAATCTAAGTAAACACACAACCAAAAAAGGCATAGAGTAAGCTAGAATCGACCCCGGGCATGAATACCCATGGCACATGTATATATGTTCATCACGTCATATAAACATCACCCCCCCCCCCCCATGTAACAAATAATATCAATTATTAGAAAAAATTCCCCTAACTAAAGTTAGGCAAGATACTTACCTCAAACATGCGGAACAAATACTCTAAGAATATCTTTCCGCACAAATGAACCTCCAAACGGCTCGAATCTAGCAAAAAATAACTCAATATCATTAAAGAATGTCATAGGAATAAAACCCAAACGATTGAATTCAAATCTTTAATCAAATACTCAAAGTCAACAAAAAAATCATCCCGGACACGTACCCTAGAATTCGGCAAAACTCACAAATCTCGAATACCCGTTCGAATACGAGTCCAAACATACACAACATACCTAGTCTTCACAACAACAGTATCCACCCTTATCGCTCCGCCCTAACACAATCTCACGGCAAAGACCTCATGCCCAATATAAATCATACTCGCATGACAACTCGTGCCACAATATAAATCATAGTCGTACAACAAAAATCTCCTACCACAATATAAATCACACTCGCACGACAAAGACATTGTTCCATAATATTATAAATTACACTCGCATGACGAAGACCTCATGCCATAATATAAATCACACTCCTACGACAAAGACCTCGTGCTGCAATATTCTCACAATCAATCCGCTCAACATGTCCACAAGTACAATAATGACAGCAATGTAACATAACACATTATCATCAATAGGCATATCCTCATAACTCATCAATAAAGCGCAAAGGGTAGGATAACAATAAAAATGCAGCTAAGACATGACTACGGCTAAATCAATTATAGCAACCAAGTTTGGGTAGTCATACAAAGGTTCACACACACACACATACATATATATATATATATATATATATATATATATATATATATATATATATATATATATATATATATATATATATATATATATAT
>NC_031989.1:82714100-82754910 GCF_001879085.1 Nicotiana attenuata
TATATATATATATGTTACACCACATATTTTTGTACGTTAGAGTACGTCATAAGTAAATTGATGGAAACTCGAAAATGAGATATTACATCCCGCATTTTTGTATGTTAAAGTTTTGTCGTAAGTTTATCGACGTAAGTTCGGGAATTAGATTATTTTGAGGTTATAAGTATTACGCTATTTCAAACAAGTGATGACTAAATTCGTGAAGGTAAGGGGATAAGCAAAATTGAAGAAAATGAGTTTTCATCTAAGTTTGACATTTTGAGATAAAATACGGTCCAAGCAACTATACCCCTTATTTATGGACTAGTGTCATACAAGGTACATGTCACGACCCTAAACTCGGACCCCGTCGTGATGGCACCTCTCGCGAAGACAAGACCAGCCAACACACTCGCAATTGATTTTTAAGCAATTAAATAATAGAACTAAGCCTAAATCATAATAATAAATCCCCAAAATAAGGTAAATAATACAGTTTGCGGAAAAGACACAGCCCGACGTCAGGGAGTCACCAGTCATGAGCACCAATAATAGTATTACAAGGCTGAAAGAGTCTAATCCACTAATATATAACTAAAACAGAAGGAAA
Organism: Nicotiana attenuata; assembly: GCF_001879085.1. Taxonomy (NCBI): domain Eukaryota; kingdom Viridiplantae; phylum Streptophyta; class Magnoliopsida; order Solanales; family Solanaceae; genus Nicotiana; species Nicotiana attenuata. Next base: position 82,714,693 of record NC_031989.1, read on the forward strand.
TAAGATAGAGGGAGAAGCACTAGGCTACGAATCGCCGGGCAGCTACCTAGTGTATCTCCGGAATATGCTGGACAGCTCTCAACCCTCATAAGCAGGTCTTGATGCGCCTGAATCTTCACACGGGGTGCAGGGAGTAAAGTGAGTACTCCAACTCAGTGAGTAATAATAACAAATGCAGACTGAGTAATAAGTAATCATGTAAAAGCACTTCAACAGGCTATAAAGAAGCAGTAAAAGCCAATAAAAGCAATAAAATAGTGAAAATATGTAAAGTCATTTTAGTTCTGTTTAAACTTCTTCGGAATGCCTTTTTAACAGTTAAGCAAGTAAATGACAGGCAATTAGGAAAGATAAACACATAAAGAACCGCCCCTCGGGCACAATACCAATCGAATCAGCCCCTCGGGCAACACATGGAACAATACCAGCCGCTCGGGCTATATCTCACATCACAATGGGTACCCGTACTTACTGGGGGTGTGCAGACTCCTGGAGGGGCCCCTTACGGCCCAAGCAATATCAAGCCATCTCGTGGAATCATCACTAGGCTCTCGGCCTCATATCAACAAGCCACCTCGTGGCGTACAAATCTCTGGCCCTCGGCCTCATAATCATAATCAGTGTTTCCTCACAACATATGCCCTCGGCCTTACTAGGTTAGAGTCTCACAAGCCACTCGGGCAACAGTAAAACATGGTGCTCAACCTAAAATATCATTAATAATATCATTAAAGTATTAAAGTAGAGATAAACATGGCTGAGTTATGAAAACAGTAGACTATAGGATGACGGAGTTCAAGTATAAAGTCAAAACAGTGAGGAAATATCATTATAAATCCCACAAGGGTTAAATAGTTGGCACGAGGCCGAAATATGGCAGTCAGCCCAAAAGATGATGATAACGAATAGTTTTCAATCAAATACGCGGTAAAACAATCTTTTGGGATGGACTAAGTCACAATCCCCAACAGTGCACGACCCCATGCTCATCATCTAGCGTGTGCGTCACCTCAATATAGCACAACGATGTGCAATTCGGGGTTTCATATGCTCAGGAAAACATTTACAATAACTACTTACCTCTACCCGGTCCAAATCTCTAGCTCACGATGCCTTTGCCCCTCGAATCGGCCTCCGAATGCTACAAATCTAACGAAAATCAGTGCAAAACCATCAAAATATGCTAAGAGAACAAAGCCCACTCGAAAGAAATCAAATTACAACACAAATCCCGAAATTGGCAAAACTCGACCCCACGTCTCGGATTCCGATAAAAATTACATCAATGGACTCCTTATCACTCCCGAGTTCATTCATATCAAAATCCAACCACAAATGACCCATCAAATCCCAAGTTCTAGGTCTCCAATTACAAGCCCTAGTTCTTCAATATTAGGCTTAATTTCCATGATTAATTAGGTAGAATTCACATTAGAATCGAGTATTAAGTCCATGAATCTTACCTCCAAGTGTTTCCCCTTGAATCCCTCTTCAATCATCTTCAAAAATCTCCGAAATCGCTCAAAAATGGTGGAAGTTAACCCCAAAATCGCGGACAAGATTACTATTTAAACATTCTGCCCAGGCCTCCAAACCTTCTTCCTGAACGAGGTCAACGCCTCATGTTCGCGAAGCACAACCCAACTTTGACCAATTATTCCTCTTACGTGAACGCGACCAGTCTCTCGCGAACGCGATGGTTCCTCAGCCCAACCTTCGCGAACGCGCTCCCTTTCTTGCGAATGCGATGAATAAATTCCACCTGAACCTAGCTGCTCAACTTCCTCTACGCGAACGCGGCACAGCCTCGAGAATGCGATGCATAATATTCCAGCCCTTTGGGAACGCAAATCCTTACACGCGAACGCGAAGGCTAAATCCTCAGCCTCACCAACTAACCCTAGACGAACGCTAGGGCCTACTCGCGAACGTGAAGGCCATTTCTCTGCAACACTGAACAAATAGTTTTCTGCAACTCTCAACATATAGGAATTATCCGATTGACCACCCAAAACTCACTTGAGGCCCCCGGGACCTCAACCAAACATGCCAAAATATCCCATAACATCATTCAAACTTGTTCCAACCTTTGGAACGCTCAAAAAAACATCAAAACACCAAATTCGCATCGGATTCAAGCCTAAGAATTCCAAAAACTTTTAAATTCCGCCTTTGATCAAAAACCCAACAAAACCACGTCCGAATGACCTAAAATTTTGCACACACATCCCAAATGACACAACGGAACTACTGCAACTCCCAAAATTCCATTCCGACCCCTATATCAAAATCTCACCTATCAACCGGAAAACGCCAAAAATCTAATTTCGCCAATTCAAGCCTAAATCTACTCCGGGCCTCCAAAACACATTCCGATCACGCTCCTAAGTCCCAAATCACCCCTCGAAGCTATCCGAACCATCAGACTCACATCCGAGCCCTCTAACACATAAGTCAACATCCGGCTGACTTTTCCAACTTACGCTTCCTCAAATGAGACTAAGTGTCTCAAACCTTCTCAAAACCTTTCTGAACACAAGCAAAGAAACGAGATGAGATATAGAACAGATAAACAAAGAAATAAGAAGCAGAATTGGGGAAACAGAGTGGTAACTCATGAGACGATTGGCCGGGTCGTCACATCCTCCCCCTCTTAAACAAACGTTCGTCCTCGAACGAGTCAAGAAACATGCCTGAAGCCTCAAACAGGTGAGGATATCTGCTCCGCATCTCCCGATCGGTCTCCCAGGTAGCCTCCTCCACGGGCCGACCTCTCTAGTGCACTTTCACTAAGGCTATATCCTTTGATCTCAACGTTCGAACCTGACGACCCAAAATAGCTACTCGCTCCACATCATAAGTCAAATCATCATCTAACTGAACCGTGCTGAAATCCAGAACTTGAGACAGATCCCAAATATACTTCCGAAGCGTAGAAACATGATATTCCGGATGCACACTAGACAAGATGGGTGGCAAAGCAAGCTCATAAGCCACCTCCCCAATCCTCCGAAGCACCTTAAAAGGCCCAATGAACCGAGGACTCAATTAACCTTCTTCCCCAATCTCATAACACCCTTCATGGGTGAAACCTTCAACATAACCTTCCCACAAACCATGTAGGACACATCCCGAACCTTCCTGTCAGCATAACTCTTTTGTCTCGACTGCGTTGTACAAAGCCTCTCCTAAATTACCTTCACCTTTTCTAATGCATCCTGCACCAAGTCTGTCCCCTATAGCCTAGCCTTACCCGGCTCGAACCAACCAACTGGAGATCTACACCGCCTCCCACACAAAGCCTCATATGGAGTCATCTGAATACTCGACTAGTAGCTAGTGTTATAAGCAAACTATACAAGTGGTGGGAATTGATCCCATGACCCTCCGAAATCAATGACACAAGCACGCAACATGTCCTCCAATATCTGAATAGTGCGCTCGGACTGCCCGTCCGTCTGAGGGTGAAAAGATGTGCTCAACTCAACTTGAGTACCCAACTCTCGCTGCACCGACCTCCAAAACTGTGAGGTAAACTAAGTGCCCTATCTGAAATGATGGAAACTGGGACACCATGCAATCGAACAATCTCCCGGATGTAGATTTCTGCCAACCGCTCTGAAGAATAGGTAGTACATACAGGAATAAAGTGCGCGGACTTGGTCAGCCGATCCACAATAAACTAAATAGCATCAATCTTCTTCAAAGTCCATGGGAGCCCAACTACAAAGTCCATAGTGATCCGCTCCCACTTTCACTCCGGAATATCCATATGTTGAAGCAAGCCACCCGGTCTCTGATGCTCATATTTCACCTGGTAACAATTGAGACACCGAGGTACAAATCCCACAATGTCCTTCTTCATTCTTCTCCACCAATAATGCTATCTCAGATCCTGATACATCTTCGCGGCACTCGGATGAATGGAATACCGCGAGCTATGGGCCTCCTCTAGAATCCACTCCCGAAGCCCATCTACACTAGGGACACATATCCGGCCCTGCATCCTCAACACCCTATCATCACCAATGGTCACATCTCTGGCATCATCATGCTGAACTCTGTCCATAAGGACAAGCAAATGTGGATCATCATACTGGCGCTCTCTGATGCGATCATATAAGGAAGACAGAGAAACCACACAAGCCAATACCCGAGTGGGCTCCGAAATATCTAACCTCACGAAACGATTGGCCAAGGCATGAATATCAACTGCAAGAGGTCTCTCCCCAAATGGAATATATGCCAAACTCCCACACTCACCACCTTTCGGCTTAACGTATCGGCCACCACATTGGCCTTCCTCGAATTGTACAATATAGTAATATCATAATCCTTTAGCAACTCCAACCACCTCCGCTGCCTCAAATTGAGATCTTTCTGCTTGAACAAGTGTTGGAGGCTACGATGATCAGTAAACACCTTACAAGACACACCATACAGATAATGCCTCCAAATCTTCAGTGCGTGCACTATGGCAGCCAACTCCAAATCATGAATAGGGTAGTTCTTCTCATAGGGCTTCAACTGACGAGAAGCATAAGCAATAACTCTACCCTCCTATATCAATACACACCCAATACCAACTCTCAAAGCATCACAATACATGGTATATAAACCTGAAGCTGATGGCAAAACTAACACTGGAGCTGTGGTCAAGGCTGTCTTGAGCTTCAGAAACCTCTCTTCACACTCATCCAACCATACAAATGAAGCACCTTTCTGTGTCAACTTGGTCAAGGGCGATGCGATAGATGAGAATACCTGAACAAACCGGCGATAATAGCCTGCCAAATCAAGGAAGTTGCGAATCTCTGTGGCTGAGGATAGTTTGGGCCAACTCTGAACCGCCTCTATCTTCTTCGGATCAGCCTAAATACCCTTGCTGGACATCACGTGCCCCATGAAAGCCACTGAACTGAGCCAAAACTCATACTTGGAGAATTTTACATAAAGCATTTCCTCCCTTAATCTCTGCAACACAACTCTCAAATGCTCCGAGTGCTCCGAATACACCCGAATATCATCAATGAAGACTATGACAAACGAGTTGAGATAAGGCCGGAACACGCTGTTCATCAAATGCATGAACGCTGCTGGGGCATTGGTCAGCCTAAAAGACATCACCAAGAACTCATAATGACCATATCGGGTCCTGAAAGTTGTCTTAAGAATATCCGAGTCCCTGATCTTCAACTGGTGATAACCTGAACGGAGATCAATCTTGGGGAACATTGTCGCTCCCTGAAGCTAGTCAAACAAATCATCAATGCGAGGCTAGGGATACTTGTTATTAATTGTTACTTTGTTCAATTGCCTATAATCAATGTGCATCCTCATAGTGCCATCCTTCTTCTTCGCAAATAGAATCGGCGCACCCTAAGGCGACACACTAGGCCGAATGAACCCCTTATCAACGAGTTCGTGAAGCTGCTCTTTTAACTCCTTCAACTTTGCTAGTTCCATACGATACGGCAGAATAGAAATGGGCTGAGTGCCCGGCACAAGGTCAATACCAAAGTCAATATCCCTGTCCGTTTGCATGCCCGACAGGTCTGCAGGAAACATATCGGGAAAGTCCCTTACAACTGGAACAGAATCAATACTGGGAGTCTCTGCACCGACATCCCTTACAAAGGCTTGATACGAAAGACAACCCTTCCCAACCATAAGCTGGGCCTTCAAGAATGAGATTACTCTACTAGGAACATAATCAATCAAACCTCGCCACTCAATCCGTGGCACACGCGGTATAGCCAATGTGACTGTCTTAGCATGACAGTCCAGAATAGCACGACACAGAGATAGCCAATCCATGCCTAAAATGACATCAAAATCTACCATACACAATAATAAAAGATCCACTCGAGTGTCCAGACCCCCAATAGTCACCACACACGACCGATACACACGATCTACAGCAACAGTATCGCCCACCCGAGTAGATACATGAACAGGTGAAACAAGAGACTCATGGGGCGTATCCAAATAACGAGCAAAGTATGATGACACATGAGAAAAGGTGGAATCGGGATCAAATACTATAGAAGTATCTCAGTGAAAGACTGAGACAATACCTGTACTAACAACATCGGAAGCAATATCATCGGGTCTAGCTGGAAGTGCATTGAAACGGGCTTGACCGCCACCTGATTGACCTCCCTCTCTAGGGCGAACCCTAGCTGACTGACCTCCACCCCTAGCTAACTGGGTGGGTGGTGGTGAAGTAACTGGTGCTGAAGCCGATGGCTGACTCCTCTACTGAGATGAACCCATAAGACGACGAGGACACTGCCACTGAAGGGAATATCTAGCACCAAAATGACTAGCTGATGCACCTGGCATAGAGGAGCCCTGAACTGATGGAGCACGGGACGAACTCTGAGCTGGAAGGGCACTAAGTGATGACTGGCCCTGATGAGAATTGTGAGAACCATGACCTGATGCTGCCCCGCGATAACTTGGGCGAGCTAGCTGAGCATGCCTGAATGGACGGCCTCTGTCGTGCTGAAACTGACCTCTCGAAAGAGCACCACTATAACTACCAGATCCTCGAAGCCTCTTGGCGTCCCTCTCCTCTCGCTTCTGGCAACGAACATACCTAATCTCACGAGCAATGTCTGCAACCTCCACAAAAGTAGCACCAGTCAACCCCTCTCTGGTCATGAGAATACGAAGTTGTTCAGTGAGGCCATCAACAAACCTCCTAATCCTCTCTCTATCTGTCGGAACAAACTAAATAGCATGACGAGCTAACTCGGAGATCCTCATCTCATACTGCGTCACAGTCATCTCTCCCTGACGTAACCACTCAAACTGCCCACGCAGCTCCTCTCTACGAGACAGCGACACATACTTCTCCAGAAAGAGAACGGAGAACTGCTGCCAGGTAAAGGGTGCTGCACCAACAGGCCTACGCCTCTCAAAAGCCTCCAACCAAGTGAAGGCGGCTCCAGAAAACTCATAAGTAGTTAAAGCGACCCCGCTGGTCTCCAGGATACCCGTTGTACGAAGCATCCTCTAACACTTATCCAACAAACCCTGGGCATCCTCGCCATCTGCACCGCTGAATGTCGGAGGCAGAAGTCTACCAAACCTCTCCAACCTACGCTGCTCGTCCTCTGGCATGGCAGGAACTACATAGTCCTGAGCATTGCAACCGGCTGGGCTGGATATGCCCCCGGAGTCTGAAGTCCCTGCACGACCTGCTCAGGTGTGCGAGCGGCGGGAGTCTGAGTGCCTCCCCGGCCTGAGAAGTAGCTGCGACTGTAGTAACTGAGACCACCTGAGCTAGGCCAGTGCAAATTGATAGAATCTGAGCCAAGACCTCCTGAAGACCCGAAATCACAATGGGTACAGCTGGTGCCTGAGCTGGTGTTGCTGGAGCGTCCACAACTGGGACCTGATCCTGAACTGGGTGGTTGGTGGATCTGCAGGTGCTGCCCTAGTGGCTGTGCGGGACACACCTCTGCCCCTATCGCGACCACAACCGCGTCCTCGGCCTCTAGTGGCCATAACTGGTTGTACTGGTGGTCGTCCATCCTGACCGGTAGCGCATGTCCTCACCATCTGTGAGAGAATAGAATAACAAAAGTTTAGTACTCGGATTGACAAATTCACATGACAAGAATTTCAAGAATATGAAGTTTTCTAAAAGGTTCTGCAGCCGCTCGAGGATAAATACAGACGTCTCCGTACCGATCCGCGAGACTCTACTAAACCTTCTCATGTCACGTGAGACCTATGAAACCTAGGCTCTGATACCAACTTGTCACGACCCTAAATCCGAACCCGATCGTGATGGTGCCTCTCGTGAAGACAAGGCCAGCCGACACACTCCCAATTCATATTTAAGCAACTAAATAATATAACTAAGCCTAAATCATAATAGTAAATCCCTAAAATAAGGTAAATAATACAGTTTGCGGAAAAAGACATAGCCCGACATCGGGGTGTCACCAGTCATGAGCATCTATAATAGTACTCCAAGTCTGAAAGAGTCTACTCCACTAATACATAACTAATACAGAAGGAAATAAGATAGAGGGAGAAGCACCAGGCTGCGAATCGCCGGGCAGCTACCTAGTGTATCTCTAGAATCTGCTGGACAGCTCTCAACCCTCGCAAGCAGGACCTGGTGTGCCTGAATCTGCACACGGGGTGCAGGGAGTAAACTGAGTACTCCAACACAGTGAGTAATAATAATAAATGCAGACTGAGTAATAAGAAATCACGTAAAGGCACTTCAACAGGCTATAAAGAAGCAGTAAAAGCCAGTAAAAGCAATGAAACAGTGAAAATATGTAAAGTGATTGTAGTTCAGTTTAAATTTCTTCGGAATGCCTTTTTAACAGTTAAGCAAGTAAATGGAAGGCAATTAGGAAAGATAAACACATAAACAACCGCCCCTCGAGCACAATACCAATCGAATCAGCCCTAAGGGCAACACATGGAACAATACCGGCCCCTCAGGCTATATCTCACATCACAATGGGTACCCGCGCTCACTAGGGGTGTGCAGACTCCTGGAGGGGCCCCTTACGGCCCAAGCACAATATCAAGCCATCTCGTGGCATCATCACTAGGCTCTCGGCCTCATATCAACAAGCCACCTCGTGGTGTACAAATCTCAGGCCCACGACCTCATAATCATAATCAGTGTTTCCTCACAACATAGGCCATCGGCCTTACTCGGTTAGAGTCTCACAAGCCACTCGGGCAACAGTAAAATATAGTGCTCGGCCCAAAATATCATTTAAGTATTAACAGAGTAAACATGGCTGAGTTATGAAAAAGCAGAACATAGCATGACTGAGTTCAAGTATAAAGTAACAATAGTGAGGAAATATTAGTAAAAATCCTCTAAGGGTTGAAATAGTTGGCACGAGGCCCAAATATGGAATTCAGCCCAAAACATGATGATCAGAAACAGTTTTCAATCAAATACGTGGTAAAATAATCATTCGGGATGGAATAAGTCACATTCCCCAGCAGTACATGACCCCACGCTCGTCATCTAGCGTGTGCGTCACCTCGATATAGCACAATGATGTTCAATCCGGGGTTTCATACCCTCAGGACAACATTTACAATCATTACACCTATACCCGATCCAAATCTCTAGCTCACAATGCCTTTCCCCCCTTGAATTAGCCTCCGAATGCTCCAAATCTAACCAAAATTAGTGCAAAACCATCAAATATGCTAAGGGAACAAAGCCCACTCAAAAGAAATCAAATTACAACACAAGTCCCAAAATTGGCCAAACCCAACCTCCGGGCCCATGTCTCGAATTCCAATAAAAATTACATCAATGGGCTCCTTATCACTCCCCGAGTCCATTCTTACCAAAATCATCAAAATCAAACCACAAACAATCCCTCAAATCCCAAGTTCTAGGTCACCAATTACAAGCCCTAGTTCTTCAATATTAGGCTTAATTTCCACAATTAATCAGGTAGAATTCACATTAGAATCAAGTATTAAGTTCATGAATCTTACCTCCAAGTGTTTCCCCCTTGAATCCCTCTTCAATCCTCTTCAAAAAGCTCAAAAATCGCTCAAAAATGGTGGTAGTTTACCCTAAAATCGCGGACAAGATGACTATTTAAACATTCTGCCTAGGCCTCCAAACTTTCTTCGCGAACACGGTCAATTCCTCGCATTCGCGAAGCATAATCCAACTTTGACCGTTTTTTCCTCTTAAGCGAACGCGACCAGTCTCTCGCGAACACGATGGTTCCTCAGCCCAACCTTCGTGAACGTGCTCCCTTTCTCGCGAACGCGATGAATAAATTCCACCTGAACCCAGCTGCTCAACTTCCTCTACGCGAACGCGGCACAGCCTCGCGAACGCAAAGGCTAAATCCTCAGCCTCACCAGCTAACCCTTTGCAAACGTGAGGGCCTACTCGCAAACGCGAAGGCCATTTCTCTGCGACACTGAACAATAGTTTTCTACAACTCTCAACATCTAGGAATGATCCGATTCACCACCCGAAACTCACCCGAGGCCCCCGGGACCTCAACCAAACATGCCAACATATCCCATAACAGCATTCAAACTTGTTCCAACCTTCCGAACGCTCAAAACAATATCAAAACACCAAATTTGCATCGGATTCAAGCCTAAGAATCCCAAAATCTTCTAAATTCCGGTTTAGATAAAAAACCCAACCAAACCACGTCCGAATGAACTGAAATTTTTCACACGCATCCCAAATCATACAACGGAACTGCTTCAACTCCCGGAATTCCATTCCGACCCCTATAGCAAAATCTCACCTATCAATCGGAAAACACCAAAAATCCAATTTCGCCAATTCAAGCGTAAATCTACTCCGGATCTCCAAAACATATTCCGATCACGCTCCTAAGTCCCAAATCAACTCCCAAAACTATCCGAACCATCAGAACTCACATCTGAGCCCTCTAACACATAAGTCAATATCCGGTTGACTTTTCCAACTTAAGCTTCCTCAAAAGAGACTAAGTGTCTCAAACCTTCTCAAAATATTTCTGAACCCGAGCCAACAAAACCAATCATATATAGAACCAATAAACAAAGCAATAAGAAGCAGAAATAGGAGAAACGGAGCGGTAACTCATGAAACGACTGGCCAGGTCGTCACAGTACCACATGACCATAATAGAAAGGTGTGCAAAGTGTATTAAAAGTGAGTAGTATTTTAAGTAAATTCAGATAATTCTTAATTATGTGAATAATTGGGTAATTGGTTAATAAAAAATTAACTAATCAATTAAGAAATTAAGCGGCTAATGTTGGATAAGCCTAAATTTTTCCCCTCGTGACAGCAATATATAATTCTTGAGTGACTCTTGAATTCAAATTTGCAAGATGTCACAATTATAAAGGATTGGTGCCTAATCATTATTCCAATCCTTGAATGGTATGGCTCTAATACCTCACGTCAAAGAATCCTAAAAGCTCTTGAATTGTAACCTTTTCACGTCAAAAAATCCCAAAAGCCCTTGAATTGTAACCTTTTCACATCAAAAATCCCAAATGCTCTTGAATTGTATCATTTTCACATCAAAAAGCTTCAGAAAAATTCATTGATTGCAATAGCAATGTATTTCTTCAAAACGTTTCGTAGAGAAACCATTTTTACTATATAGCATTAGATTTTCTGATTCTAAGGGAATACAGTGCAATCTTTCTCAAGCATATTATACGGATTTTTCCTTACTCCAATCTTGCCGTCACGTGTTTTGTCACAATTAACGGGTGTTAGAGGGATTGTCAAGAGAATCGACTCAGGTACGTTAAGGCTATCCCTTCTTTGTTTTGGCATTATGTATATGACACAGATGTAATGATCAAATACACAGTTTCCATAAATGACTCTATTCATAGAAATACTAGAGATGTTTATGTTCTTGATTCCCTATGTGTCATAATATTCTATCATCTGTTCATGGGTCTCAGAGAATACGTAAGTTGAAAAAGTTTATTTCATGATATTAATCAAAGGCATAATGGTCTTATGACACTCCGAAAGATTTTATTGGCATACTTCTCATGCATTGCATTCATTTACATTGACCCATGACCAGATGGTGTTATATACGCGTATATGTATAAATATGTATATGGGATATGGAAAAAGGTTACGGCGTTATATACGCACCACCACCTGATCAGTTGTATACGTTGATGATTTGCGCACAGTGGCTGAAATGTGATAATGGGATGCCTTTAGAGGCTTGATGATGTTATAACACATATGCCTATGCATGGTATGATATTTATATGCATATTCATGACATTATAAAAATAAAATGATTCACAGACGTATGCAAACGTACATGTCGAGTCTTTTACTCCATGTTTCTCTCATGTCTATTATTTTACTGATTTTCATTCCTTACATACTTGGTACATTATTTGTACTGACATCCCTTTTGCCCGGGGACACTGCATTTCATGCGCGTAGGTCCCGATAGACAAGTCGAGAGCCCTCCAAGTAGACTATCATCTCAGCGGAAGATGTTGGTGCACTCCATTTGCTTCAGAGTTGCTTGTTTGGTTAGTGTGATTTAGACTTGTATTGTTTGGTATGGCAGGAATCTGTCCCGACCTTTATAAAAATATGTATTATTACAGGCTTGCATACAAATGTCATGTACGTAAAAGATTGTATGGCTTTTTTGGCCTATATTCAGGGTACGAATGCTTATTTGGTCTTAAAGGCCCATAGTTCTTATGTATAAGTTAGTATTACATGTTAGATTCTACCTATTTCACGGAAGCCTCTCAAGCTCAGTTATTTATGATAGTATGATACGAAAAGATACGTTGTGTTGGTACTCGGTTGAATAAGGTACCGGGTTCCCGTCATGGCCCATCGGTTTGGGTCATGACAAAAGTGGTATCAGAGTAGTTCTGTCCTAGGAAGTCTACAAGCCGTGTCTAGTAGAGTCTTGTTTATGGGTGTGTCGTGAACCACACTTATAAGTAGGAGGCTATAATGCATTTAGGACAGTCACTCTTCATCTTACTCTAGATCATGTGGTAGAGCTCAGTTGTAAGAACTCAATTTCCTTAACTCCATCTTATTTGTAATACAATGATATCTACATCCAGAATGACCGTTGGTAAGAGATATAGCTTCGGAAGAGTTGAGTCGGAGGAACTTAATTTTGCATCATGCTAATGATGGATAAATATGAGGTATTCAATAGATCATGTGCATACTAAGACGTGTAAGCCTCTTTATAAGGAACCTTAAGTCAAGGATATCAGCCACTCCTATGGTGAAAGGCAATGAGAGATAAAAGACATATACAAGTTTCAACAAGTAAAAAAAGCAAGATGAAGAAGGGTAGGAGGTGCCAAGTTAATGAAGAATTATCAGTATTCACAATTCAGGCAGAGGAATATAAGCCTTTTGAGTTACCTTCAACAATAACAGAGGTATGTACAATTGGCCACACTGATCTAAGTTATGCCATATGGGAGCTAACAGAAGTAGTATAAGAAAAAGGACGGATATCAGGATGCGGCTAGGGTTAGAGTAACCCAAAATGTTGGGTAGATTATTAGCGATTAGCGAACATTTTCGAAGGATATTAAAAAGGAGGTAATAATTCTCTTTGTGAAATGCAAAAAAATGTCTTGTCGAAGTTTCCGGAATAAAGTGATTAACAGAAATATTAGCAAGAAATGAGAAGAGAATTAATGGAGTATTATGAGTAAGACGTGATACATAGATGACAATGGTAGATAAAAAAAATGACAATATTTTTTTTGGTTAAAATAAATTTTTAATTTCACCAAGTAATGACTTTACATGCATCTAACTCATTTGGACTATTGAGTTAGTTTCTAGATATTTACAACCATTTCTATACTTGCCTAGATTGAGTACCAATTCAACCTATCTAATACACTTTTCCATTTACAATTATTTTGACCTTTAATATGTAACTGTATAGCTATATCTCTTGTTCTCTGTCTGACTTCTTGCTTCTTCAATTGAAACCTTCTCGCATTTCTTTCACCCCATATATGATAGACTGTAGCTACAAAGAGGAAACCCAATATGTGTGTCCATGGTCTAGTGCTAACTTTGTTTGCCACCCATTGCACTTCTTCCTACCAGTTCCATATCCTTCTCTGTATGCCTAGCCAGCTCAATATAGATTTCCACATATGTTGTGAGTAAGTACATTCAAATAACATATGCTCCAATGTTTCATCTCTTCCAGTTGTGCACAGTACACATCTTTTGTCAACTTGGATTCCCCATTTCTCTAGCCTGTCAACAGTAGCCAATCTATTTTGTATTTCTAGCCATAGGATAAACTGATGCCTGGGAATAATGCTTTGGATCAGTACTGCTTTCTTCCATTCTACTTTCTGAAATTGTGGAGTAAAGAATTTGTATGCTTTCTTTATGCTGAACTTCCATTGTGATTCACAGCTTCTTAGGTTTGTTGCAGGATCCGCATAATTCTCTAACCATTTTCTTGCCTCCAATATTTTCCTAACTAGCCAGCTTGCTTGTTTAGGAATAGGGAAATCTGATATAGTCTCCTGCTTTATGTAAAAGCAGTGAATCCATTTCACCCATAGACTGTCTTTCTTCTGCTTGACAGCCCATAACAATTTGCAAATTGCTGACTTATTCCGTCTGTAGAAGACTATTATGTTCAGGCCTCCAGCTACTCTAGGCATGCATAGTTTCTCCCAAGCCACTAGAGCTTTTCTAGACACCTTATTTGTACCTGTCCAAAGAAATGTTCTACATATACTAGTCACCATATTTATGACCTTCTTAGGCAGCAAGAAGATCTGATCCCAATAAGTCTGCATCTCGAACATGATACTTTTTATTAGTTGCAACATTCCACTATATGATAATAGTTTGGTTGACCAGCATCTAACTCTTGTAATCATCTTCTGTACTAGGGGTAGACACTGATGAACTGTAATCTTCCTTGAAGATAGAGGGACACCTAGGTATCTGAATAGAATTTCACCAGTAGCAAAGCCCATATCTTGTATAATCTGGTGTTTGAATTCATTAGGTACCCCTTCTATATACAATAAACTCTTCTCCATATTGGCTTTAAGCCCGGACACTTCAGATAAATGATTAAAATCCTACAACATCAACTGGATTGAAATTTTGTCTGCCCTGCAATATAATAGCAGATCATCTGCAAAACATATATGATTTAGGTTGAGCTTTGAACATCTGGGGTGATAGTTAAAATCAGGATCAGTATTCAACTTCTTCAAGCTTCTGTTCAAGTACTCCATTGCCAATACAAACAGGTAGGGTGACATTGGGTCCCCCTGCCTGAGCCCTTTTTTTGCTTGGAATCTGGTAGTCAGTCCTCCATTGATCAACAAGGCATAACTGACAGTTGAAACACAAGTCATTATCCAATTTACCATCTTCACAGGAAAACCAAATTCAAGCAACATCATCTGTAAAAAATTCCACTCCACTGAATCACAGGCTTTCCTAATGTCAATCTTTACCATACATCTAGGAGAAACCCCCTTTCTATAATATTCTTTCACCAATTCATGAGCTACTATGACATTGTCTAGTATACTCCTTCCTTCAATAAAAGCTGACTGAGATGGACCTACTATCATATCCACCACTGTCTTCAACCTTTCAGTTAGTATTTTAGAAATAGTCTTGTATATAGTTCAACAACAAGCTATTGGTCTAAAATCTTTAACCAAGGCGGGAGCTAGAACTTTAGGAACTAGGGTTGTAGTAGTACAGTTAATTTCTTTCAAAATCTGGACATTCTCAAAGAATTGCATAACTGCTATTATTATGTCTTCCCCAATAATCTTCCAGTTTGCTTTAAAGAACTCAACTGGGAAGCCATCAATTCCTGGAGCTTTATCATTGGGAAGTTTTGGAAAAATTTGACTTACCTCCTCTCTAGTAATAGGCTTAATCAAAACTTTCTATTGCTCAATAGTTAAGCATGGGCCATTCCTTACAACAGTTGTATTAATACAAGGCAATTCCTCAGCAGCAGTACTAAATAACTTTCTAAAGAACTGAAGAAATTCTTGCTCGATAAGTTTTGGATCAGTGATTAGAACTCCTTGTTCATTCTGTATAGAAGAGATTCTGTTCCTTGCCTGTCTAGCTTTCATATGAGCATGAAAGAATCTGGTATTTGAGTCCCCTGAGAAAATCCATGTAGCTCTAGATTTCTGTTGAAGAACTCTTTCATGAATAGTTCCCCATTTGTCCATCTCTACTAGTATCTCTTTCTCTTCATTGATCAGGCTACTGTTAAACAAATCTTGTGCTAATTTGTCTTGAATTTCCCCTAACTTTTGCTTCAAATTCATTATCCTGCCTTCTAATGATGAGTATTCTTTATTCAGCTGTTTAGTCTCTGCTTCCACCAGCTTCAACTTCTGCCACACTTCATACATACAATGCCCCTCAATATTCTGTTGCCACACATTCTAAACAATTGCCTTGAAAGCATCCTGTTGTAGTAGGACATTTAGCAGTCTAAATGGCTTCTAAATGTATTATTTAGCTATCATAGTGATAATCACAATGGGAGAGTGATCTGAACACTCAGGATTCAGATAGTTGGCCTCAATACTACCATAAGTTTGTAACCATTCAACATTACCAAACACCCAATCAATATGACTGTATATTCTTTCATTCTCATCTTTTTTGTTGCACCAGGAAAACTGCCACCCTTTTCTATTCATCTGTCCCACTCCCAAATCTGTGATGCAATTCTGAAAGTCCACAGTCTGAGCAGGATGAACTGGTACTCCATTCATTTTATTATCACTAGACAATATAGTATTAAAGTCTCCCAATAGTATCCAAGGTCCCTTTATAGAACCTTTAATGTTCCTTAATTGATGCCACAATGGTTTTCTCCCTGCAATTGTATGGTAACCATACACATATGTCAATTCACAATTGAATTGAGATTGTCTATCTTCAATAAAACAGTGAATCAACTGTGCAGTACTATATCTAATATTCACAGAAACTGAAGCTTTCCTCCATCCAACCCATATTCTTTCATTAGGAGCATGAGTATAGTCTGTATAGAACTCCCAATCATTTCAAAACTTTCTAATAAATTTTACAGCTTTATGTTGTTTAACTCTAGTCTCAAGGCAACCAATCAAATCTATCTTTTTTTCCAAGCAAAAAGTCCTTGAATTCTTTTTGCTTGTGGGCTTTATTAAGCCCTCTAATATTCCAAGAACAAAAAATCATGGAGGATGTTTCTTAGCAAGTCTCTGACTTACTCTCCTTTCAACTGCTTCTTCATAACATCTCAAGGCTGAGTATTGCTTGATCCCCAGGGTTTCCTCTGAATCACTATCCAAATCTTCCTCCTGGTGACACTGATCCTCATGCTGATTTCCCTGCCTTTGTCCTTGAAACTCTACTACCTGCTTTCCACTTCTTTGAACTTTTACTTTGGAAGGGACACTATGATCTTCCTCAATAGCAATAGAGTTGTGTGGCTTTGGTTTGGTCCTTTGCTGGCTTCTGCTTCAATTTATTCTTTGAACTTTCTCCTTTGCTGGCTTCTGCTTCAATTTATTCTGCTCTTTCTGCAGGGCATTTTGTTCCTGCTGATCCTCTTTTCCACAACTTTCAGTGAAATGCCCAAAGTGTGCACAGTTTTGACAGAATCTAGGCTTCCATTCATAGTCTATATCTTGCTGCCATATGGTTCCATGAGATTTATCAATAGTTATCACCTCTGGAAATTGCTGAGTTATGTCCATCTCAATGAGAACTCTAGCATATGATATCCTATCTCCTGTTGCTGTCAATTTATCAGTACATATTGGCCGACCTAGATAGCTAGCCAATGTGCCCAAATTCTCCTCAGTCCAGCCTTGAAGAGGTAGCTTAGGGAATGATACCTACAGTGGAACAAGTCGCAAAGGCTCCTTGTTCATTTTGAAATCTGGTATCCATTCCTTTAAGATCATCGCCTACTATTGAATGTATATGGTCCATTTTGAAGCAATAAGTTCTTATCATCCTCCGATTCAAATTTGAATATGAAGTATCCATCATCATGAAGGAATACACTGGGAGTTGACACAAATTGCCAAACTCCATACACAAATTGTAGCATCTCTTTAAAACTAGGCATACCTCTTAATACATAGAGAATCAAAGCATTTCTCCAATTTCTACTTGTTTCTCCATCTCGATCTCATTTAATTGCACTACTTTAACTCCATTTTTAATGGCTGGAGGGAAAAACTTCAATTTCATACCTAGATGTTGAGCGCGATTGTTTTTCACCACATCCGCCATAGTAGGACCTTCAGCTTCAGAGTTTCCTTTGATCGGACCTTCAGCTTCAGAGTTTCCTTTGATCGGACTTGGTACAGCTTGCTTCTCAAGGAAATTCAGTCTTTGAGCAGTAGCATTAGTTGATTCCTCCTTCTGTAACATCACCGACATCGTTATTTCCTGTTGCATGCAGCTTGATGCTTCTCTAGTCGTTACCCAATTCTCAGTTGCAGTGGTTCCATAGCTTGAGGGACCCCTGACTGTGGAGTAATGACCCTCATATCACCATCTACCTTCATCGTAGTGGTCGGAGCTTTGCCTTCCCGCCGTTCCTGGCGCGGCATCGTTGATAGAGCACGTTAGCAAACCTCTACTTAACCTGCGCCTTCAGAGCAAACGTAACCTACTTCGGAAATTGGCTTTTAAAATTAAAAAAGCCAATTAAAACAAAGCATTGCGATGGTCCCTGCGGATGTTTACGCAATGTGATTTCAGCCCAGTGCTCTGAATGTCAAAGTGAAAAATGACGATATTACAGAGCCTATAGTCAAGTGAAGGGAAATACAAGAGTTGGCAGGCCTTGAGACGATAAAAGAGTATAGGCCATAATGTCATATCGTCACTTTCAGAAATAAGTTCGTGATTCTAACACGACTACCAGAAGAAAAATGTTAGACCTCAGAATAATAGCAATCAGTATGGGCTGGTGAACAAGATAAACTAAACATGAATTAAGGGCTGAGTGATTGTATGGCCTTGTCGGCCTACGTTCAGGGTACGAGTGGTTATTTTGGTCTTAGAAGCCCATATGTCTTATGTATAAGTTAGTATTACATGTTATAATCTACCTATTTTACGGCAGCCTCTCCGGCCCCGTTATCTATGATAATATGATACGAAAAGATACGTTGTGTTGGTACTCGATTGAATAAGGTACCGGGTGCCCGTCGCGGCCCATCGGTATGGGTCATGGCAATATATATATATATATATCATAGAGTGAACACATCCCAATCGAGGAAAAACACAAGAACAAATGCAGATGTATGTTCACAACATACGTGTATTCTTATATCAGAGGCAAGTTTAGTATAAATCTCAAGATTTGCTCATCATGTTTAACATAAGGTACCAATAGCTTCAATATTTCTCTAGCATGGTTTATTGTGCTCACGTAGTAGATTAATTAAATAATACATAGAATCAAGTAAAACACACAACCAAACCAGGCATAGAGTAAGCTAGAATCTAACATGAGCATGAATATCCATGACGCTCATCACCTCATATATACATCACCCCCGCATGTTAAAAAAATACCAATTATTATAAAAAAATTCCTCAACCAAAGTTAGGGAAGATACTTACCTAAAACAAGCCAAATCGATATTGTAAAAATTCATTCCCCACGAATCGATCTTTGAACGACTCGAATCTAGCCCAAAAATAACTCAATATCATTAAATGAAGCCATAGTAATCAAATCCAAGCGGTAAAGGTTGAATTTTTAATCAAATACTCAAAGTCGACCAAAAAGTCAACTCAAGCCCGCATACCGTAACTTGAACTAATTCACAAATACCCATTCCAGTACGAGTCCAAATATATAAGTTTCATCCAAATTCGATTCTGACTCGGTGTTTAAAGCCCATTAATTCACTTTAGAAATATTTTGTCAAAACCCCCAAATTTCTCTTTTAGATTCATCATTTAAATTCAAAATCAGAGATATAATCATGAATAATAATCAAATTCGAATTAAGAACACTTATCCAATCCAAGTGGGTTAAAAATGCCTAAAAATTGCCTCCCTATCCCAAAATATGATAAAAATACCAAATTTCGAATGTAAACTTCTGCCTAGCTAACTTTGCTTCTGCGGTCCATTTAGCGCTTTTACGATGCAACATCTGCGGAAAACCCTCGTTGACGTGGAAGCCACTTAAATCCCCAAGTTTTTCTTCTGCGGAACAAACTTCGCATCTGCGGAGCCGCTTCTGCAGGCACCTGTCCGCTTCTGCGTACTCGCAGATGCACTACCTCTTCACATCTACGCAAAATACTAGGCTCAACAAATCTTGCTTCTGCCAATCTAAGACCACTTCTCCGGCCTCGTATTCGAGAACACCATACCAAAACTGCCTTCAAACTTCAAAATAATCAAAAACTCACACGAGCCCCGTGGGACCCTGTCCAATCATACCAACAAGTCACAAATATAACACGGACGTACTCGAGGCCTCAAACCAATCTCTTATGTTCATAGTGAATACATCAATCAACTCGGAATGAAACCAAAGTTCGGATACAAGTTCCAAATGACAAAACGAAACTATTCCAGCTTTCGAAACAATAATCTGAACCCGGTATCATCAAAGTCAATTCCCAGTCATAACTTATGAACTTTCTAAACTATCAAATTGCCAACATTCACATAAATAGAGCCAAAACCTTCTAGGATGATCCAAATACGAAACCAGACATACGCCTAACTCCAAAATCACCACACGAACCTATGGAACCATCAAAGCGCGAATCCGAGGTCGTAAACTCGCAAGACTAACCTTTGTCAACTCTTCCAGTTTAAAGCTTCTAAATTGAGAATTACTCTTCCGGATCAATCCCGAACTTCCCAAAAATCAAAAAATCTTGCACGGAAGTCGTAACTTATCATATGGAGCTACTCAAGAACTCAAATCGTTGAGCGGAGTATTATCGCTCAAAACGATCGGTCAGGTCGTTACAGAATTAGACTAAGTTTTTTTTAGGTTGCTAGAGTTTACTTCGGCTAAAAAACAGTTTTTTTAGGTTGCTAGAGTTTACTTCGGCTAAAAAACAAGTATGCTTCTATGTAGCAAAAAGCGACTCGTATTACAATCCAGTTGACATCATAGGCCTATATATGGACCGTTTAGTAGCATTCCTAATTGTAAGGTACAAGCTATTCAACTACATCCGATTAATTTTACATTTATATAAGTTGCATTAATAATTATCATGTGCACCATATAATAGGAGACTCAAAAGTGTAACAGGAGTAGTGAAGTACATGATCAATCTATTACAATAATCATTTTTTTTTTTAGATTTCGAATCAAATAAATTTGAGAATTGGTAACAGTGATAGTTGTGGAGTTCGTTGGAGTCAACATACTTATTTGTAAGCATGTGCACAAATTTTTTGTCTCTTATATATGGATCAAATTTACTATATGTTCATATTTCAAAATTCATTGTCTTCTCTTATGATAGTGCTGACAATTTGACTAGATTGAGGATTAATTAAAAGATAGAAAATACTATATGACCCTTTATTAAACCATTCATTCGCTTTGTCAAGTGGCTCTTGATCAAATTAATGGGCCTTTTGATGATAGGCTATAATTGTGTATTTTAGTCAATTATTACACTCTAATTTACTGCACTTTAATTGAGTTTGAGCTTTAATCGCTAGTGTTTTGCACTAATGGTGTGTTTTATGCCTTGTAGGAGTGATTCCGAGCTAGGTAGATGTTATGGAATGAATTCGAGTGATTTGGAGCTTTAAAGTTTGAGTAAAAGTTCAAGGAATTAAGCCGGGATCGTGTTTGGGGGTCAACGGATGATAGTTAGAGCGAACGAAGACTCAAGTAGGTATATTGAGCATTGTCTAGCAAAATAGATATAACGTTTCGCTCAGAACTCCATTTGTGCTCCACAATATATGGTTGGAAAGCTAACTAAAAGGGCTACAACTTTAATGTTTTACGTTTTTCCAAATTCGAAACGGAACAGGGTGAAACATGCACGTCAATAGCGCGATCGCGCTCAGGTCGCGCTCGTCAGGCAGAACACTAGGCCACTAGCGCGACCACTAGCGCGATCGCGCTAGTCAAACCCGGGAAAAATGTCCCTTTTCACATTGGAGAAGGTATAATTGTTTGGGCCCAACCCTACTTGGTATATATACATGGGAAAACGGTATTTTGAGGAGGAGGACGTTTTTTAGAGGCAAACACAAGCACAGAGCCGCCGTGGAGGCCGGGTTTCATCTTTTCTTCCACCAACTTAGTCTTTTTATGTTACTTTGTATGATTTTTTGTTTTGCTACCATGTCTATGTGGAGCTAAACTTCATGTTCTAGGGTTGTGGTTCTTTCATGACTATTGTTATTCGGATATTAATTTTGATTTCTTAGTTTATTATATTGGCTTATTTATTCAATCCTACACTTAATTATTTGATTGCTTGATCACCAATTGAATACTATCTACTAATCTAGAGTTGAACTCAAAAGTGGGAATTCTAGATTGCGTATAGGATTGAGTAGAGCAAGTTCTTGAACCTGGGCATCGGGGAACGGATTCGCAAATAGGATAGACATATACCTAATTGCTTTGCTTGGTTGAAATACAGGAATTATAAATGCGCTCTTGTTGATTCTAACTCCATAGACATATAGGTGTTAGGTTAGCTTAAATAGGCAAGTAAGAACTCCACAGATTCTTATGAGCAATATTAACCCTGTCAACCAATAAACTCGATAAATTAGTTAGTCAATTCAATTGAAGAATACAATAGGAATGTTAGATAGCCCATAACCCTAGATCGTTTTCATTACATTGATATCATAAAAATCTGCTAATTCTCTGTCCAAAGTTCATTATTTGTTTTTATTTATTTTAATTAGTTTAGAATCAAATACTTCTAGGTTTAATTCTTGAATAGATAATTAGGATAGTCTAATTTAGTTAATAGTTAATCACAAGTCCTCGTGGGTTCGACATCCGACTTTTAGTCACTTTATTACTTGACGATCGCGTATACTTGTGTGTGCGTTGGGGAGCAACAAGTTTTTGGCGCCGTTGCCGGGAACTTAGAAATTAACTAGTCTACTAGGTTAGATTTTTACCTTTTTTCTATTCAAGTTTCTTTTTATTTTTATCTTAGTTTAATATCTTATTATCTTTGTTGACATGGCTTCTTGGAATGAGAATTGGTCGAGTATTGGTTATTCTTATTATGATGATCCTTGTCCATACTGTGTAGGACCTCACTGGTGGAAAAATTATCAGAATGTTCCCGGGAGCGAGTCGTGCGCACAATCTCAATCTTTTGAGTGGAAAATTTGTCATATATGTGGTGGCCAAGATGGCCATTGGGATGGTTGTCCTAATTCTTATTATCATTCTTAGAGCTCTTATTATGATCTTTCTTATAATGTTTGTGAGTTTGATAGGGGCAATGAAGTACAAGATATGAAACGTGATGCATATTTTAGGGATATTCTGAGGCAAGTAGCAGAGCAACATGATGAACTTAGAAAAGATATGAAAAGAATGAGGGCAACAATCACAAGAATGAAGGCCGGTATGGAAGAATTAAATGAAGAGAGCGAGCACCAACAAGAGAAAAATTTTGAAAATGAGGAGATTTTGAGTCAAACATGGCTGGTGGAACAAGCTGAAAGATTGGAAATATATGAGGCTCAACGTGAGAAAATTACAGATGGGATACAAGACCTAGTATACGGAAGAGCTAAACTGGGACAAGAGATTGAAAAATTTGGCACTGCTATTCACGACTTTGATGCAGATATGAGTGAAAAGGTTGATGCATGTAACACCCAACAATTTAGTGATAAGTTGTGTGAAGCTGAAAAAGATCTTCTAGACCAAATTGAGGAGCTAAAACGAGAATACCAATTATTAGACCAAAATATTATTAATGATGCCAAGGTTGACGAAGAGTGCAAAATTGAGGATGTCTAAAATAATACAATTTTGGAGTTAGAGCGTATTGGACCTTATTCTAAACATTTTTCAACATTGTGTTTGGTTGGTGACATGAGAATTGATCCATTCGAGCATATAGAGGAGTCAATGGATGAAGAACAAAGTGTTTATATTCTGAAATTTGCGATGCCAAGGAGACAAAACGGTATTCCTCACTTAAGGGCCAAGAAGTGCAAGATGCAATATCTATTGCTTGGTTCCTTTATTTTCACACCACCGCCTCATGAACGTGATAGAAAAATTGATGCAAAATTGGGGGCGCAATTTATATCTTCAAAGTGGAAGGAAAAGTGGTGAAAGTGAAGGCGTCGTGCCGCGACGTTAAATCAAGCGCTTGTTGGGAGGCAGCCCAATTCTATTTTTTTCTTTTTTTTTTTTGTTTATTTTTTATATTTTATTGTGTTACATATTTTTATTGTATTATTTTTTTTGTAGTATTATTTTTGTATTTTGTAGGAGTAACAGCATGCAGTCAAATCCAATAGGCGAGTGCAAAAGCGAGCATGTGTTTGAAACTGAGTGTGAGGTACCCGCACAAGGGATCATACGTGGGAGAAGTCTGAGTATCCCGTGAGCTGCTAATTCTTCGGCCTTTGGCCTACCAGGGAGTCTCTTTTACCCTCTTATTATTTATAGTGTGCATTGAGGACATTGCACAATTTTAAGTGTGGGGAGATGAGATTGTCTGAGTGACTTTCTATGCTATTTTAGTTGTGTTAGTTTAATAGAATAAATTTTTTTTAGAAAAACGAAAAAAAAATTAGACTTTTCCCGACGATGGATCTCCTAGACAGTTTTCTTGAGGGATGTAACTCTAAAGAGAAAGGACAAAAAGATTTTCTTTGTAGGTAGTGTAGCAATTCCCCCTTGGTTTTTCTTTGTGTCGCGGTTCTTTTCCAAGGGTTTTGTTTGAACCGGGTGTAGGTAGTTCTTTTTTTTTAGGAGAGAAACCATGGTGCTATGTTTTGAATTGAAGCAATATCTTGACTTTGTCATGCCTTGAGAATAGTGAGTACTTTGGTTGTAACGCTTAGGCTCAATTTTTGACTCTTGTATAAGTACCTTAAATTGTATGATCTTAACTTTGCTTAACTACTTTGACTAGAGTGTCTTGATGAGTCCAATCTTGAGTGAGTTATGTGCCATGTGTGTGTAAGGTTTTGGGTTCTTTTGTGCATTGCATTTGATGTCTAGAACTTGCACCGTGTGTTTGCAAAGCGAAATAGTAGTTTTGTTCAGTCTTGGAAGTGATATAGGCGTTTCTTTGTTGAGCCATATAAATATTTACCCGCCTAATTGTTATGTATCATAGTTAACCCCTTTGAGCTTGTAATCCCGTTTCTTTGGCAACCACATTACAAGCCTTACTCATTTGTTTGAATTAACCATTTATTTGAACTTTTTCACCTCTCATGAGCACTTGAATTGTTATGAACTTTGTAAAAGTTAAAATGTGGGGTGGTTGGTTTGGCTTTTGAGTGGAACTAATGAAATAAAGAGAAAGGTGCAGTGTTTTGAAAAAAAGTAAGAGCCACTTGAATTGAACAAGAAAAAAAAAGAAAAGAAAAGATAGTTGTATTGCTGTGAAAAATATTCTGTGATAGTGGTGACTCTTGATATAATTGTGCTTAAAGAAGTGGGGAGTTAATATATATTGATGTGAGGTGGAGTTATGGTTTGACATAAGTATGGAGTTTTGAATGTTAAAGTATATGTATTAAAGTGCTTAGGGTGGTGTAGTCACTCTTATATCTAAATGTATCCTACCCGTCCCTCAGCCTACATTACAACCAAATAAAGTCCTACTTGATCCTAGACTAAATGAGCTCGATTAGTAGAGTAGTACACTACGGGCAAGCCTATGGTGCATCTTTTGTGGCATATGAATGTTATTTCTGAGAGTGAGTGAATTCTTTCTATCTTGAGTTCCTAAGTGTTCTTAAATTTTATTGTGTAGGACAACTCTCGTTGGTTGTGTGATTCATGAAGGAAAGGTAATGTCATTGACCTCTATGTTAGAGTAAGTGGCTGAGTTGCAAATAATGCGTGGTACTTGTGAGTCAAAACTTGAGGTGAAGATGTTACACTCTTGTGCTTAGTCTATTTTAAATATTCTTGGAGTGATAAGTTAGGAGAATGTTTAAAAAGGTCGTGTCTTTATAATGTGTAGTTTGATGTAGTTTGATTGCTCGAGGACGAAAAATGATTTAAGTGTGGGGTGTTGATGATACTATAATATTGTATTTTAGTCGATTATTACACACTAATTTACTATACTTTAATTGAGTTTGAGCTTTAATCGCTAGTGTTTTGCACTAATGGTATGTTTTATGCCTTGTAGGAGTGATTCCGAGCTATGTAGATGTTATAGAATGAATTCGAGTGATTTGGAGATTAAAAGTTTGAGTAAAAGTTCAAGGAATTTCTGGGATCGTGTTTGGGGGTCAACAGATGATAGTTAGAGCGAACGAAGACTCCAGTAGGCATATTGTGCACTGTCTAGTAAAATAGATATAACTTTTTGCTCAGAACTCCATTTGGACTTTACAATATATGGTTGGAAAGATAACTCAATGGGCTACAACTTTCATGTTTTACGCATTTCCAAATTCGAAATGGAACAGGGTGAAACATGCACGTCAATAGCGCGATTGCGCTCAAGTCGCGCTCGTCAGGCAGAACACTGGGCCACTAGCGCGATCGCGCTAGTCAAACCCGGGAAAAATGTCCTTTGTTCATATTGGAGAAGGTATAATTGTTTGAGTCCAAACCTACTTGGTATATATAAATGGAAAAACGGTATTTTGAGGAGGAGGACGTTTTTGAGAGGAAAACAGAAGCACAGAGCCGGCGTGGAGGCCGGGTTTCATCTTTTCTTCCACCAACTTAGTCTTTTTATGTTTCTTTGTATGATTTTTTGTTTTTCTAGCATGTCTATGTGGAGCTAAACTTCATGTTCTAGGGTTGTGGTTCTTTCATGACTATTGTTATTCAGATATTAATTTTGATTTCTTAGTTTATTATATTGGTTTATTTATTCATTCCTGCACTTAATTATTTGATTGCTTGATCACCAATTGAATACTATCTATGAATCTAGAGTTGAACTCGAAAGTGGGAATTCTAGATTGCATATAGGATTGAGTAGAGCTAGTTCTTGAACCTGGGCATCGGGGAACGGATTCGCAATTAGGATAGACATATACCTAATTGCCTTGCCTGGTTGAAATACAGGAATTATAAATGCGTTCTTGTTGATTCTAACTCTATAGACATATAGGCGTTAGGTTAGCTTGAATAGGCGAGTAAGAACTCGACAGATTCTTATGAGCAATATTAACCCTGTCAACCAATAAACTCGATAAATTAGTCAGTCAATTCAATTGAAGAATACAATAGGAATGTTAGATAGCCCATAACCCTAGATCGTTTTCATTACATTGATATCATAAAAATCTGCTCGTTCTCTGTCCAAAGTTTATTATTTGTTTTTATTTATTTTAATTCGTTTAGAATCAAATACTTCTAGGTTTAATTCTTGTATAGATAATTAGGATAGTCTAATTTAGTTAATAGTTAATCACAAGTCCTCGTGGGTTCGACATCCGACTTTTAATCACTTTATTACTTGACGATGGCGTATACTTGCGTGTGCGTTTGGGAGCAACACCTTTCTTTGATTCTTGTTGTACTTATTAGAACTCTGAAGTGAAACGAAATTGCTATATTGGAAAATCCTTCCAAACCACAAAACTCCGGATGCTTGGTTCGTTTGTAATTATGTTTGAAGTAGCATTTAAATGAGATGGTAGATCCCACATAACAAGGCGGTAAAGCTGTTACTTTATATAGAAACATCATTCTCTAAAATTAGATCGCAAAGAACTACATGATGAAGAAATATCCTGAAGATGTGGTTATGTATATACTTTTGAAGCTTCCAGTAAAATTTCTGTTGCGATTCAAATGCGTCTCTAGAACATGTTATACTCTCATACAATCCTCCATTTTCATCAAGCTTCATCTCAACCGCACAACTTTGAAAGATAATTACATTCTCCTCAAGCGCTCCTTCAAAGAAGATAGTGAAAAATATAAAGCTATCCTTTCTTTTCTTTCTTTCTATACTTCTAGGTTTAATGTTCCCAAGGGATTCCATCGTTCCATTGAATGTGGTGGGTTTGGTTTCGATTCCGTTGTTAATGATTTCAAATTTTTTACAATATCTGAAGTTATAACGGAAGATATTGTTTCGGCATGAGCACCGAAATTTTTCGTTATATGCAAGCGCCTCATACTCGTTTATTTTCAAACGGAACATTACTTCACAGATTCCTCCTCTTTAATGAGTCTCTAAGCTTCATATGCTACCCATGGATAGGGCCTATGATTGATCCAACAAAAGATTTCATCGACATCTGGATAATGAAAGAGTATAATGTTTATGAGTCTTGGATAAAGAAATACACAATTAGAATTCTTCCTATTGAATCCCCATTAGCCCTGTGGAATGATTTTTTATTGCTTTGTCAAGGGAAAAATGGGTATTTGATGTCATATGATCTTAACTCCGATGAATCAAGGAATTGAATTTACACGGCTGTCTGCAAAGTACGCGAGCTATAATTTACAAAGCAAGCTTGACTCCAATTCCAAGAGGAAGCCAAACTAACATGTAGAGAAGGTACTACTCTCTCAACTTTAACGTGATAAATTAAAACATACTAACATTCAACAACTTTTTCATCGTGAAGATCTTAACAATAATTTTTCGTTAGTAGCTTGATCACTGAGTTACTTTGTTTATGGCAAATGCACACCTTTCGAAGTATTATGTCATTTTGCTGGAAACTTAGTAAGATAGAGCTTTCCTTTCTAATTACTTTCACTGAAGTATAGACAATTCTATGTTTACTTTAAGTATATTTTCTATCGACAAATTAACGCTTTTATTTTGGTAAGTTGTGTGGGGTCACTAAATAAGTGAAATAGAAAAAGAAAGAGAAAAACTATGATTGGAGGAAATAGGAGGCAATGGTAGGCGGCAACAACAATTTATAAAACCAATTTGCTAGTTGGTTTTCTAGTTAACCACTATATGCAAATTGCACATTTGCAAGTTGAAGAAATCAATCTTCAGATTGGTTGGAGAGGGCGGCAACATACCTATAAATTAAAGTGTTTTTTACAGTTTCAAACTGTACACGGTTAAAATCGGAGAATCCGATTTTATGATCGATATGACGTTCAACGTCCCAGAAGGCTCGAGGTCCATCTTGAGGTTTGACCCTGAGGGTTCCCCTATGCTCGATCTCGGGGCAGCATAAATTGATTAGTGTTGTCATGGACAAGTGGGAAATTTCCAAGGCGTGCGATCAAATCTGACAACGCCTGCAAGAATAGTACAAGTCCGTACCGGACCTTTATGTAGTTGTACCAGCTACTTTTCTATGTAATATAATTATACATGTACCATGTTGAGATTCCTCTTCTTATATAAAGGGGAACTTTGTCATTTCTTGCACACATGATATTCAATACAAGAACAAAAACATTCTCTGCTCTCTAACTTAAACACTCTCCATTGTCTTTTCTTTGATTTATTGATTATATTTATTGCGTTTCATTGATCGTTCTTCATTTATTACTCATCATAGATCATAAAGAGCCATTATTGAGGCCCTTGGAACTGTTAGATCTTCATTGGTCAGTCCTAGTCAAGCACTCTAGCTCGACCTCGAGGCTAGAACAGGCCAGCTCGAGGCCCCGATTCGCGACCGACGGTTTGAATAATAATACTGCCTCTTATTCTAAGGGTGTATTGTGGGCGGGCCCAGCCCGGGCTCGCGTGACCACGGGCCAAACGGGCCTAACAGCCCAGTTCAAACGGGTCGGTCTCAAACGGTCTTTAAGGCCCACAGTGGGCCGGTCCTCTATAAATAGCCCGCGAGCCTGGGACCGTTTAGCCCGGGACCAGCAGGCGGGCCTGGGCCGGTTCAACCGGGCCTAACGGGCCAAACAGGCCCAAAGGCTATTTTTTTAAATTGTTTTTTTTAATTGGCCAACGGTTTTATATTTAAAAACTAGCCATCGGCCAGCCAAATTAGTTGTTTGGCATTTTAAAAAATAGCCATTTGGCCCCCAAACTTTGTTTTAACCCCAAACTTTTTATAATTATATTTTTCCCTATTCTCAACTATTAATACCCTCTGATTCTTTCATTTTTACTCACAAATTCGTCAATCTCTCTCTAATTTTCTTCTATAATTGCTTATTTTATTATTGCAATTTTGTGAAAATTTGTGAAGTTGGTGAATTGAAGTATTCAAGTCTTCAAGTCTTCAACGATATTCAATTTTCAAGAAGTTGTTCGTCAATTCGGTAAACTCATTCCAACTCTTAAGTTTTAATATTATAATTTTGTTTGTTTTAGTTTGTATAATTATAATTAATATGGACTTTTCTTTGAAAAAAACCTTTGGTGGTAAGGGTAAGGGAATATCTACAATTGGTGAATCTAGCGCCAAGCTACTACTCCTCCCCCCGGGCTCCCCCGATCCAGACCTGTTACCCGTCCTCCCCCCACCTTTTATTCTTGATAGTGATAACCCATGTTTTCAATTTACTGATAGTCAATTTGTCCATGATGTTGCACCAGGTCAACAATTAAATAATGAATATATGAATGCTCTTTATCCTAATGCAACTATCGATGAAATTGATGAGGAAAATGATGATTTAGATGAAACACAACCGGATTTAGAATATACACCTACTAGTCATGTTGTTAACCCAACTGATAATAATCCAAATGATGCCCCACCTGACCCTCCTGTAGTAACCCCTATTTTTAATATACAACCTTCTAAACGGCCTGAAACATCTCTTGTTTGGCACTTTTTTACTCAACTAAGAGAACAAAATAAGGCTAAGTGTAAAACTTGTGGGGCTTTCATAATAGGGCGTCATGCGGAAGCTGATAGATGCAAACCTTGGACGACGATAAATCAGACACAAAGAAAATATACTAATATGCATAAAAATATGATTTGGCCAATTGAACTACATATGAAAAGAAAACTAAGATCATACTAAGAGAAAATCCCCCCCTAAACAAAACTCTCTAACCGACTATATTGTGAATATTTTTCTAATGTTCTAGTTGTGGGACTAAAGATGGTAGAGCGATCGCGCTAGTTCAAACCCGGGAAAAATGTCCTTTTCACAATTGGAGAGGACTATTAATTTTTGGGCCAACCCTACTTGGGTATATATACATGGGAAAACCGGTATTTTGAGGAGGAGGACGGTTTTTTAGAGGCACAACACAAGCACAGACCGCCGTTGGGAGGCCGGATTTCATCTTTTCTTCCACCAACTTAGTCTTTTTTATGTTAGCTTTGTATGATTTTTTGTTTTGCTACCATGTCTATGTGGAGCTAAACTTCATGTTCTAGGTTGTGGTTCTTTCCATGACTATTGTTATTCGGATATTTAATTTTGGATTTTCTTAGTTTATTATATTGGCTTATTTATTCAAATCCTAACTTAATTAATTTGATTGCTTGATCCCAATTGAATTAACTATCTACTATCTAGAGTTGAACTCAAAAGTGGAATTCTAGATTGCGTCATAAGGATTGAGTAGAGACAAGTTCTTGAACCTGGGCATCGGTTTTGAAGGAAACGGATTCGCAAATAGGTTAGAACATATACCTAATTGCTTTGCTTGGTTTGAAATACAAGGACATTATAAATGCAGCTTCTTTGTGATTCTAACTCCACTAGACATATAGGTGTTAGGTTAGCTTTAAATAGGCAAGTAGAAACTCCAAGCATTCTTACTGAGCAATATTAACCCTGTCAACCCAATAAACTCGAATAAATTATGTTAGTCAATTCAATTGAAGATACAATAGGAAATGTTAGATAGCCCATAAACCCTAAGATCGTTTTTCATTACATTGATATCATAAAATCTGCTAATTCCTCTGTCCCAAAGTTCATTATTTGTTTTTTTTATTTTAATTAGTTTAGAATCAAATTACGTTCTACGTTTAATTTCTTGAATAGATAATTAGCGTGTAGCTAATTTAGTTTAATAGTTAATTCACAAGTCCTCGTGGGTTCGGACATCCGACTTTTAGTCACTTTATTACTTGACGATCGCGATATACTTGTGTTGTGTGCGTTGGCGGAGCAGCACAAGTTTTTGCGCCGTTGCCGGGAACTTAAATTAACTAGTTCTACTAGGTTAGATTTTTACCTCTTTTTCTATCAACGTTTCCTTTTTTATTTTTATCTTAGTTTAATATCTTATTATCTTTGTTGACATGGCTTCTTGGAATGAGAATTTGGTCGAACGTATTGGTTATTCTTATTATGTGATCTTGTCCATACTGTGTAGGACCTCACTGTGTGGAAAAATTATCAGAAGTTCCCTTGGAAGCGCGAGTCGTGGCGCACCAATCTCAATCTTTATGAGTGGAAAAATTTTTATATATGTGGTTGGCCAAGATGGCCATTGGGATGGTTGTCCTAATTTCTTATTATCATCTTGAGCTCTTATTATGATCTTTCTTATAATGTTTGTGAGTTTGATAGGGGCAATGAAGTAAAGATATGATAACGTGAGTGCATATTTTAGGATATTCTGAGGCAAGTAGCAGAGCAAACATGATGAACTTTTAGAAAAGAATATGAAAAGAATGAAGGGCAACAATCACAAGAATGAAGGCCTGGTATGGAAAATAAATGAAGAGAGGGCGAGCAACCAACAGAGAGAACAAATTTTTGAAAATGAGGAGATTTTGAGTCAAACATGGCTGGTGGAACAGCTGAAAGATTGGAAATATATGAGGCTCAAACGTGAGAAATTACAGATGGGATACAAGACCTAGTATACGGAAGAGCTAAACTGTGACAAGAGATTGAAAAATTTGGCACTGCTATTCACGACTTTGATGCAGATATGAGTGAAAAGGTTGATGCATGTAACACCCAAACAATTAGTGATAAGTTGTGTGAAGCTGAAAAGATCTTCTAGACCAAATTGGAGGAGCTAAAACGAGAATACCAATTATTAGACCAAAATATTATTAATGATGCCACAGGTGACGAAGAGTGCAAAATTGAGGACTGTCTAAAAATACAATTTTGGAGTTAGAGCGTATTGGACCTTATCTAAACATTTTCAACATTGTGTTTGGTTGGTGACATGAAGAATTGATCCATTCGAGCATATAGAGGAGTCAATGGATGAAGAACAAAGTGTTTATATTCTGAATTTGCGTGCCAAGGAGACAAAACGGTATTCCTCACTTAAAGGGCCAAGAAGTGCGAAGATGCAATATCTATTGCTTGGTTCCTTTATTTTCACACCAGCCGCACTCATGAACGTGATTAGAAATATTGAGTGCAAAAGATTGTGGGGGCGCAATTTTATATCTTCAAAGTGGAAGGAAAAGTGGTGAAAGTGAAAGGCGTCGTGCCGCGACGTTAAATCAAGCGCTTGTTGGGAGGCAGCCCCAATTCTATTTTTTTCTTTTTTTTTTTTTGTTTATGTTTTTTATATTTTATTGTGTTACATTATTTTTATTGTATTATTTTCTGTTGTAGTATTATTTTTTGTATTTTGTAGGCTAGTAACAGCATGCAGTCAAATCCAATAGGCGAGTGCAAAAGCGAGCCATGTGTTTGAAACTGAGTGTGAGGGTACCCGCACAAGGGATCATACGTGGAAGAAGTCTGAGTATCCCGTAGCTGCTAATTTTTCGGCCTTTTGGGCCTACCAGGGAGTCTCTTTTACCCTCTTATTATTTTATAGTGTGCATTGGAGGACATTGCACAATTTTAAGTTTGTGGGGAGATTGAAGATGTCTGAGTGGACTTTCTATGCTAGTTTAGTTGTGTTAGTTTAATTGAACGTTTTTTTTTTTAGTTTTACGTAAAAAAAAAATTAGACTTTTCCGACGATGGATCTCCTAGACAGTTTTCTTGAGGGATGTAAGTCTAAAGAGAAAGGACAAAGACAGATTTTCTTTGTAGGTTACGTGTAGCAATTCCCCCTTGTTTTTTCTTTGTTGTGTTCCCGAGTTTCTTTTCAAGGGTTTTGGTATTGAATCCGGGTGTAAGGTATGTGTCTTTTTTTTAGCCTTGAGAGAAAACATGGTGCTATTGTTTTGGAATTGAAAGCTAATATCTTGACTTTGTCATGTCCTTGTGAGAATAGTGACGTACTTTGGTTGTAACGCTTAAGGGCTCAATATTTTGACTCTTGTATTAAGTACCTTGAAATTGTATGATTCTTAACTTTGCTAACTACTTTTGACTAGAGTGTCTTGATGAGTCCAATTCTGAGTGAGTTATTTGGCCATGTGTGTGTAAGTTTTGGGTTCTTTTGTGACATTGCATTTGATGTCTAAGACTTGCACCGTGTGTTTGCAAAGCGAAATAGTAGTTTTTGTTCAGTCTGGAAGTGATATAGGCGTTTTCTTTGTTGAGCCATATAAATATTTACTCCGCCTAAATTGTTATGTATCATAGTTCACCCTTTTGAGCTTGTAATCCCGTTTCTTGGCAACCACATTACAAGCCTTTATCATTTGCTTTGAAACTTAACTCCATTTCATTTGAACTTTTTACCTCTCATGAGCACTTGAATTGTTATTGAACTTTGTAAAAGTTAAAATGTGGGGTGGTTGGTTGGCTTTTGAGTGGAACTAAGTGAAATAAAGAGAAAGGTGCAGTGTTTTGAAAAAAAGTAAAAGAGCACTTGAATTGAAACATAGAAAAAAAAAAGAAATAGAAAGAGATATTGTATTGCCTGTAGAAATAATATTCTGTGATAGTGGTGACTCTTGATATAACTTGTGCTTTAAAGAAGTGGGGAGTTGAAAATATATATTGATGTGACGGTGGAAAGTATGGTTTTGACATAAGTATGCGAGTTGAAATGTTAAGTAATGTAATTAAAGTGCTTAGGGTGGTGTAAGTCACTCTTATATCTAATGTAATCCTACCCGTCCCTACATGCCTACATTACAACACAAATAAAGTCCTACTTGATCCTAGACTAAATGAACTCGATTAGTAGAGTAGTACACTAACGGGCAAGCCTATGTGCATCTTTTGTGCATATGAATGTTAATTTCTGAGAGTGAGTGAAATTCTTCTATCTTGAGTTCCTAAGTGTTCTTAAACTTTTATTGTGTAGGACAACTCTCGTTGTTGTAAAGTGATTCTATGAAGGAAAGGTAACTGTATTGACCTCATATGTTAGCAGTAAAGTGGCTGATGTTGAAATAATGCGTGGTACTTGTGAGTCAAAACTTGAGGTTGGAAGATGTTACACTCTTTTGTGCTTAGTCCTATACTTATAAATATTCTTTCCGGAGTGAACTACCGAGAGAATGTTTAAAAAAGGTCGATGTCTTTATAAATGTGTGGTTTGCATGTAGTTTTTGATTGCTGAGGACGAAAAATGATTTAAGTGTGGGTGTTGATGATACTATAAATATTGTATTTTAGTCGATTTATTACACACTAATTTACTATACTTTTAATTGAGTTATGGAGCTTTAATCGCTAGTGTTTTGCACTAATGGTATGTTTTTATGCCTTGTAGGAGTGATTGCCGAGCTATGTAGAGATGTTATAGAATGAATTCGAGTGATTTGGAGATTAAAATTTGAGTAAAAGTTCAAGGAATTTCTGGGTCGTGTTTGGGGGTCAACAGAATGATAGTTAGAGCGAACGAAGACTCCAGTAAGGCTATTGTGCACTGTCTCAGTAAAAATAGATATAACTTTTGCTCAGAACTCCATTTGGAACTTTACATATATATGGTTGGAAAGATAACTCAATGGGCTATACAACTTTCATGTTTTACGCATTTCCAAATTCGAAATGGAACAGTGTGAAACATGCACGTCAATAGCGCGATTGCGCTCAAGTCGCGCTCGTCAGGCAGAACACTGGGCCATAGCGCGATCGCGCTAGTCAAACCCGGGAAAAATGTTCCTTTGTTCATATTGCGAGAAGGTATAATTGTTTGAGTCCAAACCTACTTGGTATTATAAAATGGAAAAAACGGTTATTTTGGGAGGAGGACGTTTTTGAAGAGGAAAACAGAAGCACAGAGCCGGCCGTGGAGGCCGGGTTTCATCTTTTCTTCCACCAACTAGTCTTTTTATGTTTCTTTTATGATTTTTTGTTTTTCTAGCAATGTCTATGTGGAGCTAAACTTCATGTTCTAGGGTTGTGGTTCTTTCATGACTATTGTATTCAGATATTAATTTTGATTCTTAGTTTTATTATAATTGGTTTATTTATTTCATTCCTGCACTTAATTATTTGATTGCTTTGATCACCAATTGAAATACTATCTATGAATCTAGAGTTGAACTCGAAAGTGGGAATTCTAGATTGCATATAGGATTGAGTAGAGCTAGTTTCTTGAACCTGGCATCGGGGAACGGATTCGCAATTAGGATAGACATATACCTAATTGCCTTGCCTGGTTGAAATACAGGAATTATAAATGCGTTCTTGTTGATTCTAACTCTATAGACATATAGGCGTTAGTTAGCTTGAATAGGCGAGTAAGAACTCGACAGATTCTTTATGAGCAATATTAACCCTGTCAACCAATAAACTCGATAAATTAGTCAGTCAATTCAATGAAGAATACAATAGAATGTTAGATAGCCCATAACCCTAGATCGTTTTCATTACATTGATATCATAAAAATCTGCTCGTTCTCTGTCCAAAGTTTATTATTTGTTTTATTTATTTTAATTCGTTTAGAATCAAATACTTCTAGGTTTAATTCTTGTATAGATAATTAGGATAGTCTAAATTTAAGTTAATAGTTTAATCACAAGTCCCTCGTGGGTTCGACATCCGACTTTTAATCACTTTATTACTTGAACGATGGCCTATAGCTTGCGTGTGCGTTTGGGAGCAACACCTTTCTTTGATTCTTGTTGTACTTATTAGAACTCTGAAGTGAAACGAAATTGCTTATATTGGAAAATCCTTCCAAACCACAAAAACTCCGGATGCTTGGTTCGTTTGTAATTATGTTTTGAAAGTAGCATTTAAATGAGATGGTAGATCCCACATAAAAGGCCGGTAAAGCTGTTACTTTATTATGAAAACATCATTCTCTAAAATTAGATCGCAAAGAACTACATGATGAAGAAAATCCTGAAGATGTGGTTATGAATTACTTTTGAAGCTTCCAGTAAAATTTCTGTTGCGATTCAAATGCGTCTCTAGAACATGTTATACTCTCATACAATCCTCCATTTTCATCAAGCTTCATCTCAACCGCACAACTTTGAAAGATAATTACATTCCTCTCAAAGCGCTCCTTCAAAGAAGATAGTGAAAAATATAAAGCTATCCTTTCTTTTCTTTCTTTCTATACTCTAGGTTTAATGTTCCAAGGGATTCCATCGTTCATTGAATGTGGTGGGTTTGGTTTCGATTCCGTTGTTAATGATTTCAACATTTTTTACAATATCTGAAGTTATAACGGAAGATATTGTTTCGGCGATGAAGCACGAAATTTTCGTTATATGCAAGGCGCTCATACTCGTTTATTTTCAAACGGAACATTACTTCACCAGATTCCTCCTCTTTAATGAGTCTCTAAGCTTATATGCTACCCATGGATAGGGCCTATGATTGATCCAACAAAAGATTTCATCGACATCTGGATAATGAAAGAGTATAATATGTTTATGAGTCTTTGGATAAAGAATACACAATTAGAATTCTTCCTATTGAATCCCCATAGCCCTGTGGAATGATTTTTATTGCTTTGTCAAGGGAAAAAATGGGTATTTTTGATGTCATATGATCTTAACTCCGATGAATCAAGGAATTGAATTTACACGGCTGTCTGCAAAGTACGCGAGCTATAATTTACAAAGCAAGCTTGACTCCAATTCCAAGAGGACAGCCAAACTAACATGTAGAGAAGGTACTACTCTCTCAACTTTAACGTGATAAATTAAAACATACTAACATTCAACAACTTTTTCATCGTGAAGATCTTAACAATAATTTTTCGTTAGTAGCTTGATCACTGAGTTACTTTGTTTATGGCAAATGCACACCTTTCGAAGTATTATGTCATTTTGCTGGAAACTTAGGTAAGATAGAGCTTTCCTTTCTAATTACTTTCACTGAAGTATAGACAATTCTATGTTTACTTTAAGTATATTTTTATCGACAAAATTAACGCTTTTTATTTTGTGTAAGTTGTGTGGGTCACTAAAATAAGTGAAATAGAAAAAGAAAGAGAAAAATATGATTGGAGAAATAGGAGGCAATGGTAGGCGGCAACAACAATTATAAAACCAATTTGCTAGTTGGTTTTCTAGTTAACCACTATATGCAAATTGCACATTTGCAAGTTGAAGAAATCATCTTCAGTTGGTTGGAGAGGGCGGCAACATACCTATAAATTAAAGTGTTTTTTACAGTTTCAAACTGTACACGGTTAAAATCGGAGAATCCGATTTATGATCGATATGACGTTCAACGTGCCCAGAAGGCTCGAGGTCCATTTTGAGGTTTGACCCTGAGGGTTCCCCTATGCTCGATCTCGGGGCAGCATAAATTGATTAGTGTTGTCATGGACAAGTGGGAAATTTCCAAGGCGTGCGATCAAATCTGAACAACGCCTGCAAGAATAGTACAAGTCCGTACCGGACCTTTTATGTAGTTTGTACAGCTACTTTTCTATGTAATATAATTATACATGTACCATGTTGAGATTCCTCTTCTTATATAAAGGGGAACTTTGTCATTTTTGCACACATGATATTCAAATACAAAGAACAAAAACATTCTCTGCTCTCTAACTTAAACACTCTCATTGTCTTTTCTTTGATTTATTGATTATATTATATTGCGTTTCATTGATCGTTCTTCATTTATTACTCATCATAGATCATAAAGAGCCATTATTGAGGCCCTTGGAACTGTTAGATCTTCATTGGTCAGTCCTAGTCAAGCACTCTAGCTCGACCTCGAGGCAGAACAGGCCAGCTCGAGGCCCTCGATTCGCGACCGACGGTTTGAATAATATTACTGCCCTCTTATTCTAAGGGTGTATTGTGGGCCGGGCCCCAGCCCGGGCTCGCGTGACCACGGGCCAAACGGCCTAACAGCCCAGTTCAAAACGGGTTCGGTCTCAACACGGTCTTTAAGGCCCACAGTGGGCCGGTCCTCTATAAATAGCCGCGCGAGCCCTGGGACCGTTTAGCCCGGGACCAGCAGGCGGGCATGGGCCGGTTCAACCGGGCCTAACCGGCCAAAACAGGCCCAAAGGCTATTTTTTTAAATGTTTTTTTTTAATGGCCAACGGTTTTATATTTAAAAACTAGCCATCGGCCCAGCCAAATTAGTTGTTTGGCATTTTAAAAAATAGCCATTTGGCCCCCAAACTTTGTTTTAACCCCAAACACTTTTTATAATTATATTTTTCCCTATTCTCAACTATTAATACCCTCGATTCTTTCATTTTTACTCACAAATTCGTCAATCTCTCCTCCTAATTTTCTTCTATAATTGCTTATTTTATTATTGCAAATTTTGTGAAAATTTTGTGAAAGTTGCGTGAATTGAAGTATTCAAGTCTTCAAGTCTTCAACGATATTCAAATTTTCAAGAAGTTGTTCGTCAATTTCGGTAAACTCATTCCAACTCTTAAGTTTTTAATATTATAATTTTGTTTGTTTTAGTTTGTATAATTATAATTTAATATGGACTTTTTCTTTGAAAAAAACTTGGTGGTAAGGGTAAAGGGAATATCTACAATTGGTGAATCTAGCGCCAAGCTACTACTCCTCCCGGCTCCCCGATCCAGACCTGTTACCCGTCCTCCCCCACCTTTTATTCTTGATAGTGATAACCCATGTTTTCAATTTACTGATAGTCAATTTGTCCATGATGTTGCACCAGGTCAACAATTAAATAATGAATATATGAATGCTCTTTATCCTAATGCAACTATCGATGAATATTGATGAGGAAAATGATGATTTAGATGAAACACAACCGGTTTAGAATATACACCCTACTAGTCATGTTGTTACCCAACTTGATAATAATCCAAATGATGCCCCACCTGACCCTCCTGTAGTAACCCCTATTTTTAATATAAAACCTTCTAAACGGCTGAAACATCTCTTGTTTGGCACTTTTTTACTCAACTAAGAGAACAAAATAAGGCTAAGTGTAAAACTTGTGGGGCTTTGATGGCACATAAATATACTGGGAGACTCGTAGCGGTACAGGTAGTTTGACTAGACACATAAAGATATACCCTAGAGATAAAGCTAGATATCTTCAAATGAAAGTTGCGCAAGAGGGGACAAGTGTAGGTACTGAGGTCAACCCTAGTACCGGGTCAAATCTAGTTCAACGGGAATTAACACTGTTACCGGTGGCATTTTAACATTACGATCCAAATAAAGATCGTGCAGAATTTTGGCAAAAATGATTACTGTTATGTGCTTACCCTATAGTTTTCCTTCTAACCCTCACTTTGTGCAATATATTAGAAAAGTTTTTAAATCCTACTTATAAAGGATGTCCTCGGCAACCGTAAAGAGCGATAT
>NC_031989.1:82754935-82756843 GCF_001879085.1 Nicotiana attenuata
CGTAAAGAGCGATATTTATAAATATAAACATGAATATGAACAATATTTGCGCTATTTATTTACTCATATAGATTGTCGCATTGCTGTTACTACTGATATTGGCAGGAGTGGCAATGACTGTGATTATATTATTGTAACCACTCGTTGGATTGATGAGGAATGGAAAATGCAAAAGCGCATTATTGCTTATAGAATAATTAATTCACGTCACACAGGTAAGTTTATTGCTAACACAGTTGCAGATATTTATAGATATTTTTACATTAGAGATAAAATAATATTAGTTTCAATGGATAATGCTTCTAGTAACACTAATGCTATAGGATTGCTTACAACTACACTGAATCCTGCATTTAGTAATTGTTTCCATGTTAGATGGATTTGTCATATTTACCATTTAATCGTCGGTGATGGTATGAAAACTTTAAATGTTGAAATTGAAAAGGTTAAAATGGCTCTTAATTGGCTTTTTATTCAAACCGTAGAAGTAGACTAAGGGAATATTTTAAAAAATGTGATGAATTTGGCCTTAGAGAAAGAAAGGTTCCTAAAGCTTGTCCGACTAGGTGGAATTACATGTACAAAAGTTTAGTTGTTGCATATGAATATAGAAACCCAATAAACGCAACGTTTAATGCTCGTGTTGGTGGTGATGATGATGATGAGCACCTTACAAATCAAGATTGGGCTAATGTTAAAATTCTTGTAGATTTTTTACAACAATTTTATGTTGCTACAACTGAATTATCTGGGCAATATTATCCTACAATTTCTAACTGTTTAGTTTATATTGTAGCCCTTGCAAATTTGTTCACCGAATTTTCAGAGGGTGGGAAAATTTATCAACTTGCTATTAACTCTATGAAAGATAAGTTTAAAAAATTTTTTGTCCCTATCCCCCCTATTTATGGTGTTGGTGCTATGTTAAATCCTACCATGTAATTAGGAGGTCCTCACTTTTGGTATACAATATTTATAAGGCTTTAGATCTTTCATATGTGGAATTTGCTACACTTGCAGATGCAAAAGCCTCAATTAAAATAAATGCTCAAGCAATTTATAATGCTTATCAACTAGCCTTAGATCATGCTAGACCAAATGTTCCAACTCCTACTGAGTGTAGTTCGCAATCATCTAAAATAACTGCGGGCCTAAGAGCACTTAGTTCTTGGACGGAGTTCAGGGGTTCTCAGGGTGATAATATTGGTGATACTTCACAGCTAAATGAGCTTCAAGTTTATTTGTCGCAGGGACTTGAGCCAGAGAATTCCTACGGCTCCTTTGATGTTTTGGATGGCTCGAGATATTTTAAGTGTTCAAGCTTCAACAGTGGCATCGGAGAGCACTTTCAGTCAAGCGAGACTTCAAATCGGTGATCATAGAGCGTCTATGAGGGACATCTTGGAAAAATCAGTACTCTTCAGAGATTGGATCCGTTCGGAATGAAGAAATTTTGGACTTGCTAAATCACAATCAGAGATAGACGAAGCTTATGAAGAAATACTAGCGGAACTTGCGGAGGATGCTGCTTCGCCCGGAAGCGGTGATGAACAAGCTTCTTTCCGCCACCACCAACGGAAATTCCTCCGAACCTTGAAGGATTTATGAAATTTGTTAGAGATAATATGTAGAATAATATGTAACTTGTATTTTGGCACATCTTCTTTATTTTTTTTCTCCCTATAATGATGGTATTAGCACCTTGTTGTGCTCAGTCCATTGGGGGGAGGAATACTAAGAAAGATATTGCCATTGTTTGTTAATGTCGTAATAATAAAAATTATAAGACATTTCCTTGAATGTTTATTTGAAATTGTTTTGTGTTTAAATTTGAATTAGAAGATTTAAGTCATAGTTATATAATATAATTTACAAGAAATAATATAAGGCAATATATATATATATATA
>NC_031989.1:82756863-82762849 GCF_001879085.1 Nicotiana attenuata
ATATATATATATATATATATATATATATATATATATATATATATATATATATATATATATGCATACTATACATACTATATATAGTATATATATACATACTATATAAACTATATATATATATATATATATATATAATTTACAAGAAAATGCCTTAGATAAAAAGATCTCAAAAAAAAAAAAATAGCCTAGACCACTTAGGCCCGTTTAGGCTCGTGGGCCCGACCCATTTTGCCCGGGACCATGTGGGCTTAGGCCCACAGCGGGCCGGTTCCATCCTTTGGGACCGTTTGGCCCGGGACCACTAGAGCCCAGCCCGCCAAAGCCCAGGCCCATTAGGCCCATTTAGGCTCGGGCCCGACTGATAATACAGCATTACCTTATTTTTACTGTACTTTCCTAGCTCACACTTAGCATCTATTGCCTAATAACTTGCATAAAAATAAATCACGTATTTTTAGAAACACAAAATCAAATCTATTTGTAATTACAATTTTCAAGGTAAACAGTTTGGCGCCCACCGTGAGGCTAAAAATAATAGTGATTGTTTTCATGCTGGTTTACCGAAAACACAAGTTATTCTCTACAATGTTTCTTGACCAAGAATCTTTGATTTCAGGTCAAAATGCCTAAATCAAAGAATGCACATGAGAACAACGGTCCTGAGGACCATGGAGTGAATGGTGTAGCTGTTCCAAGTGCAGGTATACCACTTGGAAACCTTGAGGACGCACTAGAGCCAATTCTCGTGGATGTGGTCTCACGCAACGCCCAACACGTCGATATGGGCTCCTACACTAACGGGAATATACGCCAATAAAACCAACTAGAAGCTTAGAAAACTCTAGCCCAGGAGAGAAGAGAGGCAGACGGGAGGAACAAAACGGGAAAACCTTAACACACCGTTCATATGATCATTGGGGGGACCGACGTTCCTCAAGGACCCGTGATCAAGAGGACATAAGTTTCCGCTGCAATAGAAGGGCAAATTCGGAACCACATGCCCGAGGACATTTTTGCATTCAGTAAAGAGGACTTCGAGGCCTTCTCTCATCCACATAACAATGCGCTGGTAGTTTCATTTCTCTTGAATAACGTTCAAATTAATGTGTTCTCATGGATCCAGGTAGCTCGGCCAACGTAATCAGGTCGAAGGTGGTAGAACAGCTCGGACTGCCCGATCAAATCATACCTATCTCCCGAGTCTTCAAAGGCTTTAACATGGCCGGTGAAGCGACGAAGGGGGAGATCACCCTCCCGGTCAACATGTCCAGTACAGTTTGAAATACCAAATTTCATGTCATAAAAGGTGACATGAGGTACATCGCATTGCTCGGAAGGCCACTGATACACAACAAGAGGGCAACACGGTCAACTCTTCATCAGGTGATGAAGTTTCCAACAAGAGACGATATAAAAACGGTATATGGAGAATAGTATGAAGCAAAGGAGATGTTCGCGGTTCACGGGGAGGCACCAACTTCCATACCCTCCACCTCGGAAGAGCCAGAGGGAAAACAGGCCCCTAAGGACGATGAAGAAGACTTCCTCGCTCCCCGAACCTTCATTGCCCCCGAAGAATCGGACGCAACAAAATCAACAATTGAAGAATTGGAGCAA
Organism: Nicotiana attenuata; assembly: GCF_001879085.1. Taxonomy (NCBI): domain Eukaryota; kingdom Viridiplantae; phylum Streptophyta; class Magnoliopsida; order Solanales; family Solanaceae; genus Nicotiana; species Nicotiana attenuata. Next base: position 82,758,481 of record NC_031989.1, read on the forward strand.
GTTGTCTTGATCGAGCATATCCCAGGTCGGAAGGTATACCTGGGAACGGGATTAACCCCCAAACACAGGAAAAAACTTATTCAATTTCTTATTAACAACATCGATTGCTTTGCTTGGTCCCATTTAGATATGACAGGGATCCTGCCGGATATAACCACCCATCGACTAAGTATCGACCCCAGGTTCAAACCGGTGAAGCGAAAAAGGAGACCTCAGTCTGAGGTAAAACATGTGTTCATCAAGGACGAGGTAAGAAAACTCCTCAAAATAGGGTCTATTAGGGAGTTAAAATATCCCGAATGGTTGGCCAATGTGGTGGTAATTCCAAAAAAGGTGAATAAGTTAAGAATGTGCATAGATTATAAGACTTAAATAGAGTGTGCCCTAAGGATTCACTCCAATTGACCAACATCGATCACTTGATCGATGCCACGGCCTGCCACGAGATCCTCACCTTTCTCGACGCCTACTCGGGGTATAATCAAATTCAGATGAACCCCGAGGATAGGGAGAAGACTTCATTCATCATGAAGTACGGTACGTACTGCTACAATGTGATGCCCTTCTGGCTAAAAAACGCGGGAGCCATGTACCAACGCCTAGTGTTTACCGTGAAAATGGTAATGACAATTAAATTTGATTTAGTGGATATAAAAATGCGTGATCTATTTTTATACTAGTTGTTAGGTAGTTGATGCTATGTGAAAGACTTTGAGACAATGTAAGAGCTTAAAAATGATGTGTTAATCAAACCAAATCGCTGCCGATCGGAGCCTCGAGATTGCCTATTCGAGGGCCTCGGGGTCGAATATAAGGCTCGGCTGGGAGCAATCGAAGGTGATCGATGGAGACTAACATTAATGATAAAATCAATGATGGCTCTTTATGGCCAATAATAAGCAATAAATTAAGAACAATAATGAAGACAATAAATGGAAGCGATAATATCGAGAAAATATGTTAGAGAGAAGAGAGAGTGTTCTTATGTATTTAGTTTGGAGCAACAGATGATTACAAAATGAAAAGGATCCCCTTTATATAAGAAGGGGAATCCCAACTTAGTACAAATATATTAATTACAAAGATATGGGCTGGTACAACCATTTAATGTCTTGATTCGCTTTTCCGACTAGACCACTAGACTTGGCCAGCCATATGTACGCGCCTTGGGAACTTCACCCTGATCCTCCAAAACCACTAATTTCATTCCCTCAAGGCTGATCATTACTTATACTGTCTCGAAGTTGAACTGTCGAGAATTCTCGGAGTCGATCACTGGAAACCCTCGAGATGCTATGAAATCGAGCCGTCGATTTCCACCGTGTATAGATATTCCCTCGTTTCCTAGAAAAAAGTGATAGGAAATGATCATGAGCCCGTACTCCATAATAATCATCGCTATGATGCCAGTCTATCAGAGCATTAAATGCCATACTCAAAAAGCCGCGCAAGGGTCGCCGTCAAACACGACTATCGAGAGGCCCACAAACCACTATTGGTTCGTTCCTTCTGCTGCCCAAACGGTTCCTATAAATGCATCGACCGTTTGATAATCCATACTTTCACAATATCTTCAAATTTTCAAGGCTAAACCCATCCTCTTTCACATTCTTTTCCTCTTCCGCTCTCGATCCTTTGCCTGCTTTCTCAGAAAAGCTTTACCATTACCTGGCTAAAACTTCCAAGACAGTTCCTCAGAAAGACGAGGCTGCCTCGTCATCCCGTAACATCCAAAGGAAAGTTGAGCACTGCACTCCTATTGGGTACGACACGTCGAAGAATTTCACCGTCGATAAACCTTCGTCTACTCTGGGCCGATGCGTACACATGTCCTAGTATATTAGCATGGTGACCGATATAAAGAAAGTGAAGAAGGACTGCTGATGGGGGAAGGCAGTGCTGGTTGAGATCCCCCGCTCTAATGAGTGGATCACAAAGCTGGTTTCCTTTATGTATATATTTACTCGTTCACTTTGGGTCCGGTCGATTCTTCTAAACCTTCTTCCCCAAAGATAGATCTGGTTATTCTCGATTTCTCCGATAAGTACCAAATGACACTTGGTCAAATATATCCATCTTTCTGGAGGATAGTCCTCATGCTCCGCCACTTCTCTAATGGGGTGGAGGGTGGGACCTGTACCCTCGACCATTTGATTAGGTTGTATAGACCTCGATTTTATTGAGGTTTGATTATGCTTCACCATCGGTCCAAAAAATAATTTTTCTCGAGTACCGATGAGGACAAGGATCCAGGATGGATGAGCAGGTCCATCCGAGTGAGGACCTCGAACATCATTCTGGCTGGGAGGATGCGATTCCCAGAGAAGTGGAATGCACAACGTGAGTATCTTTCCTTCGAACATGCTCTGTAATCTTCTTACCTCCCTTACGAGAAATGACCTCCCTTGGTTTTTGCAGCTACCGCTTGGTACCCTGAAGCGGTTCAGGATATGCCGGGATGGATCAAGCGGTTGGATACTTCATTCTCGTATCTCGTCCGGTCTTGGCCCGGCCTGGCCAAAATGCAGTGGATGGCCAAGAAACATGGTAGGTGTCACGCCCAAACTGGAGGGCCATGACTAGCACCCGTCCATACTTGCCGACCACCAACGTACATTTTATCTAACCTTCTTTATTATCTTTTAGGTCCGACGAGATCAATATAAATAGTAGACATGGATCATGGAGAACCAACAATAAAAGATGATGGCATGAACATACATAACATGAGATGACTAGAGAATCAAGAAACTATATATAAGGTACGAGCTACCACGCTACCATGAAAGACTATACAACAAAAACTAGCCGACAAAGCATACAAAACTATACATGAGTCGACACCTGTCTATGAGCCTCTAAAGGAACATAAGTGCTGCAACATTGCCGGAATAGGGCCCCGACATACCCATAATGTCTATAACAAAAACGCATACCAAGACCACGGCAAGTCCGAATAAAGTAGTGAGTATGTAAGGCAGGGAACCATATGTACGAACAGTAATGTAAGCAGGGATAGAGAATATACAACCTATAACATCTGGGTACCTCTGAGGGCTACTGACATGAAATGCATGATACATATGTATATATACATAAACTTTTAAATTATATGCCTCTGTAGGCATCATCATCATCATATCGTACCAGGCCGTAATAGGCTCGGTAAAAACGTACCCGGCCATCATAAGGCTCGGTAGAATCGTACTCGGCCACGTGGAGCTCGATAAAACCCAACTGATCAGTGGTTGCACAATAGGTTCCATACCCGGCCGACTATAGCGCGGCTCGGTAGAGTAAAATCGATACATATATATAATGCATGCTCGAATCATTTAAACACGTTCTAAACCTTTTGGAGTGACGTCAGGTCGGTATCCTCTATACACGTTATTAGGACTAACTCTTCACCATGAACCTTATAAGAATCAGGAAGTACCAACAACATTGATAACATAAGAAAAAGAGAAGCAACATCAACATCAATCGTTCCATAAGAGGGGAACAATGTAAGTGCTGCTAGCCTCTAAGAGTAGAGTATCTTTGGAAGCTCGTTCTTTACATTATGTACAATCGGATTCATGCAAAAGAAGGAAAGGGATAGCCTCACATACCTTGTATATACTGCCCAACCTCAATCTATGCAAATTTCACGACTCCTTAGTCTATAATAGGAGAAATGACACTATCGTTAACGTTTAAGCGCCGTAACTATTATGTACCGACCACAACCTATTTTACGATGAAACGCACAACACCTCCCCTATTTATATGAAATCCCACAAATGAAAGCAATCACCAAAGAGCCCAAACAACATCAATGTTAATCATATTGAGCCTCTTAAAACAGTCCACCAACCTATAACATTACTACCAAGCTTTTCGATATATATTTCACAAGTTCTAGCTTCAATGACTTAGCCGCAACTTGGATAATCTTAAATACATGTAGAGTAAGAGGTTCCTTACCTTTAAACAGAAAGAAAAACTCCAATTTGACCTTAATTCTCCACGAAATATCCATCCAATGCTTCCACTAGAATAAAGAAGCGAAACTAGCAATCAATTAGGGTTTTCGACACTAGAATCACTTTAGAAGGCTTGGAATCACCTAGGGTTGATATTAAGAACTTAAGGGAGTATTTAAAGAAGATAAAACCCTTAAAACAGCCTCCCACACGAGCTGGAACCACAAAAATGGAGCAACAACAAGAAGAACAAGAAACTTACTAGCTCCATGGGATTCCCGACACTTGATTTATGTTGTTTGCCCTTTTTAGGTTACTTGTAATCTTGTAGAGAACCTTACGTAGATGGTTTTTCGTTAGGGTTCCGTAACGGTCCGGAACTATAGTGAAAAAATAAGCTT
>NC_031989.1:82762869-82855317 GCF_001879085.1 Nicotiana attenuata
TATAAGTGTAAAAAAAGTAAGACTTAAAATGGGCTGGAGGCATTATATATATATATATATATATACACACACACACGTCTTTAACCGCCTATGTGGGACCCATAGAGAGGTGCTTGGCGCAGTCTCGCGAAAACGCAAATATCTCCTTACTCTGATATCGTATTGACAAACGGTTTAATGACTTGGAAACTAGACTCATAGATCTTCCATTTGGTGGGTAGATCACCCTATAATTCTTAGTAAATTAGGATAAAATCTTAGTAACATTTGACCTAATGTTTAAGTAAAACTATGAACCTAAGTTGCGACAACTCTTGTCGACTTTTGTTTCATAACTCGTTTGTCTTCAAGACTATGATACGGATATTATATGATTCAAATGCCTTAAAGTACGAACTCTTGAGAATATTAAGCACCCCTAAGTTTACCCAAGAATACGAGTTACAACATCCTTGATTCGGTTAACTTCTAATACTTGTTAATCACCCTTATACACTCTTGTATTATTAAAGATCAATAGGATTAACTTCTTATCGTTTCAAAGATAATCGCTTCTTAGATTTATGCCGACTTACTTATGGCATGAACCAACGTACGTTAATATGGGTCGTAAAACCCTCCCCCCCTTAGGATCATTAGTCCTCGAATGTAGGGGTATATGGGGAGCCTATCTCATCGTGGATTCCAACAGAAATTTCCGGCCGAGTTTTCCCCTATAAAATGGATACTAGACAAACTTTCATGTAGTTAAACCCAACATATGGCCTCACAAGGCTACACAAAGCAGTATGGATATTTACATTATCTGCATATCACCATTTTGTATTAAGGAAGAGTGTTCTCAAGTTATTGCTTACCTCATAGAGCCGTTTCACCTTCCAATGTATCCTGCGTTCCACCAGTATCCTTGTTATCTTCATTCTGGAATAGGTAAGGGTATTTAGATTTCATCTCCTCTTTTGCTTCCCATGTTATTTCTTCCATATTCTTGTTCCTCCACAATACTTTGACGGAAGCTACATCTTTTGTTCTCATCTTGCGAAATTGTCGATCTAATATAGCCACTGGCACCTCTTCATATGCTAGATCCTCTGTAACTTGTACATTTTTTATAGGGACGACCCAAGAAGGGTCTCCAATACATTTCCTCAACATAGATACATGGAATATCGGGTGGACAAATTCCAATTCGGATGGCAATTCTAACTCATAAGCAACTTGTCCAATTCGTTGAAGAATTTTATACGGCCCGATATACCGCGGACTCAGCATACCTTTCTTCCCGAAATGTATAACACCCTTCATCGGTGAGATCCTCAGGAAAACCCAATCACCAACCTCAAACACCAGATAACGACGTCGGACATCGGAATAAGACTTTTGCCTGCTTTGTGCCGTCCTCAATCACTTCTGTATCACTTTCACCTTCTCAATGGCTTGGTGAATCAAATCTTGCCCATATAATTCTGTTTAACCGACTTTGAACCATCCAACTGCCGATCTACATCTCCTCCTGTATAGTGCCTCGTATGGGACATTTTAATACTTGAATAGTAGCTATTATTGTAGGCGAATTCAATAGGTGGAAGATGGTCATCCCAATTCCCTTTGAAATCTAGAACACATACTCGTATCATATCTTCAAGTGTCTGAATGGTACGTTCAACTTGTCCGTCAGTCTATGTATGCAGTGCTGAGATTTACTTGTGTGCTTAAACCCTACTGAAAAGACCTCCAAAAGTTAGCCGTAAATTGAGATCCTCGATATGATATAATAGATACTGGCACACAATGAAGCCTGACAATCTCCTTGATATACAACTTCACATAATCTTCAGCCATGTAAGTTGTCTTAACTGGCAGAAAATGGGCACATTTTGTAAGTCTAAGAACTATCACCCAGATGGAGTCAAACTTATGATAAGAGCGAGGTAATCCAATTACGAAGTCCATATTAATCACCTCCCATTTCCAGGTCGGAATCTCTATATTCTGAAGCAATCCACCGGGTTTCTGATGTTCTATCTTTACTTGTTGACAATTAGGACGCTGGGCTACAAAATTCTGCAATAGACTTCTTCATGTTATCCCACCAATACTGCTCCTTAATGCATGATACATCTTTGTCGAGCCGGGGTTGATGGAATATCGGGATTGATGAATCTCAATCATAATCTTCTCTCGCAATCCTACCACATTAGGCACACATAGTCGACCCAGGTATCTTAGTGCCCCATCTCCTCCGATCTCAAAAGCTATAATTTTACACTGCTGAACGCTCTCTTTCAATCATACTAAGATGGGATCTTCATATTGCCGTGCTTTTACCTCGGCTGCCAAAGATGATTTTGATGTATTCTCTACACTAACACCTCCGTCATAAGAGTCTAACAATCTGATTCTCATATTGGCTAGTTGATGAAGCTCTTTAGTCAACCCCCATCTACCTGCCTCAATATGTACTAAGCTTTCCATTGACTTACGGCTGAGAGCGTCTGCCACAATATTGGCTTTATTGGGAGGATACAATATCTCGAGGTCGTAGTTTTTTGGTAATTCAAGCCACCTACGCTGCCTTAAATTCAACTCCGTCTGCTTGAAGATGTATTGTAAACTCTTGTGATATGTGTAGATGTCAACATGGACGCTGTATAAGTAGTGCCACCATATCTTCAAAGCATATATTACTGCAGCCAATTCCAAATCATGGGTCGGGTAATTCCTTTCATGCTTCTTCAATTGTCTTGATGCACAAGCAATCACTTTCCCATGTTGCATCAATACGCACCCCAAACCTATACCTGAAGCATCACAACATGCCACATAATCTTCTGTTCCTTCTGGGAGAGTGAGCACTGGTGCGGATGTCAATCGATTCTTTAACTCCTGAAAACTTCGTTCACAAGCGTCAGACCACTAAGACTTAGTAGCTTTTTGTGTTAACTTAGTCAATGGTGCTGATATAGAGGAAAACCCTTCTATAAATTGCCTATAATATCCTGCTAGCCCTAGGAAGCTGCGGATTTCTGATGGTGTTGTAGGTCTCGACCAACTCTTTACTGCATCGATCTTCTGAGTGTCGACACTAATACCCTCGTCAGATATCACATGGCCAAGGAGTGCTACTGAGCTCAGCTAGAATTCATATTTGGAGAGCTTAGCATAAAACATACAATCTGAAGCGTCTGTAATACTATCCGCAAGTGGCCCGCATGTTCCGCCTCTAAATGAGAATACACTAGAATTTCATCAATGAATACAATCACGAACACATCAAGATAGGGCCTGAATATAGTATTCATGAGATCCATAAAAGCAGCTGGGGCATTTGTTAGCCCGAACGACATCACCAAGAACTCAAAGTGCCCATATCTCTTCCGGAAGGCCGTCTTTGGAACATCCTTCTCCTTAATCCTCACCTGGTGATACCCTGAACGTAAGTCAATCTTGGAGAAATACTTTGCACCCTGGAGTTGGTCAAAAAGGTTATCAATCCTTGGAAGTGGATACTTGTTCTTTATAGTAAACTTATTCAACTGTCAATAATCGATACACATCCTTAGCGACCTGTCTTTCTTTCACACGAACAGAACTGGTGCACCCCAAGGTGAAGTACTAGGCCTAATGAAGCCCTTATCCAGCAAGTCCTTCAACTGCGCCTTCAACTCTCGCAACTCTTCCAGGGCCATTTTGTATGGAGGGATGGAGATCGGTTGAGTGTCAGGAAACACATCAATTCTAAACTCAATCTCCCTTTCAGGAGGAAGGCCTGGGAGTTCATCTGGGAAAACATCTGGAAATTCATTGACCACGAGGACTGATTATAGAGTAGGCAGCTTTGCCTCCGCATCCCTAACGCGAACGAGATGATAACTGTAAACTTTTGAGATCATTTTCCTTGACTTAAGATAGGAAATAAACCTACCTTTTTTTGTAGCAATGCTCCCCTTCCATTCAATGACGGTTCACCAGGAAATTCAAACCTAACCATCTTCGTACGACAGTCAACATTTGCATAGCATGAGGTCAACTAGTCCATTCCTATTATCACATCGAAATCAACCATTTCTAACTCAAATAAATTTTCCGAGGTTTGACAACTACAAATCGCCATAGTGCAACCTCTATATACCCTTCTAGCAATCACAGAATCTCCTATAAGAGTAGATACCACAAGGGGTTTACTTATAAATTCAAGTTTAATGCCAAACTTAATAGCCACAAAGGGTGTAACATATGATAATGTGGATCCCAGATCAATCAACGCATATATATCGTAAGAAAACACAGACAATATACCTGTAAATACATCTGGAGATGACTCGAGATCCTGTCGACCTACTAGAGCATAGGTTCGATTTTGAGCACCACTTGAACTTTGCACTGCACCTCTACCTCTACCTTGACATGTCGACTACTGAAAACCCCATGCTGGAGGCCGAATTGATGATGAAGAACCAGACACAGATCCAGTCGGTTGAGCCATGCCGCCACCTCCTCTGTTAGGACAATTCCGCATCATATGGCCAGGCTGTCCGCAAGAATAACACGCATCAGAACCTCGACGGTACACTCCAATGTGGGCCTTGACGCACTGATCACAACGTGGTGTTGGGGGTATCGTCTGACTAGTATCCCTATGATGTTGCGAGACTGATGCCCGCAAAATCTGACCTGGACTAGAATAGGTAAATCGATCATATCGAGGCCTCTAAAACAGTGCAGGAGCACTAGCTACAAATGGCGCCGAACTCCTCAAAAACTTGGGCCTAACACTGCCTCTAAAGTCATCAGAATACCCTGCAAATCTCACCCACTTATGCTGGCCCCTATCCTGCTCTCTCTATGCCCTTTGCTGGCGCTTACGATCCTATAAGGTCTGGGCATAAGCCTGAATATGGGAAATATCCATGCCCTCCACCAAGGAGGCTGTCCTGTACTCATTTATTACCCGTTCACGAACAGATGCACCCTATCGCTCATCTCTGCCACCATATGGGGAGCATACCTTGCTAAAGAATCAAACTGCATACTATTGTCACACCCCAAAACCGAGGGGCGCGACTGGCGCTCAACCGAGTAAACCCGAGTGAGCAAGCCCGCTAGATTTCATTTTACCCAAACTAGTTCATGAATAATGAGGGAATGCTATCCCATTTAATTAAAACACTAAACAATCTTCCATTAGCAACTTTCATTTCATTTCCGATAATGACTTCATTCATAGTTTACAAAATATTATAAGTTTACAAGCTTAATGAAAACATGTTTATCAAGTACAAACTTTTCTAGACCAGACCCCCCAACAATGACATCCACCCACAAATAGTCTACAGAGCCTCTATGTACAATAGAAGAGAAATAGGGAAATGCAGGCAATAAGGCTTCGACTATACCTCAAAACATGATGAGAAATGAACAAAAGATGTATGACATGACCCCGGGATAGAGTGGGGCTCACCAAGTCTGCTGGGAAGAGAATACCGCTATCACTGGCCGATGCCTCTCGCTGTAGAACAACCTATATCATAAAACGATACATCGCCCCCGGCAAAAAGGACGTTAGTGCCGTCGAATAGCACTAGTATATAAGGCTAAAAGTCCTCTTTCAGAATAGAATAACCATACAAGCAAAGAAAACACAAAACGGCGAGCCAAAGTCAACAATATACTTCCAACTTGAAACATGTAAATCTTCTAGTTTATGAAAATAATATATAAAATTTTTGGTTGGGAGATCACTAGCACCGATATAAGTTATACCACCGTCTCTGTTAGCACGGAGACCGATCACGACCCGACCGACTAGGTCATCCCTTTAGAGACATGTACCACAACAACAAATTTCCAGTTTTTGAATTTCCAGTTTTTATGATTCCTAGCGCAATACCACTATGTGTGCGGCATGGCGTCCGATCACAGCCCGATCGGCTAAGCTGCCTTCCCGCGTATGCCGTGTGGGTTGGCTTTTTCTTTTCCAATTCACAGGTATTAGTTTCATCCTACTTTGGGAGATTAGTCACAATTTCACGAATATTTCAGTTTCATCCCAAGTCACACTCCACCCCTACACCGGCATGTGTAGTTTCAGGTGTGGGCCTTATGTCCCACCCTTCCTCGGTATTGCTAATGATACTCCCAAAAACATTTCTGATTCGATTTAATATTGCACACAATTGTGGTATAAATACAAGTATACACGCATAGCATAAATACAACCATGCTTACCTCAATACCTTTCATATTTTATAGTTTTTATTAATGTTCTCAATCTTTCTCGATATCACTGTCTCTTTAGCCCTTTGGCCTTTCACAAGGTTTATCTTTCTCATGGCACGAAGGCCGTATATGGTTTTCCACGTTTTCATCTCCTTTATTTCCAAGGATCGCTAGCCAATATCAATGTACCAAATAATCCGGTAATTATATATATTCAAATTCAATAATAATAGAATCATCAAGCACAAAGGATTCTTCCCAAAGAGGGACATGTCAACCAACAATTGAAATACACATTGGCATTATAAGCAAGCAATCACCTCAGTTATCCTTAAATTATTCCTTTCCATTTTAAAAATTGTACAATTTCAACATCAGAGTGTATAAGGACCCGCATAGCAACGTATGTTTTTAAAGAGGCAAGGTAATATCTAGAGCAACCATTTATGGGCTTAGTTCGGGTACAGACCTTTAGGTCATTCCATTTTTTGAAGCTAGTTCATAACAGTTGGGTCGAGGCTTATTTCATAATTTGTTTCACATTTTCCCATTCAATTCATTTCCAAACATCTCTACAGTTTATCAGCAAACCGACACATTCAATCAAGGCATTTAGTACGCATAAGAGCAACCAAGGGCATTAAACAAATTGGATTCTTCTCAGCCAATTAAGATACTAACCTTCATTTAAAGTGACTCAAGGCTATACCATTTTGGTAGGCAAACCACACTTAACCTTACGAAAACAATATGGAATTCACTTCCGAGAGAGAAAGTTTAGCCTACATACCTCGATTGAGCTTCACTTAAGTCCTACTATACTCCGAGACTCTTAGCAACTTCAATCTTTCGGGAACATGACAAATTGAACCACAAATTAGAGAGGTGATCATTGTTCTAGCTCACTTGAGCATATTCTCAAACACTAAGTGTGCATTATGCTTTTAAAACCATTTTGTGAAAGATCCTACCATCCCTCATCCTATCATTAGCTCAAGACCTAACCAAATACTTTTAAGAACTCATGCATGCAAGATATCCACTTTCATCCTCATCAATTACCCTTCTAATGGTCTACCATAGTTATATCGAGTAATCAAGAGCTTGGGTTATAGAACCTTACCATTTTGGAAGAAGACCTAGGTGCCTTTCTTGACAAATCTTCAAAGCTTAAGCAAGATTTTTGGATAGATGTTGATGAAGAAACCCTTATCCCTCTAGGACCCTCTTCCTCTCACTAAATGCATCAGAAAATACGCCTAAAATGAAGGGTGGTGTGTAATATATCGACCTGGGGTCGGGTAAGAAAATTAGAAATTTGGAGCCCCGGAACAGATCTGCGATCGCATTTGCAATCGCATAATGGACATGCGGTCCGCAAAATGGACCACAAAAATTGTCCGAACAACTGAACACACTGACTGGGTTTGCGGCAGAAATGCGGTCCGCATTCACGTTCTATGGTCGCAAAATGCACCGCAGAACTGCTCTTCACAAAATTCCAAAGAAATTATGCGACGACTAGGCGGTCCACATTTTGGTTATGCGATCGCATATTGACCGCATAGTTGACTTCAAATTGGGCCAACACACTGACTCACTCTGCGGCAGAAATGCGGTCCAAAAATTGCAAAAATTGCACTTTTCTAGAAAACATAATTTCTTGACTTTTTAATGCATAGCTTAGTCCAAATGGGTCCGGACCGCGGAGAGCTTGCTCTCCGCGAAGAATTTTACGAATGTCTAACACATATTCCTAACCTGGCATTACGAGATCTCAGGTTTTGAGCAAAAATTTTCACGGGGCCTTACAACTATACTCTCTCACACTCATATTACCTTGTTGGAGGTTCAAGAACTTATCAACTCTAGCTCGTCGTATCTGAACTGGCAAGTAGTGATGAACAAAGGCCTCAGAAAATTCCTTCCACATTGTCGGAGGAGCATTCAGACCCCTGGATCTCTCCCAACTATCATACCAGAAAATCGCTAAATCCTGTAACCGATAAGAAGCCAACTCTACTACCTCCGTATCACTAGCATGCATAACCCGCAGTGTACGATGAACCCGATCAATAAAAGTCTGCGGGTCCTCCTTGGGGTCTGATTTGGTAAACACTGGAGGGTCTAAATTAACAAAATCACGAACTCTCGTACTAACTGGTTTATCAACAGCACCTGTATTTTGCCTCTGAGCCTGAGCAGCTACCAAGCAAGTCAACAACTGCAAAGCACTCTGCATATCCTGGTCTGTAGTGCCAAACGGAGGAACTGGAGGTGCTGGGTACCTCCTAATATCCTCTGGAGAAGACGGAGTAGATGAGGTATGAGAGGGCATCTCACTCTGAGCCTCACTTTGGCATGCTCTGGCTTGGGGCACATGACTGGTACCCTCTCCTGCTACTGTATCAAGCCGTCTACGAATCGTTTGCTTCCTAGTCGAAGGCATCACTGAAAGAAAATAAGGTGAATATTAGAGACGAACACTTACGACTCGACTCTACGCACGATCTAGATTCAGGAAGAAGGTAACAACCCTAGATGTCATGTAGCCTCCTGATTATAAATGTGGCGCGCTACACATCCATAATCAAGACTCTACTAGACACGACTCATAGACAACCCCTAGGACACACTTGATCTGATACCAAGTTTGTCACCACCCAAACTGGATGGCCATGACTAGCACCCGGCCATACTTACCGAACACCAACGTACATTTTATCTAACCTTCTTTATTATCTTTTAGGGCCGACGAGATCAATATATATATGGTAGACGTGGATCATGGAGAACCAACAATAAAAGATGATGGCATGAACATACATAACACGGGATGACTAGACAATCAAGAAACTATATATAAGGTACGAGCTACCACGCTACCATGAAAGACTATACAACAAAAACCAGCCGACAAGGCATACCAAGCTATACATGAGTCGACACCTATCTATGAGCCTTTAAAGGAACATAAGTGCCGCAACATTGCCGGAACAGGGCCCCGACATACCCATAATGTCTATAACAAAAATGCATACCAAGACCATGGCAAGTCCGAAGAAGGGATCTCGCCAGTCACCGCTGAATCGGACAGCCTACTATGGTGGGGGAGCTGTGCCAGCTTGTCTATCAGGACCTGTAGCACGACATGCAGCGTTCGTAAATAAAAGGACATCAGTACAGATAAAGTACTGAGTATGTAAGGCATGGAACCATAAGTACGAACAGTAATGTAAGCAGGGATAGAGAATATACAAACTGTAACATCTGGTACCTCTGAGGGCTACTGACATGAAATGCATGATACATATGTATAAATACATAAACTTTTAAAACATGCACCTCTGTGGGCATCATTATCATCATATCATACCCGGCCATAATGGGCTCGATAAAAATGTACCCGGCCATCATAAGGCTCGGTAGAATCATACCAGGCCACGTGGAGCTCGGTAAAACCCAACTGATCAGTGGTTGCAGAATAGGTGCCGTACCCGGCCGACTATAGCGCGGTCAGTAGAGTAAAATAGATAAATATATATAATCCATGCACGACTCATGGAAACAAGTTCTAAGCCTTTTTGAGTGACGTAAGGTCGGTATCCTCTGTACATGCTATTAGGACTAACTCTTCACCATGAACCTTATAAGAATCAGGAATTACCATCAACATCGATAACATAAGAAAAAGAGAAGCAACATCAACATCAATCGTTCCATAAGATGGGAAATAATGTAAGTACTGCTAGCTTGTAAGAGTAGAGTATCTTTGGAAGCTCATTCATTACATTATGTACAATTGGAGTCGTACAAAAGAAGGAAAGGGATAGCCTCACATACCTTGTATATACTGCCCAACCTCAAGCTATGCAAATGTCACGACTCCTTAGTCTAGAATAGGAGAAATGGCACTATCGTTAACGTTTAAGCGTCCTAACTATTATGTACCGACCACAATCTATTTTATGATGAAACGGACAACACCTACCCTATTTATATAACTTCTCACAAGTGACAACAATCACCAACCATCCCAAACAACATCAATGTTAATCATATTGAGCCTCCTAAAATAGTCCACCAACCGATAACATTACTGCCAAGCCTTTCGATATATATTTCACAAGTTCTAGCTTCAATGACTTGCCTCACCTTGGATAATCTTAAATACATGTAGAGTAAGAGGTTCCTTACCTTTAAACAGAAAGAACAACTCCAATTTGACCTTAATTCTCCACGAAATATCCCTCCAATGCTGCCACAAGAACAGAGAAGCGAAACTACCAATCAATTAGGGATTTCCGGCACTAGAATCACTTTAGAAGGCTTAGAATCACCTAGGGTTGATAATAAGAACTTGAAGGAGTATTAAAAGAACATAAACCCCTTAAAACAACCTCCCATACGAGCTGGAACAACACAAAAATGAGCAACAACAGGAAGAACAAGAAACTTACTAGCGCCACGGGATTCCCGACACTTGATCTGTGTTGTTTGCCATCTGTTTGGGTCTTGAATCTTGAGCGAACCTTGAGATGGTGTTTCTAGGGTTCTAAGGTCTGAATATAGTGAAAAAAATGACTTAAAATAGGTTTTATATATATATTAAGATACCTTAATTAAGGATATTATATAATTAAAATACCTTAAAGTATGACCTCTTGAGAATATTAAGAACCCCTAGGTTTACCCATGAATACGAGTTACAACATCCTTGATTCATTTAACTTCTAATACTTGTTAATCACCCATATACACTCTTGTATGATTAAAGATCAATTGGATTAACTTCTTATCATTTCAATGATAAGCTTCTTAGGTTTACGTCGGCTAACTTATGGCATGAACCAACGTACGTGAATATGGGTTGTAACAGTAGGATCGTTCTTGACACTTTCACAATGTTTCTGCATTTCTTTCCCATATCCTTTATGCCGAGAGATTTCGATCACTATGCTTGCGTAGGCCTTGGCGATGGAGTGCAGATCAGACCGCCTCCTGATGGTGAGGAAGAGGCCCCGAAGCCTGACAAAGGCAAGAAGAGGAAGAAAAGTTTGGCCGCTGAGTCCCCGGTGGAGAAAAAAGCTAAACCCAGTAGATCTTGAGCCGAAGCCAAGGTCTCGTCTTCAGCTTCTGGGGTGGGCTCCGATGACAGTACGATTGTGGAGATGATGCCCCTTTAGTACAAAAGAGAAAGTCGGACACGGGAGCTCCCAAAATGTCTGCGCCAAAGGGCGCTGGGTTGGGGTCGACTGAATTGGCCCAACCCCTTCCTCGGAGGGCCTCAAAGAGGGTGCGGGTGCGGCCTCCGAGCCTTCGTCTGGTCGCGGTGTAGCCTCCACCAATGAGACTGTTGCTGAAGGTTTTGAAGGGTTTGGGCCCGAAGCTTTTCGGGGGCAGGATTTGCCCCTTGGTTACAACAATGCCCTGGATGACCTTAGCTTGGGTCCTCAGTTGTCGTGAGGGGTGTGGAGGGACGCTCAGGACATGAATGTCGCCAACGTGGGTGGAGGTGCGCTTGGAAACATTCTCGATGATATTGACTATGTCAGTGAGGACATCGATCTCGACACCCCCAGCGCCATCAAGGCAGCGGAGAGGTTCGAGCGGCAGGTGATTACTTTTTATGTGTTTTTCCTTAGCCTCAAGAATTTTTCCTCGTCAGTCTATCTCTTTTGTTTTGCCGTAGTCTAAAGAAATGTATGACCATGCCCTCTCTAGGCTCCGAGAGGAGCTTTTATGCCGTGAAAAGGAGCTCGAGAAGCTTACCTCGGGACTGTGGGAGTCGGAGGCTTTCTCTGCCCGAAAGGAGAAAAAGTCAAGCGAGCTTTGGGCGGCTTTAGAGGGAGTGCTTCGAGAAAAGGCTGATCTCGCTGAGCAGGTATTTTGCCATCCGTAATTCTTCCCCTCGTTACCACAATTCGATACTGATTGGCATACCTTTCCCTTTGTAGATCGGGAAAAAGAATGTGGAGCTCCTCGGGCTGAGGGAGCGAAACGAGGTAGTGACCTCGGAATTGACATTGACCCAGCGTCTTCTACAAAATGCTCGAAAAGATATCGCTGCTCTAACTGCGGCCAAGCCCGAGGTCGAAGAAAAAGTCGCTACTTATCTGAAGGATGCAGCAACTGCGAATCAAATAGCCCACAATATGTCAGTAGAGGCCGGGCTAAAACTAGCTCGGACTGTCTCTCATGCGAGTGAAAAGGTGAAGAGGCAAGCCTTAAAGGGAGGTAGAGCCAAAAGTGTCGATCTCTCAACTGAGATTGAGGAGGCCCGTGAGTTTGATGGATGATTGGAGCTCTTAGTCGCCCTATATGAGTGTTCGAAAGATGGTTCAGAGAGTAGTGGCGATGACGAGTAAGCCTGTGTTGCTTTTTGCTTTTCTTTTTTCTTTTTGTGTATGCACTCTCGAGGAAACAAGTCTTATGAAGACGCCCCATGTAAATATATTTTTTGGTAATGTAAGAGAACCTTTCTGCTTTAAGTCTTTCCATTCTTTATGTTCCACCGTTCTTGCGGAGTTAACCTTCGAATTTTAATGTTGGCTCTTTGGAGCTCATACTTGGAATAATCGAGGCCCCCGAGATTGGGTTCTACCTCGACATTAGGTCGATAGCTCGTTTGGGGTTGATGCTTATCATGGCAGGAAACTTCGAGGTCTCAATACCTCCCGAACTACGCGTGATGGCAATGTTCATGCGACCTGATAATGGGACCCCCGAGGTGATCCTGCCGATACATTTCCCATAAAAGGTGATGCTGTCATGGCCAGAATTAATTGGCCCTCTGGTAGGCGAGCAGTCGCTACTCTGCCCTTTATATTTACTCGCTTAGTTCTCAAATGGAGATTCTACTACTTTGAGTAATTATTTCTTTCATAGAACTTAGTTATTTGTGCTAGTTCTCCCGCTGTTTCAACTTAAAGCCTTTGCCCAAATCTTCACCCTTCTTTTCCTATTTTGCCGTACCCATGCTTGCTACATCGACATCCGCCCATCAAGGATGGGGGAGCTCTGCCTCTGTTCCGCGTCAGGTCGGTGGTACACCGCCGGTGCCCGATGAGTGGCCCACGAGGTGCTATGTCTCGAGGAGAGACTTTACGTTGAGAGGCCTCCCAACGTTCAAGGATTACGAGAACATGCATCAAGGTTCGTCTCATCAGTAGGGGAGGAACATCTTGAAATGATTAGAAAAGATTGCGGATGGGGAGAAGGAGTGGTACTAAAGGTACCTTCCCCAGAGGAGAGTATCGTGACGCATGTTGAGGGGTGTTTGAGCGTGTACACGCATCCTTTTACGTCGGGTCCCCCCGACAGGGTGGTGCTTATATTCTGCAGGAGATATCGGGTTACCCTGGCGTAGGCTCACCCATCCCTTTCGGAGATAGTGATGGCGATAAGGTATTTTACGGATAGGGTCGTGCTCGACTTCACTCTCATCCATCTCGTAAGGTTATATCGGCCGCTGCATTACATGGGTTTGATTGCTTTGCAGCATCGATCCACTTGGTCCCCTACCGTTAACGACGGAGAGGATGAGGACCGAGGGTGGATGAGCCTGTTCGTTCGAGCACGGACGGTCGAAATTATCCTTGGACAATTTTTTCCATTTCTTGAGAAATGGAATTTGACACTTAAGTGGAATACCTGTATCTTTATTGCTTTGTCCATAGCGGAGGCGGGCTCCATAAAGGCATCTTTCTACTTCATTCTTTGTAGAGATTCCTTGGTTGCCGAATGAGGTCCCTAATCTGGCTGAATGGTACCGCAAGCTGGCAGCTTGTTCGACCTATGATAAGCACAGGTGGCGAGAACTGTCTAAGGGAAGATGGCAGGCAAAGCTTCACGGTAAGCGTTTAGTGGCTTATTTCCTCAAAAAGGTACTTTTCTTTTTGGCATGCTAACTCTCCCGCCACAGGTGTTGGAGATTTTTCCGAGATGAGGTCTTGCCCCTATGGGAGAAGGAGAGATTGCCGACCTCGGGGTCGAGGATCAATCATAAACGGGAAGAGTCTCCGAGGTGTGAGGATGCTTATGGCGGGGCGAGTCCTCTTCTGAGTTACAAAAGAGGCGAGTCGGCCGATCTTCAGGCTTCGGAGGCCTCTGTTTTTGAAGGTGAATTTCCCGCTCCCGTCAAAGGTGCTTCGGGGTATACTAGGCCATCGGACATTGGCTCGGTCTTTGGTAAGGCTCAGCGGCTTGGTTTTATGGTAAGATTTGTTTGCCGGTATATGCTTATTTTGGTTTCGCGCCGTTCCTTTCTTATTGGATTTCCCTCTTCAGGACTTTGACAAGCTTAAGTCCGAGCTACTTTGCCATGAGGCCATGCTACGGAAAGTTTTGAATAGGGAGAAGTCCATTAGGCTCCTTTGCTCGAGGAAGGAAAGTGAGCTGGTACACCTGCGATGTGAGGTGGTTCGAAGTCGGAACTACGAGAGCCATCTCTAAAGACAAGTAACCTATATTTTGTGTTGATGTATGCTCCCCCTTTTATTTTTGGAGATTAATGTTTCGTTACTTCAGTTGGAGGGTAAAATGGAGGAGATGGAAGGACTTTGGGGCGAAGTTGGCCGGGCCAAACGTGAGTTTAACGAGTTAAAGGCTCAGGTAGATGCCCAAAGTATGGCCAAGAAGGGTACTTTGGCTAAGGCTTCTGACCTCGAGGTGCAGGTCCGGAACGCTCGTGCGAATGATTCTGTCCGAGCGAATATGATCACAAAGCTCGAGTCCGAGCTTTTGATGGCAAAGGCCGAGGTGGTGAATGCCCAGGCTGAGGCTATAATGAGCCATACTAGGGCTGACAAGAACGTGGCGCCTATTTGAAGGGCGCTGCCGATGCTAGAACTAAGCTGAGGAAAGCTCTTGATCGTAGGAGCAATAGCAAAGAGTATGTGAAGTGCAAATCTCAGAGGGAGACCCTCGAGGTAATTCATGCCATGAGCTTCGACCTCTCGGAAGAGATCAATCAGGAGAAGGCAGAAGAATACGATGCTAAATTCCTTTTATCTGATGCCGAGGATGGCGAGAATGGGGCCATTGGGTCATATTACCCAAGGGGGGCGTATATTTCCTTTTCTATTTCTGTATTCCTGCGTACGGTGAAAACCGGGGGACCAATTTCCCCCCGACATAATGCTTCGGAGAGTGACCCCGGAGGCACGCGATCTCGAGTCGGTCGCTTCCCTCGAAACCTATCGATGCCCTGCCAGGATCAAACATCAGCTAAGGCGGTGATGAACGAAGGAATCCCCCGAGAAATGCACCCGGGGTCGATCAAATCAATCCAAGCGGCTCGACGCCAGCCCACATCGACGTAAAGCTAAAGGGCTGTCACATCTCATTCTCTTTTGTCATACTACGTATTTTGTACTAACTTTGGGCGTCCTGTTTCTATGAAAGAGGGGTCACCAATACCTTGTAAGTAGAGATCCAATTGTCCTACTCAAGTGCAATAATATCTTCTCTCTCTCTTTTCTCTAAATTGCCTAATCTCCTTGTCCCAAAGTCATTTATTGTCGGTAATTCTTCTTGTTTTTCACTTGGCATCGGCCCGAGGCTATCTCCGTATTCATTGCTTCTTAATTTGTTCTTCATTCTATAGCTTAATATTGGCCAAGAGAGCCCTACCTAGTTATATCTTTAACTTTTATCCCATCTCCGGCTGTCCCTGACAGTTCGAGATCGATACAAACGCCAACCCTGAGGTCCCATCGACCATCTCTGCACCCGGGCAGCAGGCCCCTTTGGTTCGACTACTACCTCGTTTTAACTCGCTTTTTCGTCATTATACTTCATGTTCTTAGCATTAACTGCTTTAAGAACTAGCTCGGGAATAGATCACGTATTTTAAGAGTCCCATTTATAAATTTAATTGTTGTTACCATTTTCACGGTAAACAATTCCGTACTTTCATACTTTCGAAGTATGTTGTAAATGGAGCTTGAATTTATTCACACGTATGTATAAAGAGGAGACCTCACAGTTTTGTTTCTCCTATGTTTCTTTTTTCTTTAATTATAGCCAGATGAACTGGTTTTGGGAGGAATTCTTAGATTCGTGGTGCGGCCCCGAGGCTCATTAAGCTGGCCCTTGGGCTCTTATGCGCTTGGTCGATACAACCTTTTATTTTAGTACTAGCAACAATGGCTCTTACGCTTTTAGTTTTAAGCATATTCAGTTAACTATTTTGGGTTCGGTCTCCAAATCAGGTTTCGACTCGAGCTCATTCGACCCTCAAGTTTTTGAATTGCAAGCTAGCCCTTAGGCTCTTATGCGTTGGGTCGGTTCGACCTTTTGTGTGGGCCGCCGACAACAACACTTACGCCTTGGGTCGATATGACCTTTTATGTGGGTTGGTGACAATGGCTCTTACGCCTTGGGTCGATGCAACATTTTAAGTAGGCTTTATTTTTCCCTTGTTAAGGACTTTTTGAAATAATGTTTTCCTGACTCTTCGACAGTTTAATAAAAAAACTCGATTGTGAGTCATTATATAGCGATGATCGAGCACCTCGGGAGGTTTAGCTCGCAGGCTGAGTATCTCAAAGCCAGTGTTTGGGAGCTAACAAGGTCGAAGCTCTTTTTCCTATGTCGAGGGTAGCCCGTTTAACCGGTTCTTTTGGAAGTATATTCAGAGTAATTGAAGGCCTGTGATTTTATAGCGACGGTCGGGCGTCCCCGAGTCGCGTTAGTTTGGCAGGTACAGCCTTGTGACCGGAGTCACTTGTGTTTGGTCGTAGCCTTTAAGTAGTTTTGGCGTCTATATCGAAGGTATGCCTTTTTAGGGGTCTTACAAGTTGGATATATAGCCAAAACTTTAAGATCGGGTTTATGCCTTTAGTCAGGTCTTACATATTTTACATGCCTTTGAGGTCTTATAGTTTTGGATACTTGGTACAAGTATGGTTCATGCCTTGCTTGAGGTCTTACAGATATTGTTGTTGCCTTATATAGGTCACGAGATCGAGGCTGCACACATGTGGCCTTACGGCCTCGGGTTTCACTAATTCGATAGAGGTGGCGCTTGACGGCAGTCCCCGAGTCGTCGAGGGTTTCTTCACTCTGGAGCCATTACTTTTAAACTTGGCATTGCCTCATTGAGGGCTTACAATTTCAGAATTTTCGACTCGGAGGTCATGTGGTATTTAGTTTTTGATGCACATCCCCGAGTGTTCAGGACATTCTTTGGCTTTGGAGATGTTTTGTGATCTTTCTGTTGCCTCATTGAGGGATTATGAGCTCAAAGCTCCGACCCGAAGGTCGCAATGTTGTGAGTTGTTGACGCCAGTCCCCGAGTACTCGGGATGTTTTTTTTGGCTCTGGGGCCGTTTTTTGCAAAGAATGTCGAGCTTCCTTGACGCGCAAAATGCTTTTGTGAAGTATACATTGATTACTTGGTGTGAGTATACATGTCTTTGCTATTTAAGGGCTCAGTTGTTCCATACAGACACGGTTCGTTCGACCGTTTGGCCCGGTACATTATCTTCCTATGGATACCCTAGTTGATGTGTCTTGGCTTTCTCCGAGTAGGTGACCTCCCGGGGGGATGCCCCCAGTATTCGAGGTTGATTGCAAAAGAAGCCTCGAATACTTGTTGAGTCTTCCTTAGGTGGCATATGGATGTTGCCTCGTTAAAAACCTTGTCGGTAAAACCCTTTTCAGGATAAAAACCTAGTCAAAGGAAAAGAGTGCAATGCGTGCTTTTGAAACCTAAGGTCTTTGAGTTTGAAAATTCTTTGGTCGTTTCGATCGGATACCTGCGTTCAGGTCAGTGTAGAATGTAATTGAATGGGAAAGGAGGGGGACGCGGTACGGTACCCTGCTTTGATTAGTCGATTATAACCGAGAGCGTGGCTTGTTATCGCTATTTTACTGTTTGCTTATCCTTCGGATCCTTCGAAGCTAGAGGTACCGGTGTCAGGACCACGTCGTGCACCGCGAACATTTCCCTCACTGCATGTCGTTCTCCTTAGACGGTCTCAATCCCATCCTTCATGGGGAATTTCATCAATTGATGGAGGGTAGATGGTACTGCTCTCATGTAGTGTATCCACGGCCTTCCGAGCAAGGTGTTGTACCTCATATCTCCTTCGATGACATGGAATTTGGCATTTTGGGTTGTGCCGGCCACATTGACTGGTATGGTGATTTCCCTTTTTGTTGTTTCGCTCGCCATGTTGAATCCGTTGAGGACTCGAGAGGCGGGTACGATTTGGTTAAGTAGGCCGAGCTGCTCTACCACCCTCGACCTGATAATATTGGCCGAGCTACCTGGATCCACAAGTGCACATTTAATTTGAAGTGTATTTACAAGAAAAGAGATTACCAGTGCGTCATTGTGAGGCTCAGTCAAGGTCTCGATGTCCTCGTCGCTGAATGTGAGAGCATCCTCGGGTATGTAGTCCCGAGTTTGCTTTTCTTTTATGATGGATATATTTGTTCTTCTCATCCTGGGATTTTGCGGGGCATAGATGCCTCCCAAGATCATGTGGATGACATGTTGTGGCTCATTTGTTTCGTTCTTCTTGGCCGCCTCTCTTTCTTGGAATTGATTTTTGGCTCGGTCACTGAGGAATCCTCAGAGGTGACCTTTGTTAAGTAGTTGGGCTACCTGTTCTCGGAGTTGGTGGCAATCCACGGTCCTATGGCCGTGCGTGTAGTGGAACTCGCACACTAAGTTATGATTTCTTTGCGAATGATCTGATTGCAGAGGCCTGGGCCACCTGGCGTCTCTGATTTTACTAATGGCAAACACGATGTCCGATACATCTACATTGAAGTTGTATTCCGACAAGCGAGGTGCCCCCGTCGGCCCTGTATACTTATCGACGCTAGGTCCGTTGATGAGTCCCCGAGGATTATGGCCTCGGTTCATCCTTCTATCATTGTACGTTACACCTCAGGGCGTTTTTCCTATCATCGGCGAATGGCTGGTATCTTTTTTGTTTGGCTTTGGCTCCTTTGCCAAAAGCCTGCTTAGGTATACCGAGCCTGAGGGGGCTCCTATTTGGTCGTCCTCGACCCCCATCTTTGACTGGGATCTGTTATGGACGACCAACCAGGTCACGGCGGGATACTCGACTATGTTTTGTTTCAATTGGTTCGAAGCCACCGAGCTTCGTTCATTCAGACATTGAGTGAAGGGCTGCACTGCCCAGTTATCAGAGATCGGTGGAAGTTCCATTCGTTCCAATTGGAAACGAGATACGAACTCTCGGAGCATCTCATTCTCTCTCTGCTTGATCTTGAAGACGTCGGATTCCTTGTTGCTACTTTGATGGCTGGTACCTGCTTGGCTGGGGGAACCGTCCCCGGTGCAACCTTGCTAGGAGATTTTTGGTGACTTTGAAGCTGAGCAATAGCCAGCTGTTGTGCCTGCAACATTTCAAAAATAACATGAAGGCTAACCTCCCGTTCTTCCTTTGTTGGGGTTTTCTAAGCTTCTTATTGATCTTCTTGGTGCACGCTCCTGTTAGCGTGGGAGCTTATGTCGACGTGTTGGGCGTCGCGTGAGATCGCGTCCACGGGGATTTTTTCCGGTGTATTCGCAGGGTTTTGTTGTGGCACACAAACACCTGGAACACGCACATCGTTTTCTTCGTGGTCGTCAAGATTTTTGTTTTCACCTCAATTCAGTGGCTTAGACATTTCGACCTGAAATCGAAGATATTGGACAAGAAAAGGTGTGAAAGATAACTTGCATTATATAGTAAAACCAGCAAGGAAATAATCACTATTATTTTTAGCCCCACGATGGGCGCCAAACTATTTACCGTGAAAATGGTACTGACAATTAATTTTGATTTAGTGGTTCTAAAAATACGTGATCTATTTTTATACTAGTTTTTAGGTAGTAGATGCTATGTGAAAGACTTAGAGGCAATGTAAGAGCTTAAAAACGATGTGTTAATTAAACCGAATCGCTGCTGATCGGGGCCTCGAGATTGCCTATTCAAGGGCCTCGGGGTCGAATCTAAGGCTCAGCTGGGAGCTATCGAAAGTGATCGATGGAGACTAACAGTAATGATAAAATCAATGATGGCTCTTTATGGCCAATAATAAGCAATAAATGAAGAACAATAATGAAGACAATAAATGGAAGCAATAATATCGAGAGAATGTGTTAGAGAGAAGAGAGAATGTTCTTGTGTATTTAGTATGGAGCAACAGATGGTTACAAAATGAAAAGGATCCCCTTTATATAAGAAGGAGAATCCCAACATAGTACAAATATATTAATTACAAAGAAATGGGCTGGTACAACCATTTAATGCCTTGATTCACTTTTCCGACTAGACCACTAGACTTGGCCAGCTATATGTACGCGCCTTGGGAACTTCACCCTGATCCGCCAAAACCGCTAATTTCATTCCCTCGAGGCCGATCATTACTTATACTATCTCGAAGTTGAATTGTCGAGAATTCTCGGAGTCGATGACTGGAAACCCTCGAGATGCCGTGAAATCGAGCCGTCGATTTCCACCGTATAAAGATTGTTAACAAGATGTTCGAACAGCAAATAGGCAAATCCATGGATGTTTACATTGATGATATGCTAGTTAAGTCCCTACGCGTAGAGGGCCATTTGACTCATTTGCAGGAGACATTTGACATCCTCAGAAGCTGCAACATGATACTCATTCCCGAGAAATATGCCTTCGGAGTGGGTTCGAGAAAATTCTTAAGCTTCATGGTGTCAAACAGGGGGATTGAGATCAACCCCGACAATATCAAAGACATCGAAGAAACAACGGTGGTAAACAATGTGAAGGTCGTGCAACGGCTGACTAGGCGGACAACAGCCTTGGGTCGGTTCATATCGAGGTCATCATACAAGAGTCATCATTTCTTCTCCTTGCTCAAAAAGAAAAACAACTTCGAATGGACTCTAGAATGCCAACGCGCCTTAGAGGAGTTAAAGCTATATCTGACAAGACCACATTTACTCCACCCCACAAAGGAGGATGAAACGCTGTATTTATATCTGGTCGTATCTGATGTAGCGGTAAGTTGTGTGCTGGTTTGAGAAGAACAAGGTACGTAATTCCCTATTTATTATGTAAGTCGGATCCTGGGAGATGTCGAAACCAGTTATCCGTACCTAGAAAAATTAGCTCTTGCATTAATAAGCGCATATAAAAAAGGAAAGCCTTATTTTCAATGCCACCGTATTTTTGTTTTAACGACATATCCTCTTCGCAGCATATTGCATAAGCCCGAGTTTTTAGGTCGATTGGCAAAATGGGCCATCAATCTCGGAGGGTACGATATCAAATTTCAACCCTGAAATGCTATGAAGTCCCAAATTCTTGCGGATTTTGTAGCCGACTTTACGCCCACCCTCGAGCTCGAGGAAGAGAAAGTACTTATGCTAAAAATGGGCGCATCTTCGGGGGTATGGATCTTGTTCACTGATGGCGCCTCTAACGTGAAAGGGTCCGGGCTCGGCATAATTCTGAAGCCACGTATGGGCAGCATAATTAGGCAATCAATAAAAACTGCCAGGTTGACAAACAATGAAGCCGAGTATGAGGCTATGATTGCAGGTCTGGAATTGGCCAAAGGCCTAGGAGCGGAAGTCATCGAAGAAAAATGTGATTCCCTTCTGGTAGTAAATCAGGTAAATGGGAGCTTCAAGGTTCGAGATGACAGGATGCAAAGATACTTAGATAAAATTCAAGTCACATTGCACCGCTTCTGTAAGGCCCCGGAATATTTCGCTAAGTAATTTCGGATTTCGTGGTTCCGAGTAGTCTAATTATAATATTTTATATGCAATTAACATGGTGGGGATCAATTGGATTTGTTAAATAGGTGTATAAGACTAAGTCCAAGTCAAATTGGAAAATTTCATAATAGGCTAAAATTCCAAATGAGTTTGCACAAGTCCCTATTTTTAACGAGCACATCTAAATATATATAAGGTTTTATGTGATGAACAACCTCTCATATGGATGTTCTTTGAGTCTAGTTTCTAACGCTTCAAATAGTTCGTCATTTGGACATTCCTACACAAAGTTATGATCAAATTACCAAAGGCTGGAAAAATGCGATCCTGTGTCGAATCTGCGATCGCAAATCTGTTGCATTTTTGACTTGCGATCGTAGATCTGTCGCGAATTGGGCCAGTGTTGCCCAGTTTTGGGCACCTATTTGCTGATGCATTCTGCGGCCCACATTCTTGTTTTGCGGTCCATTCTGCGATCGCAGACCCGGTTTCGGAGGGTTATTTTTCCTATTCTTATAACCCGGCCCCATTTTAATATATAGGCTTTGGGGTTCATTTTGGTGTCATTTCCTACTGATTTTAGAGATAGATGAGAGCATATAGAGAGAGGAAGGAGGGGCCTGGCTTCATAATCACCTAATCTTGTTCAAATCTTGAAGAATCAAGGAAGCAATCCACTAGATTATCATCCATCCGGGTAAGTCCTACTCCTAGAGCTTTAATGCAAGATGTTAAGAGTTCAAATGTATGGTAGGGTTCGAAATAAGACATGCATGTACACTAGGTCATAGTATGTGGAATTTTAAACTATTTTTGGGTAGTTTCTTGTTGAAATTAGTTGAGGAAAGAAGGGGTTTCAAGTATGGGGCCTTGAAGTCTATTTCACATGTTAGGTGTTCGATGAAATCCCTAGGAGAGTTGAACCATGGGGGTCTTTCTAATTATTAACCAATTTTTGCTATCTTACTATAGATTATTATCGCTAGAAGTATTAGGGCATTGTTGTAACTTAAGGAAAGCTCAACAAGGTATGTTGGCTAAACTTTCTCTCCTAGAATCAAATTCCATAAATGTTTTCGTAAGTTCAAGTATGGTTGGCTCAAAATTCCTAATTTCTATATTCCGGGTTATCCCCTATAAATTCATAAACCTGATTATTCCAGACGAGCCTTATATGGAAAGATAGATGTTTAAAGTAGGGTTTTCTTATTAAAATTCTATGGCTTGAGTTGTATGTTCAATGAAAACTAGTAAACCAATTGGGTGAGAAAAACTCGATATGCTTAATTGCTCTTATGTGGACCAAATACTTTGATTGAGCGTGTCCAGTTGTTAATAGTCTATAAAGATGATTGGAAATGCATTGAACGAATTGGGGAAATAGAATGTGAATAACGTTCCAAGGACTTAAGTCATATTTGTGCGTAGTGATACCTATGAAATGAGAAAATGTGAAACAGATTATGAAATGAGCCTCCACTCAAGTGTTTTAAAATGACTTCGAAAACAAAATTGCCTAAAAGCATTTGGTGCTTAATTCATGCCCATTAGTTATTGTTATAACTAATGCCTTGTTTTATAATGTATTCACTCTGATTCGAGTTCTTACATACTCCGATTTTGAAACTGTACATTGTTGTGATTGGGAAAGAGTAATTCAAGAATAATTAGTGTATTGCTTGTTTATGACTTTGATGTGTGTATCTATTGCTGGTTGGTATGCCCCAATCTTTGGGAAGGAAACCTTTTGTGTTTAAATTTTCCATTGCTAATAAACTTGAGGTATATGATTTCTGGAATACTTTGTACATTGGTAATTGGTGATGATCCTTGAAATTAAAAGAAGTGAAAGTAATGGAATATAGAATGCGACCGACGTGCCATGAATAACGAATTTGTGAAAGGCCCAAAGAGCCAAGATAATATTATTAATGTGTATGGTTGAATATTCTAATAAAGGTTTGTACAATGTGAAAGATTCTGGCATGAATACATTTCTATATATGTGTTATCTTTGTGTGCAATTAAACTAAAAATGTTTTGGGAGTATCACTAGCAAGACCGAGGAAGGGTGGGTCATAAGGCCCACACCTGAAACTACACGTGCCGGTGTAGGGTTGGTTTGTGATTTGGGATGAAATTGAAATATTGGTGAAATTGTGATTATTCCCCCAAAGCGGGATGAAACTAATACTTGTGAATTGGAAAAGAAAAATCCAACACACATGGCATATGTGGGAAGGCGACCTAGCTGATCGAGTGGAGATTAGACTCCATGTTGCGCACATAGTGGTGCTACTCTTGTAACAACTTTCTTTCGCATCATAATATCAAACAACATCGTCAGTGGGGAGATGGCCTAGCCGATCAGGCATGATCGGACTCCGTGCTAACAAAGGCGGTGGAAATATCGGTGCTAGTGATCTCCCAACCAAATATATATATATATATATATAAAATTTTCTTACTCTGAAAATTGTTATGTTTCAATTGGTTATTTGGATATTGTCGATTGCGACTTGCTTTTTCTATATGTTGTCTCTGCTTATATGGACATTCTATTTTGAAAGAGGACTTTTATCTATACATACTAGTGCTATTCGACGGCGCTAACGTCCCTTTTGCCGGGGGCGCTACATCTTTAAATGGATGTAGGTGGTTCCATAGCAGGTAGTGTTGGTCGCAGCTAGTAACGCATCCTCCTTTCAGCTGACTTGGTGAGCCTTACTTCATTTCAGGGTCCTCTATCGTTGTTTATCATTTTCTTTGTATTTTGAGGTATAGGCGGAGCCTTCTTGCCGGCATTTCCATATTTACTCTTCAGTTGTATTTAGAGGCTCCATAGACAGGTTGTGGGTGGTGTTTGGTATTCGAAATTTAATTAGAAGTGTTGGTATTTGGCAAATATGTGTTTCATTATCATAACTATAAAAATTATAATATTTTGGATATTTTGGTTGAAACTGCTGATGGAAATAAAATGGAAGTTGTGGAGTTCATCTCCTCTTTATTCATAAATTAGTTTGGGTAGAATGAAACCTAATAGGCTTGCTCAGTTGGGTTTTCTCGGTTGAGCGCCGGTCGTGCTCCTCAGTTTTGGGGCGTGACAAACTTGGTATCAGAGCCTACGATTTCAAAGTGTCCTTGGATGTATCGGAGCCGTGTCTAGTAGAGTCCTTCTTATCGGTGTGTAGTGGACCACATATATAAGTTGGAGGCTATTTGGACATTTAGGAATTTCACCCTTCTTTGATACTCTAGATCGTGCAGTAGAACCCGAAATAGGGAGCTAATTTCCTCGCTATGTCTTACTCTCAAGATGAGTAATCTTGAAACTATAATCCATGAGTTTGAAGCAGTAAAGAGGGAATGACCCCTCCCTTGAGTTTGAGTGATATTACCTAAGAGTTTGTTAGGAGAATGTAACGAGCCATGGAGGGATTGGTAGAACTTGTTGCTAAGGGGACTACCCTTGTTCCTATTTATGTCACTGCACCACCAGATCATGTAGTATATCAGAATGTTACCAATGTATGTTACAGATGTGGAGTCAGGGTGCATCAGTTAAGGCACTGCCCTGCCAATCTAGAGTTACCAAGTAAGTGACCCATTAGTACATCATTCTGAACGTCACATATTTTTCCTTATTATATATGTACACCTGTATTGAGAGCCTGCATAGATATGGTCTTAAAAAGAATCTAAATCACAAAACATTGCATGCACCTACTCTTTGAACGAGACATATTATTCGTAAACCCATTGTATCACAACATTCTCTTATTTACACCCTTTTTGTGGAATTAAGTTATATAATTATGTCCTTGAATTGAGTTATAACTCTAGGATTGATACTTCCCACTAGCTTTTCCTAAATTCTCAACAAGGGACTGTTCCAGATGAATTCCTTACAGAAACTCTTTCTTTAAATTGACAACATCTACTCGCTTGTGCCTATACATGCACTGTCGCAAACTTTACCTATGTGGTGCCAAGTTCCATGTAAAGCATCCCAGTGTTGCGATCCTTCTCGAGTCTCTCTTTTTCTCACTAGGTGTATATTGCTTCTATAATTTGAATAGTAACTCTACCCTCTTGCGAAGATCATCATGAAACCTTTTCACTGTCTAGTAACATGAGAGCATATCCCACCTCCTATCATATATGTACATGTCAAATGAAGTGGTCGCTTGTCTGTATAGAATTTCTGAGAAATTTGAGATTTTTACGAATCTGTCACAGGAAGACCTTTTGTTTCCCATCACAGTATGACTTTCGTGTCCACTAAGATCATTCCTCAGTAAGACGTGGTTGTGTATTGCAGTCTGGGAGTTGATATAGCAGAAGCATGTCCAGCTCGTATCAAACGCTTATCTTCTATTTATACCTCCACCACATGCGTTAATTGTCTTCCTTAGTCAACGAATTCATTGGTCTAGTTTCCTAACACTTGTTTGATAACCATGAGAGAACGTGTCCTTCTATGTGTCTGTGTCCCTGTAACACTTCCTTTCTCATAAGGTCATTAATAGGCTCCCCGTCAAGACCAAATTCACCTTTAGGGGTTATTATAGCACAACGCCTACTTCTCATGTTGTCCTGTCTTTCATTAGCCTCTGGGTACTTCCTCAAGTAAAAATCCAAGGAGAACTCAGCATGAATATCTGCAGACCTTCTATGATTATTTTATACTGTCACATTGGGTTAAGTTGTCCTTACACACTCGACTTCTAGAATCACTGACTATGTCCTTATCACGTGCGGGGAGGTTTGCTACCCCTGGTATTCCACCCCTCCTGGGTGGATAGGAGTTTTATTTGTCTTTCTCCCCGGAGCATCATGTTAACCATTAGAACTCCTCTAACTAATACATGAGTTCATCCCAATATTAATATGTCCTAGCTATGTGGTTTCACTCGTGAAAGGTTGAGATTAGATGCTTTCGGATTTTTGCACATATCACAATTATATCGACTGGGAAGACAAGTTATCGTATCTCTAGTTATCTCATATGGGGTCAATTATCGGGAAAGGTTAAGCTGTTTGAAATATGATAATCTCATAAGTGTCTAACTTTATTTTTATCCTCATAGGCTTGTGGCATAGATTCCTTGTGTCAGTTAACGTTAGGAGTGTAATTCAACTTCATGTATTTTGAAACCCATATCGCATTCAAGGTGCCACAGCATTCCCATTCATGATAAACGGATTTTCCCTACACTCCTGGAGGTGACTGGGTCACGTACTTGAATATTCCTCTTTAATGATTCCTATTGCCAATGTACTAGTTACCCCTATGCCTCATTTGTCTAATAATTGATGTCGCCACAATGATTCACCATGCCAGTGTTGTTAGTAGTAATCTTCGTGCCTCTTAGCATATAGCCTCATCTCTGCTCAGCACATTAATGGATTCCTGAATAATTCCATCCTGATCTTGAATTCCGTTGCTCCTCCTTGTATTAAATCTATTGGGTATTGAAGGTTCAAACATGTCAAAGAGGAAGCATCCCCGTGTGATTATATATATTCAGTAGGTAATTTTATAGTCAATTTATTATAGCACATCTTAGAGTAATCGTGAAGGTCACCACGGGTTTAGTTTGGGTGATCACATAGAGATTTAGAATTCAGGACGGTGAACCAGTTATTCTCAAAATTTTCCCCTATAGATGTTATGTGAATTGATGATGAAGGGTACGTAAGCGCATTTCCCATTAGGTAACACTAGGAGTGTGATGTTTCCCCATAGTTGTTCCTCATGAATTTTTGTTTTCATATGTCTATGTCTAAGAAGGTAGGTGGAGATCATTTGTGTATCATCCTGGTGTAAATTATTGAAGGTGAATGTTAATAGATAGCTAGCTTATGCGAAGTATCGAGCTATCATCCTTGTTAGATAAGTTTGGAGGTTGGGGTTGTTTCCGTGAATTTGTTATGGAAAAGCCTATAAGTATAAGAGACCACATTGAAGGCTGAGAGTATTGTGAAAATAAGGTATTTTCTCTTGATTGAATAGTAGTTGGTTTTGATTTGAAAAGTACCTTCTAGGTGTTATGATTTAAAAATGTGCAGTCCGTGTCCAAGTATCATCGTGATAATGTAGTGCTTGTAATGCTGAGGTTCATGTTATTGATATATACATTGTGGTGCTTTGTCGAGTTGTGGATGTATTTTTAGGATGGTTTTGGTGGTTCTCTGGCAGGTGGATAGTCTTAGTTACAAAGGAGACTCTGCCGAAATTTCAGAAAAATTTGGGAGTTAGTCAAAATTTAGGAACTTGAGGTAGGTGAGAAAAGAGATATACTATGCTAAGCGTTAGGGAGGACTCTACCCCTCATTCGAGGACGAATGATCCTCAGGGGGGGGGGGGGGGAGAATGTAAGGCCCCGGAAAATTTCGCTAAGTAATTTAGGATTTCGTGGTGCCGGGTAGGCTAATTATAATATTTTATATGTGATTAACATGGTGGGGACCAATTGGATTTGTTAAATAGGTGTATAAGTCTTATAATGTGTAATGTGTGGTCTAATAGGAGGCCTAAGTCCAAGTCAAATTGGCAAATTTCATAACAGGCTAAAATTCCAAATAAGTTTGTACAAGTCCCTATTTTGAACGAGCATATCTAAATATGTATAAGTTTTTATATGATGAACAACCTATCATATGAAAGATCTTCGAGTCTAGTTTCGAACGCTTCAAACCGTTCGTCATTTGGACATTCCTACACAAAATTATGATCAAATTACCAAAAGCTGGAAAAATGAGATCCTGTGTCGGATCTGCGATCGCAAATCTGTCAAATTTTTGACTATGCGATCGCAGATCTGTCGCAAATTGGGCTAGTGTTGCCCAGCTTTAGGCACCTATTTCGTGCTGCATTATGTGGCCCACATTCTTGTTTTGCGGTCCATTCTGCGATCGCAGGCTCGGTTTCGGAGGGTTATTTTTCCTATTTTTATAACCCGACCCCATTTTAATATATAGGCTTTGGGGTTCATTTTGGGGTCATTTCCTACTGATTATAGAGATAGATGAGAGCATATGGAGAGAGAAAGGAGGGGACTAGCTTCATAATCACCTAATCTTGTTCAAATCTTAAAGAATAAAGGAAGCAAGCCACTAGATTATCATCCAACCGGGTAAGTCCTACTCCTTGAGCTTTAATGCAAGAGGTTAAGAGTTCAGATGTATGGTAGGGATCGAAATAAGCCATGCATGTACACTAGGTTGTAGTATGTGGAATTTTCAACTATTTTTGGGTAGTTTCTTGTTGAAATTAGTTGAGGAAAGAAGGGGTTTCAAGTATAGGGCCTTGAAGTCTATTTCACATGTTAGGTGTTCGATGAAATCCCTAGGAGAGTTGCACCATGGGGGTCTTTCTAATTATTAATCAATTTTTGCTATCTTCCTATAGATTATTATCGCTAGAAGTATTGGGGCATTGTTGTAACTTAAGGAAATCTCAACAAGGTAAGTTGACTAAACTTTCTCTCTTAGAATCGAATTCCATAAATGTTTTCGTAAGTTCAAGTATGGTTGGCTCAAAATTCCTAATTTCTATATTCCGGGTTATCCCCTATGAATTCATAAACTTGATTACTTCGGACGAGCCTTATATCGAAAGATAGATGTTTAAAGTAGGGTTTTCTTATTAAAATGGTATGGCTTGAGTTGTATGTTAAATGAAAACTAGTAAACCAATTGGGTGAGAAAAACTCGATATGCTTAATTACTCATATGTGGACCAAATGCTTTGATTGAGTGTGTCTATTTGTTGATAGTCTATAAAGATGATTGAAAATGCATTAAAGGAATTGGGGAAATAGAATGTGGATAACGTTCCAAGGACTTAAGTCATATTTGTGCCTAGTGATACCTATGAAATAAGAAAATGTGAAACAGATTATGAAATGAGACTCGACTCAACTGTTTTAAAATGACTTCGAAAACAGAATTGCCTAAAAGCTTTTGGTACTCAATTCATGCCCATAAGTTGTTGTTGTAACTAATGCCTTGTCTTATAATGTATTCACTGTGATTCGAGTTCTTACATACTCCGGTTTTGAAACTGTACATTGTTGTAATTGGGAAAGAGTAATTCAAGAATAATTAGCGTATTGCTTGTTTATGACTTTGATGTGTGTATCTATTGTTGATTGGTATGCCCCAATCTTTGGGAAGGAAACCTTTTGTGTTCAAAGTTTCCAAGCTAATGAATTTGAGGTATATGATTTCTGGAATACTTTGTACATTGGTAATTGGTGATGATCCTTGAAATTAAAAGAAGTGAAAGTATGGAATATAGAATGCGGCCGACGTGCCATGAATAACGAATCTTGTGAAAGGCTCAATGAGGCAAGAGAATATTATTAATGTGGATGGTTGAATATTTTAATAAAGATTTGTACAATGTGAAAGATTCTGGGATGAATACATTTCTATATATGTGTTATCTTTGTGTTCAATTAAACTAAAAATGTTTTTGGGAGTATCACTAGCAAGACCGAGGAAGGGTGGGTCATAAGGCCCACACCTGAAACTACACGTGTCGGTGTAGGGGCAGATTGTGATTTGGGATGAAATTGAAACATTGGTGAAATTGTGATTATTCCCCCAAAGCGGGATGAAACTAATACTTGTGAGTTGGAAAAGAAAAAGCCAACCCACACGGCATATGTGGGAAGGCGGCCTAGCTGATCGCATGGAGATCAGACTCCATGTTGCGCACATGGTTGTACTACTCTTGTAACAACTTTCTTTCGCATCATAATATCAAACCACATCGTCCGTGGGGAGATTGCCTAGCCGACCCAACGCGTAGGAGCCTAAGCACCAACCTATAGTAGAAGTTGTACTGACCCAACGCGTACGAGTCTAAGTGTCACGCCCCAACCTCGGAAGGCACGACCGGCGCTCAATCGAGTGAACCCAACTGAGCAAGACTTATTAACACTCTCTACCAAACCCAAAACGATTAAGGAAACATGCTTTCATTTATTAAGATAGATAATAGCAAAATCGAACATTCACAATGTTAATTCATTTTCATGTCACAAACCTTAAATCATGCTAAGTTAACAAGATTTCATACCGTTATATTTTAGAAGAACTAGAGTATAGAGTTACAACACAGTTCATTAAACCATCCAACACCCGTACATGACCCACACAAACGTCTACGGAGCCTCTATTGATACAGAAGACAATTATGACAATGTCGGCAACAAGGCCCCGACTATACCTCAAAAGTGGAAATATATAACAATTGATGTACAACATAACCCCTTGAAGGAGAAAAGGGCTCACCAAGACATTGAGAGGAGGACACTCCGCTACGTGCGATCGGCACGGTCCGCTATGGAGCCACCTACATTCATTTAAAAATGTAGCGCCCCGGCAAAAGGGATGTTGGTACCATGGAATAGTAGTAGTATGTATAACTAAATACCATCTAGTTAGAAAGAACTATCATACACGAATAAGGAAATCACAAGTGTAACTCAAAAGCTTTAAACGACCACCACATCATCAAATAAAAGAATCATATAACTTTCACATAATCTTCCATTGCTTATAGTTTGAGGCATTTCATACTGTTCATCGTTGTTGCAATACCATCGCTATCTTGAGCGGAGTCCGATCTCGACCCGATCGGCTAGGTCGCCTCATTTGAGACATATACCTCAATCACAATCTCATATTTCTTTTTCGGAATTCAATATCAGCACAATACCACCATGTGTGCGGCATGGCGTCCGATCTCGGCCCGATCGGCTAATCCGCCTTAACAAGGCATTGTTGCTTTCTCATTAATCATCTCATTTAAATCTTTGTTTCACATATATCATTTCATAGGCACTTTGGGCTATAACCATCACATCATTTTTGGCACTAGGCCACATTTCACATCATTCCCAATTTCAATGTTAGCTTTGAAATTTAGGACAATAGGTGCATACAAGAGCAATTTAAATTGTAAGCATAGATAAGATTTCACGTCGATGGCACAACAAACGCAGTTTCAATCTTGATTTAAGGTCTAAACATTTCAATACATGATTCATATTCTTCACACCATTTTAAGTTATCAAGAATAGCACATTGATCATTTTGAGACACACGTTTAACGTATGTAAAGTTACAGCACCAATTCATGGGAAATAACAATCAATACATCAATCAAATTTAATCTTACCGCATTTACACAAACACCAACGGAGATCAATTTCTAAAAAGAGGGGGTTTTAGCCATACACAGCTCAATAGAGCTTTCCTTAAATTCTTACAAAACACTTCAATCTATTTTATAGGAACTACAAATTGAACCAAGAATTAGAGACATGAATAAGGTTCTAGCTTTCTTGAGCGTATTATCAGGCACTAAGTATGCATTGTGATCTTAGGACCCTTTTGTGAGAGATTTTTATCATCTTACACCCCAATTGCTATCTTTTTAACTAACAACCTCCCCATACTCTATTGTCACTCATGCATGCAAGATTATCAACCCTTATACCCATGATCCCACTTGCTAATCACTTATTTTAATAGAAATTTCGAAATCATAGTTTAGGGCACAAGTTCTTACCTCTTAGGGTGAAGACCTAGTAATTTCACTTGACAATCTTCAAGGATTTGGGGCAAGAATTGAGTTGAAGCTTGGTGGGGATCATTTTTTCCCTCTAGAACTCTTAGTCTCACTCTAAATGCAGTAAACATAACAGAAACTGGGTCTAATGGGTGTTTTTAATGAGATGGGGTCAGGTTTTAAAGGTTAGAAAACAGGAACCCCGACACAATCTGCGATCACATAATGGACATGCGGACCGCAAAATGGACCGCAAAAATGGTCCCAAAACCTGAACAAATTGTCTAGGTATACGGCAGAAATGCAGTCCGCATACCTGTTCTGCGGTCGAATAATGCAACGCGAAACTGTTTCTCACAAAAATTCCAGGGGGGTTATGCAATGACTATGCGACCCACATATTGATAATGCGAACGCATAATCGGCCGCATAGTTGTCCTAAAAATTAACCATCAAACTGCCTAACTCTGTGGCGACTATGTGGTCCGCATAGCTGTTATGCGACCACATAATAAGCTGTTATGAGACCGCATAATGGACTGCAGAAATGCATTTTTCTAGAAAACATAATTCCTTAACATTTTAATGCACAGATCAATCCAAAGGGTCCGACCTGCGGCGAGCAAGATGTTTTTTTAAATTTCTAACACATATTCCTAATTTGGCACTACAAGCTTTCGGGTTTTGACTAGAAATTTTCACGGGGCTTCACACTAAGGGCCGACTCAAATAGCCTCAGGGTCGACTTTTAGACCTAAAGGTCGATGAACTCAAGTCGAAACTCGACTCGGGGACTAAGCCCCAAACGGTCCACTTTCGACCATTTTGAATCGCTCAGCAATAGTGAAAACCTATTGGTCCAACTCGAGGTCCAATATCTTGGACCAATTGTCGACAAACATCACAGTTTATTCCTAAAAAGCAAAGGAAAAACGAGAAATGATGAAAAATGAAAGGCTTTTAAATATATGTTGAAAGTTCACAAGGGTGCATTCCCAATGCCTATGCCTAAAGCCCTTGCAGGGGAGAAAGCAAGCAAAACCCTAATCTACTGCTGGGGATGTGCTTTCAACGGCTCCGGCCACGGCCCCCAGGTCGTCAATGGCACCTTCCCCTTCGGGGATTTCGCGTTCATCATCTTTCGAGCTACTATTATACTCACATTCAGAGGAAAGCAGGGCAGCAGCCTCCTCTTCTAGGGTCATCACCCTCCCGATCTTGGCAGACAAATCGATGCCCCCTGCATATATATCTTTGAGAGGCTACCTCCGAGATTCTAATCGGGCATGTTCCAAGGCTCGGGTCAATTGCAGCTCGGCCCCCTCGAACACCCTCCTAGCCTGAGCATTTTCAGCAATAACATCCTCTTTGTGCGAGGATACGAGCGCCTCGGCTTCAGCCTTGATCCCGGATAGCACCGCAACTAACTCAGTAAGAAGTTCTTTATACTTATTGCTCTCCGCCTCTCGTCATAAAATTGATATCCGACTAAGACCACTTTCCCCTGAAGGGTATCTCTCTCGGAGGCTATCTCAATCATGTGCCGTTTGAGTTCGAGAATTTCAGAGTCTCTTGCTCATAGCTCCTCCCTCATTAGAACATCCTTCTTCTCAAGCTGCATAGATCGCCCTAGAGGTATTAAAACAATGAAGTCGGGTAAACATGTAGACAAAAAAAAATAGAAACTACATAACCTGCTCAGTGAGATGAGTCCTCTCTCGGGACGCTACCCCCAAATAATCTCGAAGGCGACGGAGTTCCTACTCCTTCTTGGTAAAAAGAGCTCTAAGCTCATAAGCTTCCGTGGTAAGCTTCCTGCGCTCACCCTCGTAGCGAGTCAACTCGGCTTGAAACCTGGAAAAGGTCTGATTATAAAGCACCTTGGCCTAGAACCATGAAAGAAACAAAGTAAGAAAGACGAATATTGGGACGCCGAGGAGAAATTGCAAAAAGTTACTT
This sequence comes from Nicotiana attenuata, assembly GCF_001879085.1. Classification (NCBI taxonomy): domain Eukaryota; kingdom Viridiplantae; phylum Streptophyta; class Magnoliopsida; order Solanales; family Solanaceae; genus Nicotiana; species Nicotiana attenuata. Next base: position 82,797,372 of record NC_031989.1, read on the forward strand.
TCTCATAGAGCCTATCCATCTTACCGAAAATAAGTGAAGTGTCGTGCTCAAGGATTTCCTCAGGCGCAGGCAGCTAAAGGCCTTTCAAACGCAACTTCATCTTGGATGGGAGCCCCCACATCAAAAGGGTCTTTATTTTGGGCATCCTGCGTCTCCCTAGGAGGTAAAGTCGGTCTCGGAGGGTAATCACTCACTTTAATAACCCCGACTGGATCAATCGGGGCTGTCTCTTGTCTCTGAAGAGCTTTAGAACTGGGTTACTACGGACCTCCTACCAAATTCACCTCAGCTCGGGGAATATTTTAGTCGGTAGCCAGCCCAGGGTCATTACTCGATTCATCCTCAAAGGCCTCTTCAGCCCGAGGTAGGACAACAACATCATCATGTTCCAATTTAGAAGACATCGGCTCAGCAATATGACGGACTCTCAGGTTATCTCCTCCCTCGGGTGCTGTAGAGGAATCATTTTTCTTCTCGCCTTCATCTCGGGGATTCCCCTATACTTCTGGAGTTAAGTCTGCTGAATCAGTCTTCGGTTTTTCAACTTTAGCCTTCTTGGATTTTGAAGGCCCAGTCGACGATTCCCTTCGTTTTCTCTTCTCTTTTTCGGGTTTCGGGGTATCCGCTTCCCCAGGTGGTGCTTCTCTCATCAAGGAGGCCTCTCCCAAACTTGCACAAAAACAAAATACAAATGCAGGGAATAAAGGCGCAATCGGTGTTGTTTCTCCGAAGAGATTCGATTACACCAAAAGTTAGGGCTCACCATGGTTCTTGTCCTCCCATCGAGCCCTAGACATGTCGTGCCACACACACTCAACATATGGGCAAGCCGAATCTAGCCGACCAACCCAGCTCGAGAGATCTCTAACCGCGCCAGGGTACACCGCATCAGCTGCATCGGCGGATGAAGTCAGTTCATGGGGAAATTGATCCCAATAGAAAATAAAATACTTAATCAGCGTATCTACTTATGTTTCGTGTTCCATCTTTTAGGGAACGATATCTTCTCCACTGGGATCAGGTCCGAGGTCCTAACTCAGACAAAACGGCTTATCCACCCTCTGTCCATAACGGGAGAAGTAAGAAGAACTCTTTCAAAGGCTTAATGATGCAGTGGAAAATAAGGGGCGAAGGAAGAAATATTTATAGAGTCCAATCATGTACGTTGGAGCAAGCCAAATGGTAGCCAACCATTATAATCAATTCAAAGGCTCTTCAAAAGTTGTATGGGTGTGACGTTTAGACACCCTTTTGTAACGTCAATCGCTTGGTATGGCGCAACTGACGTCATGATGGACGTATCGAAGAGGCGAGAATTCAAGAAATTTTCTTATAATTTTCACTCTAAGAAACGCGGGGACTATCTGCACACAGCTAAAATCGGATAGTCCGATTTTATGATCGATATGACGTTCAACATCCTAGAAGGCTAGAGGTTTGACCCTGAGGGTTCCCCTATGCTCGATCTCGGGGCAGCACAAATCGATTAGTGCTATCATGGAAAAGTGGAAAATTCCCAAGGCGCGTGATCAAATTTGACAACGCCTGCAAGAATAGTACAAGTCCACACAGGACCTTTAAGTAGTTGTACCAGCTATTTTCTTTTGTAGTTATTATACATGTACCATGTTGGGATTCCTCCTTATCGCGCACCCTTATACCTTCACGAAAATAGGGTTTATGACATTTGGTTGGGACAACTCTTTCCTTTCGAGAAAGGGGTTTTGCAATTTTGAAGAGTCACCGCCTAACGATTTTAAGGTGCGTTAGGGAACAGTTCAACTATAACTACATTTTTTGATAACCGGAGATAGGGTAATGGCTTGAAATTATCCCAAGGGAAAGGTATTAGGCACCCTTCAGGATCCACTAGTGTGGTTCCCGGCCAGATACTTCTTTTTGAATTTGTGCAATTAACAAGTAAACAACAAGGCTCAAATAAGAGGGGATTTTAAATACACAAGTGTTTGGAAATGATAAAAAAAGTTTTGAAAGAGTTATAACTAAGCATGCTAACGAATATAAAGGGGGTCCTAGGTTTATTTGTAATTTGGATCACATCAATGCAATACCCGATAATCACTCCTCAAAAGAGGGGCTACACGTGGTATTAGCGCACCGGTCATCATATCCATATCTACCCTTCCCGCCCCGTAAAGGTATTAAAGCGCGGATTAGTCTTGACCTCTATTGCATGCAATTACCCGTCCCATTCCTATTAGTCACGGAGGAATTTATGACTACTATTCCTATAAGAGGGAGGAATTTAGGCTGACTCTTGGGTATTTAAAGGTAAAAAGACTAAGGCGACATTCAAAACACATAGGACTGCATATTAGGGGAAACACGTAAACAACTAAGAGGCTCATATATACCTCCTCAAGTAAAGCACATAAATTGCATGACCTAAACACATTTAGGGTCAGAATTTAAAGTACTAAGACGGGGGGAGTTTTAGTTGTTGAAGCAGACCAATTTATTACATAACTCAGATAAGAAGGATCAGGCCTGCCTGCTGGTTGTAGCAGTTGCTAATTAAACAAAGGCGTATTCAGTTTTATCATTATTACCTAAGGCTTGCCTAAGTGTGTATTTATGATATCCTATAAGTATGATCCTATAGGCAGGATATCTAAGTGTGGAAGTAAAACATGCAGAAATTTATTAAACGGATCCTATTGGTAGGATATTTAAGTGTAGAATTAAAACATACCGAGTTTGAAACAAGAGACCCAATAGGCATGTTATCTACCGTCCCAATGGCTAAGCATACATAATTACCTCGTCCCTTTTCACTAGCCATCCCCAATATTTATTATAAATTATTACAGACCAAATACTGAATTACATCAGAAAAAAGTGTAAAATAATAGGTTATAACCAAAAGAAGCCTGATCACTTCCTCTCTGAATTATATAATTAATCACTGCAAATGCCGCTTGTTTCAAAGCCTTTCTCAGACCTGGGTGTGTCAAAGTTCCCAAAGGGTCTCAAGGGACCCCGGGTAGTGCTTACACCCAGGTTTGCATAACCAGATAGAGATGAGTGTAGTGTTGAAGGGCCAACCCTTATGCGTCCAAGTTGAAAGGGAGCTCAAGGGACCCAAGGCAAGGATGACACAAGAGGAGTAGAACTTAGGTTCTAGGAATATAGTGAAAGTGTAGAACATAGAGATTTATTTAAAACAGGATTGGGAAGTAGTAAGTGATAGGGGTGATTTGAAAACAGTAGTAGTGTAATTCAAACTACACAGAATCAGTTGTTACACAAAGGGGTTATGGGGTTTTGGGAATACATTGCATGAAGCATATGACCCTATGAGGGGTTAGGCTTGGACATGCACAGCAATAGATGATGCTGGCATACTCACAAACCAGCCAGAGAATACAAACACAAAGAGGGGATGTGGGGTTTGGGATTCATACACATAGGAGAGCATTAACTTAAAAGGGGAAGGGAACACATTTCAACATGCTAGTAAGTTGATTGCAGAAGCATAAGCAGAAGTTGACAAGCATGAAAGAAGTTGAAACAATTACAGAAACATGTTGTTGTTGTTGATGCTTGAAAATTTACTAGGACATACCACTAAAAAGCAAAGTATAGAAAGAAAAAGTATGCAAACTCCCACAGCCTAGCCTTGGCTTTCAGCCGGCTAGACAAAGCAGTAGCACAAGCAGTAACAGAGAAAAGAGGGAGTTTTGAGTGAATGTGTGTTCTGCACTCATATAGTTCCTCCAAGTTAAAGAAAATAGGGGTGGGTTTTTATAGTTTTGAAAACAAGTGGTAAGTAAGGTAATAAGTAAAGTCTTAACACAAACATGGAAACAATCACAAATTAGAATCAGTTAACACAAGTGATTCCCTTTAATTAAGGAATCACTGTTTAACGGGCAGTGCCAGGTTATAATTAAGGAAAGAAAATCAGTTTCAGGACTGATTGATTATTGCCATATAAGGGGTAGTAAAAGCATGAAGTAAACAATCACGTCTAAGTACGAAAATAAGCTTATTTTTGGAAAAGGATTCAACAAGGTAAAATATCATAGCAAAGGAAAGGAATCAATTAACTTTAAGCAGATGGGTAAAAATTACGGCTTGTATGAAAACTTTTGCAATCAGTCTCAATATCAAGATCAATCGAGCAAGATCAATTGGTATATAAATAGAGTGAACAGAAGCACCAGACATGCGAGGCCAAGAACATTGACAAAAGAAACAACTTACAATAGTAGCAGAAATAAGCATAGGATTCAGTAGTAAAGCAAACATTCAAGGCACAGTACTCAAGTAGGTCAAGTCACATACAATCAACAGTGAAGAAAAACCTAGTATCAGGTAAAAGTAATCAGAAACGGGTAAAGATCTCATAGTAGTAGCAAGTGAGAAAACTTCTAAGAAATTTAGGGCTTCGACACTAGTCGAATTTTAAGAAATGGTAGGAACTCAAAATCAAACCAGTCAAACAAGGAAAATAGGGTCAAAAACAAAGAACAAGTACATAAACAAATAATTTCCAGAACTCGGATAAAACTAAAAAGAACTAGGGTTTTAAAACATACTGAAATAGGTAGAAGAACAATATGAGCAAATTGTTTTAAACATAGCAAAATCACAAACAATATTAAGATCAGAGAAAAGATCCTTTGAAAAACTTAAAGGAAAAACCCTAATCGTTGAAAGTGAAGATTCATTATGAAAGAAAAGTCACAGAACCTTCGACAAACACTTAAAAAGTTCACACTAAGAACAGATCTAAGATAGATCTGAAAGAAATCGAAAAGTCTTAGAGGTTAGGGTTTCAGAAAACCTAAAAGAAATGAGAAAGATCTTGAAAGTTAACGATCTAACCAGAAAAGTCAACGGTCTGCCTTGAAAGGCCATGAATGGCCGGAGGAAGGTCGTGGATGGCCGGAGAAAGGCCATGAACAACAGTCGAGCAAGACTGGACCAAACTCCTTTGAGGTCTGGTCATGAAACCACAGAACCAAACACATAGGAGCCATAGGAGGCTGATACATGTCCTAAATGACCACGAGAGGCCATGGACTAGGTAGGTATTAGGGTGGGATTAGAAGGCGGCGGGTTAGGGTTCATGAGAGTATTAGAGAGAGTTAAGAGAGAAGAGGGATTCAAGGGAGGCGATATGTGAAAAATCACTTAGGTTTAGGGGTCGTTCGGGGTTAAAAATGGAAAGGGTGAATGCTGGTCGTTGATCTGAATGATCAACGACCTGGATTAAAGAGGCCAGGTAGGGGTTTGGGTTTGAGTCAATTCAATTTGAAATTGGGTCGGGGATTAATTGGGATTGGGCCGGGGAAATTGGGTTTGATTGGGGTAGGATTTAGGCTATAATTGAAAGGTAATTGGGCTATTATTTAAATAGCCAATTTTCCCTTTTAAAATTATAAAAAATAGTAAATCGATTTCTGGAAATAAATTGAAAGCATTAATATGATTTATGATATATAATAGACACTTTAAAAATATAGGACTTGATTTTATGAATATAAATGCAATTAAATCATAAAAGGGGCTAGTATTGCAATTATGCACTTTAGCTTTAAAAAAATACTAAATAAATTTGTAAAAATATGTCAAAATTACCTTAGCTATATTTTAGAATAAAGATGAAAATACAATAGATTGTTTTCCAAAAGGATAATAATTTTGGAAATGATTATTCATTTTTATGGATAAAAAAAGGGAAATAAGTTGATTGAAACTCTCATGAAATATATGGATATGCTTACATATGCATATATATGGCACTTTGAAGTTACTTTGTATATTAAAAATATATAGGAAAAAATTGGGTGTCAACAGCTGCCCATCTTTACCCGGGAATGATGAAAGAGTTTTCGGGTAATGATATGGCTAATTTTGACCGAGTGAAATGATTTGGGAAGATTCAGGTCGTACCCTGGTTACTGAGTTGCCGACATATCCCTGGTTTTACAAAAATCAAGCCATGTGTAGTTCCGGATCCGTCGGCGGAGTATATCGACAGGTACTTTCCAAGAACGGACGCAATATTTCGTACTGGGTGAGTGAACGGCTTACGGGAATGGTTAGGTTTGATGTGTCTGCGGAAACTGGAGCGGAAATGCTCTTGCCGGGATCGTTGTTGCTTGCCGATTTACCTGCAAATAAGTAATACAAGCAATATTGTGCATAAATTTAGAGATGATGCAAATTCCCGTTGGACCATGAATGCTGTCCATGAACGGTTAGGATCACGTCTTTAGACCATGATGTCATGGGCCATGAAGCGTATAATAAAGGATTCACAGGCCAAGAAATGATGTTCTCGGGCTATGAGGATGGTGCCTCCGAACGATGACGCCTTTGGATGGGTCGGCGATATTTACGCCCATGAAGGATGTAGTAGCATGTGGCGATCTTTCAGCCGTGCAATGTGGCGATCTTTCAGCCGTGCAATGTAGCGATCTTTCAGCCGTGCAAGGTGGCGATCCTACAGCCGTGCACTGTGGCAATCTTTCAGCCGTGCAATATGGAGATCTTCCACCCGTGCAATGTGGCGATCTTTCAGCCGTGCAATGTGGCGATCTTTCAGCCGTGCAATGTGGAGATTTTCCACCCGTGCAATGTGGATAAAGACAACGTTTAGTCTCGGAAGGCAGAATAGTAGCCTTATGCAATGCAGATGCAGATAGAGGTAAAGCTTAACCTCTGAAGTCAGAATGGTAGCCTTTTGCAAGTTGGAAGGCAGAATCGTAGCCTTATGCAAGTTGGAAGGTAGAATCGTAGCCTTATGCAAATAGGATAGCGGAATAGTAGCCTTATGCAATGCAGATGCAGAAAGAGGTAGAGTTTAACCTCGGAAGGCAGAATGGTAGCCTTATGCAAATTGGAAGGCAGAATGGTAGTCTTATGCAAGTTAGAAGGCGGAATGGTGGCCTTATGCAAGTTGGAAAGCAGAATAGTAGCCTTATGCAAGTTGGAAGGAAGAATAGTATCCTTGTGCAATGCAGATGCGGATAGAGGTAGAGCTTAACCTCGGAAGGCAGTATGGTAGCCTTATGCAAATTGGAAGGAAGAATAGTAGCCTTATGCAATGCAGATGCAAATAGAGGTATAAACTAGGAAACTCAAAGTAAAGCTTATCTACTAGCAGCAATTTGCTGTAAAAATGTTCTCTGGGAATTTACCAAACATTTTGCATAGTCATAATAAAACTACCCTTTAGAAAAGTACCAGCTAATTTCCAACAAACTAAAACTAAGAAGTGATCTAGCAAGCATCGAGGCAATAAGGACTGCAACACATAAAAGCGTCAATTGTGAAAATATCTTCTACTTCTACACCTGTGGAAACAGAAAACTAAGTTGTTATATTTCATGATATATAAAATGCATATTTTATGAAAAACTAACTATAGAGTAATTTTACCAGTGATAGTTTTGAACCTTATTCGTCAATACTAGTAGAGATGATTGCTGCAAAATTTAGACAATCTGTAAAGTACAAGATAAATAAAATTGACTAAATGACCATTGTAGTATTCACATGAACAATGAAAANGACATACCGGACATCACTGGTGTGCGGATAGCAAATGCTGGTAAGTGTAACGGTGAAGAGAGTCGTATTCTTGAACAATGTTTGTTCCATGAGTGTGCAGTATATTTTAATGATTTCGCAATCCTTATGCCTGCATCCAAAGAAAAATCGTGTGTTTTGTAATGGGAAAGGTTAGTTCGTATCTCCGCGGGCTTTGTTTGACTTGTTCGGCTTTTGATCTAGCAATAATGTCTGTATCATTGAGGTAGCGTTGCTAAACAAAGTTTCAATAATAGACATACACGATTTTTTAAAAGTATTACATAAATGTATAATTAAAATAATTTTTAGATAAACCGACGACTGTGACGCAATTCGGGACATTGCAACCTTTCCTTCTATGGAATTTTGAGGGTCCTCCTAAAAATTCTGCCCCAGTTTGATGGGTTGATGCTTCTGACGACTGCTCGTGCGATGATCGGCTGAAATTACTTCGGAATTATGAGGGTCCTCCTCAATATTCTGCCCCAGTTTCCAATTTCGGGGGGGGGGGGGGAATGAAAATTTGATATAATTGTGACCGAACCCATATGGCTGCCTACGTATCCCCTCTTAAATGGGAATCAGGTCAGGCGTAGTTCAATTTACACCATATGGGAAAAACATAAAGATTACATATAGTAACGCTTGACTGCATCTGAATTAATCGGCTTTGGCCAGGCTTCTCCGTCCATTTCTGCAAGTTTGAGGAGTCCTTCTGTCAGAACTTGGTGAACTATGTATGGGCCCTGCTAGTTGGGAGAGAATTTCCCTTTGGCTTCATCCTGATGCGGAAAAATTTTCTTTAACACCAGCTGCCCCGGTGTAAACTGTCTCGGCTTGACTCTCTTGTTAAAGGCTCTAGACATTATGTTCTAATAGAGTTGACCATGGCAAACTGCATTCATTCTCTTTCCATCTATAAGAGCTAGCTACTCGTAACGACTCTTCACCCACTGTGCATCATTGAGCTCAGCTTCCTGTATGATCCTTAGGGAAGGAATTTCTACTTCGACGGGAATGACGGCTTCCGTACCATAAACCAACATATAGGGGGTTGCCCCGGTTGATGTGCGAACTATGGTGCGATACCCTAATAGAGCAAATGATAACTTCTTGTGCCACTGTTTATGCTTCTCTATTATTTTCCTCAATATCTTCTTGATATTCTTGTTGGCGGCTTCTACGGCTCCATTCATTTGAGGCCTGTAGGCTGTGGAATTCTTGTGTCTGATCTTAAAGGTTTCACACATGGTTTTCATCAAGTCGCTGTTAAGATTGGAACCGTTATCAATAATGATTGATTGTGGAATACCGAATCGGCAAACAATACGGTCTCGGACGAAGTCTGTCATGACTTTCTTAGTCACTGCTTTGTAAGACGCTGCTTCGACCCACTTGGTGAAATAGTCAATTTCCACTAGGATAAACCTGTGTCCGTTGGAAACGGCAGGCTCAATTGGTCCAATGACGTCCATTCCCCAGGCAGCGAACGACCATGGTGAGCTTGTTGTGTTGAGCTCGCTTTGAGGTACCTTTATCACGTCTGCATGTATCTGGTAGCCGTGGCATTTCCAAACATACTGGATGCAGTCTGTTTCCATAGTTATCCAAAAGTAACCAGCCCGGAGTATCTTCTTTGCTAAGACAAAATTATTCATATGTGGACCACAGGTCCCTGTATGAATTTCCTCTAGTAGCTTGGATGCTTCCTTTGCGTCGACACATCTTAATAGTCCCAAATCAGGAATCCTCCTATACATGATTCCTCTGCTGTGAAAGAAGTTGTTGGACAATCTCTGAAGTGTGCGTTTATGAGTATGATTGGCATGCTCTGGGTACTCTCCTTTTGCCAAGGTCTTCCGTCTGCTTCCTCTTCAACATGGGCACAATAAGCTGACTGATTGTGAATTTTGACCGGAATGGGATCAATGAAATTCTTGTTTGTATGCTATATCATAGATGATAGGGTAGCTAATGCATTTGCGAACTCGTTCTGGACTCTGGGAACGTGTCGGAACTCTGTCTTCGTGAACCTCTTTCTCAACTCCTGTACATGATGTAGATACAGGAGTATCTTGGATTTCTTGGTTGCCCATTCCTCTCGTACCTGATGTATGAGTAAATCTGAATCTCCGATCACCAGCACCTCTTGAACATTTATGTTAATGGCCATCTTGATCCCTAAGATACAGGCTTCATATTTGGCCATATTGTTGGTGCAGGGGAACCTGAGTTTGGCAGACACTAGATAATGCTGACCGGTTTCTGACACTAAGACCGCTCCTATGCCAATTCTTTTGAAGTTTGCTGCTCCATCGAAAAACATTCTCCAGCCGTCATAGGATTCTGCAATGTCTTCTCCATTTTACGATACCTCTTATTCAGAAAAATATGTTTTCAAGGGTTCATATTCTCCATCCACGGGGTTTTCGGCAAGGTGGTCTTCCAGTGCCTATCTTTTGACCGCCTTCTGAGTTACGTAATTCCACTTGGCTAGATTTCCAATGGGCATGGGCTTCTCAAATATGTACTTTAAAGTGTCCGTCCTTGATACAAGGTACATGGTATAGGCACAACAGTAATGTCTCAGCTTCTGAGCTACCCAAGTCAAAGCACAGCAAGTGCGTTCCAAAAGAGAATACCGGGCTTCGTACGGAGTGAACTTCTTGCTGAGATAATAAATGGCTGGTTCCTTTCTCCCAGATTCATTGTGTTGCCCCAAAATGCAGCCGAAAGCTCCATCTAACACTACAAGGTAGAGCAGTAAGGGCCTACCTGGCTCGGGAGGAACTAGGTCTGGTGGTGTTGACATGTACTCCTTGATTCTATCGAAAGCCTTTTGGCAGTCATCCGTTTATTTTGTAGTGGCGTCCTTCTTTAGCATTTGAAAGATTGGCTCACAGATAACTGTAGACTGCGCTATGAATCGGCTGATGTAGTTCAACCTTCCCGGGAAACTCATCACATCTTTCTTGTTCTTTGGCGGTGGTAATTCTTGAATGGCTTTGAACTTTGATGGATCCAGTTCTATTCCTCGGCGGCTCACGATAAACCCAAGCAACTTTCCAGCGGGAACCCCAAATGCACATTTTGCGGGGTTTAGTTTTAGGTTGTACCTCCGTAGTCTGTTGAAAAACTTCCTCAGATCTTCTATGTGGCCGGTGGCCTTCTTGGATTTGATGATAACATCATCCACATATACCTCTATCTCCTTATGTATCATATCATGGAAAATGGTTGTCATGGACCTCATGTAGATGGCCCCTGCATTATTCAGGCCGAATGGTATCATCTTGTAACAGTACATTCCCCATGGCGTAATGAAAGCCGTTTTTTCTGCATCTTCCTCATCCATCCAGATCTGATGGTAACCAGCGAAACAATCCACGGATGACTGTAGCTCATGCTTGGCACAATTGTCAATCATGATGTGTATATTCGGCAAAGGGAAGTCGTCGTTTGGACTGGCCCGGTTAAGGTCCCGGTAGTCGACATAGGCCCTGACCTTCCCATCCTTTTTTAGCACTGGCACAATGTTGGCTAACCATGTCGGGTACCCAACCACCCTGAGAACCTTGGCTTTGATCTGCTTGGTGACTTCTTCCTTGATTTTCAGAATCATATCAGCTTTGAGCTTTTGCATTACCGGTGGACACATTGGATAAGTTGGCAATTTGTGAGCCACAATAGACGTACACAAACCGGCCATGTCATCATACGACCAGGCGAATATGTCCTCATACTCCTTTAGAAACTCTGTGTATTTTTTCTTCTCTGATAGCGATAAGTGAATGCTAATTCGTGTTTCGTTGACATTTTCTGTATCTCCCAGGTTAACAGTTTCGGTTTCGTCCAGGTTGGACTTAGGTCTATTTTCAAAGTTCTCAACTTCTTTGAAAATCTCCTCAGGTATGTCATCTTCTTCTTAATCAATGTCCGTTTGTTGCGTCGTCTCATTGCATGTCATAGTAATTGGTTCATCAAGATAAGTAATAGTAATGCTGTATAAGTGAAGTAAGGAGAAAATGATAGAAATGAATATTAACTTATTGGACAAATCAAACATGCTTTGATAAATTGAATGATTATTTTGAACATGAAGATCTTATTGCAAAAACTTAAAAATGCGAAAAGAAAATCATTCAGTAAAAACACAATGAATAGTGCTTGTTTTAGCCTTGCTACCCCGAGGCTCGTCGGTCTCTGGTGGTCCTGGTGGTCTAATTGTTGAGGTATGCCCCTCTACAAAACGCTTGTATGGAAGGACTTTCCTCCCCCTCCTCTTCGAAAATAACACAGCAATCCATATCATTGTCCTCAAAAAACAAGTTCTTTACTGCTGCGAGTGCTTCTTCTTTGTCTGTCCCATAGGTGTCATCAGCCTGTTTGAAAGTCTGCTCCAGGTGCGGTATCGGTTGCTCTAATGGGTAGTATGGACCGCACCATGGTGGTGACCAACTATTGAACTCCTCCCAAGTGTATTCATATCCCAGACCGAAGGTAGTGCCATGTTTCTTGAGTTTTATAGGTTTAGAGAACCCTTTGAGGTTCTTGCCGAGTCTTTTACCAGGTTCGTACCCACTCCAATTCAATATGCCCTCTATCTTGTTATCCTACCATTTGTCCTTGTTTATAGCATTGACCCGCTCGATGTGGTGATAGGTCTCTTCACCTAGCTTTCTTCTTCCTCTGATTGCCGGAATGGTTTGGCGACTGTATATAGGATTGCTGCCGTCACCGTGAATGATCACTTCAAGGTGATTCCATTCAAATTTTACCGCCTGATGTAGTGTTGAAACTACAGCCCCAGCAGCACGAATCCAGGGTAGTCCTAGCAGCAAGTTGTAAGATGCTAGCACATCTATCACTTGAAAGTCAACCTCAAACCAGGTTGTTCCCATCTGCAGACACAGGCTAATCTCGCCGATGGTGGACCTCTGAGACCCATCAAAAGCTTTCACATTGATTGCTCCGTCTTTCATCTCATGCAGCCATTTGAACAACTTCTTGAGTGTTATCAATGGACATATATTAAGGCTGGAACCCCTATCGATCAGGATCCTAGTGATGAAGTAGTCTTCGCATTGCACCGGTGATGTATAGGGCTTTGTTGTGACCCAACCCTTCATCTGGCAGCTCGTCCTCATAGAAGGTGATTTTATGGCTTTCTAATGCTTGTCCTACCATATTAGCGATTTCCCCGCCAGTGATGTTACTTGGCACGTACGCTTCGCTCAACACCTTTAGCAGAGCATTTTTGTGTGTCTTGGAATTTTGCAGCAAAGAGAGGATGGATATCTCTGCTGGTGCTTAGTTTAGCTGGTCGATGACCGAATACTCCTTGGCCTATATTTTCCTCCAAAGGTCGTCTGGACCCGTCTAAAAAATGAGTGGCCGGTTGGAGGCCTGCTTGCCTGCCTCAGGTAGGTGTTTAGGGGTATAGACTCTTCCGATTTCTTGTCATACCTTGTGCTGCAACAATCTCTTTGAACCTGACTTTGCCTTTCCTCCAAGCCTTGACTGTGTAATCCTAGGGTATAGCTTTTGTATGGAATGATGGCAAGGTGGGCATCGCCACTGGGATCGGTGCGACCACCTTTACTTCGAATGGGGCATGTTCTTTGGGTGGAAAAGCTGCAACCTCAAATGGTGTTAGTGCCTTTATTGATGGCGCTTCTTCAAACTCAAGAGGGATAGACACATCTACCTCAATGACCTCAGACGGTTAGATCTGGACTATGATGGGGTTGAGAGTAACTACTGGTTTCTTTGGATCATCGCCTTTTGCAATCAATCCGATGGATCTCTCGGGATCCCAATCATCCTCTACTTCAATCATGTGAATACCCCCACCTTTATGGTCTGGTAGAGGGTTGTTGCGGACATTCGGAGCGGCTTCCTTTGCTACAATAACTTTGTTATCAATCAGGGACTATATCTTGTCTTTTAAAGAGCGGCATTCATCGATGGTGTGTCCCTTCGTGCCGGAGTGGTAGGCACAATACTTGTTTGGGTTAACCCACTTAGGAGTATTCTCAGGGGTTGTAGCAGGGACGGGGGTGACATAACCGGCAACTTTGAGTCTCTCATATAACTGATCAATGGGTTCGACGATGGCTGTGTATTGTTTTGGAGGCCTCCGATCAAAATTAGGTCGGGGCCTAGAGAAGTTTTGGCGTAGGGGGGGGGGGGTGATTTGTAATGAGATGGTTGGGCATTGTAAGTTTGGTAGACATGAGCGCGGTGGGAGTATCTGGGTGAGGTAGGCTGATATGTGGGAGGTGGAGGGGACTGATAAGTTGGTGGCGGATCTTGGTAGGAGGGTGCTTGGTAATTTGGGGCTGGCTAATATGTGAGTGGAGGTACTGGGTAGTTTTGGTATTTAAGAGGAGACTTGGTCCTTTGTGCGACCATCACAGCCCCTACGTCCCTCTTCTTAGACATACCACCAGACTGTAAGGCCTTATTTGTAGCTTGCAAGGCCTCGAAGTTTGTAACCATACCGCTCTTGATACCTTCTTCAATTCGTTCCCATAGCTTGATAATGTCAGAAAACATATGATTCTAAATCACCATCAATCGTTCATAGTATTGCGAGTTTTGAGCCCGGACAAAGAACTAGTTCATTTGTTCTTCTTCTAAGGCGGGTCTGACGTTAGTAGCTTCATACCTCCAGCGAGTAGTATACTCGCGAAATGTCTCCGGGGGGTTCTTCTTTAGATTCTGGATAAAGAACACGTCTGGTGCGTTCTCTGTGTTAAACCTGAACCTGTCCATAAAATCAGATGCCATACCTACCCAGCTCGACCTCTTCTAAGGATCTTGGCTGATGTACCAAGATAGTGCATCTCCTTTCAGACTCCTCATGAACAGCTTCATGCAGATCCTTTCGTCTTTTCCTACTGCGACCAGCTTGTCACAGTATGTCCTTAGATGGACCCTTGGATCACCTATACTATCAAACATCTCGAAATTGGGAGGTTTGTACCCCTCTGGTAGTTCGACATCTGGTTGTATGCAGAGGACTTCATAGTTCAACCCTTCGATCCCTTTACTTCCTTCAACGCCTTGGATTCGGCTGGTTAGTTTCTTAAGTTCTTCAGCCAAGCTTCTGATGAGTAGATCATTTTCATCAGGCTCAGGGGTGCAAGATATAGGTTAGGTGGAGAGTGGCATGGTCTCCACGTTGAAGGGATTGTTGTGGTGGCCTGGTGTGTGGGTGTGGAAATGGTCATTTGCGGAGTTTTGTTGTTCGGGGATGAGTAGTGGAATGTTGTTTGGAGTGTGGCAATTGTTGCATTGGTTCTTTGTTGGAGCAGTGGGATGATTTGGTTGCTTTTGTGGAGGTGTGGGATTTTGACCGATGGGGAAGATGGTGTCTGGGGTGCTGAGGGAGAAGGATAGGTTTGCCAGATTTCGAACCTGATCGAGCTCTTCTTGAAACTTCAACAATTTCTGCTCAAGTTGTGACACATTTTCATTGGGAACCCAAATACCATGGCCATCAGTGGCCTCTGCTGTTGTGTTCTCATTTCTGATGTTCATATCATCCATTTTGCCTTTGTTTTTGTTCTTAACAGGACTAAGAGGAGGAGTGGGTGGAGGGGCCCTGGATTTCGTGGAATAAGATGATGTTGCCAGAGTGCACGAACTAACCTTTGGGGAGGGGAATAACAAACAAAATCAAAAATAAAACAAAAAGGTAAACAAGTTAGTGAGGATCATGAAAAGTATTGCAATATTTAAACACGCAGTGCGGGAATGTAAAGCGTGTCCTAATTTGGGAACCTCGTTGTGCCCGAGGTAGGCCTAGCGACAAGTTGATTTGGAGAACATGGAATGCTAAATGCCTCATTTCATTGATAAAGATAAGACGAATCCCAAATCAACATTAAATAAACAAGAAATAAAAGTCACTAATGGCCATTTGCTTGTTACATTTTAAGCAAAGAAGATAAATTCCTATCTACTTGGTCCCAGAAGGACCTTTCCCATATTCGGCACCCTTGGACCAACTCGCGAAGTCCCAGCAACACGTATGCTCTTGGTAGATATCTGCCTTCATCCCCTTTAGCCTCTTGACAATCTTCAACACTTTTGAGAAACTTTCTTTCCAATTACACTATGCCTTGCTCCAAGTATCACAGTCTTTTGTTAGCGTTGGTAGCCATATCTTTCCATTCCTCGATCAGCCTTTGGTTGGACTCTTGTATTTCGCGATGTTCACTTTCACACTCGCGGATCCTTTTGCGCAACTTGTTGTACTTGACTTGCGTTTCAGCCTTTTCGTCTATAATCTTGTGGCCTCGAACAAACCTTGGCTGGCCCAAACCATCATGATTTTCTTCCAACCAACCTGAATAGAAAGGAGTGCAATTGGCGTGGTATCGGTGTGGCTCTATGGTGTCTCTTCCCATCATGATCTTGCTATGCCACATGTGTTGGGCTTGGCACTTGCAAGGACTATCATCGCCTTGGAAGTCGGCTCGAAATCAGCTCATCTTGTCGACCCTGGGTATGACCTGCTTCCTACCATCTTGCCTCACAACTCGCAGAGGGATGTAAGGGTAGGTTCCCCTTAGGACAATTAGTATCAACAAAGGTGCGTCTCTATAATGGACAATGAACTCCTCTATCGGAAACCATTCGAACATTCACTGAACTTGTTCCTCGGTCAGATTATCAAACAGCTCAACCCATCCATTAGCATCCTCGGGCTAAGCGAACATGTCGGGGATGTAATTCATTCGCTTTGGATGGTGGAAAGTGATGTGATCATCCCAGTCCCTATGCTGAATTTATTGTCGATATTCGCCCTTTTGGAGATGCTCCGTGAGCCAAAGTTGAAGTAGCAGATTGCAGCTTTCAAAGTGTTTTCCTCCTTGTTGAAACTTCTCTAAAGCTCGGTATATACAATACTGAATGCCTGCCCACCAATCCCCTCCATTAGGGTTTTGGTTACCATAGCTAGCCTAGTATGAATCCTACCTTTTTTCATCGGAAATACAATCAGACCCAGGAAGCAAAATATGAAGACGAAAACCCTGCGGTGGACGTGTCCTGATAACAGGCTACATAGACGATATTTACACCCTAATTATACCATTCTTTATTGTGTTGTATAGGCTAAATGATAACAAAATTCTCTAATAGGTGTTCTTTTGCTTCGCAGGGACTAATCCAAGTGAGGAAGAACTATGGAGTGTTTTGGAATCAATAATGGGAAGAAAACATCTAATCAAGAAGCACCCGAGCGGAAAGAAGCAAAACGGGGACTGGAGTTGAATCCACCGCGACCGTGGTGGACCGCGGCAGGCTACAAAATGCAGGCAGAATGTTATGCTCCCACCGCGGTGAACTGTGCAATTGCCCAGACTTTTTGGACCAAAGTGTAACTCGGGGAAAACTTGTTCCAAACCCTTATAAACTCAAGAAGCTCGCCCAAGAAAGTTTTAAGCTTGTTTTTAGACTACTTCGGAAGCAAGAACAAGTGTGAGAAGATCAACCAAACATTAGAGTTTTTCTATCTCCTTTTAATTCTTGCAATTAACCATTATGAAAAACTTGTTAGTTTTATCTTGTTTTGTATGTGTAGCTTAACAATTGATCTAGGGTTGATGGAACCAATTGTTGGTTGAAGTTTTGATTCAACTTGTTATAATCGAGCCGGATTTATTATACGGTGATTAATTGAATGTGCCCTTGATTAATCGTGTCTAATTGCCTTATATTGCTTGACAAAGAATATTAGGTTAGACTGTTGTTGAACAACACTACTTTTAGGTAATTGAAGAGATTCATTACTTGAACTTAAAAGTGGGGTTAGAGATAACGAAACTTTGGTGGGATAATTCAGAGATGCACATATTGTCATCTAGAGTAGTTCGAGAGAATGCTCTAGTAAATTATCGTAGTTGATCGAGAGATAATTACGATAACACATAGCTCATAATCCTCATAGAGTATTAGAGCGAGATTATAGAAAAAGAGTTAAGACCTAAACTAGCAATTGGGGACATCAATGCCCTAGACCTTTTTACCATTGAATTATCTTCAATTTTTGCATATTGTTATTTTGAATATCGTTTGAAGTAGTTAAACAAAAACCCAACCTTTATTGATAAAAATCTTGCATCAATAAATTGGTTAAGTTGATAATACCATTGCCAAGAGTTGTAACAGATAGGTTAGTTCCCTGAGGATTCGACTCTGGACATAAAATCGGATTATATTTGCAACGATTGTTTTTGTCTTTTAGAGGGAATAGTTGGGCGTGATCAAATTTTGGCGCCGTTGCCGGGGAATTAACGTTGTTATTTATTACAACTTAGAAGTAGTGTTAAAATTATTAGTTTAGATCTATTTTTGAAGGTGTTAAACAATTTTTTCATTGAAATTCTCACGTTTTAACTCTTGTGGGATTCAGGTGTATGCCTTTGAGGACTGGAGAACTGATTGAAGGACTCTCAGACCCCGAGAAAACATTCAGGGCATTGAAATGTGCTAACAAGAGGATCCAACAATCACAACAAACACACCAGCATGAAATTGACATGGGTAACGTAGAGAACGTCAACGGAAACATCAAGGATGAGCCAGCTGACCCAAACGTCAGAGTGGTGGCACCTCTTGTGCCAGAAGCAGCACTTTATGATTGGGCACAGCCGACAGTTGACAACCTGGCTACTGCCAAAGTTGCGCCCCCAATTCAAGCGGAGACATTCCAGATCACCAACAACGTGTTGCATCTTCTACGGAATAAGGGATTGTTCTCCGTGTCACACATTGAAGAACCTCAGCAACACTAGAAAAATTTTCTGTCGATTTGTGTGACCCAAAGGAAGCCAAATGTGACCCCAGAAGCTATCAAACTGTTACTGTTCCCGTTCTCTGTGACTGGGGAAGCTCAGACTTGGTTGAATTCGCTCACAATAAATTCCATTGTCACCTGGGAGGAATTAGTCAAGCAGTTCCTGAATAAGTTCTACCTGCCCAAAACTGCAAGGCAAATTGATGAAATATTGCAGTACAAGCAGCAGCCGACTAAGACCTTGCAGGAAACATGGGAAAGATTCAAAGGGATGCTAGTGAAGTATCCTCACCATGGTATTCCAGACCAGATACTCAGCCAGAGGTTCTATATGGGGTTAGCTGAAAATCTAAAGGCCAATGTGGATGCTTCAGCTGGGGGTGCATTTTTGAGTAAGACATTCACCGAGTGCAAAGTCCTTCTTGAAAAGATGTCCCAGAATTTGGGGTGGATGACGAGAGGTACAACACTGGCACCAATAGTGCATTCAATCCCTCTTGACCCAAATAATTCGCGTGCAGAGAACATAGCCACACTCATGACTAAGATGAGTATATTGACAAAGAAGATTGTTGAGATGGGTACAAAGCAAGTGCATATTGTTGACACAGCAAATGGAGGATTGTGTACACCCTACGTTAATCAATCTTATGTGTGTTCATGGAGTGGAGGAAGTGACAACCAAGGGCTAAGAGAGGATATGAATTATGTCAACAACTTTGGGGGTCAGAGACAAGGAGGACAGCAATGGAGACCGGCACCAAATCAGCAATACAGAACAAATATGCCACAGCCTGGAGGTATGCAACCCCAAGGCCAAATGGTGTCATATCAGAGACAACTGGGCTATCCACAGCAAAACCAGCAACAGTTGACATATCAGCCACCTCCTCAGCAATAAGATAACAACATAGTAGAGATCAGGTGTATGCTTCAACAACTCATTGGAACAAATGGTAAGATGCAGGAAAAGTTGGCAGTGCATGACTCAGCAATAAAGAACATTGAAACTCAATTGGGGCAGTTGTCTATGGCCTTAAACAAACGCCCCCAAGGAACATTGCCAGCAAACACGAACATTAACCCCAAGGAGCAAAATCTGAATCAGCTGATGGCAGTAAGTCTCCAGAATGGGAGAGATTTAGATAGAGAGCAGGAAGTTGCACAAGCCAGTAAAGAGACTATCCAGCCATTCCAGTTCCATTAGAGGTAGATGAACCAGCAGAACTTACTAAAGTGGTGGTTGAACAGGTTCAAGATGATAAGGGTAAAGCTAAAGAGAGTGAACAAGCTGTAGAACAGGTGATACCTCTTGTGCCACAGAACCTCGACGGAGAGAAGCCAACAAACAGTGCACAAAGGGTGATACTTGAAACATTCCCTCAGAGACTGGTAAAAAAAAGAAGGAAGATCAATACAGGAAATTCATGGAGATGCTACGTCAAATTCAGTTGAATATTCCTCTGATGGATGCCTTGAGGGAGATTCCAGGCTATGGAAAGATGATGAAGAACCTAATGTCACGAAAGTTTGATTTTCAGGACCTATCCATAGTAACTCCGACTAAGACATGCAGTGCAGTAGTGACAAGACCCATGGCTCAAAAGATGTCTGACCCAGGTAGCTTTACTATTCCATGAACTATTGGGAGTTATGCCTTTCCAAAGGCATTATGTGACTTAGGAGCCAGCATAAACTTGATGTCGCTGGCCAATATATACCAAACTGGACATTGGTAGAGCTAGACCGACTTTGATGCTTTTGCAACTGGCTGACCGCACGGTAAAAAGGCCGACAGGGATTCTTGATGATGTATTGGTACAAGTGGGGAAGTTTGTGTTCCCTACAGACTTTGTTATTCTGGATTGCCAGGTGTATGAGGAGATACCTATCATTTTAGGGAGGCCATTCTTAGCCACTGGGAGAGCACTGATCGATTGTGAAACTAGGGAATTAAAAATGTGATTGAACGATGAAGAAGTCATATTCAACGTTCAGCAATCCATGAGGATACCTAGTGAATATGCTAATTGCTCCCTAGTGGAGGCAGTGGATGTGATCCTGCACGAAGATTATGTGACTCTGACTTCTAAAGATCCATTAGAGGCTTGCTTGACAAATTTAGAGTAGATGGATGGTGAGGGTTGGCTGAGTGGGTCATGGCACTCGAAGGCCAAGGATTCTGGAGGAGGGAACCTCAGTTCGAGTCCCTTGAATTAGAAAAAAAGGGCTACACCTCCGACAAAACCATCAGTAGAGGAACCACCCAAACTAGAGCTGAAACCGCTCCCAGCTCACCTCAGGTACGTTTTCTTAGGGCCTGATTCTACTTTGCCTATTATTATATCATCCGATGTGCTAGATGTGCAGGTAGAGCAGCTCCTACATGTACTGCAAGAATGTAAGGTTCCCATTGGTTGGACCATGGCAGACATAAAGGGTATCAACCCAGCCTTTTGTATGAACAAGATTCTCTTGGAAGAAGGGCACAAACCTTCCAGAGAACATCAACGAAGGCTGAACCCGAATATGAAAGAGGTGGTGAAGAAGGAAGTGATCAAATGGTAAGATGAGGGTATCATCTTCCCCGTCTCCGACAGCAATTGGGTTAGCCCTGTTCAATGTGTGCCGAAAAAAGGGGGAATGACGGTCGTACAAAATGAGAATAATGAGTTGATCTCGACTCGTATATTCATGGGATGGCAGATTTGCATGGATTACTAGAAATTGAACACAGCCACCCAGAAGGACCACTTCCCCTGCCATTCATTGACCAAATGTTGGACAGGCTGGCCGGGCGATCTCACTTTTGTTTCTTGGATGGATATTCAGGGTACAATCAGATCTCAATAGCCCCCGTAGATAGAGAGAAAACATCATTTACTTGTCTGTATGGCATCTTTGCCTTTCGAAGAATACCTTTTTGGGCTTTGCAAAGCACCGGCGACATTTCAACGGTACATGTTAGCCATTTTCACAAACATGGCGGAGAACATTGTGGGGGATACATCCGAGGATTGTCTTCACAACTTAAGAAGAGTGCTCAGAAGATGTGTGGATACAAATTTAGTGCTGAACTGGGAAAAGTGCCATTTTATGGTACAAGAAGGGATAGTCCTGGGGCATCGAGTGTCCAGTAAGGGAATCGATGTTGACCATGCTAAGGTTGACGTGATTGAGAAGCTGCCACCACCTACTTCAGTTAAGGTGGTGAGAAGTTTCCTTGGGCACGCCGGGTTCTACAGGCGATTCATAAAAGATTTCTCTAAGATTGCTAACCGTTTATGCAAACTCCTTGAAAAGGATCACCCCTTTGTGTTTTCTAATGATTGCAGGTTGGCATTTGAGGAGTTGAAGAAGAGATTGGTGACTGCACCCATCATTGTTACACCCAACTGGGAGCAACCGTTTGAGCTCATGTGCGACGCAAGTGAATATGCTATACGAGCAGTCTTGGGGCAGCGAAAAGATAAACTGACGCACTCGATTTACTATGCAAGCAGAACGCTAAGCGGTGCACAACTCAATTACACCGTGACAGAAAAGGAGATGTTGGCTGCCATTTTTGCATTCGACAAATTCAGGTCACACTTGATTGGCTCGAAAGTTATTGTTTATATTGACCATGCAACAATTAGGTACCTGATAGAAAAGAAGGATTCAAAGCCACGCTTGATTCGCTGGGTTCTTCTGTTAATCTGGAGATACGTGATAGAAAAGGGATAGAGAACCAAGTAGCTGACCACCTCTCAAGGTTTGAAGGAGCTGAAAAGAAGGTAGAGGTTGAGGATATAACAGAGACATTCCCGGATGAACAGTTACTAGCAATGACAATGGAGGAGACACCGTGGTATGCTGATATTGCTAATTATTTAGCAAGTGGTATTGTACCTTATGAACTCTCCTCAATTCAAAAGAAAAAGTTCTTTCGTGATTGTCGGTCTTATTATTGGGATGAACCTCTTTTGTTTAAAATATGTGTAGATAACATGATCCGGCGGTGTATCCCCGAGAAAGATCAACATTCTGTTTTGCAGGCTTGCCATGCTTCACCATATGGTGGACACTTTGGAGGAATTTGGACAGTAGCTAAGGTGTTGGAGTTGGGCTTGTATTGGCCAACTCTGTTCAAGGATGCCCATGATTGGGTCAAAAGTTTTGATGTATGCCAAAGGACAGGCAACATATCTTGCAGACACGAGATGCCAATGACCACAATTCAAGAGGTGGAGGTTTTTGACATGTGGGGGATCGACTTCATAGGGCCATTTGTCAGCTCGTACGGTAACAAGTACATATTAGTAGCAGTTGACTACATCTCCAAGTGGCTCGAAACACTGGCTCTACCGCCCAAAGATGCGAAAGGGGTAACAGGCTTTCTAAAGAAGAACATTTTCACATGTTTTGGCACCCCGAGAGCTATACTCAGTGATGGCGGAACCCATTTCTACAATAGAGCATTCGCACGGCTGTTGGAAAAGTATGAAGTTCATCATAAAGTGACCACCCAGTACCACCCACAGTCGAGCGGGCAAGTTGAAGTGTCCAACAGGGAGATTAAAAATGTCCTTGCAAACACAGTGAATGCAACAAGGACTGATTGGGCAAAGAAGCTGGATGATGCATTGTGGGCGTACCGCACAACCTTCAAAAACCCAATTGTTATGTCACCGTACAAGTTGGTGTTTGGAAAGGCATGCCACCTTCCGGTTGAACACAAACATAAAGCACTTTGGGCACTGCGGCAGTTGAACTTGGACATGGAGACAGCAGGCACTAACAGAGTCACTGGGTTACATGAGCTAGAGGAATTCAGGTTCCATGCATTCGAGAGTGCTAGATTATACAAAGAACGGATGAAACTATTGCATGACAAGCACATCATGGACTGAAACATCAAATCTGGAGAGCTAGTGTTGTTATACAACTCCAGATTGAGAGTATTTCCGGGTAAGATGAAGTCCCGATGGTCAGGACCCTTCAGAGTGGTGCAAATGTTCCCAAGTGGAGCTGTTGAGATTGAATCAGAAGATGGGACGAATAAGTTCACAGTGAATGGGCAAAGGTTGAAACATTACCTTGGAATGTCTGAGTAACCACCCATAGTTCACACAACTCACACCCTCACTGATAGGCGATTCTCTGTTTGACAGGTAAAATGCATCCATATAGGAATAGACGCAACACAGGGTCCTCCACTAGCGGACCGGGCAGCTCTTTAAGAGCTAGGGGTCAAGCTAGTACGACACAGTTTGAGCGCACTAGGTTTGTCTCCAAACTGGAGCAGGAAATGGCTGGTCTCCACACTTCTGTCACGGACATGGGCACCCGAGTTGATACTCTGGCCACTCAACAGGCCTAGTCGGAGAAAAAGATTATGGGATGGCTTCGATCGCTAGGCCGAGCATGTCACCTCGATCCTAGCACTGTCTCTAATCAGGATTGAGCTTCAGGGAAGTCCCCTTACCCTACTCAGCTTTCTATTTGTTGACATGGGGACATGCCAAACTTTTAAGTGTGGGGTGGGGGGTGGTTGTTGTTGTATCAAGATTGTATAACTGTGTATGATGTTGCTTTCTTTCTTTTTGATTGTTTGGTATCGTAGGTTCATGTAGTTAACTTCGACTGGGCCCGAAGACGGACACCTTTCGACAGGTCTCTTGAGGGACATTAGTCGAACAAAAAAAAAGAGAATATAAGGACTCTTCCTAGTGACGGATATTTGAGACAGTTTCTTGAGGGAAGTTAGTCTAGAGAAAATACCTAAAAGATTTATTTTTTATTTATTTTTAGGTAGTGTAGTAACTCCCCCTTGGTTTTTCTTTGGGCCACGTGTCTTTTCCAAGGGTTTAGCTTGAACCGTGTGACGACCCAAAGGGTCATCACCTGCATTCCTACTCCCTCTGTACTTTTGAGGCCCTGGAAACCACATTTGGGGTTGCCTCGAGTTGTGTGCGCAGTCCGGGCGCGTAGCCGGAAAAGTTTAAATATGAAATTTGTGAGAAAAATTGTTAAATCTTGGTATTTAATTTATTAAGTTTGACTTCGGTCAACGTCTTGGGCAAACGGACCCGGGCCCATGATTTGACGGTCCCGGAGGGTCCGTAGGAAAATATGGGACTTGGGTATATGCCCGGAATCAAATTTCGAGGTCCCAAGCCCGAGAAATGAATTTTTGTGCGAAATTGTTTTCTGAAAATAAATAAGGAAATTTGAAATGAAATGTGATTAAAAGACTGTGGTATCGGGCTCGCATTTTGGTTCCGATGCCCGGTACAACTCTTATATACGGCCTAAGTACTTTCTATAAAGTTTGGTTGAATTTGGACGTCGTTTGACGTGTTTTGGACTAAAAACTCGAAACTTGATGTTTCATGAAAATTGGAAGGTAATCCTGGGTCTTGAGGGCTAATTTGATGATAATGATGTTGTTTGGGCGATTTGATCGCACGGATGAGTCCGTAGGATGTTTTTGAGTTTATATGTATGTTCGGTTTCGAGCCCCGAGGGCTCGGGTCAGTTTCGAGTAGGTCCCGGGAGGTCTTAGGCTAGAAATATCAGATGGTTGCAGGTTCAGGTGTTGCAGGCCCCCAGCGCGGCCGCGGTCATTTCCGCGCGGTCCGCGCTGGAAGCCGCGCAGCCACGGTGCATTTCTGCGCCGTCCGCGTGGCTAGGTTCAGAGGGCCAGTGAATTCCAGTTCGACCAGCGCGGCCGCGTGCCACATCAGAGCGGTCCGCGCTGGGAGATTCAGAGAGTGGGATTTGGGTTCATTCCGCCAGCGCGGGCGTGCTCCAAAACAGTGCGGTCCGCGCTGGGTAGGTTCAGAGAGTGGTTTCCCCACTCTTCCTCAGCGTGGCCGCGGAGCATTTTAGTGCGGTCTGTGCCGGGTCTTCAGTACAGTATATAAAGTCGGGATTTTCAGTCACTTTTTCACTTTTTCAAAACCCAAAACATAAGAGGTGATTTGCCAAACGATTCTACTTCTTCAAAACGATTGGTAAGTGATTTCTAATTGATTTTCTAAACTCCTTATCATCCTTAAACATAATTTCAACTTCAAAACAAAGATTTTAATGGGAAATTGGTAATTTAGGGTAGAACCTAGGTTTTCTAAAATTGGGTGTTTTTGACCTCAATGCGAGGTCTGATTCCAAAATAACTTACATATTTGAGTTCATGGGGGAATGGGTAATCGGGTTTTGGTCTGAACCTCAGGTTTTAACCATGTGGGCCCGGGGGCATCTTTGACCTTTTGGGGTAAACTGATGAAAAAGCTATAGTTAATCATTCGATTTGATTTGTTAGCACATATTGATATCATGAAGTCCTTATTGCAAAGATTTGGTTGAGTTGGAGCCGAATTCGAGAGGGAAAGCGATTGTGAAGGATTGTATTGGCCGGGGAAATTGAGGTAAGTGTTTGGTTTAACCCTAGCTTGAGGGAATAGGAGTCGAGTCTTGTTTGCTAATTGCTAAATGATCGAATACGATGTATAGGCATGGTGATGAGTTCCTATACATTGGGGTCTAGCATGACCGTGAGTCCTTATATGTGGATTGTTTGGATATTGTTATGCCTTCCATGCTTAATTGATGGCTTCTATGCGTTGTAAACACCTTGTAAAAGATATTGTGATTGTGGAACTTCGTGGAGAATTGGCTCGGTCTGAAATACAAATGGTGAGAGCATATGAAATGAGAAATGACTTGGAGCTTGACACGAGTGCTAATGAGAACTAGGATATGAAAACGAAAGAAAAGGAGAAATAACGATTTACTCTTGCATGGTTGCTATTTTGTTGTTTGTGTACCCTTGTTGGTATTTCCTTCCAAATACTTATTTACTCCCTTGCCCTTTATTTGTGACTGTTGCTTGGGCAAGGTTGAGAGGTATACATTACGGATCGGGTTGAGCGCCGCAACAATGTTATATGAGGATCGGGTTGCACGCCGCAACAGTGAAAATTGTGGATCGGGTTGCTCGCCTCAACAGTGAAAATTGTGGATCGGGTTGCACGCCGCAACAGTGATAATTATGGATCGGGTTGCACGCTGCAGCAGTGATAGTTGTGGATCGGGTTGCACGCCGCAACAGTGTTGAAATATAATAGGGTCGGGTTGCGCGCCGCAACAGTTAGGATACAAATGTGCTTTGTGTTGGTATTAGTTTCTTGATCGTCGAAAATTGTAAATTGCACTTGGATTGATCACTTGGGATTTACTGTTAATATTGTTATCTCACCACAGCATGTTTCCCCTCCCATACTATTAGTTGTCTTGAACTCCGATTTCTGCTGTATATTTATAATTGCACAGGTTTATGTGAGGTCCAGTCTAGCCTCGTCACTACTTCGCCGGGGTTAGGCTAGGCACTTACCAGCACATGGGGTCGGTTGTGCAGATGCTACACTCTGTGCATGTTTGCACAGGTCCAGGTATTGAGCAGCAGCAGCAGCATTAGTACGGGGGCGAACCTTCAGTCCAGAGAGACACGAGGTAGCTTGCAGGCGTCCGCAGGCCCGGCGTCTCCCTTCTATCTTATGTTTGGTTGTCATCTTATTGTACCTGAGATAAACAGATTTGTTCTTTCAGACTTTGTATGTAGTACTCCTTAGATGTTCGTGAGTATGTGACTCCAGTCCCGGGGTAGAGACGTATGTTGGAATTTCTATATTTTATTCAGTTATATAATTTAAGTCTTCCGCTAATGATTTTAATTCTGTCACCTTTATTTAATACCGTTAATTGTTAAAAAGGAACATGTGTTTAATGAATTTCTTAATTAAGTTGGTTTGCCTAGCTCCTATTAGTAGGCGCCATCACGACCCTCGAGGGTGGGAAATCCGGGTCGTGACAAGTTGGTATCAGAGCTCTAGGTTACATAGGTCTCACAACTCACAGACAAGCTTAGTAGAGTCTGCGGCATCGGTACGGAGACGTCTGTACTTATCCCCTAGAGGCTGCCAAGTTAGGAAAAATCTCTCCTTTGTTCTTTCTTGTCGTGCAGTTTGGTTTCTCAATGCTAATTGAACTTTTACTCTGTTTCCTCACAGAATGGCGAGAACATGCGCTTCCTCATCTTCAGACCAGCAGTCCGAGCCCCAGGCAGCTCCCGCTAGGGGCAAAGGACAAGGCCGTGCTAGAGGCCGAGGTAGGGGCAGAGCTCAGCCCCGAGCAGCAGCACCAGCGGCGGAGCCTCAGGTTGGTTTTGACGAGGAGGTTCCGGCCCCAGTCCCAGCAGTGCTAGTGGGCCCAGCTCAGGTCCCAGAGGGGTTTATAGCCACCCCAGTTCTTCAGGACGCTTTGATCAGATTGGTAGGCTTTGTGGAGAGCGTCACTAGAGCGGGTTTGCTTCCAGTAGCACCAACCACTTCCCAGGCTGGAGGAGGAGTTCAGACTCCTGCTGGACGTACTCCGGAGCAAGTAGCTCCCCAGGCTCAGGTTCCAGTGGTTCAGCTAGCTGTGGCAGCTCAGCTGGGTATTGTGACTCAGACCGGCGATGGAGCGGCTATGTCCGCAGATGCTTTGTGGAGACTGGATAGGTTCACCAAGCTCTTCACCACCATATTCAGCGGTGCTTCGTCAGAGGACCCCCAGGATTTCTTATATAGCTGCCACGAGGTTCTTCGGAACATGGGCATTGTGGAGTCCATTGGAGTTGATTTTGCTGCGTTCCGTTTATCTGGGTCCGCCAAGACTTGGTGGAGGGATTTCTGTTTAGCCAGACCAGCAAGGTCGCCGTCTTTGACTTGGGATCAATTTTCAGAGTTGTTTCTGGAGAAGTTTCTTCCCGTTACTCAGAGGGATGCTTATCGGAGGCAGTTTGAGCGCCTCCAGCAAGGGTCTATGACGGTCACTCAGTATGAGACCCGGTTTTTTCGATCTAGCTTGCCATGCTCTTGTCATACTCCCCACTGAGAGGGAGAGGGTGAGGAGATTTATTGATGGTTTGATTCAGCCGATTCGTCTCCAGATGGCTAGGGAGACTGGTAGTGAGATCAGATTTCAGGAGGCGGCCAATGTGGCCCGCCGAGTTGAGATGGTTCTGGCACAGGGGGGTAGCCATAGAGCAGACAAGAGACCCCGTCACTCAGGTCGTTTCAGTGGTGTCTCATCTGGAGGCAGGGATTCTTATGATAGGGGTCAGCCCTCCAGGCCTTTCTAGTCAGCCCTCCAGGTTTCTCAGGGTGCCCCAAGTGATCGTGGTTACCGTGGGAATTATTCTGATCAGTAGTCCCTCAGCGTACCGTCAGCTCCCATCAGCGCACCGCCACTTCAGAGTTTCCGTGGAGGTCATTCAGGTCGCCAGGGCCAGCCACAACATTCAGAGGGGTGTTGTGAGTGTGGTGAGTATGGTCACATCAGGAGAGCTTGCCCGAGATTGAGGGGTACTCAGTCGCAGCAGCAGGGTCCCCGTCCTATGATTCAGGCACCGGATGCTCCACAGCCAGCTAGAGGTGGAGGTAGAGGCCATAGAGGTGGAGCTCAGACCGCCAGGGGCGGAGGTCAGCTAGCAGCAGATCAACCTGGGGATACAGTTCAGGGTGGTGGGGCCCAGCCCCGTTGCTATGCACTCTAGGCTAGGCCCGAGGCAGAGGCCTCAGATGCGGTGATCACAGGTACGGTTCTGGTTTGTGATCCAGATGCTTCAATACTATTTGGTCCAGGATCTACGTATTTATATGTTTCGCCTTATTTCGCACCATGCTTGGTCATGCCTAGTGATGCTTTGGGTATTCATGTATATGTGTCTACACCGGTGGGTAACTCTATCGTGGTCGACCGAGTCCATCGTTCGTGTGTTGTAGTAATTGGGGGTCTTGAGACCCGTGTAGACTTGTTGCTCTTAGATATGGTTGACTTTGATATCATTCTGGGTATGGATTGGTTATTACCCTATCACGCTATCTTGGACTGCCATGCCAAGACCGTGACTTTAGCCTTACCGGGTATGCCTCGCTTAGAGTGGAGAGGGACTCCAGGTCATTCTACCCGTAGTGTCATATCGTACGTGAAGGCTCGACGTACGGTCGAGAAGGGGTGTCTGACCTATTTGGCCTATGTTCGTGATTCCAGTGTTGAGGTCCCTCCCATAGATTCTGTGCCTTTGTCCGGGAGTTTCCCGATGTTTTTCCTTCGGACCTGCTGGGTATGCCACCCGATAGAGATATCGATTTCTGTATTGATTTGGCTCCAGGCACCCAGCCCATTTCTATTCCGCCATATCGTATGGCCCCGCCGGAGCTGAAGGAGTTAAAGGACCAATTGCAGGATCTGTTAGATAAGGGTTTCATTAGACCCAGTGTTTCGCCTTGGGGCGCGCCAGTGATATTCGTCAAGAAGAAGGATGGGTCGATGCAGATGTGTATAGATTACCGGCAATTGAACAAGTTAACAATTAAGAATAAGTATCCACTGCCGAGGATTGATGATTTGTTCGACCAGCTTCAGGGTGCAAGGGTATTTTCTAAGATTGACTTGAGATCTGGCTACCACCAGTTGAGGATTAGGGCATCTGATGTCCCTAAGACAGCTTTCCGTACTCGGTACGGGCATTACGAGTTCTTGGTCATGTCGCTTGGGTTGACCAATGCCCCGGCAGCATTCATGGAGTTGATGAACCGAGTGTTCAGGCCATATTTGGACATGTTCGTGATAGTCTTTATTGATGATATTTTGGTGTACTCCCGCGGCCAGGAGGAACACGAGCAGCACCTTAGAGTGGTTCTTCAGACTCTGAGGGGTAGTCAGTTATACGCCAAGTTCTCCAAGTGTGAGTTATGGCTGAGTTCAGTAGCATTTCTGGGTCACGTTGTATCAGCTCAGGGTATTCAAGTAGACCCGAAGAAGATAAAGGCAGTCAAGAACTGGCCTAGACCAGCATCAGCGTCGGAGATTCGGAGTTTCTTGGGGTTAGCAGGCTACTACTGTCGGTTTGTGGAGGGGTTTTCATCTATTGCAGCCCCGATGACCAGATTGACCCAAAAGGGTGCCCAGTGAATTCTAGTTCGACCAGCGCGGCCGCGTGCCATATCAGCGTGGTCCGCACTGGGAGATTCAGAAGAGTGGGATTTGGGTTCATTCCTCCAGCGCGGTCGCGCTCCAAAACAGTGCGGTCCACGCTGGGTAGGTTCAGAGAGTGGTTTCCCCACTCTTCCTCAGCGCGGCCGCAGAGCATTTTTGTGCGGTCCGCGCCGGGTCTTCAGTACAGTATATAAAGTCGGGATTTTCAGTCACTTTTTCACTTTTTCAAAACCCAAAACATAAGAGGCGATTTTCCAAACGATTCTACTTCTTCAAAATGATTGGTAAGTGATTTCTAACTGATTTTCTAAACTCCTTAACATCCTTGATATAATTTCAACTTCAAAAGAAAGATTTTAATGGGGAAATTGGGTATTTAGGGTAGAACCTAGGTTTTTAAAAATTGGGGGTTTTGGACCTCAATTCGAGTTCCGATTCCAGAATAACTTACATATTTGAGTTCATGGGGGAATGTGTAATCGGGTTTTGGTTCGAACCTTGGGTTTTAACCATGTGGGCCCGGGGGCATTTTTGACCTTTTGGGGTAAACTGATGAAAAAGCTATAGTTAATCATTGGATTTGATTTGTTTAGCACATATTGATATCATGAAGTTCTTATTGCATAGATTTGGTTGAGTTGGAGCCAAATTCGAGAGGGAAAGCGATTGTGGAGGATTGTATTGGCTGGGGAAGTTGAGGTAAGTGTTTGGTTTAACCCTAGCTTGAGGGAATAGGAGTCGAGTCTTGTTTGGTAATTGCTAAATGATCGAGTACGATGTATAGGCATGGTGACGAGTTCCTATACATTAGGGTCTAGCATGACCGTGAGTCCTTATATGTGGATTTTTTGGATATTGTTATGCCTTCCATGCTTAATTGATGGCTTCTATGCATTGTAAACACCTTATGAAAGATATTGTGATTGTGGAACTTCGTGGAGCATTGGCTCGGTCTGAAATACAAATGGTGAGAGCATATGAAATGAGAAATGACTTGGAGCTTGACACGAGTGCTAATGAGAACTAGGATATGAAAATGAAAGAAAAAGAGAAATAACGATTTACTCTTGCATGGTTGCTATTAGGTTGTTTGTGTACCCTTGTTCGGATTTCCTACCAAATACTTATTTACTCCCTTGCCCTTTATTTGTGACCGTTGCTTGGGCAAGGTTGAGAGGTATACATTACGGATCGGGTTGCGCGCCACAACAATGTTATATGAGGATCGGGTTGCACGCCGCAACAGTGAAAATTGTGGATCGGGTTGCACGCCGCAACAGTGAAAATTGTGGATCGGGTTACATGCCGCAACAGTGATAAGTGTGGATCGGATTGCACGCCGCAACAGTGATAGTTGTGGATCAGGTTGCACGCCGCAACAGTGTTGAAATATAATAGGGTCGGGTTGCACGACGCAACAGTTAGTGATACAAATGTGCTTAGTGTTGGTATTAGTTTCTTGATCGTCGAAAATTATAAATTGCACCTGGATTGATTACTTTGGATTTACTGTTAATATTGTTATCTCCCCACAGCATGTTTCCCCTCCCATACTGTTAGTTGTCTTGTACTCCGATTTCTGCTGTATATTTATAATTACACAGGTTTATGTGAGGTCCAGTCTAGCCTCGTCGCTACTTCGCCGGGGTTAGGCTAGGCACTTACTAACACATGGGGTCGGTTGTGCTGCTGCTACACTCTGTGCATGTTTGCACAGGTCCAGGTATTGAGCAGCAGCAGCAGCATTAGCACGGGGGCGAACCTTTAGTCCAGAGAGACACGAGGTAGCTTGCAGGCGTCCGCAGGCCCGACGCCTCCCTTCTATCTTATGTTTGGCTGTCATCTCATTGTACCCGAGATAAACAGGTTTGTTCTTTCAGACTTTGTATGTTGTACTCCTTAGATGTTCGTGAGTATGTGACTCCTGTCCCGGGGTAGAGATGTATGTTGGAATTTCTATATTTTATTCAGTTATATAATTTAAGTCTTCCGCTAATGATTTTAATTCCGTCACCTTTATTTAATACCGTTAATTGTTAAAAAGGAACATGTGTTTACTGAATTTGTTAATTAAGCTGGCTTGCCTAGCTCCTATTAGTAGGCGCCATCACGACCCTCGAGGGTGGGAAATCCGGGTCGTGACAAACCGGGTGTAGGTAGTTTTTGTTTTTGTTTTTTTACTTTTTAGTTAGTATTGATGGGCTAGGAGCTGAAATAGAAGGACAAACCCTTAGCGTTAATACACGTGAACACAGTCGACACTAGGGTATAGCGCCTAGTCTCAGTGGTTGACTCTTGCTAAAATGCCTTAAATTTGTATATTTGTAACTGACTTGAACACTCAAAAGAGAGTGTCTTAATTAACCAATCGGGAGTCATGTGCCATGTGTGTGTGAGCTGTACATTATTCTATGCTTTACATTTGATGCCTAGAACTTGCCCTGTGTGTTTGCAAAGCGAAATAGTAGCTTCATTTAGTCTTAGAAGTGATATAGGCATTTCTTTGTTAAGCCAAATATATAGTTAACCCCGTTGAGCCTATAAGCCTATTTCATTGGCAACCACATTGCGAACCTTACCCAATTGTTTGAATAGCCATTTGTTTGAACACCTTTTACCTCCCTAAAGCACTTGAATGACCTTGACATATGCAAAAGTTAAAGTGTGGGGTGGTGGTTTGGTTTTTGAGTGGAGCCAATGAAATAGAAGAAAGGTGCAGTTTTGGAAGAGTAAAAGAAGAAGCGCCACGTAAAAAAAAATGAATAAATGTAGTAGCTGATAAGTGGTAGCTTGATACAAATGCACCTAAAGGAAGGGCATGTCATAAATAAAATGTGGAAGGTTAATGTAAGTGTATTAAAAGTTCTTAGGGAGGTTAGTCACTATATCCAGATATATCCTACCCATCCCTTAGCCTACATTAAAAACCAAATGAAATCCTAATTGATCTTATACTGAATAGGCTCGATTAGTAGAGTAGTACAATACGAGCAAGCCTATGGTGCATCTTTGTGGCATGTGAATGTTCTTTTTGAGAGTGAGCGAATTTTGTCCATCTGAGTTCCTAATTGTTCGTAATAATATTAATAGTGGAACTACTCTCTTGTGTGATGTGAGGGCATGGGATTCACGAATGAAAGGTAAGTCTTAACTTCTGTATAGAGTAGTTTGAGTAAGTGCAAATATTGCACGGCATGAAAGACTCGACTTTTGAGGCAAAAGTTGTTCACTACTAGGTACAACTTTGGTGAATTGTTCATGGTGTAATTCGTTAAGGGGAAAGCTTAGGGAAGGAACTTTGATAGAGTGTGGTGGATTGCTCGAGGACTAGCAATGATTTAAATGTGGGGTGTTGATAATAGGGTACATAGACGATATTTACTCCCTAATTATACCATGTTTTATTGTGTTTTATAAGCTAATTGATAATAAAATGCTCTAATTGGTGTTCTTTTGCTTCACAGGGACTAATCCAAGTGAGGAAGAACTATGGAGTGTTTTGGAATCAATAATGGGCAGAAAACATCTAAGCAAGAAGCACACGAGCGGAAAGAAGCAAAAAGGGGTGTGGAGTTGAATCCACCGCGACCGCGGTGGACCGCGGTGGGACCGCGACAGGCTACAAAACGCAAGAAAAATGTTATGCTCTCACCGCGGTCGTGCCGCCGTCGCGCCGCGGCTGCGGGGAACTGTGCAATTGCCCAGACTTTTGGGACCAAAGTGTAACTCGGGGAAAACTTATTCCAAACCCATATAAACTCAAGAAGCTCGCCCAGGAAAGTTTTAAGCTTGTTTGTAGACTACTTTGGAGGCAAGAACAAGTGTGAGAAGATCAACCAAACAATAGAGTTTTTCTATCTCCTTTTAATTCTTGCAATTACACATTATGAAAAACTTTGTAGTTTTATCTTTTTTTGTTATGAGTAGCTAAACAATTGATCTAGGGTTGATGGAACCAATTGTTGATTGAAGTTTTGACTCAACTTGTTGTAATCGAGCCGGATTTATTATATGATTGTTCAACTACGTTTTGTATGGTGATTAATTTAATGGGCTCTTGATTAATCGTGTCTAATTGCCTTATATTTCTTGAGAAAGAATATTAGGTTAGATTGCTGTTGAACAACACCACTTTTTGGTAATTGAAGAGATTCTTACTTGAACTTAAAAGTGGGGTTAGAGATAACGAAACTTTGGTGGGATAATTCAGAGCTGCACATATTGTCCGCTAGAGTAGTTCGAGAGAATGCTCTAGTAAATTATCATAGTTAGAGATAATTACGATAACCCATAGCTAATAATCCTCGTAGAGTATTACGGCGAGATTATAGCATAAGAGTTAAGACCTAAACTAGCAATTGGGGAAATCAATGCCCTAGACCTTTTTACCATTGAATTATCTTTAATTTCGCATATTGTTATTTTTAATATCGTTTGAAGTAGTTAAACAAAAACCCAACAATTATTGATAAAACTCTTGCATTTGGAAATTGGTTGAGTTGATAATAGCATTGCCAAGAGTTGTAATAGATAGGTTGGTTCCCTGAGGATTCGACTCCGGACTTAAAATCGGATTATATTTGCAACGACCGTTTTGTCTTTTAGAAGGCATAGTTGGGCGTAATCATGTCCCAAGGATGTGATGGCAAACTCGCCAGAGTAGGTGCGGTAAGGCTTGCTGTGACCGTACTTTTCATACAAATAGTCAAAAGTGATGTATGAATCCTTCAAGCATGTCAATTTCGGATTCTTCTTCAAACCCATAATTTTAAGGAAGCCTCTACCTTTGCGATTCTCAGGCATTAGCAAGCCCGGAGTTTCCCATACTAGGCCAGCCATTCCTCCTATCTCTTCCAGCAAAGGCGTTATTTCAATACCCCCAAAGTGGAATACGGCTCTTCCACAATCCCAAAACAATGTGGCAGTCTCTGTGATCATGTTATTGGGTTTGATTTCCAGGAGGGATGGTAGATTTCCCAGATATTTTCTGACGAGATTCTAATCACTAGAGTGTAAATCTTTCAACCAGCTTAGCAACCTTGGGTGGATGTTGGTAACCATGCCAAATTCGGGGACTTCGTGCCTCATATTTCTGCAAGGCAAATAAGGTTAGACCCTTCCCCCACCGGACTCGACTATTTAATATCAATGATTAGCACGAAGCATCTAGTTCTCCAAATAAATGCACAGATCGTGACGACGTCCGTTTTGGGTTTAGGAAACCCAGTGGACTTCGGACGAGGTTATCTTAAAGGATCATTATGTGGACGGCATAACTGATCCGGCTAGGTTTGACCATGATGCATGCACAATTTAAATAGAGTAAGGTTTCTATGGTATTTTAGACTGGTACCCTTGAACGGACAACTCAAGGGGGAAGGCTTGGAACTGTCGACTGCACCGCTGATCGACTAGTTTTACCGCAAATATGCCTTTCCGAATTTAGGGGGTAATGATATAGGAAGGGCGCAACCACTCATTATAACCGTTGCTATAGTATTTGTTTTGGCACGAGTGGAGTATGCTGTTGAGCATGATTATGCAATAATTAAAAAGCATGTAGACAGGTATTTGCACATTAAGAAAGCGGTAAATGCAGTAGTTTCATTATTAAAGCAATAAAGGAAAGAAAACAAGGAAGATATGTCAGTTTTGCCTTTTAAAGAAGAAATTAAATGCTTAAAGGAACTAAACAAATAATTGCTCACATGGAGAGGTACAAATTAGCGAGAATAATCTGAAGTGGTAAAAGCCTAAAACTCCCCAGCAGAGTCGCCATGTTGTCGTGCCCCCTTTTCCTTTTGCGGAAATCAGCTTTATGACATTCGGTTGGGATAACTCTTTCCTTTCGGGAAAGGGGTTTTGCAATTTTGAAGAGTCGCCACCTAATGATTTTAAGGTGCGTTAGGGCACCTATGGGGTTCAACTACAACTACATTTTTTGATAACCAGACATAGGGTAAGGGCTTGAAATTATCCCAAGGGGAAGGTATTAGGCACCCCTCGGGATCCACTAGTGTGGTTCCCGGCAAGAGTGTTCTTTATGAATTTGTGCAATTAACAAGTAAACAAACAAGACTCAAATAAGAGGGGATTTTAGATACGCAAGTGTTTGGAAATGATAAAACAAAGTTTTGAAAGACTTATAACTAAGCATGCTAACAAATATAAAGGGGGTCCTAGGTTTATTTGTAATATGGATCACATCAATGCAATACCCGGTAATCACTCCTCAAAAGAGGGACTAAACGTGGTATTAGCGCACCGGTCATCATATCCATATCTACCCTTCCCGCCCCGTAAAGGTATTAAAGCGCGGATTGGTGTCGACCTCTATTGAATGCTATTACCTGTCCCATTCCTATCAGTCCCGAAGGAATTTAGGACTACTATTCCTATAAGAGGGAGGAATTTAGGCTGATTTTTGGGTTTTTAAAGGTTAAATGACTAAGGCGACATTCAAAACACATAGGACTACATATTAGGGGAAACATGTAAACAACTAAGAGGCTCATATATACCACCTCAAGTAAACCACATAAATAGCATGACTTAAACACATTTAGGGTAAGAATTTAAAGTACTAAGACGGGGGAGTTTTAGTTGTTGAAGCAGACCAATTTATTACATAACTCAGATAAGAACTCCGAATCAGGCCTGCCTACTGGTTGTAGCAGTTGTTAATTAAACAAAGGAGGATTCAGTTTTATCATTATTGCCTAAGGCTTGCCTAAGTGTGTATTGATGATATCCTATAATCATGATATCTATTACTTATTCAAAATTGCAAAGCAGTAACAGTGTTAAACGAGCAATTTGGATCCTACAGGCATGCTTTCTAAACCGCATTAATGAAAGGAGTAAGTTGTTAAAACTGAGTCAAAACAGTACGAGTCAAACTAATTTTTAACTAAACTAGTTTCAGATCATATAGACATAATCTCTATTGTTGTTGATTTTAATCCCCACAGACATGGTCTCTAGTATTAAAGGCTGATTTAGTCCTACAGGCATGGTATCTAATGAAGTGGAGTAGGCAGGATTTATTTGATCACAACGAAATTCCTATAGGCATGATTTCTATAAAATATTGATATTAACCTTATCGGCATGACATCCAATTTCGAAGTTGATTTTAACGTTGTAAATATGATGTCTGATTATAGCCATTAGATCCTATAGGCATGATTTATAAGTGTGGAAGTAAACATGCAGAACTTTATTAAACAGATCCTATGGGCTGGATATCTAAGTGTGGAAGTAAAACATGTAGAAATTTATTAAGCATATTCTATAGGCAGGATATATAAGTGTAGAATTAAAACATATAGAATTTGAAACAACAGACCTTATAGGCATGTTATCTACCCTCCCAATAGCTAAGCATACATAATTACCCCGTCCCTTTTCACTAGCCAACCCCAATATTCATTACAAATTATTACAGACCAAATACTAAATTACATGAGAAAAAGTATAAAATAAGAGGTTACAACCAAAAGTAGCCTGATCTTGACTTCCTGTCTGAATTATATAATTAATCACTGCAAACACCACTTGTTTCAAAGCCTTTCTCAGACCTGGGTGTGTCAATGCTCCCTAAGGGTCTCAAGGGACCCCGCGCAGTGCTTACACCCTGGTTTGCATAAACATATAGAGATGAGTGCAGTGTGGAAGGGCCAGCCCTTATGTGTCCAAGTTCAGAGGGAGTTCAAGGGTCCTAGGGAAAGGCTCACACAGGAGGGGAAGAACTTAGTTTCTAGGAATATAGTGAAGGTGCAAAACATAGAGATTTATTGAAAACAGGACTGGTAAATAGTAAGTGATAAGGGTGATTTGAAAACAGTAGTAGTGAAACTCAAACTACACAGCATCAGCAGTCATACAAAGGGGTCAAGGGTTTTGGGAATACATTGCATGAACCATATAACCCTAGGAAGGGTCAGGTTTGGACATGCACAACAATAGATGACGATGGCATACTCACGAACCAGCCAGAGAATACAAACACAAAGAGGGGATGTGAGGTTTGGGATTCATACACATAGGGGAAGGGAACACATTTCAACATGCTAGTAACTTGATTGCAGAAACATAAGCAGAAGTGTACAAGCATGAAAAGAAGTTGAAACAGTTATAGAAACATGTTGTTGTTGATGCTTGAAAATTAACTAGGACATACCAGTAAGAAGCAAAGTGCAGAAAGAAAATGTAAGCAAACTCCCACAGCCTAGCCTTGGCTTTTAGCCGGCTAGACAAAGTAGTAGCACAAGCAGTAACAGAGAAAAGAGAGTGTTTTGAGTGAAGTGTGTGTTATGAACTCAGATAGTTCCTCCCTGTTAAAGAAAATAGGGGTGGGTTTTTATTGTTTTGAAAACAAGTGGTAAGTAAGGTAATAAGTAAAGTCTTAACACAAACATGGAAACAATCACAAATTAGAATCAATTAACACAAGTGATTCCCTTTAATTAAGAAATCACTGTTTAACGGGCAGTAGCAGGTTTTAATTAAGGAAAGAAAATCAGTTTGAGGACAGATTGAATATTGCCTTATAAGGGGTGGTAAAAGCATGAACTAAACAATCACGTCTAAGTACAAAAATAAGCTTATTTTTGGGAAAGGATTCAGCAAGGTAAAATATCATAGCAAAGGAAAGGAATCAATTAACTTTAAGCAGATGAGTAGAAACTAGGGCTTGTAAGAAAACTTTTGCAATCAATCTCAATATCAAGATCAATCGAGGAAGATCAATCAGTATATAAATAGAGTGAACAGAAGCATCAGACATGCGAGTCGAAGCGCATTGTCAAAAGAAACAACATACAATAGTAGCAGAAATAAGCATGTGATTCAGTAGTAAAGCAAACATTCAAGACACAGTAGTCAAGTAGGTCAAGTCACTTAGAATCAACAATGAAGAAAAACCTAGTATCAGGTAAAAGAAATCAGAAACAGGTAAAGATATCACAGTAGTAGCAAGTGAGAAAACTTCTAAGAAATTTAGGGCTTCGATAGTAGTAGAATTTTAAGAGATGGTAAGAACTCAAAATAAAACAAGTCAAACAAGGAAAATAGGGTCAGAAACAAAGAACAAGTACATAAATAAAAAAATTCCAAAACTCGGATAAAACTAAAAAGAACTAGGGTTTTAAAACATGCTGAAATAGATAGAAGAACAATATGAGCAAATCGTTTTGAACATAGCAAAATCACAAACAATATTAAGATCAGAGAAAAGATCCTTTGAAAAACTTAAAGGAAAAACCCTAATTGTTGAAATGTGATGATTCATTATGAAGGAAAAGTCACAATACCTTCGAGAAACACTTAAAAAGTTCATAGTAAGCACAGATCTAAGATAGATCTGAAAGAAATTGAAAAGTCTTAGAGGTTGGGGTTTCAGAAAGCCCAAAAGAAATGAGAAAGATCTCGAAAGTTAACGATCTAACCTGAAAATTCAAGGGTCTGCCTTGAAAGGCCATGAATGGCCGGAGAAAGGTCGTGGATGGCCGGAGAAAGGCCATGAACAACAGTCGAGAATGACTGGACCAGACTCCTTCGAGGTCTGGTCATGAAACCACAGAACCAAACACATAGGAGCCATGGGAAGCTGATACATGTCCTAAATGACCACGAGAGGCCATGGATTAGGTACGTATTAGGGTGTATTAGGGTGGGATTAGAAGGCAGCGGCTAGAGCTCATGAGAGTTTCAGAGAGATTTGAGAGAGAAGAGGGATTCAAGGGCGGCGGTAGGTGAAAAATGACCTAGGTTAAGGGGCCGTTCAGGTTTAAAAATGGAAAAGGTGAATGCAGGTCATTGATCTGAATGATCAACGGCTTGGATTAAAGAGGGTAGGTAGGGGTTTGGGTTTGGGTCGGTTCAATTTGAAATTGGGTCGGGGTTTAATTGGGATTGGGTCGGGGAAATTGGGTTTAATTGGGGTAGGATTTAGGCTATAATTGAAAGGTAATTAGGCTATTATTTAAATAGCCAATTTTCCCTTTTAAAATTATAAAAAGTAGTAAACGAAATAAATTGAAAGAACTAAAATTATTTATGATATATAATTGACACTTTAAAAATATATCACTTGATTTTATGAATATAAATGAAATTAAATCTTAAAAGAGGCTAGTATTGCAATTATGCACTTTAGCTTTGAAAAAATACTAAATAAATTTATAAAAATATGTCAAAATTACCTTAGCTATATTTTAGTATAAAGATAAAAATCCAATAGATGATTTGCAAAAAAAATAATAATTTTGGAAATGATAATTGGATTTTATGGATAAAAAAAGGGAAATAAGTTGATTGAAAACTTTTAAAAGTTATGAACAAATAATA
The DNA here is from genome assembly GCF_001879085.1 of Nicotiana attenuata. Lineage (NCBI taxonomy): Eukaryota > Viridiplantae > Streptophyta > Magnoliopsida > Solanales > Solanaceae > Nicotiana > Nicotiana attenuata. The sequence continues at coordinate 82,838,122 of NC_031989.1, forward strand.
AAACACTTGGATATGCTTACATATACATATATATTCCACTTTGAAGTTATTTTGCATATTAAAAATATGTAGGAAAAAATTGGGTGTCAGCACTCCTCTTATATAAAGGGGACCTTTTGTCATTTCTTGCACACATGATAGTCAATACAAGAACAAGAGCCTTCTCTACTCTCTAACTTAAATACTCTCCATTGACTTTCCTTTGATTTAGACCTTCATCGGTCAGCCCTAGTCAAGCACTCTGGCTCAACCTCGAGGGCGGGATAGGCTAGCTCGAGGCCCCGATTCGCGGCCGTCCCGTTTGAATAATCATACTGACCCTTACTCTTACTTTACTTTCCTTGCTCACACATAGCATCTATTGCCTAACAACTAGCATATAAATAATTCACGTATTTTTAGAACCACAAAATCAAATCTAACTGTAAATACCATTTTCAAGGCAAACACAAACATACAAAAATTAGACAGAGAGCATAATAGAGCATAGAGAGGGTAATCAACAGATTGTCGTTTGTGAAATAAATCTAGAGTGCGAGTAATATTATAGTGAGTTGTATAAAATAAAGAATGTTATTTTTTTGAGTGCATAGTTGTTTTTCGGCACTACCAAGTTGTAATAGTTCTGACTATAGTGGTATTATATTATTCCGCTCGGGTTTATCCTGTTAAAAGATTTATTGTCGTTGTTAGTCTCTTGTCATTGTTTTTAACGTGGATATTTTTACTGAGCGAAGTATTATTTTTTCCAATAAATAATAGTCCGCTTCCTTTTCAGTACCCCTTCTCACAAAAGATAATTATGAGAAATGGTGTCTACATATAAAAGTCATTCTTGGCTCCCAGAATGTGTAATCAATCATAGACAAATGTTATATAAAACTCGATAATGAGAATGCTCTGCCTCAAAATGAAAAAGATGTCTTGGCAAAGATAAAAAAGAAGGATCAACAAGCTCTCAAGCTCATCAACCAATGTATGGATGTTACCATGTTTAAGAAGGTGGCAGATGCTACGAGCTCAAAGGAAGCTTGGGAGATTTTTCAAAATTCTCTCCAAGGAGTTGACAAGGTGAGGAAGGTAAAACTTCAAACTCTAAGGGGTGATTTTGAAGATTTAAAAATGAAAGAATCCGAATGCATTACAGATTATTGGTCAAAGGTGAAAACTATTGTTAATCAATTAAGAAGATATGCGGACGATATAGAAGATGTCCGTATATTAAAAAAGATTCTTCGCACTTAACACCTAAATTTAATTTTGTGGTGTGCGTTATTGAGGAGTCTAAAGATTTAGACTCTATTAGAGTGGAGTTATTGGAGGGTCTTTACAAGCCCATGAAGAAAAGATCAAGAGGTAACAAGAATTTTCACTGGAGCAACTTCTTAAAACTCAAGTATCCTTTAACAATTATGGGAGGTGAAAAACTTTATCGAGGGAATTGAAAAAGATGAGGACATAGCTGTCATGGAATAGGAAGAAGTAATTATAATAACTTAAACAACAAAGTTAAAATCCACCAAACTGTCATAACCCAGATTCTCAACCTCCGGACAGTGATGGGGCTTGACATCTACTTTCTAGCAAGCCAATATTAGATAATCAATTAATTGTTTTAACAATTTAAAATAGAATAATAGCAAGTATTAACGATTAATAAAATTGTAATACATAAGATAAACCCATAATATAACACAGTCTATTCTAATCCCAGAAATCTAAAGTCACCAGTACATGATCAACTAGAATACTACAAGTATGGTTTGAATGATATACAAGTGTTTTGAAATGAAATAAATAATAAAGAAAAAAATAGATAGGGACTTCAGGGACTGCGAACGTCACTTGCTCTACCTCAAGTCTATGCTTTGATATATTGTCTGGGTCAAGTGATGCGTGTGACTATTGATATATTGTCTGGGCGGAGCAATACAGGTGGCTATTGTATTTATTGTCTAGGCGAAGCGATATGGGTGGATATTATGATATTTTCAATGCGGTGAGATAAGTGTGGCTATGTCAGAGATGATATGTGATGGCCTAGGGGCATATTATTGATGATATTCATGTGATGGTGCGATTTTTCGGGTATGTGTCATGCACATTACGTGGCTTGTTGTGTTGAATGTGCTACTCGATGTATTTGATATTACTTATTATTGATATGGGTTGTAATAGTACATTTGCACATATATACATTGTAGCCTGTTATTTATACCAATGCAGGATTATGAAACTTGATATTCATTTTCCATGCCAGACGGATTGTGATAGCAAATTTCTGACAATGCTGGACGGATTACGATATTTGCACATAAGTTGTCCGTGCAATTGTGATTCATAATTTGGGCACGATGATTCAGGTGTATGTGATATGTGATTTGGGACTCGTGGCTTGTGGTTATGAGGTGTGGTACCTCGGGGTGATTTTGTTGTTAACTTTATGTAGAACGACTTGATTATTTGGTCATTTTTAATTTGTTTCACATGTACTATAACTATGTTTTGTTCACTTTTCTATTTTTATCACATGTTATTTCTTTTTTCTATTTACTGATCCTTGCTTCTATTATTAGATTTATATCGATAAAATATAAAAGCTATTTTGTCTAGTAGGTGTCTTGACTTGTACCTCATCACTACTCCACCGAGGTTAATCCTCATACTTACTGAGTACAGATTGTGGATGCTACGCTTCTATATATTATTGGGCAGATCTAGTTGTCAGAGGCTGTTGGCCTAGGAATTGATTGCTTCTTGATCGCAAGGATTCAAGGTAGAGCTCCGCAGTCCCTTAGTGTCCTGTTCATTTTAAGTGTACCGTAAATTCGCTATCCAAACAGTATTGTACTTTTCTTTGAGATATTTGTTTACTGTGAAAATGGTAACAACAATTAAAATTGTAAATGGGATTCTAATAATACCTGATCTATGCCCGAGCTAGTTTGTTAGGGTGGTTTATGTTAAAACATGAAGTATAATGATGAAAAGCGAGCTAAGCAAGGCAGTAATCGAACCAGTAGGGGGCTGTTGCCCGGGCATAAGATCAGCCAGCAGACACCTCGGAGCCGAGGTTCGAGCCTATCTCGGTCTATCGAGGGTAGTCATGAAGGGGATAACAGGCAAAAACATAGCTAAGCAAGGATCTATATTATCAATATTCAGCAAAGTAATGATGAACAAATGAGAAAATGATAAAGTGCTAAGGCGACCTCGAGGCCGATAAAGATAGACAATTTAGAAGAAAGAGAGAGAGAGAGAGATATATTATTGCATTTGTGGAGAAGTGGAGCAACATCCGTCCTTTACAAGGTAGGGTGAGTCCCCTTTATATAGCAGGGGGACTCGGCTACAGGTACATATATATTAGTTACAAGAGTACGAAGATGGGACGGCTTGATGCAAGGCCTTACAACAGGGTGTAGATAGGTCGGGCCCATCAGACGTAGCCATGTGCCTAGGGGGATTCCCCTTCTGTCCTGACCTCGGCCCCTGTTTCATCTGAGTCGGACTTCAACGAGCCTTGAGGCTAACAACTCGATCGCGGCCTCCCACCCTAGGGGTCTCGGGGCAAGCTTCCGAAATGTCTTGACAACAAAAAATCAAGTCTTCTGATTTTGCCGCGTACAGATAGTCTCCGCGTTTCCCATATCGAAGTGATGGGAAATGATTCTGACACTTGACTCATCGAGCTCCTTTTGGCAACATCATGCTGGCGATTCGGACCGTGGCGCAATCTTTTGTTATAGACGGCATATATCATTAATTCCTGCTCGATACTCTGTCATTTCCGCTCCTCAAGGCAAAAGTACTGCCATCGATTTGTGTTTTCAAGGAAGCAGTAATCGCATTCGTCGGTCAATCTCCCAGAGCCTCGATGACCGTGTCATTTTTCCCCTATAAATGAGGGCGTTTTGGCATTGTTTTCCCATCTCAATACTTCTTTTGGCATGCTTGACTCTTCCTTCTCACCATCTCCTTTTACCTTTGAACATTATGATAGAAGCTTTCGATCTCAAGGCTGTTCGGAGGAGTTCCTCCGGACTGCGTCGTGGCCTTCTGCCGGGGCCTCCCTTTGTTGAACATAAGCATGCTGTTCTGATATTGCTTTGGTCGTCAGTATGTTGGCCGTCGCCGCTGCTGTTGGCCCGAAGTGGTGATGGATGGGGAGTTGGTTTCCCCTTTGCATAGACGGGTGTTCGGATTTTGCACCGCTGCTCACTCTTCTACCCAGGCCTAGTGTGGCACTTCATCCTTAGGGCTATTTCTTTTCCAAGGGATAAAGTGGCACCGCCGACTGCTGAGGCGGGAGCCCGCCGAATCTTCAAGCTTTGGCTTCGGCGGGCCATGTCTCTTTTCTCTGCCTCCTCTGTGTCCCCTTCTTTTCCTCTCCTTCGTCTTCTCCGGTGGAGATCCCTCGAGGGATTGAGCTGGGAACCAATGGGAGGTGGAGGTCGAAGGAGTCACCCTCGAGGATATGTGCTCGAGGGTGTGGCACCCGGGGATGCTGATACCGAAGATGGACTCTCGAGGGCGGATCGGGCGCCCGGGTTTAATCACATGTACATCCTCTCGTTCCTCCGCTTTAGGTGTAGATACTTGTAGGCCTTTGTAATTTGTATGTAACGACCCTTCGGGGGCTTTATAATCACATGCCATGACCCCTCGGGGGCTATTGTACTCAAATCTTTCATAAATAAGAATTTATTTTGCTGACTTCTGCTTCCCTTACTTTGTTTTATATTTGTATGGTCTAATGCCCTTCGGGGCTGTTTCAATGCCTTCTTTTGTTTGTTGGCCGTCAGAGTGTTACGCCCCGCAGTATTACGTTGATGTTATGCTCTACAGTATTAAGTTACGACGATGTTGCACCCTGAAGTATTGTACGTTAAATTTGTCGTAAGGTAATTGACATCAGTCCGAGTAAAAGATTTTTTGGATCATAAGGATTATGCTATTTCACAAGCGATTAGTAGATTCATGAAGGTGAAAGGGGGGAGGAAGTCAAAGAAAATGAACTTTTGTCCAAGTTTGGCATATTGGGATAAAATACGGTCCAAGCTAAAATACCCGATAATTATGAACTAGTACCATGCAAGGTACCATATGACCACGGTAGTATAACATATAAAGTATATATGAAGTATTTTAAAAATAAATAGAATTTTAAGTAATTTATAATAATTTTTAAATTATGCAGATAATTGGTTAATTACCGGATAACAGGACATTACCCAATTAACTAATAAGTGGATAAAAAAATTAATATCCCATCCCCACCCCACGTGGCAAGAAGCCACAAATGGGAAATGACTAAGTAGTCACTCTTGCCAGATGGCTAATCATGAATATGACCAAGACATTACATTCAAGTCTTAGCAAATAAGACTTGTATCTAGGAAACTTAGTAAGGATTCATTAGATAAAAGTATATTCTGTCTTTGGTTTCAAACCAAAGACGTTAGCAGCAGAGTCATTTCGTCCAAAATCTTTAGCAACATTTCGATTGGAATTTCAAAGAGCAAGCCAAATTTCGTTCAAATTAGAAACAGAAGCTTCAACCAAACTTCAAAAAAAACGTTGGAAACAAGTTTTAGTTTAAAATTCATTCTGGAGGTGAAAGCTAGAAAAAGAACTTGAAGCAAACTTCCAAAAACGTTGGAACAAAAGCTTAAACCTTTAGCTTAAATTCATTCTTGGGTCACAAAACGTTAGAAGCCTTCTTTCCAAGCAATTTCGTTCAAATTCAGAAGCAGAATTCTCTCGTTTCAACATATTTTAAAGAAGGAGAAGCTTCATTTCGTACAAATAATTCAAGGAACAGGTATGTCAAGGCACTTCCTTCTTTCTTTTGGCATGATCTAATGTGAAATGAATACGCTATTTTCATAATGAATCTACTCCTAGCAACTAAGGTTGTCCATGTTGTTCTTTCCGTACAAATTTATTCTAAGAAAGTATGTTTGATCCTTGAGTCTTAGTGAAGTTCATATTGATAGGTATGATGTCCATAATGTTAATCGAAGGTGCAACGACCTTACGTCACTCTGAATGGTTTAGAACGTGATTCCATGAGTGGAGCATGCATTATATTTATGTATCTATTTTTCTCTACCGAGCCGCGCTATAGTCGGTCGGGTACGACACCTATTGTGCAACCACTGATCAGTTGGATTTACTGAGCTCCACGTGGCCGGGTGCGATTCTACCGAGCCTTATGATGGCCGGGTACGTTTTTACCGAGTCCTCTTTGAGGCCGGGTACGATATGATGATGATGATGCCCACAGAGGCGAATGTTTTTAAAAGTTTATGTATGTATTATGCATTTCATGTCAGTAGTCCCCAGAGGCACTCAGATGTTACAGATTGTAGCTCCTCTATCTCTCTTTACATTGTTGTTCTTAGTTATGCTTTCCTGCCTTACATACTCAGTACTTTATTCGTACTGACGTCCCTTTTGCCTGGGGATGCTGCGTTTCATGCCCGCAGGTCTCGATAGACAGGTTGAGAGCCCTCCAAGTAGGCTATCAGCTCAGCAGAAGATATTGGTGCGCTCCATTTGCTTCGGAGTTGCTCGTTTGGTTAGTATGATTTAGACGTGTATTGTTTGGTATGGCGGGACTCTATCCCGGCCTTTATGACATTCATGTACTCTTAGAGGCTTGTAGACGTATATCGTGTACGTGAAAGATTGTACGGCCTTGTCGGCCTATGTTTTGAGTTTATAAATGATCGTGTTGGCCTATTAGGCCTGTATGTCACATGTATATGAGGATGTAATAAGAAAGATGCGTTACGTTTGAGTGAGGTACCGGGTGCCCGTCGCGGCCCATCGGGTTGGGTCGTGACACATTGTCTGCCGTGAGAGATTGTCCCGGTCTCCAACTGATCGACAAGGCTCTCCCCCGACCTCATTGTCGTATTTTTCTGATTGATGGTGGACTGATCCCATAAGTTCGAGCTGTCGAGGCCTGCTAATTTGTTTGGAGATCACGCATCGAATTCCGGGGCCTTCGGGAATGCTATCTCGGATAAAGGTCTTCTTCGGGTGCCCGGGGGGGCCTGTTGATCTTGACTTAGATAACCCTTTTAGAAAGTATAAGGTTTTCTTCCGCTGAGGAGTTTGCCTATGTTTGGGCACTTGTTTGGGCCCTCATGGAGCTTGGTGATCGGGGCTTCCGGGGTTTACTCCTCTGGAGAGGGGATCATGAGACCAGGTGCTTGCCTTTCGTCTAGTGCCGTCGTTTTGGAGCTCATCGAGGCCCTGTTTCTTGGAGACGGGGGCTCCCGATGCGAAATGCTGCCTCGAGCATGGAGATAATACGCGCGGCCCCTCAAGTCTTGACCTTTGTTGGAGGATGTTTCCTGGATCGGGTATCAACCCATCGATTTGTATCGAGTCCGTTGGCTTTCCGGAGCTTACCTCGAGCAGGCGACTCGCCGTTTCTTCTCGAATATAAGTAGGGCGGCTTTGGCTTTTTTGCGAAACTTCATTATTTTTTGGTATTTGTACTTCTGTTTCGATATAGGGCTCCTTATCTCTTAAAGGGCGAAAAGTGTTGGTGCTTGCCCTTGCTTTATTTTGTCAGTTTTACCATACTCATGGCGACCACTTCGGGACTGGCATGGCGAAGAGCGGAGAGCGCTGTTCCTAGCACTCGAGAATCGAAGGATTTTGCTCCCGAGACGATGTCCTTGATAAGAGAGGAACACTTAGAGATGGCAATGCGATACTGCGGGTGGAGCGAGGGGGTAACACTGCAGGCGCCTTCACCAGATGAAGGCATCGCGGACTCTGCTGATGGGTTCTTGAGTGTGCACCTATACCCTTTTTGCATTCAGTCCCCCTGATAGGGTTGTGCTTGACTTTTGTTTGAAGTATCGAGTTACCCTGGCGCAGATCCATCCGTCGTTTTGGCAAACGGTGCTGATGATGAGATTCTTCATGGAGAAAGCCGGGCTTGAGTTCACGTTTGATCATCTCATTAGGCTATATCGGCCTTTTCATCACCGAGGCCTACTAACCTTGAGGGGTCGTTCGCCCAAGCCCTTCGTTGTTGACGACGAGGAGGGTGAAGACCGAGAATGGGCCAGTTGGTTTGTTCGAGTCCGGACGACCGATATTATTCCTGTGGAGTTTTTGCCATTTCCCGAAGGGTGGAATCATGCGCGTGAGTGAGGCGCTTTGTCGCTCTTTTAGATTTTGCTCAAAGCGAAAATCAACTAAATAACAATGTTATCTCCTTTGTTACAGCAACTTCGTGGACGCCGGGCGAAGTCCATGATCTGCCCGGCTGGGTTCGGAGGGTGGTGACGCATTCGTCTTGTGATGAACGCAGGTGGCGAGCTATGTCTCGCGTCAGGTAGCGGCGGAACAGCAAGGTACGTGCGTATGTTGCTTTTCCCCTCCTAGCGTATACCCGAGATAACATTTTCCCATCTCGTCTGTACTGGATTTGCCGTTTGCAGAAAAAAGGCAGAGGCCTTGGAGTACCTTAAAGGCGACGTAAACAGCATCAGGGCTGCTTGCGATATGCTAAGGGCTCAAGTGCAGGCTCAATCTCTAGGGAGATGAGAGTCTCGGTTAAGATTCCTTCCTTCAAGGTCCAGCTCAACATGACCCATGACAATGCCAAAGTTCAGGCGAATATGATCGAGAGACTTGAGTCTGATCTCTCGAAGCTCAAAGCCGAGATAATCGATGCCCGGGCGGAAGCGGCATTAAGCCGAACCATGTTTGATTGTGAGATGGCGATTTGCATATAGGATGTTGTTGACGCCCAATCTGAGTTGAAGCGAGCCCTCGATCCTGAGAAGAGGATCGAGGAATATGTTCGCTGCCGATCCCGAAGAGAGGTATTCGAGGAGGTTAGTGCGAGGGGCTTCATTCTCTCGGAGGAATTGGCACGAGCAAGGGCGGATGAGTGTGACGCTCGGTCACTTCATGTTGACGTTGCGGAGGGCGAACTTGACAAGCTGTGGCCTTTTGGCGCTGAATGCGGATTCCACCGATTCGTAGCTTTCTTTCCGATACGCGCAGGGCATGTCTGTAAGTGGAGAATGCTTTTTCGCGTATGTAATATAAGAAGAATTTTAAAGCTTTATTCCTTTTGTACCTTTTTTTTGTTGTCGCTTTCGATAGTGTAGACTGGTTTTGGAAGTAGTCCCCGAGTCGTGTTATGGCTCGAGCTTCGATTGGCTTTTCCCGCTCTTTCCCGCCTGCATGATCGGAGGGCGATTGTCTTTCGCGCTTCTGGGTTGAAATAACTTCCTGAGCGCGTGGCCTGGAGATTTGCCTTGGCTGACAATAGCATCATTTCGGCCATGCCTTTAGGCGTATTGCGGTTGAATTGTCGTCGGGTTCAGTCTCCATGTCGGGATCCAATTCGAGCTTAATATACCCTCGAGTTTTGCCCTCGTTCGGGCTGGTGACAATGGTTTTTATTCCGTACCCTCAGGCGTTTGGTGATTTTCCGGGTCTAGTCTCCGAGTCGCGTTGCGATTTGAGCTATAATTGACCCTTAATCTTTCTGGAGATTCGGGTTGGCAGTAGTGGCGTCGGGCGTATTATAATTTATGAATGGTAAAAATAATTAAATTTGTAAATGGGATTCTAAAAATACATGATCTATTCCCAAGCTAGTTTGTTAGGGTGGTTAGTGCTAAAACATGAAGTATAATGACGAAAAGTGAGTTAAGCAACGCCAATAATCGAACCAGAAGGGGGCTGTTGCCCGGGCGTAAGATCAGCCAGCAGACACCTCGGGGCCGAGGTTTGAGCCTATCTCGGGCTATCGAGGGTAGTTGGGAAGGGGATAACAGGCAAAAATATAGCTAAGCGAGGCTTTATATTATCAATATTGAGCAAAGTAACGAAGAACAAATGAGAAAACGATAAAGTGCTAAGGCGACATCGAGGCCGATAAAGATATACAATTTAGAAGAGAGAGAGAGAGAGAGAGAGAGAGAGAGAGAGAGAGAGAGAGAGAGATTATTGCATTTGCGGAGAAGTGGAGCAACATCCGTCCTTTACAAGGTAGGGTGAATCCCCTTTATATAGGAGGGGGACTCGGCTACAGGTACATGTGTATTAATTACAAGAGTACGAATATGGGATGGCTTGATGCAAGGCCTTACATCAGGCTTAGATAGGTCGGGGCCATCAGACTTAGCCATGTGCCTAGGGGGCTTCCCCTTCTGTCCTGACCTCAACCTCTGTTTCCCTCGAGTCGGACTTCGACGAGCCCTGAGGCTGAGAACTCGATCGCGGCCTCCCACCTTCGGGGTCTCGGGGAAAGCTTTCGAAATGTCTTGACAGCAAAAAATCAAGTCTTCTGATTTACCCGGGTACAATATTTTAATATATTTAGCTAGAGTTCGTGACTCTGTACTACCTAGTCCTGGGAGGATCGTTCTGATTATTGTCGCATAGGCTTGTATCACCTTAATATCTTAGTTGTATTAAACTCCGCTTTGCAGTATCATATTTAATTGGCTTAAGTATGGTAAGTGATCGAATTACCTAGTTTAAGAGATTAAGTATCATCACGATCATTAAGATGGGATTTTGGGTCATTACAATATGCTTGTAGATTCTATCCTTAATAATATGTGTAGACCTCACGCCCTAAATCGAATGCATGTTGATATTATCTTGTGAGAGCTATGTTTGATCATGTCTTGCCCATGTTTTAAATACTATGTCTGGCTTAACATGTTTTAAAGGATTCTTTGCTAAATTTTGGAATTTGGTCAGTAACAATTGTTTGCTTTTGAACTTTGTTCTTAAGAGCTTATGCAGATGTCATGCCTTAGGGGGTTGTATGTCTTTGTAACGACCCGGCCGGTCGTTTTTAGAGTTAGATCCCGGATCATCTATTGACCGCTTTCCCCGTAACTTTTTCTGCTATTGTGCTCTGCCGGGAGGTTTCATTTTAGTTTTTGAAGTATTTTGGGACACTTAGTCCCTTAATGGAGTTTTAAGCCTTACGATTTGGATTGTAGTCAGAACTGTCCAAAGACGACTACAGAATGGAGTTCCATCGATTGCGTTAGATCTATTGTGTAATTTTGGGATTAGGGGCGTGTTCGGATTGTGTTTTGGAGGTTCGTAGCTCATTTAGGCTTGAAATGGCGCAAGTCAAAATTGTTGGAGTTTTGGACCGATAGTGGAATTTTTTACATTGGGGTCGAAACCCGATTCCGAAAGTTTGAGCAGCTCCGTAATGTTGATTATGACTTGTGTGCAAAATTTGGGGTCAATCGGTCGTGGTTTGTTGGTTTCGGCATCAGTTGTCGAATTTGGAAGTTTCAAGTTCATTACATTTGGATTGGAGGATGAATTATATGTTTAGCGTTGTTTGATGTGATTTTGAGGGCTCGACTACATTCGTATAGTGTTTTAGGATTAGTTGGTATGTTTGGTTGAGGTCTCGGGTGCCTCGGTTGTGTTTCGAATGCTTAACGGGTTGAAAATTATACTTAGGACTTTACTGAAGATTTTCTAGTGCTGGTGTAATCGCACCTGCGGAGAGCCACGACAGGTGCGAGCCCGCAGAAGCGATACTTGTAGCGCAGAAGAGGAATTGGGCAGCCTGGGCCGGGGTCGCAGGAGCGAGGTTATTTCCGCATCTACGATGCCCACAGATGCGAGGGAGGTACCGCATATGCGGTGAAGGACCGCAGGAGCAGAAGAGATTCCACAGGAGCGGGCGCATAGGTGCGGCCCATTGCTCGCACAAGTGGGACTTGAGGCCATAAGTAAATTCCGCACCTACGAAGGAATTTCCGCAGGTGCGGCGCTGCAGGTGCGAAGAAGTGTTCGCAAGTGCGGTTTGACTAGCAGAAAAAGGGCAAAATAGAGGGTTTGATTTCATTCTCCATTTTTTGGGAGAGCTCGGATTGAGGTGATATTTCGAGGGATTTTTAGAGGAAGCTTGTGGGTAACGATTCCTAACTCGATTTTGGTTGCATTTTATTAATCTATTGTTGTTTTCTTCATTTAATCAAGGAATTTGAGTGACAACATTGGGAGAATGGGGAAAAAGTTTCCTAATCAGATTTTTGAGTTTTAAGTGGGATTTTGACATCGGATATGGATAATTTTGGTATGTGTGAACTTATGACTAAATGGGTGTTCATAATTTGTGACTTTTAGTGGATTCTGAGACGTGGGCCTTGGGGAGGTTTTTTGGGCCTTTTTTTTTATTTTCTGGCATTAGCTTTGATTTCATTAGCTAGATTAGTTGCTTGTAGCTATATTTATGTTATGTAATTGATTTGGCTAGATTTGGGCCATCCGGAGCCGAATATTCGTGGAACGAGCATTGTTTCATATTGATTTGAGCTTTGTTTGAGGTAAGTAGATTGCCTAACCTTTTGTGGGGTATCTCCCCTAAGGATTTGGTACTATTTGATATATGAGGGCCGTGTACGTGAGGTGACGAGTATGTACACGGGCTATTGGTTGTAAAACTCCATTTTTCACTAAGTCATAACCTGTTTTATCCTTGTTTAGATTAGGAAAACATACCTACGTGTTGTAACTGCCTATTTGATCTCTATGCATCATGTTTAGTGAAATTACTTGTGTTTCTTTCTTTTATGATTGGTTGATATGTTTTGTTGAGGTCCCGGGGGCCTGGGCTGTGTTTCGGATGCTCAACGGGTTGAAAATTGTACTTAGGCCATTGCTGAAGATTTTCTTGTGCTTGTGTAATCGCACCTACAGAGAGCCACTGCAGGTGCGAGCCCACAGAAGCGATACCTGGAGTGCAGAAGCGGAATTGGGTAGTATAGGCCGAGATCGCAGAAGCGAGGTTATTTCCGCATCTGCGATGCCCGGAGATGCGAGGGAGGAACCACATATGCGGTGAATGATTGCAGGAGCAGAAGAGATTCCACATAAGCGGGCGCGTAGGTGCGGCCCATTGCTCGCATGAGTGGGACTTGAGGACATAAGTAAATTCCGCACCTACGATGGAATTTCCGCAGGTGCGGTGCCGCAGGTACGATGAAGGGTCCGCAGGTGCGGTTTGACTGGCGAAAATAAGGGCAAAATCGAGGGTTTGATTTCATTCTCCATTTTTTGAACCTAGAGAGCTCGGATTGAGACGATATTTCGAGGGATTTTTGAGGAAGCTTGTGGGTAACAATTCCTTACTCAATTTTGGTTGCATTTTATTAATCTATTGTTGTTTTCTTCATTTAATCAAGGAATTTGAGTGAGAACATTGGGAAAATGGGGGAAAAGTTTCCCAATCAGATTTCATAGTTTTAAGTGGGATTTTTACATCGGATTTGGATAATTTTGGTACGAGTGAACTCGTGAGTGAATAGGTATTCATAATTTGTGACTTTTACTCGATTCCGAGAAGTGGGCCCGGGGAGGTTTTTTGGGCCCTTTTTCATTTTCTGGCATTAGCTTTTATTTCATTAGCTAGATTAGTTTCTTGTAGCTATATATTCGTGGAAAGAGAGTTGTTTCAGATTGAGTTGAGCTTGGTTCGAGGTAAGTAGCTTTCCTAACCTTGTGTGGGGGAACTCCCTTTAGGATTTGGTAATATTTTATATATGAGTGCGGTGTACGTGAGGTGACGAGTACATACACGGGCTATTTGTTGTAAGACTCCATTTTTCACTAAGTCATAACCTGTTTTCTCCTTGTTTGAACTACAACAACATATGTAATTGCCTTGTTTAGATTAGGAAAATATACCTACGTGTTGTAAATGCCAATTTGAACTCTATGCAGCATGTTTAGTGAAATTACTTGTCTTTCTTTGATGTGAACTTAGCCTAAACTGTAGGTCTCCTTGCTGTAACTATTGTTTATATTGATTGAGCTGCATATACTTCGGGACTACGGAACGGTAATCAAGGAGATCCCCTGTACTGCATATTTACTTTGGGACTACGGAACGATATTCTAGGAGATCCCCCAGCACTGCATATTTACTTTGGGACTACGGAACGGTATTCCAGTAGACCCCCCTGCACATTTATATTTGGGACTACGAGACGGTATCCCAGAAGATCCCCCGTTGTTATTACTGTGGCCTGAGCTATTGGTTTTCATTGAATTTTATTCATGTTATATTTCTGTATTTCTTTCACTATAGTACTTCTTTCTGTCTTATTTCATTATATTTATACCAGTAGGGCCCTGACCTGATCTTGTCACTACTCGACCGAGGTTAGGCTTGGCACTTACTGGGTACCGTTGTGGTGTACTTATGCCCTTTCCTCTATGTATATGGTGAAATCAGGCTGGATTTATTTCCCGCCATTGAGGTACATTCGAGAGGTCACGTCAGCATCTCGAAACTGTGGAATCATGATCGAGCACCCTCCCTCCAGGATCGTCTGCGACCCTGCAGAGACTCCGAGGAAAATGGATCTATTTGTGACCCAATGAAGGTCACGAAGTCAGGGGACCCCTGAGGCAAGCAGCTAGGGTCAATAGGCACTCGTGACACGCCTAGCCATCCCATCCCCGTGCCTTTACAATTAATACACTTTGTACTATATGGTATTCCATCTCCTATATAAGGGGAATCCACACCACCTTGTAAGGGACTGATGTCCCTCCATTTCTCCACAAGTGCAATAATATCTCTCTCTCTCTCTCTCTCTCTCTCTCTCTCTCTCTCTCTCTCTCTCTCTTCTTTCTAAACTTATTCGCTCTCACTGTCCCGAGGCAGCCTCGATATCCTTCACATTTATATGTGTTCATCATCGTATAACTTAACATTAGCTATAGAGAGCCTTATTTAATTATATGTTCAACTGTTATCCCATCCTCGACTATCCCCGATAGCTCGAGTTCGACCCCGAAGTCGGTCCCAAAGTGCCCCATCGGCCAGACCTATATCCGAGAAGGAGGCCGTTCGGTTTGATCATTATCTCATTTTAAATCGCATTCCATCGTTGAATTCCATATTATTAGCATCAACTGCTCTAACAACTAGCTCGAAAATAGATCACGTATTTTAAGAGTCCCATTTTACAAATTTAATTGTCGTTACAATTTTCACGGTAAACACTTTGGCGCCCACCGTGGGGCAAAAATAATAGTGATTATTTTCTTGGTAGTTTCATTACACAAACGCATATTGTCTTTCACACTTCTTCTTGTCCATGGTCCTTTGATTTTAGGTTAAAATGTCTGGCTCGGTAAACGGAGTCGAGAACGATCGCCTCGAAGATCACGGGGAAAATGGTGTAGCTATCCCGGCCATCGGAGCACCACTACAGAATCTCGATAATGCAACCGGACCGATTCTAGAGGACTCACATGACGCACAACAAGTCGACGAAACTTCTCACACCAACAGGAGCGTGTGGCACAACGACCGACAGGAAGCTCAACAAACCCTGACCCAGGAATAACAGGAAGTTAGTCTTCATGTTATTTTTGAAATGTTGCAAGCACAACAACTTGCCATTGCTCAGTTGCAAAGCCATCCGAGAACTCCCAGCGCAGCAGTACTGGAGACAGCTCCCCCCGCCGAGCAAACACCCGAAAGATCAAGTAATAATGGGTCAGTGGCTGACACCACCATAATGAAGATGCTGGAGGATCTCACCAAAAGGATCGAATCGGGTGAGAAAATGATTGCAGCTAAAGATAAAAAAGTTGAGACCTACAACTCTAGGGTGGATCACATCCCGGGAGCACCTCCGGTTCTAAAAGGGTTGGATTCGAAGAAATACGTAGGTCGTTCCCCGAGGAAGCGGCCCCGAAGCCCATTCCTAAAAGATTCAGAATGCTGGAACTACTAAATACGACGATACCACCGACCCCAACTAGCACGTCACTGCCTATATGTAAGGCCCCGTGAAAACTTGTACTCAAAAACTTAGAAGCTCATAGTGCCATGTTACGGACATGTGTTAGGAAGGTGTAAAATTCAGTTCGGACCCTTTGTACTAATCTAAGCATTTAAAAATCAAGAACCAAAGTTTTCCAGAAAAGTGCTATTATGCGGTCCAGATTGCGGTCGCAAATCAAGTATGCAGACCGCATTTCCATCGCAAAGTGAGTCAGTGCATTAGTCAAATTTGAGGTAAAAACTGCGGTCCATTATGCGATCGCATAACTGATATGCAGACCGCATAGTCGTCGCATAATCATCTTGGAATTTTGTAGGCAGTTCTTCGGTGCATTACACGACCGCAGAACGGGTATGCGGACCGCATTTCTGCTGCAAACCCAGACAGAATGATTAGATTTTGCGAGCAATTTTGCGGTCCATTCTGCGGGCCGCATCCCACTTTGCGATCGCAAACATGACTCGGGGCTCCAATTTTCTAATTTTCAAACCCGGCCCCCTATCGATATATTCAGTATTGCAGCTCAATATGAGTAATATTCTATTCTTGATATATTGAGAAGTGCGTAGAGTACGAATCGTGTGTTGAAATGCCTATGCTATAAGCCAAGATTAAAAACTGAGATTATCATGTTAACTATGTGAAAACTTACCTTTGCTTGCAACTTAAATTGCTTCTATGTACCTATGACCATAAAATTGCAAGATGAACATTGAATGTGGAATGATGTGATAGCCGTGGCCTTAAGCGCCAATGAAATGATGTGATCTATGTGAAATCAAGATTCAAATGAGATGAATAATGAGAAAGGAACAACGCCTAGGTAAGGCGGCCTAGCCGATCGGGCCGTGATCAGACACCATGCCGCACAGATAATGGTGATGTGAAAAATGTGGACTTTCGGAAAAGGGAAATGCAATGATGACTGAGATACATGTCTCGAATGAGGCGACCTAGCTGATCGGGTCGTGATCGGACTCCGCTCAAGATAGCGGTGGTGTTGAGAACAGTGATGAGTATATGAAAGAAATGCCCCAAATTGAGTTATGGAAATTATGTGGAAGATTATATGATTCATTTATGTGATGATGTGGTGTCTGGTTAAAACCTTTGAATTACTCTTGTGATTTTCTTGTTCTTGATTGATAGTTCTTTCTAGCAAAATAGTGATTAGTTATACATACTAGTACTATTCTATGGTACGGGGGCGCTACATTTTTTAATGAATGTAGGTGGCTCCATTGCGGATAGTGCCGATCGCGCGTAGTGGATTACTGTCTTCTCAAAGACTTGGTGAGCCCCTCCCTCCTTCAAGGGGTTGTATTAAATATCTCTTGTTGTTGTGGACTTTCCATTTTTT
>NC_031989.1:82858198-82874661 GCF_001879085.1 Nicotiana attenuata
AACAGTATGCTCAGTTGTATATCAAGGAAATAGTCAGGTTACATGGCACACCAGCCTCAATCATATCAGATCGAGGGGCTCAGTTCACAGCCAACTTTTGGAAGAAGTTTCAGCAAGGTTTGGGTACGCAGGTAAATCTTAGCACAGTTTTTCACCCTCAAACCGATGGGCAAGCAGAGCGGACTATTCAGACGCTTGAGGATATGTTGTGTGCTTGTGCTCTTGATTTCAAAGGTAGCTGGGATGACCATTTGCCGCTCATAGAATTTTCCTATAACAACAGCTTCCATGCTAGCATCCAGATGGCAGGCATTGTATGGTAGGAGATGCAGGTCTCCCGTTGGGTGGTTCGAGGTTGGAGAAGCATAATTGATAGGGCCGGACCTCGTGCATCAGGCCATGGAAAAAGTCAAGATTATTAAGGAAAGGTTGAAAACTGCTCAAAGTCGCCAAAAGTCTCACTCGGATGTTCGTCGCAGAGATTTGGAGTTCAAGGAAGATGATTGGGTATTTTTGAAGGTTTCCCCTATAAAGGGTATCATGTGGTTTGGGAAAAAGGGAAATTTGAGTCCGAGGTATGTCGGACCATACAAAATTATTCAGAGGATAGGTCAGGTGGCATACAAGCTCGATCTGCCACCCAAAATGTCATTGGTACGCCCGATCTTTCATGTGTCTATGTTGAGGAAGGTAGTGGGAGACCCGTCCACTATTGTGTCAGTTGAGACTATTGAAGTCAATGAAGAACTGTCGTATGAAGAAGTTCCAGTTGCCATTCTTGATAGGCAAGTTCGAAAATTGTAAAATAAGGAAATTGCATACGTGAAAGTGTTATGGCGGAATCAGCAAGTCGTGGAAGCCACTTGGGATGGCGAGGATGAAATGAAAAAGAAGTACCCGCATTTATTTGAATAGTCATGTAATAGCTTTTTATGCATTTGATTCCTACGAACTCCTATCTTGTGATTTAAACAATGAAAAACTGTCCCATTTTGGTTATATATGTTGCCTATGTGGCCATGGTTGATGTTGTTCAGTACAAGTCTTGTTATGTTAAGAAACACGTATCTACTGTTAGGATATGATTCTAGGGCTCTCTAGCAGGTGGATAGGCCTAGACACAAAGGAAACTCTGGTGAAATTTTTGGAGATTTAGGGAGTTAGCCAAATTTGGAAACTATTATCAGGTTTTAGGTTGTGAAAAGCAGAGGATTGCATAAAGAACTTCTAATAAGTGACCCTTGATCCTCATTCGAGGACGAATGATTTTAAGTGGGGGAGGATGTAAGGCCCCGTGAAAACTTGTACTCAAAAACATAGAAGCTCGTAGTGCCAAGTTACGGACATGTGTTAGGAAGGTGTAAAATTCTTCGCGGCGAGATAGCTCGCCGCGGTTCGGACCCTTTGTACTGATCTAAGCATTTAAAAATCAAGAGCCAAAGTTTTCCAGAAAAGTGCTATTATGCGGTCCAGAATGCTGTCGCAAATCAAGTATGCGGACCGCATTTCTATCGCAAAGTGAGTCAGTGTGTTAGTCAAATTTGAGGTCAAAAATGCGGTCCATTATGCGATCCCATAACTGATATGCAGACCGCATAGTCGTCGCATAATCATCTTCGAATTTTCTAAGGGGTTGTTCTGCGATGCATTATGCGACCGGAGAACGGGTATGCCGACCGCATTTCTGCCGCAAACCCAGACATAATGATCAGATTTTGGGAGCACTTTTGCGGTCTATTCTGCGGGCCGCATTTCCACTTTGCGATCGCAAATGTGATCGCAAACCTGACTCAGGGCTCCAATTTTCTAATTTTTAAACCCTACCCCCTATCGATATATTCAGTATTACAGCTCATTTTAAGCATATCTTCTGAGGCTTTTAGAGAGAGAGAGAGGTTCTTAGAGAGGGAAAGTGTCTCCCACCAAATTACTCCTTGAACCTTGCTAAAACATTGAAGAAAATCAAGTGAAGACACCTAAATCTTCATTCCCAAGAGGGGTCCGGTTAAAACCTTTGAATTACTCTTGTGATTTTCTGGTTCTCGATTGATAGTTCTTTCTAGTAAAATGGTGTTTAGTTATACATACTAGTACTATTCTATGGTACTAACGTCCCTTTTTCCGGGGGCGCTACATTTTTAAATGAATGTAGGTGGCTCCATTGTGGATAGTGCCGATCGCGCGTAGCGGATTACCGTCTTCTCAATGTCTTGGTGAGCCCCTTCCTCCTTCAAGGGGTTGTATTGTATATCTTTTGTTGTAGTGGACTTTCATTTTTGAGGTATGGCCGGGGCCTTGTTGCCGGCATTGTCGTACTCATCTTTTGTATCCTTAGAGGCTCCGTAGACATATGTGTGGTTCATGTATGGGTGTTATGGGGTTCATGAACTATGTTGTAATTATAAACTCCTGCTATCTATACATTGTAACTTTATGGCAATCTCGGATATTATTTTTAACTATGATTTAATCACGTATTATAAAATAAACTCTCATGGTTATCTTGTTCATAAAGAGTGGGGTACGAAGTGTGTGATAAGGCTTGCTCGGTTGGGTTCACCAGATCGAGCGCCGGTCGCGCCTCCCGAGGTTGGGGCGTGACACTATACCTACGCAGTAAAAGGCAGCAATATAAAGAATGAAGAGATCGAGTCCATATTGCTGAAGAAATTCGGAGAAACGCTTTCGAAGGGGGCCATGATGTGGTATCACAACTTGGCTCTCAACTCCATAGATTCATTCGCTATGTTAGCAGACTCCTTCGTAAGAGCGCACGCTGGCGCCATCAAGGTAGCAACAAGGCAGTCCGACGTGTTCAAGATTAAGCAAAAGGAGAACAAAATGCTGCAAGAATTCGTGTCTCGCTTCCAAATGTAGTGGAAGGAGCTCCCGCCAGTCTCCGATAACTGGGCATTGCAGGCCTTCAGCCAAAGCCTGAACGAAGAAAGTTTGGTGGCCTCGAAGCAGCTGAAGCAAAACCTGATCGAATATCCGGCCGTGACCTGGTCGGACGTCCACAACTGGTACCAGTCGAAGAATAGGGTCGAAGACGACCAGTTGGGAGCCCCTTCAGGTTCAGTATACCCGAACAGACTTCTGATGAACGAACCGAAACCAAACAAACGAATGTATCAACCATACCTTGAGGATAGAAGGAACGCCCCAAGGCACAACCCATCACGCAACGAATGGAGAACAGATCGAGGGTTCGTCAGTAGAACAAGGTTCGATTAGAACTTAGCGCCAACAAATGCGCCCCACTTATCAGAGTACAACTTCAGCGTCGATGTGCCAGACATCGTGTTCACAATTAGCAAGGTCGGAGCCACCAGATCGTTGAATTTAGACCCTTCCCACAGGAACTATTATCTGATTTGCGAGTTTCACGACTCACGCGGGCACCGAACCGAAGATTGCAGGCATCTCCGGGAGGAAGTGGCTCGATTTCTCGACAACGGGCATCTTCGGGAACTTCTCAGCGGCCAGGCTAAAAATCAATCGCGGGAAGAAGGAATGGCAAAGGGAAAAAAAAAGACAAGCCTCAGCACGTCAACCACATGATCTTCTGACGGTCCCCCCGAATGCGTTCGAATAAAGGACCACCTAGCAGCCGCTAAGTAAGTGCCAGAACCCGAGAAACGTCGTCTCCACCAAGGTATAAGCGCCCATCCCTCTCCCTATCTTCTACTTCACGACTGCCTGTGTGCAGGGCAGTAACCAAGGTAATCAGGACGATATCCCAGCTCAAAGATTCCGAGACTTCAGAACGTCCGTTGCACTCTTTTACTTTGATCGGATTTTTTATCCCGAAACGGGTTTTCTACTTGCAGGGGTTTTTAACGAGGCAACGCCGACGCTCTTCCCAAGAAGGATCTAGCAAGCCTATGGTACTTTCGTTACAACTGGCCCCATGCCGGAAAATGACGAACGAAGCCCCAATAGGTAATAATGCGACTGATCGAACGGCCCAAGGAGCCGCGCCCGCGCGGGCAGAGCTCGCAATAACAAAACGGCATGTTTTAACAACATATATCTACACCAAGCAATAAAGAATATTTTTCGGCATCTCATACTTCAGAAAGGGGAATCTCAAGTGCATCCCCAACAGGGGCCTCTCCACCAAGAACATCCCGAGATACTCGGAGACTTAACGTTAGTAGATCAACACCCGTGCGACTCCAGGGCCGGGACTTAAGGCTCATACAGCCCTCACAAGGCAACTCCGAGCTCACGAAAAACGGTCTTCACGCTTAAACAAATACGATGACTCGAGACTGTCATTCATCGCCAATCGCCATGTGCTGGAAAACCCGAAACTGTAAGACCCCTAGCAAGCAAACTCGGCATAACCAGATCTATTCTACAACTACAAAAGTTTTAAGACCTCAACATGCATGACAAACTGTAAGACCTCAACAGGCATGAAAATCCCGAAGTTCAGGCTATACGTCGCATTTGGAAGAATCCCGAAAGGGCATGCCCTCGGGGTAGACGCCTGAACTATCACTCAGGATAAAAAATGGCTATGGCCAAACGCACATGACTATGGTCAAAACGGCTGATACAGCCAAAATAATGCGACTCGGGGACGCCCGACTGTCTTCCCCCCTCGTGGAATTCAACTCGTAATATACTTCAAAATATACTTCGGAAAGAACCGGTTAAAACAGGCTTCCCTCAACAGTAAAAAACGATCTATGAACCTTCCGAGGTACTCGAAATATCGCCGATAGCGACTTGAAATAGAGCTTCTTCCAGAACCGACGACGGGTCAGGCAAAAATCTTTCAAAAGACCTTAATGAGCGGAAAACAAAGCCTACAAAAAGCCCACAGGCAAAAACATCGTAAGAGCCATTGTCGCCAGCTAAGCAATCATCGGGCCACATATTAAAAGGTCTCTACAACCAAACAGCGTAAGAGGCAATGTCGCCTTCAAAAATTAACAACTTGAGGATTAAAGTGAGTTCGAAACGTAACTCGATTCGGAGACCGGATCCAAAATAGTTAACTAAGCAAGCCTATGGGCCACATATTCAAAGGTCTTTACGACCAAACAGCGTAAGAGCCATTGTCGCCAGCAAAATTAACAACTTTAGGGTCAACTAAAGCTTAAGTCGCAACGCGACTCGGAGACTGGACCCGAAATGGTTAAACTACAACACGCCTAAGGGCACGACATAAATGCCACTATCAACCGGCCGAGCGAGCCTCCGAGCCACTCACCTACCAGGCCACATCGGCCCAAAGCACAAAAGTCCATCGTTGCCCGCCCATGCAGGCAGGAAAAAACCACAGGGTCAATTAAAGCTGGAATCGCAACGCGACTCGGAGTGTGGACCCAAAATAAGTTGAAACGACCAAACGCCCAAGGGCAAGAATTAAATATCATCATCGCCAACCCAGACAAACGCTAAACTCGAGGGTGCTCGAGTCGGATCCCGACTCAGAGACTGAACCCGAAGACAGTTAAAGCATGCAAGCCTTAGGGCAAGTCCGGGGTCAAATCGATCTAATTGAAATTCCAACAAGCAGAAATACAGAAGATACAAGTTGCGAGGTTCCCCCTCTTATTGCTACATACTGACGACAAGGCGCATCCCAGCCTACGTAGAATATTGAAAACTGTATATACACAACAAAGAAGGCAGGAAACGATCATTCCGCTTTTTTTCGGCAGTCATAGCCCAGCGGTCTCTTCCTCATCGTCCTCAGCATCTCAAAGATTTCCCTCCGGGATGTGCACCTTACGTACTCTTTGCAATTTTTGGCACGATCGAGGGCCTTCTGCAACACGGCTTTAGCGGAAGCGGCACTCCTCGAATAAGCTGCCATTTTCTGCCTCGCACTTGTATTATTCATCACAACCTCGGCTCGAACATTCACCACCTCGATTTTTTCCCTCGAAAGTCTAGATGACAGTTGAATGATCATCTTCACCAGGGCAGAATCATTCACACGAGCAGCCTGAATTTGCGCCTCAAGAGCGGAAGCCCCGGTCTGAGCCATCTCGTTGGCCTCGGAATGGGCATTCACATACGCCTGTAGCTCGATGAATTCACGTTTGGCTTTGCCAACTTTGCCCCAGAGTTGTTCCAGCTCATCCGCCCTGTCCTTCAACTGAAACAACAACACATCAAGATGGCAAAAAGGGAATACAGTCCAATACGAGGTGCGGGATATCTGTTTCTCCAAAAGGGCCTCCCGGGCCTGACTCCGTTCCACCTCATGCCGTAGAGAGATGAGCCCGCTTTCCTTTTGCCGCACAAAGATGTCTGAGGGATTTCTCCCCATCTCTAGCATCCCGTAGTGGGGCCTCACAATGAAGCAGCTTGGCTTTGAGCCTGTCAAAAACTTGAGAAATAAAGCCAGGTGAACTAAAGGAAAAGAGAGGAGTGCAGAGCCGAAACATCCTTATAGGGACCGAAACTCACCATGAGGTCGAAGCGCCGAGCCTCGCCGAGGGATGAAGCAACATCCGACGATACACTAATCCCAAAGAATTGCCGGTCGGCCGAATCACTTCCCCTTAACTGCTACGAAAAGGGCGCCTCACCGCATGCCTTCTCGCACCCCGATGCATCTTTCCTTTTTCTGGTGTTCCTTGACCCCGGGGCCAACAATTTCTCTCCCCCCACCCCTCGTGGAATTCAACCTCGCTTCGAAGAGACTCCCGGCACCTGCAACAGATAAATCAAATGAGCCAGCAAAAAGAAAGCCACCACTTAGGGGGGCAAGATGCCAAACACCTACCATGATGCTTCGCCTCCCATATCCCCTTTTATAGATCTCGCCACTGACACCTATCGTAGGCCGAGCAAGCTACTAGCTTACGGGATTATTCGGCTAAGTCAGGGATCTCGCCGGGCAACCAATGAGTTGCAATAAAGAAAGAACAGAAAGATACCGTTGCGGGGCCAACCCCATGTTGAGTTAAAAGGCAGTTCAAACGAAGCATTGACGCGTGAGGTTCCATCTCTCAGGGAACGGCAAAAATTCTTTGGGGATAACATCGGTCGTCCGGATTCGCACGAATCGATTCATCCATCCGCGGTCCCCATCCTCCTCGCTGCCGATCACAGGAACTCGGGCAGATCTACGCTGAAGAGAAATCAAGCCCCGATAGCATAATGGTCGATGCAACCTCACGAGGTGGCTAAGGGTGTATTGTATCTCGGCCCTGTCAGCAAAATATCTCATCGACTGCACTATTCTCTAAAGAAAGGTATGAACCTGCGCTAACGTTGCTTGATACCTCCTTCAGAAATCAAACACGACCCGGTCCGGGGGACCCACCGTAAGAACATGAATATACACACTCAAGAACCCCTCAGCATATGTCGTGATACTCTCCTCGGGGGAGGGTGCTCGCAAGATCACGCCCTCCCCCCATCCACACTCTTTTTTGATCATCTCGAGGTTTTCCTCCCTCACTGATGAAATAATCCTCGACACATGCTCTCGATGGCCTGGAACATTGGGAGGTCTCCCGGTGTGACGACTTTCTTCGAGGCAGGGCGACTCGAATCTCGTTCTCCCCATATTCGGGGCGAGCTGCTGGTACCAACCAAAGGCGGAGCACAGCACGGACTCCCATCCGTCCGAAGATCAACAGTCGAGGCAGCGACCATGGTTACAGCAGAACAAAGGCGAAGAAGATGAGGATCCTGGAAATAACTCTTTGAAGCAGGCGAGCGGAAGGACTCGCACAAAGCAACAGGCTCTGTAGAAGAGATGGGCTTATCAAAATTTGCAAAATCGTCGCTTGAAGGGCGGATGAGAAAATATATAAAGGATGAGCGACAACTGCTTGTTTGTCCAAAAGGGCCAATTAATTCCGGCCGCATTAAAATCGCCTTCTCCTTGGGGAGTGCACTGGAAGAATCATTCCAGGCTCCCACATGACTAGTAAAATCGAAGAACCTCGGGAGATCCCCGACGTCATAAAAATTGGATCGGAAGGAACTATCGATTCCACCTCGGAATGTAGCTAGTCTCGAGGCCCTTGGTCGATCCCACGAAAAGGCCCGAAGGGCTGGTGCCAGAACGGAAAAACAAAGAATAAAGAAGAAGAACTGAAAGAATAAAAGCTCCTTTTATACATTGGCAAAGATAGAAAAACGTCACTACACTGTTTGCTTCCCGAGGGGAGACACATGAAACAAAAAGAAAGGCATACAAAAAAGGCTCGGAGACCACTCCTCGCCACTATCTTCTTAGCCCTTATCAGGGGTATTCAGGAGCGTCAGTTTTCCCTCCACCACACGAGCCTCCTCCAGATCGGCAAACAACTCGAAGCCTCTGGCCTCAAGTTCTTCTAGGGTCTCCCTCTTCGCCTCTGCTTTGGTGTACTCGACGGCTCAAATTAGTCTCTGCTCGGCTGCCATGGACATGTCGCGAACCATCGTATGCACCGTGGTCGCATCCTTCTTATATGTAGCAGCATCTCGTTCGGCCTCAAACTTGGCCGCGGCCAAAGTAACGATCTCCCTACGAGTGTTCGAGAGAAGATCTCGGGATGTCGCCAATTCCCCGGCCACAACCTCGTTTCTCTCTTCCAGCCCGGAGATCTCCGCCTCCAACTGAATAATTCGCGAGCTACTCTGATCGACATATGAGGAAGGGAAAGATAATGAATATATGAATCCAGAGTATGTGCTAATGCGGGGCAAAGGGGCGGGTATGGGCAAGGCAGAGTACCTGAGCAGCAAGAGCGGCTTTCTCCCGGAGCGCCGCATCCAAAGCACCCTGAAGCTCCCCCAACTCTTTATTCCCCTGGGCACCACGAGTTCCGAGTCCTGAAGCTTTGAAGCAATGTTATTGCGCTCCTTCTCGCGGCAAAAAGATTCCCCCCAGAGTCGAAGAATGGCATGATCATATATCTCTTTACACTGCGGCGTAATGTGAAAAGATAATAAAGGCGGCGAATAATGCACGAGAACAAAAAGAAACACACAAGGGAAAACTATCACTTGTTGCATAGACTTCTCCGCCGCTTTAACAGCGCTAGAAATATCAAGATCGGCCCTGTCGATCACGCCATCTTAAATATCAACAATAAAATCTCCACCTTTGGGAGGAGTCACGACTTTGACGTCGACCATCCTTTTCGGCATCCCTCAGCTCCCCAGATGAAATCGGATAGTTCGAGATAAGGTCGTTCAGTTCACCGATTTCTCCAAATAGCGACGCATGCTCCCGGAAGGCCTCGAGCTCCGGTCCCTCAGGATCAACGCTAACGGTTCTCCTATAGAAAGCTACACCGAATCCGATCGCATGATTCGAAGCTACATCACCGTCCTCGTCAAGGATCCTCTGCCCATCAGCCCGGTCGGAGCTACCCGTTCCGAATTCAACAGCCTCCGATGGGGCGCCTGCAAATCTTTTTCACTGGACCTTGTTCTCCTCCTCAACGGACATCCTTCATAATCCGCCCTAGTATCAGGGTTCGACCCACAGGTTAGAGCAGCAATCCTATCAAAATGAGCAACGGTTGCCTTGACCATCCTCTTCCTGTTCATATCAGGCTCCAGGGCCTTTACTTCACTGTCGGGGGGCGGTCTCATCTGCATATTCTCGCCAAGACCTGTACCATCACAATAACCACGATACGTTTTTGCGAAGGGTTTGGAAGGAAACACAAAACACGAAGCACAGGAGATAACGGAACATTACCGTGATTCTTGGCCACCCAACGCTCCTTAGCCAGACGGTCCAAGACCAAATGCAATATGAGAACTTTTCATCCAAATGCCTGATCCATCCCGACAAGTCTGGAACCATCTCCAGATGCCAAGCAGCGGCCGCAGAAAGCACAAAGAGGTTATTATGACAAATGAAAGGGGAGCTGTTGATACCCAATTTTTTCCTATGTATTTTTATATGCAGAATACTTTAAAGATAGCATATGTATGCATATATGAGCATGTCCCAATGTTTATTTATTTTTCCTTAATTTTCAAAAGTATTTTTAAATCANCCTTAATTTTCAAAAGATTTTTTAATCAATTTATTGCCCTATTTTATCAAGGGAAAACCCAATATTTATCCCCAAAATTATCATTTTGGTGATTAATTTATTTTTATTCCCATATTATTCCAAAAATATAGCTAAGGTATTTTTTCACATTTTTTTATAAATTTATTAGTATTTTTAAAGCTAAATTGCTTATAATTGCAATATTAGCCTATTTTAAGAATTAATTACGTTTATAATTATAAAATTGACTCCAGTATTTTTAATTTAATATTTATATATTATATATTAATTTATTACCTTTAATTTGTTATCATAAATCATTTTACTATTTTAATAAAATAAAAAGGGAAAAATGGCTATTTAAGTACTAGCCCTATTCCATTTCAATTTTTAGCCTAAAATCAGCCCCCCAATTAACCCAAATTCAACCTTAATTGGACTGGCCCAATTCCCCCAATTACCCGCCCCTGATCCAATTGATTCAACCCGCCCGGCTCCCCATTAAATATAGGTCGTTGATCAAAATGATCAACGGCCACGATCCCTCCATTCCTTTTTAATCTACCAACACCCCAACCCTAATTCATTTTCAACCAGGCAGCCGCCTTTGAATCCTCTCATCTCTCAAACTCTCTCGAACCTTCCTCTAACCCTAGCACCCTCTCATTGTCTTCTACCTTAAGCCGACCGGAATCCATGGCCTCCCAGGCCATGGGAGCTTTAAACTCACCTCCCTTTGCTCATATACACTTGGTACTTGATGATTCGAGGTCTGACCTCGAAGGTTTTCACCCAGATCTCCGTCGGTTCAAGGTTCTATGGCCTTTCCGGCCTCGCTCCGACATATCCAAAGCATCTCGAGCCTGGTTCTAACTAATCCGACCAACATCGGACCTTTTCCAAGCCTTTCTCTTTCTAGGGTTCCTCTGAAACCCTAGCTATTCGAGGTTTCTCTAATTGTTTTCGTAGATTGGCTTTATATCTGTGCTTTACTGGAGTTTTGAAATGTTTTCCCCGATTTTTCTTTCAAAAATTACTCCTCTTCGATTTAGGGTTTCTGGACAGTTTCAAAAAGATTCTCTGACTCTTTTCTCCTTTTCTTTGTGTGTATCTGTCTATGCTATGTTCTTATGTTTCTTTTTTCTACTTTGCATGATCTTCTACTGTGTTCTTATGTTTGCATGTTCTTCTACTGTGCCTCGTTCTTTCTCCTACTACGTTTCTATATCATGCTCTCCCATGTTTATCTTTCTACATTTCCTTATGTGTTCTTTTGCTGGTTTTTTCCGATACCCCTGTGTTCTTCTACCGCAATTTTCTACTAATTTTAATTCTTATGTTCGCCTTTCACATGACCTTTGTTTGAGTTCTTTTTAAACGTGTTTCTTCTACTATTCTCTTAAGTTCTATACTACCCTTTTTGCTCTTATGAACTTGTTTGAGTTCCAAGTTTTCTTAAAACATGTTCCTCTCACTATGTTTCGAATCAACTTCTTCACTCTGTTACTTCGAACTTGCTATTGTATCTGCTCGTTTTCTCATAAGTCTCTGAAATAGACCTCTGAGCCTGGTTCAGCTATTTGTCTTCTCTCCTCTGTATCTGATTCGAGTTGAAAACCCTAGGATTTGGGGTTTTTGGCGAGTTTGGTCTTGTGTTTGGACTAGGGTTCTATTTGGAGCCCTGGACTCTCTCAAACTCATTTTTGAACCTATGTACTGAATTTGAACCTTTTTGTTTATGACTATGAATTCTTCTATACTAGACTCTTCTGATTAGCATGACAGTTCTTTTATATGTGTGTGTTGAACCTTTCTTCAAAAGGCTTTCCAACTTATGATTGAATCAGAATCCTTTTTTGGGGTTAATTGATTGTTACTGATTTTCCTTAGGTAAAACCTTTTCTTCACCTTTTCTGACTAGGTTCATTCACACCAAGTATTTGGACTTCTGATTTCGTGGCTATTAATTGACTCTCTTTCCTTAATTATACAACCGCGTACTGTCAAAACACTGCCCTTAAATAACTATTATGTATTTACCCCTCTTGTACTGATTTGAAAAGAGTTTGATTAATTTATTTCCTTAATTAGTTATGCCCGTCTGAATCTGAACCCCTTAATTAAGGGAGATTTTCGTGTAATTGATTAGCAATCAGCTTTCAAAATTATTTCTTTCCTTGTTTCTGCCTGCTTTCTACACTATAAATACATGACTCCTTAACACAAGACAGGGGGGATTCTTGAACAATCACACACACTCTTAAAATCACAATCACAATTCTCTTCTGAACTTATACTTAGAGCATTCTTGCTTCTTGTCTGCACTTTGGCTTTTACAAGACTGCTGCTTCTCTGTACTTGCTTCTTTGAAACTGGTATGTCCTAAATTAATTTCAGTATCACCCCAATGTGTATTTACAGTCTTGTATTCATGTCTACTTTCTATCCTTTGTAAAGTGTAACATATGATTTAAAGTGCCTACATGTTATTGCCTTCTTCTCTTCCTTATGAACAATTGCTCCCTACCCCATTACCCCTATGTGTTTATAGTTTCAGCATTCTTGTTTACTTTGGTGTTCATGTTCAGTGATTAGCTATGTGTGCTTCTTTCCTTGCAACTGTTTCTATTATAAATACCTACCCCATATTCCCCTATATGTATCTGAGTTACGGTTTTGGCCTGGCAGTATCCAAATTACTGCTCAGGTCTGAACTTGATCTTCAATAGATCCTAACTCCTAAGATTTGGCTAACAGGTTGGTCAGGGGTCTGCCAGCATCCCAATTGCTGGGCATGACCACCAACCTGCCATGGCCTTCCCTATTCCCCTCTATTGCATTAACACTTACTCTTAGTCTCTAAGTTCTGCCCCCCTCCTATGAGCCTTGCCTTGGGAACCTTGAGTTCCCTCTGAACTTAAACATTTGAGGGCTGGCCCTTCCACACTGCACTATATTTCTACAATGATATTTGGGGTGTAAGCACTGCCTGGAGTTCATCAAACTCCTTGGAACTTGGACACATCCCAAATAAGAGAAAAGGCTTTGGAAAATCTGGTCCTTGGAAGTTGGTTTATTCCATATGTCAGACTAGGAGTCTGAATTAGGTTCTCCTTGGTTGGAATTTTAATTTCTGATGTATTGTATTTATTTATTTTTCTGGATTGATTCAGTTGTAATAATTTGTAATAATTAGTAAAAATGGGGGAGGGACTTTCCTGTTATGCATATGGGGTAGATATCATGCTTTAGGTTTACTTCTGCAATTATAAGTTATTCGTTACTGCATATAGAAATCCTGCCTATAAGTTATTCATTACTGCATATAGTAATCCTGCCTATAAGTTATTCATTACTGCATATAGAAATCCTGCCTATAAGTTATTCATTACTGCATATAGAAATCCTGCCCATAAGTTATTCATTAGTGCATATAGAAATCCTGCCTATAGGTTATTCATTACTGCATATATAAATCCTGCCTATAAGTTATTCACTTGCATTAGAAATCATGCCTATAAGTTTCTACACTTTTGCATACCCAGCTTAGGCAAACAGTCTATAGGTTAAAATAACAAATGCACTCTAGCTACCATGCCTATAGGATTCCTGCACTCTTACAAATGTCCTAAATCAATCACGCTTAGAAAGCATGCCTATAGGGATAACTAATGAATCTGAATCGCCTAGCTCGTTTACAAGTCTAAAATCAGTAGTGAATGTCGTTTAATACCTGCAGATCTTGTTGTGTCTTAAATCAGTAATCTTTCTTTAAACCAGCATGCCTTCTGCAAATGTTAGATACTTCGATTGCAGGCGTCACCTAGGCAAACCTTTAGGTAATTAATCAACTTTTCCAATCTTTAATAATTACAACCAGCAGGCAGCTCTAATTCGGACTTCTTATCTGAAAATATGTGCTAAATCAGCCACCCTTCCTACGTTAAGTTTAATTAAAGACCTAACCAGTATTTGTAAGTCATGTTGAACAATCTGTTTCTTTAAATGAGGAGGCATGTTGGAGCCTTTAACTGCTACTTGTTCCCCTTTATTTGCTTATGTGTTTTGTTTGTCGCCTTGGACTTTTATCCTTTTAAACTCTGAAAAGCCCAAATCCCTCCCCTTAGGATTAGTAGTCCCAAATGCCTCCGGGACTTATGGGATTGGGATGGGTAATAGCATTTAATAAGCAATGATACTATTCCACGCTTTAATACCTTAATGGGGTGGGAAGGATAGACATGGACATGATGATCACGCGATAACACCACGTGCATAATTGGTTATCGAGTGTTGCGTGGATGATCCATGTTATTTATAAACCTAGGACCCCCCCTCTCTCCTTATGTACTTTCGTTATTGTTTTCTTTAAACTGTCAGTTTCCAGCTCTTTAAACCTTGTATTTCGCTTCAAATCATTTAAAACCTCTTTGAATTTCCAGCACTGTTTTCTTTTTAAACATCCGCCCATTTCACTTCTTTTGTCTGATTGTTTGCATTCGCTATTTGATCCGTATTTTTCTGCACTTATACATTCTTTTAAACAACTATGAAACCACCTATTTTCTGACTTCAGCATGTTTATTTAACCTTTATATATTCCTACTTGTAATTGTTATGTGGAAGTTGTCTTGCATGTTTTAAAGTCACAATTATATCATGGCCAGGAACCACACTAGTGGATCTTGGGGGGTGCCTAACACCTTCCCTCTGAGATAATTTCAAGCCCTTACCCATTCTCTGGTTCTTCTTTCTTTTAAACTCTTAGTGTCCTAATGCACTTAATCATTAGGTGGCGACTGTTCAAACTCCGAAACCCAAATTCCCAAAGGGAATAGAGTTGTCCGCCCAAATGTCGTAAACCCGATTTCGCCTTTAAGGAAAAAAGGGGCATCGACAGCATGGTGACTCTGTTAGGGAATTATTCTTTAGGCTTTTACCATTTCATGTTATTTGTGACTTTATTACTTCTCTATTGCTTTCATTTAATGTCTTTATTTCTCTTCTACTGCGAAACTGACTTGGCTCTTTGTTTTTCTTTTCTTTAATGCCTTTACTGCTTTCCTTCAATACTGTTTTAATTATGAGCAATCATTGTAATCATTATTTTATGAATGTGCAAATACGTGACAATTTGTTTTATTCTTGTAACTGCATCTTCAACATCATATTCCACTCGTGCCAAACAAAATTCCATAGCAACGCTTATAATGAGTGGTTGCGCCCTTCCGATATTATTACGCCCTAAATTTGGTAAAGGTGTATTTGCGGTAAAACCAGTCGATCAGCGGTGCAGTCGACGGTTCAGTGCCTTTCCCTCTTGAGTTGTCTGCTCAAGGGTACCGGTCTAATACCCCTTAGAAACCTTACTCTGTTTTAACTGTGCATGCATCACTGTCAAACCTAGTCGAGTCAGTTATGCTATCCACATAATGACTCTTTAAGATATGTCCAAAGTCCACTGGGTTTCCTTGGAACCCAAACGGACACCACCATATTCTGTGCATTTATTTGGAGAACTTAATGTCGTTTATGCTAATTATTGGTTTAAATAGTCGAGTCCGCCGGGGTAAGGATCTAACACTTTGTTTTGCAGAAAGTGAGGCACGAAGTCCCCAGATTCGGCATGGTAACCAACATTCACCCAAGGTTGCTAAGCTGGTGGGAAGATCTTCAATACAGTGACCAGACTCTCGTCCACAAATATTTGGGGAATTTGCCTTCTCTTTTGGAAATCCAGCCCGACAACAAAATCATAGAGGCTGCAACCTTATTCTGGGACAATGATAGATCAGTGTTTCGCTTCGGGGACCTTGAAATGACCCCTTTGCTCGAAGAAATAGAAGGGTTAGCTGATATTCCTTGGGAGACTCTGAGTTTGCTTATGCCAAAAAATCGCAAGGGTAGGGGTTTCCTCAAGATGATGGGACTGAAGAAAAACCCAGACTTGACTTGTTTGAAGGACTCTTACATTCCTTTCGACTATCTGTACGAGAGGTACGGCCATAGCAAGTCCTACCGCACCTACCTAGACGAATTCGCCCTTACCTCATTGGGGCATATCCATAGAAGAGTCTTCGTCTTCATATTCTGCTTCTTGGGGATGATAGTATTTCCCATGAAGAAGGCTAGGATCCACACCAGACTGTCCATGGTTACCAAGACTCTAATGAAAGGGATTGCCGGGCAGCCTTTCAGCATAGTACCAATGATTATCGCGGAGATATACCGATCCCTAGAAAAATGTCAGCAAGGGGCCAATCATTTTGAGGGTTGCAACTTACTACTCCAACTTTTGCTTAGGGAGAACCTCCAAAAGGGTGAATATCGGCAGAAGATCCTACGTAGGGACTGGGATGATCATATCGCCTTCCATCAGCCAAGGCGAATGAACTATATGCCCAACATGTTCGCTCAACCAGAAGATGCTAAAGGATGGGTAGAGTTGTTTGAAAATCTGAAAGAAGACCAAGTGCAGTGGATGTT
>NC_031989.1:82878599-82887907 GCF_001879085.1 Nicotiana attenuata
GATTTTACAAATATGAGCGAGTTTATGTTAATTAGCCACGGATAATAATTCTTAGTTAGCTTCTTCCGAAGAACTAATAAGACTTCTAATTGAATTATCCCTAAAACAATTAGAAGATTAAGCACACCCGGAATGGCTACAAGTAGTTCAATCCTATCCTAGGTAGAATCTATAAAATGAGTGTTAACGCCTCAAGTTCTTGTTAATTAATCTTTCCCAACCCCAAATTATCTTTTCCAAAATTAATTTGGAGTTAATGGGCAAGTCCTAGGGTTAGCTAATCCCTTTGGAAACATTAATGAACAAGAATAATATAAATAACAATAACTCACTTCATAAAAGAATAAAAATTATTCAATACATAAGCACAACAAGGTATTTAATCCACATATTAAATATGAATATTTCCATATACAAGATTCAAGTGTTGGAAATAAATACTACACACTTAAATATTCAATACAAAGCGAGGAAATGAAGAAATAAACATAAATGGGTAAGAAATACTTAACCACAAGCTTGAAATCTTCAAGACCCAAGTGTGTGTGCAAAACCTAGCTTCAATACTTGTTCTCTCTAGCCTATGAACTGAAAATAAGCCAAAGATCTCCCAAAAATCATCCAAAAGTATGCTTGGACGAGTATAAAAATGGTTTGGGGTTTTGAAAATGTTAAAAGACCAATTTTCCAAAGCTGATGCCCGTCTTTTGCATTTGCGGAACAATTCACGCAGATGCGGTTCCGCATATGCGGATTCCTTAACGCATAAGCGAAATTCCTTGTCCAACACTGCTTCGCAGATGCGGTGCAAAAGTCGCAGATGTGACACCGCATAAGCGATACTCTAACCGCAGATGCGGTTTCTTCCATGCTCAGCCATTTCCACAGAAGCGTGTATACTCTCGCAGAAGCGGAATCACTTCTGCGTCTTTTCCACCGCAGAAGCGGAATCTTCCAAATTAAGCCTTCACCGCAGAAGAGTTTATTTTCTCGTAGAAGCGGGGTCGTTTCTGCGACCATTAGTCCGCAGAAGCGGAATCACTGGAAGATTTTGCATGTTTTCTCTCTCTTTTGCTCAATTCCACTTCACTTCAATTCAAATCACTTCGTAGCATCATTTACCTGAAAATCTAACAATACACACCATAAACGACCTCATATTATAGTCAAAAAGACATAAAAGCTAAGGGAAAGAGACTAGATTGAGTGGTAAAATCACCACTCATCAACACCCCCAACTTAAAGCTTTTGCTTGTCCTCAAGCAAATCAAAACCAACAATTCAATGAGGATTTACCATGTATAACACAAGTGGTATTGCCATTATTTACATATCACATTCCCCCATTTAAGCAACATACTTATGGATTTGGTTGGTACTAATAATTAGGTTCAAGTATGTGTAATCCTTCCCGAATGACTCCCTCATAAGGAAAAACAACTTCAAGAATGTGCAAGGGAGTTTCAAAATAATCAAGTGATAAACATAAGCCTCAAGAAGTGACTCAAAAGCACTAGTCCACTACATATGCTCTATTTACTCAATTTCACCAATCCTTCCTAATTCATATGATCTCACAAGAAAGAAAGTCCCAAAATCACTATATTTACAATACAACATAAGGGACAAATTTACAACAACACTCACTCTCACAAAGAATTTTAAATGTTACAACATCTCATACCATAAGCTTGCCCTTATTTTAATTCATCACTTTTTCAAGAATATTCGGTTGGAGGTCCCATATGGACTTGTTAAGCTTGTAATGTAGGTTTAGGGAAGGATCGGATAAGCATTTGGATACAAGTGACTTCACCCTCCTTAAACACTACTCACATTTTTCATTCTTTTTGCACTTTGTTTCTCTTCAACCCACATAGCCTCATTGGCATCTAGTTCCCAATGTAGAACCACCTTAAATACCTCTCTAATTGTCTTCAAGGCTCCATAATTTATAAGTAACGATCTAATGTATTTCATGATTTTAAAAATATGAGAGAGTTTATGTTAATTAGCCACGGATAATATTTCTTAATTAGCTTCTTCCGAAGACTAACAAGACTTCCTAATTGAATTATCCCTAAAACAATTAGAAGATTAAGCACACCCGGAATGGCTACAAGTAGTTCTATCCTATCCCTAGGTAGAATCTATAAAATGAGGGTTAACGCCTCAAGTTCTTGTTAATTAATCTTTCCCAACCCCAAATTATCTTTTCCAAAATTAATTCGGAGTTAATGGGCGAGTCCTAGGGTTAGCTAATCCCTTTGGAAATATTAAAGAGCAAGAATAATTAAAATAACAATAAATCACTTCATAAAAGAATAAAAATTATTCAATACATAAGCTCAACAAGGTATTTAATCCACACTTTAAATATGAATATTTCCATAAACAAGTTTCAAGTGTTGGAAATAAATACTACACACTTAAATATTCAATACAAAGCAAGGAAATGAAGAAATAAACATAAATGGGTAAGAAATCCTTAACCACAAGCTTCAAATCTTCAAGACCCAAGTGTGCGTGCAAAACCCTAGCTTCAATACTTGTTCTCTCTAGCCCTATGAACTGAAAATAAGCCAAAGATCTCCCAAAAGATCTGTTTGGACGAGAATAAAAATGGTTTGGGGTTTTGAAAATGTGAAAAGACCAATTTGCAAAATCTGATGCCCGTCTTTTGTATCTGCGGAACAATTCACGTAGATGTGGTTCCGCAGATGCGGATTCCTTAACGCAGAAGCGAAATTCCTTGTCCAACACTGCTTCGCAGATGCGGTGCAAAAGTCGCAGATGCGATACCGCATAAGCGATACTCTAACCGCAGATGCGGTTTCTTCAATGCTCAGTCATTTCCATAGAAGCGTGTATACTCTCGCAGAAGCGGGATCGCTTCTGCGTCTTTTCCACCGCAGAAGCGGAATCTTCCAAATCAAGCCTCCACCGCAGAAGCATTTATTTTCTCGCAGAAGCGGGGTCGCTTCTGCGACCATTAGTCCGCAGAAGCGGAATCACTGGAAGATTTTGCAAGTTTTCACTCTCTTTTGCTCAATTCCACTTCAATTCAATTCAAATCACTTCGTAGCATCATTTACCTAAAAATCTGACAATACACACCATAAACAACCTCATATTATAGTTAAAGGACATAAAATCTAAGGAAAAGAGATTTGATGAGTGATAAAATCACCTCTCATCAACACCCCCAACTTAAAGCTTTTGCTTGTCCTCAAGCAAATCAAAACCAACAATTCAATGAGGATTTACNATATCTCATCATTACCAAGAATGTCTCTAGCGAAAAGAGGGTTATTGAGAAGTTCCCATCTTTATCTTGTGTCCTGTATTGGACAAGAATTAGTGCAATTGAGGCACATTCTACCGTAAACCAAAAGGTTACCGATTCCAATACTTTTGTACTTTGGCATGATCGATTGGGACACCCTGGATCAATTATGATGAGACGAATTATAGAAAACTCAAATGGGCATCCATTAACGAATTTAAAGATTCTTTTAAATAATGAATTTTCTTGCACTTCTTGTTATCAAGGCAAGTTAATTATAAGACCATCACCAACAAAGGTTGGGATTGAGTCCCCTGCGTTTTTAGAACGTATACAAGGGGACATTGTGGAACTATTCACCCACCTAGTGGGTCGTTTAGATATTTTATGGTCTTAATAGAAGCATCTTCTAGATGGTCTCATGTGTGCCTATTGTCATCTCGCAACGCGTTTGCAAAATTAATAGCACAAATAATTCAATTACGGGTGTAATTTCCTGATAATCCAATTAAGTCTATTAGACTTGATAATGCTATTGAGTTTTCATCCCAATCATTTAATGATTATTGCTTATCAATTGGGATAAAAGTGAAACATCATGTAGCTCATGTTCACACTCAAAATGGTCTTGCAGAGTCTTTAATTAAACGTTTGCAATTGATAGCAAGACCGTTACTCATGAAAACGAGACTGCCCACTTCTGTTTGGGGTCACGCCATTTTGCATGCAGCAATGCTAGTTCGTCTCAACCCGACAAATTATCATAAATATTCCCCGTTGCAATTAGTTTTGGGTCATGAACCTTATATACCCCATTTAAGAATTTTTGGATGTGCAGTATATGTGCCTGTAACACCACCATATCGCACCAAAATGGGCCCCCAAAGAAGGTTAGGAATATATGTCGGGTTTGAATCTCCCTTCATTATTTGCTACCTCGAAACATTAACGGGGGATACATTTACGGCACGATTTGCAGATTGTCGATTTGATGAGACACTTTTTCCAAAATTAGGGGGAGAAAATGGTGAAACCAAACGGGAAATTTTGTGGAAAAATCCATCATTGTCTCATCTTGATCCACATGCCTCTATTTGTGAAAAAGAGGTCCAAAAGATTATCCATTTTCAGATAATAGCAAATCAAATGCCAGACGCATTTACGGATCTGAAAAGGATAACAAAATCACATATCCCTGCAGAGAATGTTCCAATCCGTATTGATGTCCTTATTGGACAATCTTCTAGTGTCATAACTAATGAGTCAAAAGCACGCCTAAAACGTGGCAGACCATTGGGTTCTAAGGATAGAAATCCTAGAAAAAGGAAAACAAATGATCAAGATGACACTACGAAAGAGTCTCATGAATAAATCCACGATTTAACCAATCCTAATATTCATGAGGAAATCACTGAACCTGAGACTCAAGAAAATAAGGAACTATCAATAAATCCAATCGATATTGAGACAAATTTGAATCTATTGGATATAGTGGTGGATTATGCCTTTGCATATACTGTTGCATCTAGCATTATGCAAGATAGTGAGAATCCTGAACCTCAATCTGTTGGAGAATGTCGACAAAGACGTGACTGGCCGAAATGGCAAGAAGCAATCCAATCAAAGTTGAATTCACTTGCAAAACGTGAAGTTTTTGGGCCTGTAGTCCAAACACCTAATGGTGTTAAGCCTGTTGGCTATAAATGGGTCTTTGTATGAAAGAGGAATGAGAAAAATGAGGTATAAAGATATAAGGCACGCCTTGTTGCACAAGGATTTTCACAGAGGCCTGGTGTCGATTATGAAGAGACATATTCACCCGTTATAGATGCTATAACGTTCCGTTATCTCATTAGTTTTGCTGTCCATGAAAAGCTTGACATGCATTTAATGGATGTGGTTACCACCTACCTTTATGGATCACTTGATAATGAGATATACATGAAAATTCCCGAGGGATTTAAAATGCCTAACGCACATAATTCAAAGTCCCGGGAAATGTCTTCAATCAAATTGCAAAGATCTTTGTATGGACTAAAGAAATTAGGACGAATGTGGTATAATCGTCTTAGTGAGTATTTATTAAAAGAAGGCTATATGAATGATGCTATTTGCCCATGTGTTTTTATAAAGAAAACAACATCGGAATTTGTTGTACTTGCTGTATATGTCGATGACATAAACCTTATTGGAACTCCTACGGAACTCCAAAAGTCAATTGATTATTTAAAAAAAGAATTCGACATGAAAGATCTCAGAAAGACAAAATTATGTCTCGGTTTGCCAATTGAACATTTGGCAAACAAAATTTTTGTCCATCAACCTGCCTTCATAGAATAGGTATTGAAATGGTTTTACATGGATGGAGCACATCCATTAATTACTCCGATGGTTGTTCGATCACTTGATGTGAATAAGGATCCATTCCGACCTCAAGAAGAGAATGAAGAGCTACTTGGTCCTGAAGTACCATATCTTAGTGCAATTGGTGCACTAATGTATCTTGCTAATACTACAAGGCCTGACATAACCTTTTCAGTTAATGTCTTAGCAAGATATAGCTCTGCTCCTACAGAAGACATTGGAATGGAATCAAACACATATTGCAGTATCTAAAAGGAATTACTGATATGGGCTTATTTTATGGCAATAATTGCAGTCCTGATCTTGTTGGTTATGCCGATGTTGGGTATTTATCTGATCCACACAAGGCTCGATCTCAAACAGGTTATGTGTTTACCTATGGAGGCACTGTCATATCTTGACGATCGACTAAGCAATCAATTATAGCTACTTCATCTAATCATGCTGAGATAATTGCTATTCATGAAGCAAGTCGAGAATGTGTGTGTTTGAGGTCTATAATACATCTTATTCGAGACAAATGTGGTTTGAAATGTGACAAACTACCCACGATTTTGTATGAAGACAATGCAGCATGCATAGCTCAATTGAAGGGAGGAGTCATAAAAGGAGATAGGACAAAGCACATTTCACCATAGTTATTTTTTACTCATGATCTTCAAAAGAATGGTGATATGAATGTGCAATAGATTCGTTCAAGTGATAATATAGCTGATTTGTTCACCAAGTCTCTACTGACGTCAACCTTCAAGAAGCTAGTGTACAAGATCGGGATGCGAAGGCTCAAGGATGTGAAATGATGCTCTCATCAGGGGGAGTTTAATACGCGTTGCACTCTTTTTCCCTTACAAGGTATTGTCCCACTGGGTTTTCCTTGCAAGGTTTTTAACGAGGCAACCAAAAGGCGTATTATTAAACATGTGTACTCTTTTTCCTTCACTAGATTTTTTCCCACTAGGTTATATGTTAGTGAAGGTTTTAACGAGGCACATTACTTATTTTAGTTGACATTCAAGGGGGAGTGTTATGAATAGAATTATAATTAGAGTGAATATCTATCTTTTAGAGAGTGTTACTTTGTGGCTAAGTCATTTTCCCCTATAATTAGAGGGGTATTACTCCATTGTAAATCATCACAAAATTCAATAAGAATTCTCTCTCTTTCTCTGCAATATTGTTCTTCTTCTTAATTGTTTTATGTCAATAACTGAATTCTTGAATTTTTTAAAAGGTAGAAGAAGACCATCGATTAAGGAAGAGATTTTTCCAGGTTGGATAGCCACATCATCAATTATATTGTATTTAAATAGGTGTGGGATTTGAAATGGAGGACCGTTAGTTGCAAGGGTATGTGTGGTTCGAAAATTAGACGACAAGGGTATAATTGCTACCGACATTTGACGAAGGTTAAAAGTAGCCTATTCAGACAGTTTAAGAAAATTTTGGCCATTTTTCGTTTCTTTTAAAACTCTCCCTTCTAAAGAAAAATCAAGTCAAATCACCAATAACTTTATTGGGCCATCCCTACAAAAAGAAAATTGAAAAATTAACTTAAATAGCAACCTACTCAATTATTTAAACAGAAAATAACGACGAATGTATAATATACATGTCATTTAGGTATAATAGTGTATAATCATGTATAAGCAGTGAATAATATATGTATTCCGGCTTAAAAAATAACCAGTAAAACCAGGGGCTATCTATTAATATATAAAAGGAGAAGCAAATTCATGATATTATGCCAAGTGTCACGACGAAATATCAACATGTGTAAACTTTTAGGACGAACTTCCTATAAATTTGGAGATTCAAAAAATAAATTAGAATAGAAAAAAAAACCTTACAAAGTTTAAAAGAATTACCTAATCAGTTATTCACAGATAACTTGTTTACATAGAAATGGGAAGAAAACACTTCACGATGTCTAACCAATTCAAAAAAATAGACTCCCACGTTGTTTCACTAGTTTTCTACAGATAATTTTTTTACATAGAAATAGGAAAAAAACACTTCATGATGTCTAACCAATTCAAAAAAGTAGACTCCCACGTTGTTTCATTAGTTTTCTATAGATAATTTTTTTTACATAGAAATAGGAAGAAAACACTTCATGATGTCTAACCAATTCAAAAAAAAAAAAAAGACTCTCACGTTGTTTCATTAGTTTTCTATTTAATTTATTATAAACCTAAAAACAAATAGAAAGAAAGGAAAACAAAAATACTCCACGATTGTCTTCCCAAATTGTGACGACCCAAAGGGTCATCACTTGTTTTCTTACTCATTTTGTGCTTCTGAGGCCTTAAAAATCTCATTTGGGGTTGCCTCGATTTGCATGCGCAGTCCGGACGCGTAGTCGGAAAGCTTAAATATGAATTCTGTGAGAAAAATGCTAAATTTTGATATTAAATTGAATAAATTTGACTTCGGTCAACTTTTTGGGTAAACGGACCCGAACCCGTGATTGGACGGTCCGTAGGAAAATATGGGACGTGGGCGTATGCCCGGAATCGAATTCCGAGGTCCCAAGCCCGAGAAATGTTTTTTATGTGAAATTATTTCTGGAAAAAAATTAAGGAAATTGGAAATGAAATTTGATTAAAAGACTGTGGTATTGGGCATGTATTTTGGTTCCGGCGCCCGATACAACTCTTATATATGGTTTAAGAGCTTTCTGTAAAGTTTGGTTGAAATCGGACGTCGTTTGACGTGTTTCGGACTTAAAACTCTAAACTTGAAAATTTATGAAGTTTGAAGGAAACTAGTGATTTTGAGGTTTAATTCATTGTTTTTGATGTTATTTTGGCAATTTGATCGCAGGGATAAGTCCGTAGGATGTTATTGAGGTTGTGTGCATATTTGGTTTGGAGCCTCGAGGGCTCGACTGAGTTTTGGATAGGTGTCGGATTGCATTTTTGCATTTTTCGGAAAATCTGGTATCACTGATCTGCAGGCTTCGCATTTGCGAAGCCAGCATTCGCAAATGCAAAGGTCCAGCTCTCGCAAATGCGAAGGGTGGTTCGCAAATGCGAAACCAGCCCAGGCCTGCCAATGTTTGCAAATGCGAATCCATTCCTCGCAAATGCGAAGGTCAAGGGCTCGCAAATGCGAGGCCTTATTCGCAAATGCCAAGGTCCCCTGATAGGCCTGAGTTAGCAAATGCGAACAGAAATGTCGCATTTCCCATGCCTGCAGGGTTCGCAATTGCGAACCCAGTTTTGCATTTCCCATATCAGCAACCCAGCATATTTTATACTTATCCGATTTTGAGCTTCATTTTTCACATTTTCTCAAACTCAAACACCCATAGGCGATTTTCCAAGAAATCTTTCTTCTCCAAATCAATTGTAAGTTAATTTCTACTCAATTCCTTCTATCATTAGCATCATTTAACATGTTTTCCACTTAAAATCAAAGATTTTCATGGGTGAAATTGGGGGTTTTGGGTAGAACCTAGGTTTTCTAAAAATTGGGGATTTGGACCTCAATTTGAGGTCCGATTTCAAAACAAATTACATATTTAAGTTCGTGGGGGAATGGGTAACCGGGTTTTGGTTCGAACTTTGGGTTTTGACCACATGGGCCCGGGGGCGATTTTGGAAATTTTGGGAAAAACTTTGGAAAACTCATTTTTATGCATTCAAATTGATTCATT
>NC_031989.1:82996231-83025676 GCF_001879085.1 Nicotiana attenuata
TTTTGACCCGTTTGAATACTCCGTTGTGAAGCATTTTTGAAAGAGTTGACCGCACCCTGCTTCGGAGGTTGGCTACATATCCTTGGCTAAAAAGGAATTAGGTCAGTGTAGTTTGGAAATGTCTGATAGCTGGGACTACCAGGAGCTGTGATTTCACCGCTGTTGTTGCTGCTACTGCTTGCTGACGTCCCTTATTACACCATGTCAAAATAAAAGAAGTTAGACTAAGCTATGATCTACGAATTACAATAGTCCTATCTATATCTTCAAACTTGCCCTTGAATTTCTTGTTGCCTTGTTGTCTTGTGTTCTCTCGGTGAAATCCATTGTTGCCACTTCGAATTGTAAACTGAGATGTGTTCCCTTTCCTTCAGACTGTTGAACTTGAATGTATTCCTCTGTTATACGGGCGGACTCCCGACTTCAAAACTTGAACATGTATGCCTCTGTTATACGGGCGGGCTCCCGACTTTCAAACTTGAAAATGTATGCCTCTGTTATACGGGCGGGCTCCCGACTTCAAAACTTGAAAATATATGCCTCTGTTCTAAGGGCAGGCTCCCGACTTCAAAACATGAAAATACATGCCTCTGTTCTACGAGCGGGCTCCCGACTCCAAAACTTGAAAATACATGCCACTATTATGCGGTCGGGCTCCCGACTTCAAGACTTAAAATGCATGCGTCTGTTATACGGGCGGGCTCCCAACTTCGAAACTTGAAAATGTATGCCTCTGTTATACGGGCGGGCTCCCGACTTCAGAAACTTGAAATGTGTGCCTCTGTTCTCCAGGCGGGCTCCTGACTGCTGAAACTTGAAATGTATGCCTCTGTTCTCCAGGCGGGCTCCTGACTGCTAAAACTTGAAATAAATGCCTCTGTTCTCCAGGCGGGCTCCTGATTGCTAAAAACTTGAAAATAAATGCCTCTGTTCTCCAGGCGGGCTGCTGATTGCTAAAACTTAAAATAAATGCCTCTGTTCTCCAGGCGGGCGCCTGATTGCTGATCTTGAAATGTATTCCCTTGTTCTCCAGGTGGGCGCCTGACTTTAACAAAATAACAAACAATGAAAATTTCTTGCCCCAGTTTGGCGACTGGGCTCGTCATGTTATCAAATATTAAAAGTTTGAAAGCTAAAATTTGAATTGTACTTCCCTTGTTCTCCAGGTGGGTGCCTGACTCCTGAACTTAAAATGTATTCCCTTGTTCTCCAGGTGGGCGCCTAATTTCAACAAAACTAGACAAGACAAAGAACAATTTTCTGCCCCAGTTTGGTGGCTGGGTACAGATGTGAGTGTAGAACTGAATCGTATTTCCTAATGTTACTAAGAATTTGAAAGCTAGGTCCTATTATCCAGGGAGGTCCTGACAACTCCTAACAATTACGAACCTAAGTTACATCTTCTAAAGGTATTACTCCCACTACTTTTGCTATCAAAAGGTCTTAAACTACTCCCCATTATCCAAGAGGGTCCTGACAACTCTTAACAAAACAACAATTT
Organism: Nicotiana attenuata; assembly: GCF_001879085.1. NCBI lineage: Eukaryota > Viridiplantae > Streptophyta > Magnoliopsida > Solanales > Solanaceae > Nicotiana > Nicotiana attenuata. The sequence goes on from NC_031989.1 coordinate 82,997,733, forward strand.
TACATCTAAGCTATATCTTTTAAAGGTATGACTCCCACGATATCTTGTTATTTAAACAGACCTTAAAACTACGTCCCATTATCCAGGAGGGTCCTGAAAACTTCTAATTGAATCCTATCTTAAGCATGTAAACTTGGAAACCAACTTATATTCCTTTGGGGTACATTTATGCTAAATTATGCTACTCATGATTGTTTTGAGATTTAAACTAAGTCCCATTTTCCAGGAGGGTCCTGAGAGTTTATGGTCAAACCTGTTTTGGTGCTTGCTTTATCCCTTAAGGAGAGTTTCTCCGAAACCAACGAAAACTTTCTGCCCCTGTTTCAATCAAAGAAAAATCTTGTCAGTTTAAAAATGGTGGTTAGTTGATGGCATTCTTGCTGGATGCGCCTCCGCTGCTGAGTTCTACTTTGACTTGCTTCCTTGAACTCGCCTTGAACCGCTTTGACTTCCTGACAGACTTTCAAAATCCCCATGACTTTTGATGACCCGAGTATTCTATCCCATCCTGTTGTTTTACATTTCTGACCTCTTTATCTGAAACTTTGCCGCTCCCCACAAAACCATCTGGCCAATCCACCGATGAAACTTCCGGTAATCCTTTGTATCTTACTTTGCATTTTGACATCTTTGGTATATTCCGGCCCTGTTGTCCTTTGCAACTAGGAAACTGGTAGTTAGCCTTGACATCCTTTCTTCTTTATTTCGAACAAGACCGACATTTGAAACATCTTAAAGAACAAACCTCAAAAGAATGAAATGCAATGACCTTGAGAGTTAAGGATAAAGAGAATCCGAAACCGGACGATTTATAGAAGGAAAGAAAAGAGACTTATCTGAGTGGAACAGCTGGTGCCATTGATCATGCCATGCATTTTGGACTAACCGGCCCAATCTGTCCAACCAAATCAACTTTCAATTACCACGCTTTGTTGCCCCAGAATTCCATAACCTGATTTCTTCAACCCAAACCTTAACCTTGTTCATCCTGCAGTGTCTTGAACATCTTTCAACCATAGACTCATCTCATTTGCCCATCTGAAAACTCACTTTCGCCTTAAGGTGCCCGTGAGGGTTTTCACCAATAAGGCTCTCTCATTTCTAATTTCCCTCAACTCACTTCGCCTTACGGTGCCCGTGAGGGTTTTCACCAATAAGACTCTCTCATTTCTAATTTCCCTCAACTCACTTCGCCTTACGGTGCCCGTGAGGGTTTTCACCAATTTTTATTTCTCTCAACTCACTTCGCCTTACGGTGCCCGTGAGGGTTTTCACCAATACGACTCTCTCATTTTCATCATTTTTCTGCTTGGACCAGAGTGTTATCCCTAACATAAATCACCTCTTCTTGCTCGACTTGGTATTCCCTGAAGACTGATCAGAAGGTCTTTCTTTGGACCGTAATGCAGGCTTTTGGACAGGGTTAGAAAGAAAGGGTATCAAAGGCTCAAAAACAATTCGACGTGGGTTCAAAACTACAACTTTCGGAATCAAATTTCTTGCAACGACCACAACTTCTGCCCCAGTTTCTTCCTTGGGGACTTTTGAACTTTTATTTTGGTGTGACTGAAACTCAGAGAGAGGCTGCCTACGTACCTTTTCGGGATCAAGTCAAACGTAATTCAGAGCATAGGAATTACTTTGTTGTTGTGATTTCTCTTTTATTTTCTTCCTCTTTCTCTTCTTTTCTTCCTCTTTCTCTTCTTTTCTTTTCTTTTCTTTTCTTTTCTCTTCTTTTTTCTTTTCTTTTCTTTTCCTGCTTCTTCTTTTCCCCTTCTTTTCTTTTCTTTTTTTCTTCTTTTTGTTCCTTCTTTTTTCTTTTTTTCTTCATTTCTCTTTTCCCTTGACTCATCTTTGACGCTTGTGTCTCTGATCTTTGCTACTGATTCCGAAAGAGGGGTATGAAAGAAAATGAATGAGGCTCAAAGGGGGTAACAAAAGATAAAGCGCTTGGATAGCAGAACAAAATACCTTCATCATTCCAATCTTTAAAACATGCCAAGTACAAACAAATACAATTAAAACAAAGAAGATCATACATAATATCTCTTGAGTGCGTCAGAGTTGATAGCCATTTCTACACATTTTCCTTCCACATCCGTCAAATATAATGCGCTGTTGGACAACACTCTGGTTACAACAATGGCCCCAGCCATTTTGAGGCGAACTTTCCTTTTGCTTCGGCCTGATGAGGTAAGATACGTCTCAACACCAACTGCCCTACTTCAAACTTCCTCGGACGCACCTTCTTGTTGTATGCCCTCGCCATTCTCTGTTGATACAATTGTCCTTGACATATTACTGTCAATCTCTTTTCATCAATCAAACTTAGTTGCTCCAAGCGGTCTTTGACCGATTCAACATCATCAATTTCTGCCTCGGCAATAATCCGAAGGGACTGGATTTCAATCTCTACGGGTATTACTGCCTCAGTACCGTACACCAGTGAATAAGGAGTCGCCCCTACTGAAGTGCAGACAGTAGTGGGGTAACCTAATAATGCGAAATGTAGTTTCTCATGCCATTGTCTGGACCCTTCCACCATTTTCCGAAGTATTTTCTTGATGTTCTTGTTGGCTGCTTCGACTGCTCCATTTGCCATAGGGAGATATGGGGTGGAATTGCGGTGCGTAATCTTAAACACTGACATGTCTCCATCATCAGGTGAGTGTTGAGGTTGGCACCATTGTCCGTGATAATTACCTTCGGAATCCCGAACCGACAGATGATATTCGAATGCACAAAATCGACCACTGGTTTCTTGGTCACAGATTTGAAAGTTTTTTCCTCAACCCACTTAGTGAAATAATCAATGGCTACCAGAATAAACCGGTGTCCATTTGACGTTGCTGGCTCGATTGGCCCGATGACATCCATTCCCCAAGCAACAAAGGGCCATGATGACTCTGGCGACTCCGCTGGGGAAAAGGACCCAGAATTTCGGTTCAGGGTTCAGAATTCGAGCTTGGAATAATTGTTGTATTTGGATTTGTTTATCTGATTTTATTACATATTTGGGACTAATGTGCAAAATGTTGCTTTTTACCACTTTTGATATTATCTGAATTGTATATATAAACTGTGGCGAAACCCTTCTCTTCTCACCTCCGGGGATGTGCTCACTGGTGGAGACTCCCTATTCAGTTAGTGTCATACCTTAATATAAGAAAGAGGCCGGACAAGTTACTAAGCCGGATGGCCTTTTGGTTCCCGGTACGTAGCCCCCTCCTCGACTCGAGTTGTCCGCTCGGGTACACAGTCTAGAACATATACTCAGGTTTTTGAACCTAGAATAACTTGACTTCATGCCGGATCCCTAGTAGGAACGCTTAACTGCATCACGTGCATTTTGACTTAGGGGACTCAACATAGGGGTTGGGTTCGTCTAGGACAGGTGTGCCCGGAATAATGGACCATCCTGATGCATCCTACTTGTGCATTTATCTGTTTTGGATTTGCATGCAGACCGACTTTTAAAAGAAATAGTTGTATGAGGGTTTAAGAGAGATGATTACCTGTTGGGGAAAAATCAATGTCCAAATAGCATCGAAACTCTGCCGAATTTTTGAGAAAAATAGAAATAGAAGGAAAAAAAAAGAGAAGAATCTTGTCTTTAAAAAATATAGTTTGTTTTATTTACTAATGGAAAATGAAAAAGAGGGAAAAAGAGAGTCTTATTTTCACGAATAGTTAGTTTATTTACCAATGAGAAATGAAAATAAGTGTCTTGTTTTCAAAAATAGTTTGTTTTGTTTGCCCGAACTACGCCAGTTTGATTCCCATAGGGTGTGGGATACGTAGGCAACCCCCATCGGGTCCAACTTCTTTTTGCGAAAATAGCCAACAATGAACAAAAATTTATTTTCATTGTAAATAGGTAAAGGTGATGCCGTTTTTGTCGAAAATAGTCGAATGTTCCCGAAAGGGACACCGGAAGGCTGATTTTGCATAAACAGCCACCTTTGGTCTTTTTCCAATCTTTGGACAATTAGCGAGCACAACCTTAAAATCTTCTTCTCGAAGTGTTAGAAAGCCGTATCCGCAAAACCGGCTGTTTGTTTTAAATTGAACATTTGAACAAAAATAGTGTCATTTGTCCCTTTTAGGTCAAAATAAGTGATTAAATCACCTTAATAAATGTGCAGGATGAGCACGATTCAAAATGAACCTTTCTCAATCATGCATAAAATCCCTTTGGAGTTGCATCTGTGGTGGAACGATCTAGGAGGAGAAGGGCAAGGTGAAGTCAAAAAATATTTGAAAGGTCTTACCGGTTTGCTGGAGATTGTGCCTCAGGGAGACATCATAAGAGCATTGGTCACATGCTGGGACCCGGCACACAACGTGTTCCATTTTTCAGACTTTGAACTCACCCCGACCTTAGAAGAAATAGCTGGCTACATCGGATATGATGAGGTTCCTTTAAGACATAAGTACTTGGTTGCCCTGAGAACTGTAGCTGTGCACAGATTCTTAGACTCACTGAAGATAAGCAAGACGGTCCACAACACAGATTTGGCGAATGGCTTTTGTACTCCACACTTCATATATCACAGATATGGCCACATAGGAGGGTTCAACAACCCGGAAAACAAGATATGTAGCAAAGGAAACCGCCAAAAATAGGAAGAACATAGACGTTTCGCTTTTATGGTGGTCTTTCTGAGGCTTTTGGTATTACGAGAAAAGACGGAAACATTGACATAAAAATAGCCGGGGTCATCAGCACTCTACTCACTCAAGCCAAAAGCACTCTTGCGCCCATGATATTAGCTGAAATCTTCCGCGCTCTTACAGCTTGCAAAGCCGGAGGAGACTTCTTTGAGGGGTGCAATCTATTGTTGCAAATGTGGATGACCGAACACCTGTGCCATCGTCCTCAGTTCCTGAGTTATGGGTCTACAGAGAAAACTTGTATAGGGGAGTTTCATACGAGGATTAAGGGGGTCAGCCTGCCTGAAGGAGTCACGGGTTGGACATCATACTTTCGGTCCCTCACTGCCAGTCAAATAGAGTGGACGTTCGGATGGTTACCTGTCAATGAAATCATATATATGCCAGCAGTGGGGCCGCACTTCCTCTTGATGGGTCTTAAGAGCATTCAGCCTTATGCTCCGTATCGGGTTTTAGGGCAACTCGGGAGATGCCAAGTAGTGCCAAGAGACGACGATCTTAGTATCCAAGTGGTCGAGATTGGTCCTGATGGCCAGTTTCCTGAGGCAAAGGTTCGCCAGGTCTGGAGCGAATGTCAATACTTGGCTGTGAATACCTGTGTACGGGATTGATCTAAAGGAGAAGTGTCACCTGAGTATCACGCCTGGTATAGAAGGGAAGTTGCATTTGGGAGGCCGGCCAAAAGACCTCACCTCCAGGATTTTGCCGAATCATCGCAAGAATAATGGGCTTGGTTAGCTAAAGAAAATGAATACAGAGCTAAAATAGGAGAATTGGAAAGGCAAGTCCGAGACCTTCAGTTTAACAACACTGTGCAAGCCGCAGCCGATGAGGGTGAGAAGAAGAAATTAGCCAAAGAGAATGAAGCCTTACGAGCTCAAATCCAAAAGATGAAGATAGCGGCCGAAAATCCCGTTAGGAGTGCCAAGGATGCAAAGCTTATCGAAAATCTATGACAAAAAGTGAGTGACTACAGTTTTGACCTCAACAAAGCAGAAAGGGAATTAGCCGGGGTTCGAAAACAATTGGCTAAAAACGCGGAAGAACGGGCCCGCATGGTTAAGAAGTTAAAGGAAGAATACGATAATGAGTTCACGGGATTAAAGAAAAGGGTTATTGCCACAGAGAACAAAATGATCAAACAGGCAAAAGAATTCAAGGTTGAAAGAGAGCACTGCTACACGGCGTTGGCACAATTAGAAATGGACTTAAAACAACTCCAGGAACAAAACCAGGTAGCCGAGCAGACTTTGGAGGCTAGGGCCCAACAGATAGGGCGGTTGCTTCAAGAAAAAGGCAGGATCAGAGAGAGAATCTTAACCGTTGCACACTCCATTACTAGGAAATGCCAAGTGTGCGAGAACATGACTCGCACCACCTTCTTTGCATCGGTGATGATATTTGTGAAGCAGATAATGAGTGACCTGGGCAGACTTCAAGGGGAACTTGCATATAGGCCCGTGGCGAGACCGAACGATGTCCCGCAGGCACCAGGAGCTTTAATGTATACATGATTGTCATTTTGAGTCTCTATTTTCTTTTCTACTAGAGTCTGTCAGTTGTCTGAGTCTGTACTTTCTTTTCGATTAAAAGTCAGTCAGTTGATCGAGTCTATATTTTCGTTTGAAATAGAATAGGGATGGTGGAGTCTGTAGTTCTTCTCTTCATTAGAGTCTGTTAGTTGTTTTAATCTGTCAGTTTTGAGTCTTTGTAACAGAAGTATTTGCTATCAATAAAATTGAAAATCCCCAAAATATTTTGCTTTTATTTTACATTTATTTTTACGAACTACGCTCGGTCTGATTCATGCGGGGTCATGATACGTAGGCAATCTCCATAGGATTCGACCATAACCAAATGAAAAGGGAAAAGAGAGGAAACACAGGGGGGGAAATAAGAAACGAAAAGAGAAGAAAAACAAGAAAGAAAATGCAAAGGAAAGAGAGGAAAAACAAGAGTGAAAAAGAAAATCAAAAAGAGAGAAAATAAGAAACCATCAATGGCAACACAAGAAGGAATGGGAGAATAAGAACAAAGAGAAAACAAAGGCAAAAGTGAAAAAGAAAATAAAAGAAGTTGCAATCGGGAATAAGGAAAGCCGGGATGATGCAAGCAGTCGAGCAAATGCATAATAGAAATGGTTAACTGCTTAGGTGCATTCATTCCCCAAATGTGCGGTTATCTATGTGTTAATGCTCTAACCGCTAACAAAGTTGTTGTTGATGATGAGTCCAGGCAAGTGGTTAAGTTGACTGGCATTCTGGCAACCCATCCCTACAACACCCGCTCTAAGGATAAGTCAAACATGGTCAACCAGGAGCTAGAAGCAAGCATTGTCGACCCGTCTAGGTAGGAGGAAGTAGTAGATGTTAATGCAATGAAAGAGGAGATGTATAAACTGAAGCAACAAATGGCCGAGATGTACAAGGCCTGGTCAAAGGGACACCCACTACCAGCCTACCCTGCTAACCCTGCCTACATCCCACCATTAACTCAGCCTCAAGATCCTCCCACAGTGAACTCATCTCCGGCCTTCCCTACTTACCAGCAGTACTACGGAACCACCTCCCAAACACCACCACCCCCACCACCCAAACAAATCCCATGCCCTTCACCACCAATCACCCATGTGTTTGTAGCTCCTCCACCTGCCGCCTTACACAGATCCTCTAGAGAACCTTTGTTCCAAACCCATGATAACCAATATTACCCACCCGAACCCACCTTTAAACCACCAGAACCATGTTCCTACACTCCCCGTTTTGAATTCTCAACTGAAGTAGAGAAGCCTCCCAAGAACCCTGAGTAGGAGGAGATGTTTCGAAAGGTTAAGAGCTTAGAGCAGTCATTCAGGAATATGCAGGGTATCGGGGGTCAAGTAAGTGTGGCCTACAAGGATTTGTGCTTGTTTCCCGATGTCCAATTACCTGCGGGATTCAAGTTACCCAAGTTTGATTTGTATTACGGACACGGTGATCCGGTGGCACATCTAAGGGGATTCTGCAGTAAAGTGAGAGGAGTTGGGGAAGGGACGAGTTGTTAATGGCATACTTCAGTCAAAGTCTAAGTGGTGCGGCTTTGGAATGGTACACTCGACAGGATCATGCTCGATGGTATACTTGGGACGATCTGGCCCAGGCATTTGCATGTCACTTTCAGTATAATCTCGAAATTGTTCCGGACCGCCTGTCACTAACAAAAATTGAGAAAAAGCCCGGGGAAAGCTTCAGAGAGTACGGTTTCCGGTGGAGGGAACAAGCGGCAAGGGTCGATCCCCCAATGAAAGAAAGCGAGATGGTTGATTACTTCTTGCAAGCTTTGGAGCCCACCTACTACGGTCATTTAGTGTCGGCAATGGGAAAATCTTTCAACGAGGTAGTAAAAATGGGAAGTATGGTGGAGGAGGGGCTTAAATCCAACAAAATCATGAGCTATTCGGCAATCAAGGCAACTACCCAGGCTATCCAGAGCGGCACAGGGGGAGTATTGGGGAAAAAGAAAAAAGAAGATGTTGCAGTAGTTGAATCAAGAACTTGGTCCAGGGGCCCATTACCACATTACAACCCACCTCGAACCCATCACCAAACCTACCCACACACTCCATATAGCCTACCACAGCACTATTACCCACCTCCTGATCCCCACTTCTCTGTCCACCACGCCCAGACATACCCCCAACCTCCTGCCCACGCACAATGGCGCGCACCCACCCCACAAAATACTTACCCAACTCCCCAACACACCTACCCACCTCCAAGAGCCTACAAGAACCCACCTGGAACAGGTTTTCGAGCTAACCAAACTTTCAAGCAAGAGATGATACAGAAACAGAAGACTTTCACCCCTTTGGGAGAGTCATACACCAGTTTATTCCATAGTAAGGCAGTTGGGGAATGATGAGTCCAACTGAAGCTAAGTTACCAAATCCCTTCCAAGAAATCTTGATCATTCATCGAGTTGTGAGTATTGTTCGGGGCACCGGGGCACGACACGGAGAAGTGTTTGAAATTGAAAACGCCCATCCAGGAGCTCATTGATACCCGCTGAATTGAGGTACAAGCCCCGGAGACGCCTAATATCAATCAGAACCCACTGCCAGCCCATCACGAGGCCCACATGATTGAGTTAGTACAAAAGGGAGAGCATAAGAGGCCTTCACAAACCGTATGATGATCAGGCTAGTGAGGATGGACTGAAATAAAGCCAACTAGTGGGAGAACATTGATCAAGGTAGAAGAAACAGTAAGTGAGCCGATTGCAGTGTACAGAAGGAGTCTTCGAACAGTGTTGTGGTGGTGCAGAAGGAGTCTTTGAGCAGTATTGCAGTAAAACAAGAGCTAGCTAAAGTGGTGGTGCATGGGGAAATTGCCAAGGCCGTTGTGATCGTAAAAGGGGCTCGAACAGAGCCATTTATCATCAAGCCAGTGACTCAGCTGCCAGTAATCAATGAAAAGGCCGTTCCTTGGAATTACGGCCAAGTGACAGTAATGTATAAGGGGAAGGAAGTCAAAGAAGAAGTTTTTGAAACTCATGGGCTTACTCGCTCAGGAAGATGTTTTGTCCTGAAGAGCTGAGAAAGGCTAAAACTGCCAAAGATAATCCAGTGCCAGTAAAGAAAGCCGTAACTGAAGAGGAGGCAGAAGAATTCTTGAAGAAGATGAAGGCGCAAGATTACTCCATTGTAGAACAGCTGATTAAAGACCCCGGCACAGATCTCAACTGTTATCATTATTGATCCACTCAGATAAGCACCGCCGGGTGTTGATGAAAAAATTTTGAATGAAGCTCACGTCCCGGATAAGATCTCAGTGAACCATCTAGAGACAATAGCAAACAAGATTTTCGAGGACAATAGGGTTATATTTTCTGATGATGAGCTGCCTTTGGAAGGCACTGAACATAATAGAGCACTCTACCTCACGGTGAAATGCGAAGACTCTATGGTCACCCGGGTGCTGATTGACAACGGGTCCAGCGCAAACATCTACTCTCTCTCCACCCTGGACAAGTTAAAGGTGGACAGTGAGAGAATCCACAAGAATAGCATTTGCGTGCGAGGATTTGATGGAGGAGGAAAGGACACAGTTGGGGATATAGTGTTGGAACTGACGATAGGACCGGTTGAATTTACTATGGAGTTCCAGGTACTCGATGTGGCCATTTCTTACAATCTTCTGTTAGGACAACCCTGGATCCATGCAGCAAAAGCAGTGCCATCAACCCTGCACCAGATGGTCAAATTCGAGTGGGACAGGCAAGAGATTGTGGTGCATGGGGAAGATAGTTCGTGTGCTCTGGGTAGTGCCATTGTGCCTGTCATAGAAGCTGAGGACGACAAAGGTCCATGGGTTTATCAAGTCTTTGACACGGTATCGGTTGAAAAGATCCCAGAAGGGGAGTGTATTCCTGTGCCAAAGGTAGCTGCTGCATCCGTCATGGTGGCTTCGGAAATGTTAAAGAACGGATTCGTACCTGGAAAAGGTTTGGGTGCTTCGTTGCAAGGCATCACATAGCCGGTATCTCTTCCTGGAAACCTGAAATACAATTGTGGGCTTCCCAAACTAAGTAGAGCAATTGATCTAAAGGGCCCCGTTTTGTTGAAGTGTGGATTTGAACCCAAGGCCCGATTTTTCTTGAATACTTTCTAAGGATAATTGACAATGCTAATACTTAGGGCCTTTCCTTTTATTTTTAGAGACAATACATGATAGAAATCATAGTTCGTTTAGGTTGGCTTTAAAATAAAACAAGGTGCGCCGCGCCAAATAAAATCACAAATTGCGTGGCCATCTTAATTGCTTCTATAAATATTTAGACCTCGGGACGTGCCATTTAGCGAATTTCATGGCTTCCCGCAAAGTTAATAATACGATAGTTGCTTTAGATCCGGCATTTAATAATATTACCTTCCTAAACTCGGGTGTACATTTATGTGACCCAAATCCAAATCTCAACGAAGTTGAAATGTGTCAAAAGCCACGGGTGCATTTATGTGACGTGGTTCGAGACGTATTTTCACGACGTTGCAATTCTCTTTAAACAAATAATAAAAGCGGTTTAAAGTTAAAAAGCACATAAGTTAAAACGTGTTCTAAATTCGAATAAATAAGCCAAATATAGCAGTTGAGCGACCGTGCTAGAACCACGGAACTCGGGAGTGCCTAACCCCTTCTCCCGGGTTAACAGAATTCCTTACTCGAATTTCTGGTTCGCCACTATTAAACAGAGTCAAACCCTTTCCTCGATTCGGGATTCGAACCGGTGACTTGGGACACCATAAATCTCCCAAGTGGCGACTCTGAATCTTTTAATAAACAAATCCCGTTTCGATTGTCCTTATTGGAAAAACTCCCTTTATTATACCCTTTCGGGGGTGTAGTAGGTAAAAAGGAGGTGTGACAGCTCTGTTTATTATTTAAAAATTCAGAGCCGCCACTTGGGAGATTAATGGTGTCCCAAGTCACCGGTTGAATCCCGAATCGAGGAAGAACTGACTCTGTTTAACAGTCCGCGAACCAGAAATCCGAGTAAGGAATTCTGTTAACCCGGGAGAAGGTGTTAGGCATTCCTAAGTTCCGTGGTTCTACCACGGTCGCTTAAACTGTTATAAATGACTAAATATCTGATTTTAATACATGTTTTAATCTATGTGCTTTTTGACTGTAAACCGCTTTGTTATTAATTTTTAAAGAGAATTGCAACGTCGTGAAAATATGTCTCGAACCACGTCACATAAATGCACCCGTGGCTTTTGACACATTTCAACTCCGTTGGAATTTGGATTTAGGTCACATAAATGTGCACCCGAGTTTAGGAAGGTAATATTATTAAATGCCGAACCTAAAGCAACTAGTGCATTATTAACTTTGCGGGAAGCCATGGAATTTGCTAAATGGCGCATCCCGAGATCTACATATTTTTAGAAAACAATTAAGAGGGCCACGCTATTTGTGATTTTATTTGGCACGACACACCTCATTTTTATTTTAAAAGCCGACCTAAAGGACTACGATTTTCTATCAAGTATTGTCTCCAAAAGGGCCCTAATTAATTAGAAGTGTTAGTATACCATTACTGAGGGTAGTCAAAAATCAGGCTTCAAGTTCAGAGATTTAAACAAACAGCTTCAATTTTTATGAAAAGGCTGCCCAAACGTGGGCCTCTGCACAAGCCCAAATGAAAATGCAGTCCAGAACTGGGACTAGGCCATGCGCCGGTAGAGGCAAGGCCCAAACTAATTCGACCTTACTTTACTAACAAGTTCAAGCAGCCCTATCAGATTTAGTTCAAAAAATTGGGCCTACTGGCCTTGATATAACAAACAATTGGGCTCTTAAGCAACTGGTCTTATTTAACAATTAAACCCATCAACAGAAAGACTGTAGATCTATTGCTAATTTGGTTAGAAATTCTTAGGTTCTATTCACGTTTAGGCTAATGAGTTTCCACAAAACATGTAGAGAAGTCAATGATTGAACTAAAGTAGTCAAAATTTGAAATGGAACATCACATACAGAAATTAAAGCGAGAATCCCTACTGAATCTGAAGTTCGAACATAGTATTCATAATAACAGGAGCTATTTGGTTTCACAGCAATGTAAATACACAAATTCATTTTTTTTTTAAAAACTTCACTTCTAATCAACATTTAGTCTGTTTTAAACCTCAAATCAACAGAAGAACCAAAACTAAACTGGTTGAACTAACGAACGGTATCTATAGTCCAAATTTATACAAACAGGTAATTATCTAAATGAGTATCATGGCTGAATATTAAAACTAAATAACACTTGCAAAAATCCATGCGAAAACCAGACAGTTCTTCATCATTTAATCCAAAAGCTCCTCATACATGTGGATTCAACTATCCATATCACTTGAGTCGAAGAAGAAAAGTACCTGGAATCGAAGCAAAATAAGGGAAAAGGATCAGCAGTTACAACCAGCAGCAACAGAGCAAATTGAAACCCAAAACAGCACCACAAAAGCCCAGAAATGAATGACAGGGAAGTAACGTCAACAAAATGACCAAAACACACTTGTTTGGACCCAAATTGACTCGAAACCAAACCCAGTAAACCTCTGAAGTTTCAGCAATCAGTACACAAGGCACATTTAAGCCATTTTTCCTCTTTGAACTAAGTCAGAATTCAGAACAGTATCTAAGACCTGCAATTGATCTATGGAATATCAATAGAACAGTATTTTTATGGAGTTTTGTGTTATTATTTTTTTTTGGTTTTTCCTGAAGATTTAAGAACTAAAAGAGCATTCGAATTCCAAATCTAGTTCTGTGGATCTGAAATTCAAATTTCAGCTTGTGAAAACTTGTGGGAATTTCGGGGGGAATTTTCAGAGATCAAACTTGTGAATCAAGGCACTAGGCATGCCCTTTTATAGGCAAAGCCTAAGGCTCTTTCAGATTTTCAACTTTACCCCCTAGTCCCTCTTTTATTTTTCAGTTTTACCCAAATAGTCCCTTATTTTTTGACTTCTTTTTCAAGTTACTGCATTAGGTTTTTGAAATTCTACTTTGAACCCCATCTAGACTCTAGGGGTTTCTAATTTCAATCTCTAAGAGATTTCCTAAGTAAGATACCTATATTATCCTTCTATGCAAACTAAATTTACTATCCTATACTAAACTAAACCAAACTCCTCTTAAACTTGGTCAAATGACCATGGTTAACCAACAAATGGGTTGGGAGCTTTCAGCTATAACCAAACATCACTAATCATAAAGAACACCTAATAATTAGAACTAATTAACCCAAATGAAATAAGCCTTCAGTTATGACCAAATTGAAATTACTCTAATTAACACTAAAAACCTTAAGGCTGAATTGAAACCAACGCTATATTGTAACACCAATCATCAACATAATAAAATGTTGGGCTCAAACCAGATCGAATCAAACAAAATCAAAATAAAACACAAAAAACCAATAACTCAGTAAAACAGAACAAAATCGAATTGAAATCCTAGAACCCTAAGCCTTGCATCATGAAGAACAATTAATTACAGGGAAGCTATCCTAATCGAAACTATATAAAAAAAAGAAAACAAATAGAGCTAAATGAAACGAGAATCAGATAAACAAAAGAAAACGGGCTTAACTGATTTTGTCTTCAATTAGATGAACTTCAATCTGTCCTTCAACTGATGTGGTTCATTATCAACGTCCCAGGCGACTGAAACTTGATAGACTCTGAATTCGGAAACCCTAAGTTCGGGATTTGAGCAGTTAAGGCTGGATTTGGACGGAACTAGCCTAGATTTTTTTTAGGAAGAAGAGGGTAAAGAGCCCCTAGGGTGGGGTTTTGGGGAGGATTGACTGTGGCGCCGCCACCGGAATACAAAGGCGGCGGCTAGGGTTCATAAATTCAATTATGATTCGACGAGTTCGGGTGTGTTTTGAGGGAAACTAGAGTCAGATCTGGAAAGGGGAGATAGAGAAGATACAATGGTGTTAACTTGGGCGGGTTTCGATGATCTAGGGTTTTGAGCAAAATTTTCGATTCAAGATTCGAAGACTTCGACGGGGATTCGAGGGAAAATGTTTAGGGATTTAAAGAGAGGATGGTGAGGAGATGTTGTGGTGTAATTTTAGAGTCGTTTGGGTGATCGACGCCGGCGAAAACGATTTCCGGCCGGCGGTTTGCGGCGGAAGACGGTGGGGTGTAGGGTTTGTCTGTGAGAGGGGTTCTGAGAGACGGAAAGGGGGTAGGGGGTAGGAGATCCGACACTTTTATCCCAGTGATCAATAGTTGCGAGCCGTTGGATCTAGAAACATAGATGGCTGAGATCAAGGCCATACCAAACGACGTCGTTTGAAGGGGTGGGGCTGGACCGGGTATTGGGTATTTGGGCTGGGTTGGCTGAATTGAAAACGTTTGGGCTGCTACTTCGGCCCAAAAATTCCTCTTCTTTCCAATTTAAGACACAAAATCCTTTTCTTCTTTTCTTTTCTTCTTTTTCCCTCTTTTTTTTTTATTTTTTAAATTAGATAGAAACCAAAATTAATTTCTAGACCTTAATTAACACAAAATCTAGTCAAAATCAAGGCTGGAATTAAAAGTGTAGTTTAAACTACTTTTTTGTGATTTTTCCATTTTATGAAACAATTAATTTTCTGATTAATCCTAAAATGTAAAATTAAGCCCTAAATGCAAATGCCAAGTATTTTGTATTTTTTACTAATTAAAATGCACAAACAAAATGCAAACAATTACCACAAAAATCCACAAAATTTCAAAATAATGAAAGAAATCATTTTGTTTGAATTTCTGGGAATGATTCATATAGGGCAAAAATCACGTGCTCACAGCTGCCCCTCTTTGCTCGGAGATACAAAGAGTTTTCGGGCAAAGATAAGTGAGCGGATACGAGCGATTTTTGCTCGTTTGAATACTCCGTTGTGAAGCATTTTTGAAAGAGTTGACCGCACCCTGCTTCGGAGGTTGGCTACATATCCTTGGCTAAAAAGGAATTAGGTCAGTGTAGTTTGGAAATGTCTGATAGCTGGGACTACCAGGAGCTGTGATTTCACCGCTGTTGTTGCTGCTACTGCTTGCTGACGTCCCTTATTACACCATGTCAAAATAAAAGAAGTTAGACTAAGCTATGATCT
Source organism: Nicotiana attenuata (assembly GCF_001879085.1). Taxonomy (NCBI): domain Eukaryota; kingdom Viridiplantae; phylum Streptophyta; class Magnoliopsida; order Solanales; family Solanaceae; genus Nicotiana; species Nicotiana attenuata. Next base: position 83,013,039 of record NC_031989.1, read on the forward strand.
ACGAATTACAATAGTCCTATCTATATCTTCAAACTTGCCCTTGAATTTCTTGTTGCCTTGTTGTCTTGTGTTCTCTCGGTGAAATCCATTGTTGCCACTTCGAATTGTAAACTGAGATGTGTTCCCTTTCCTTCAGACTGTTGAACTTGAATGTATTCCTCTGTTATACGGGCGGACTCCCGANAACCAACGCAATATTGTAACACCAATCATACAACTTAATAAAAATGTTAGGGACTCAAAACCAGAATCGAATCAAACAAAATCAAAATAAAACACAAAAAACCAATAACTCGGTAAAATAGAACAAAATCGAATTGAAATCCTAGAACCCTAAGCCGTGCATCATGAAGAACAATTAATTACAGGGAAGCTATCCTAATCGAAACTATATAAAAAAAAAGAAAACAAACAGAGCTAAATGAAACGAGAATCAGACAAACAAAAAAAAGCGGGCTTAACAGATTTTGTCTTCAATTAGATGAACTCCAATCTGTCCTTCAACTGATGTGGTTCATTATCAACGTCCCAGGCGACTGAAACTTGATAGACTCTGAATTCGAAAACCCTAAGTCCGGGGTTTGAGCAGTTAAGGCTTGATTTGGACGGAACTAGCCTAGGTTTTTTTTTTGGAAGAAGAGGGTAAAGAGCCCTTAGGGTGGGGTTTTGGGGAGGATTGACTGTGGCGCCGCCAACGGAATACAAAGGCGGCGACTAGGGTTCATAACTTCAAATTAAGATTAGACGAGTTCGGGTGTGTTTTGAGGGAAACTAGAGTCAGATTTGGAAAAGGGAGATAGAGAAGATACTATGGTGTTAATTTGGGCGGGTTTCGATGATCTAGGGTTTTGAGCAAAATTTTCGATTCAAGATTCGAAGACTTCGACGGGGATTCGAGGGAAAATGTTTAGGGATTTAAAGAGAGGATGGTGAGGAGATGTTGTGGTGTAATTAGTCATTTGGGTGATCGCCGCCGGCGGAAACGATTTCTGGCCGGCGGTTTGTGGCGGAAGACGGTGGGGTGTAGGGTTTGTGTGTGAGAGGGGTTCTGAGAGACGGAGAGGGGGTAGGGGGTAGGGGATCCCACACTTTTATACCCAGTGATCAATAGTTGCGAGCCGTTGGATCTAGAAACATAGACGGCTGAGATCAAGGCCATACCAAACGGCGTCGTTTGAAGGGGTGGGGCTGGACCGGGTATTGGGTATTTGGGCTGGGTTGGCTGAATTGAAAACGTTTGGGGTGCTACTTCGGCCCAAAAATTCCTCTTCTTTCCAATTTAAGACACAAAATCCTTTTCTTCTTTTTCCCTCTTTTTTTTATTTTTTAAATTAGATAAAAACCAAAATTAATTTCTAGACCTTAATTAACACAAAATCTACTCAAAATCAAGGCTGGAATTAAAAGTGTAGTTTAAACTACTTTTTTTGTGATTTTTCCATTTTATGAAACAATTAATTTTCTGATTAATCCTAAAATGTAAAATTAAGCCCTAAATGCAAATGCCAAGTATTTTGTATTTTTTACTAATTATAATGCACAAACAAAATGCAAACAATTACCACAAAATGTCACAAAAAATCCACAAAATTGCAAAATAATGAAAGAAATGATTTTGTTTGAATTTCTAGGAATGATTCATATAGGGCAAAAATCACGTGCTCACAGGGACCAAGTAGTTAGGATCTTTTCTTTTTGCTTTAAAATGTAATAGGGCCAATGGCCATTAGTGAAATTTTATTTCCTGCAATTTTTAGTGTCATTTTGGGATTCACCTTATTTTGTCAATAAAATGAGGCATTTAGCATTAAAAGTTCTCCAAATTAACTTGTCGCTAGGCCTACCTCGGGCACAACGAGGCACCCAAATTAGGGCATGATTTATATTCTTGCACTATATGTTTAAATATTGCAACGTTTTCTTCTCATAACCCTCACTAACTTGTTACCTTTTCATTTTTTGTTTTTTTGTTTTATTCCCCTCCCCAAAAGGTTAGTTCGTGCACTCTGGCATCATCATCTTACTCCACAAGATCTAAGGGCCCTCCACCTCCTCCTCCTCCGAGTCCTATCAGAAACAAGAACAAGGGAAAAATGGAAGATTTGAACAACGCAGTTGAAAGGGTAGAAGCTCCCCAGCGTATTCAGGTTTCCAAGGAAAATGCCGCCCAGCTCGAACAGAAGTTATTAAAATTTCAGGAAGAACTAGACCAAGTAAGGAACATGGCAAACTTATCATTTTCCCTCACTACCCCAGATGTCAATTTTCCCAATGCTCAAAATCCTACACCTCCACAAAACATCCCAAAACCACACAAACAACCCGCTCCCCATCAACACTGCAGCACATGTCACACTTCAAACAACACCCCACTACTCATTCCTGAACCACTAAACTCCACAAATGATCAGCCCCACAACACCCCCATCTATGTAGAAACCATACCACAGTATACTCAACCTATTTCAAACACACCGGAGTCTGATGACAAAGACTCTCTTATTAGGAACCTGGCTACAGAACTCAAGAAGCTGACTAGCCGAGTCCAAGGTGATGAAGGAAACAAAGGTATCGAGGGGCTGAATTATGAGGACCTTTGCATTCAGCCAGATGTCAAACTTCCTGAGGAGTACAAACCTCCTAAGTTCGAAATGTTTGATGGCACAGGGGATCCCAAAGTCCATTTGAGGACGTACTGCGATAAGCTGGTCGGAGTCGGAAGAGATGAAAAGATTCGCATGAAGCTCTTTATGAGAAGTCTGAAAGGGGATGCTCTATCTTGGTACATTAGCCAAGACCCCAAGAAGTGGACGAATTGGGTAGGTATGGCGTCCGATTTCATGGACAGGTTCAGATTCAATACAAAAAATGCGCCAGATGTATTCTACATCCAGAACTTAAAGAAGAAACCCACAGAGACATTCCGCGAGTATGCTACTCGTTGGAGATCAGAAGCTGCTAAGGTCAGGCCGACATTAGAAGAAGAACAAATGAACAGGTTATTCGTCCGGGCTCAAGACCCACAGTATTATGAGAGGTTGATGTTGGTTGAAGGCCAGAAATTTTCCGACATTATCAAGCTAGGGGAGAGGATCGAGGAAGGCATTAAAAGTGGTATGGTTACTAACTTTGAAGCATTGCAGGCCACCAACAAGGCTCTACAGTCTGGCGGCGCATCCAAGAAAAGGGATGTGAGTGCCGTAATGGTTGCACAGAGAACAAAATCCCAATAAAATACCAAACCTACCCAATATCTCCTCTCACATATCAACCTACCCAAAATTACCAAGCACCCTCGCCCTCTTACCAAGCTTCACCACCTACTTACCAATCATCTCCACCCCCCACATATCAACCTACCTCACCGAGATATTCCCAACCCGCACCCGTCTACCAAGCCTACAATGCTCAACCATCTCACTATTAATCACATCCCACCTGCCAAAACTTCCCTAGAGCACGGCCTAACTTTGACCGTAGACCTCCCAAACAATACACCGCCATCGCCGAACCAATCGACCAGCTGTATGAAAGGCTCAAAGCCACTGGTTACGTCACCCATATCCCTGCCATAACTCCAGAAAATCCTTCCCAATGGATCAACCCGAACAAAACCTGTGCATACCATTCCGGCATGAAGGGGCATACCATTGATGAATGCCGCTCTCTAAAGGATAAAATCCAAGCTTTAATTGACGACAAGATTATTGTGGCAAAGGAGCCTGCTCCGAATGTCCACAACAACCCTCTACCTGACCACAAAGGCGGAGGCATTCACATGATCGAGATAGAGGATGATTGGGACCCCAAAGGATCGATCAGATTGATTGCTGAAGGTGACGAGCCAAAGAAACTAACTGTCACACTTAATCCGATTGTAGTCCAGATCCAGCCTTCTGGAGACGGTGAAGTGAACATGCCCATACCACTTGAGTTCAAGGCACCTTCTTCTGCAAAAGCGCCGGGACTGTTTGAGGTCGAGTTTGGATCCCCAAAGGCACATGTACCATTTGAGGTTGCTGTGTTACCTCCCAAAGCAAGGGTACCCATTCCTGTGGTTGTGTCAACTATAGCACCATTCCATACGAAGGCCATTCCTTGGGATTACACTGCCGAGGCGAGAAGGAAAGGGAAAACCAAATCTGGAGAGGCAATTGCAGCACAGGGTATGACCAGAACCGGTAGGGTTTATACCCCGGAACATTTAGCTGAATCAAGTAAGCAGGCCCCTGGACGGCCTATTGAAACTGGACCCGATGATCTCTGGAGGAAGATACAAGCAAAGGAGTACTCAGTCATTGATCAACTGAATAAAACACCGGCACAGATCTCCATCCTAGCTCTGTTACAAAGCTCCGATGCACATAAGAATGCCTTGATGAAGATACTGAGTGAGGCATATGTACCCAGCAACAAAACTAGAGGAGAAATGGCGAACATGGTAGGACAAGTGTTGGAGAGTCACAAAATCACTTTCCACGAAGATGAGCTACCACCAGAAGGGCTGAGCCATAACAAAGCATTGCATATCACTATGTAGTGCGAGGATTATTTCATCACCAGAATTCTGATTGACGGAGGGTCCAGCCTCAACATTTGTCCCTTGGTGACTCTCAGAACATTGGGAAAGAGCCTGCATGAGATCGAGGATGGAGCCATCAATGTCAAAGCATTCGATGGTTCCCAAAGGTCCACTATTGGGGAAATCAGTTTGTGTTTGCAAATGGGACCGACTTGGTTTGACGTTGACTTTCAAGTGATAGACATCCCAGCATCTTACAACTCGCTATTGGGACGGCCACGGATTCATGCCGCTGGAGCCGTAGCATCAACCTTACACCAGGCAGTAAAATTTGAGTGGAATCACCAAGAGGTGATTATTCATGGCGATGGTAGCAATCCCATATACAGTCGCTAGACCATCCCGGCAATCGGAGGAAGAAAGAAGATAGGCGGAGAAACTTACCATCACATTGAGCGAGTCAACGCCGTGGACAAGGATAAATGGTGGGATAACAAGATTGAAAGTATACTGAATTGGTGTGGATACGAGCCTGGCAAGGGACTTGGCAAAAATCTCTCGGGAATCGCCAAACCCATTAAGCTAAAGAAACATGGCACCACTTTTGGTTTGGGGTATGAGTACACTTGGGAGGAGTTCAACCACTGGTCGCCACCATGGCGCAGTCCCTGCTACCCACTGGAGCATCCGGTGCCTCGCCTGGAGTAGACTTTCCAGCCAGCAGATGTCATATATGGGTCAGAAGAAGAGGAAGCATTGGCGGCAATAAAGAATCTATTTTTGGAAGACGACAATATGGACTGCTGTGTCATTTTTAAGGAGGAAGGGGAGGAAGGCCCTTCCATACAAGCTGTGAACCGAGGAGCACGCCTCGACAATTGGTCCATCAGAACCACCAGAGCTCGGAAGCTTCGGGGTAGCAAGGCTGAACAAAGCACCATGCATTACCTTTTACTTTTTCGCTAGTTGATTTCATTTCCGCATTTTTTTTGAAGAAAGAGCTCCAATGTTCAAAACAATTATGAAATTTATCCAAGCATTTCAGTTTCTTATAAGTCTCGCTCTTATTATTTTTTCTATCGTTTACTTTATTTGCACAGCATTGCTATTACTTATCTTGATGAACCGACGATTGTGACATGCAACGAGACAACGCAACAAACAGACATAGACTCAGAAGAGGATGATATACCAGAAGAGGTCATTAAATAGGTTGAGGATTTTGAGAATAGGCCTAAGTCTAACTTGGACGAAATTGAGTTTGTCAACTTGGGGGATACAAAGAATGTCAAGGAAACACGCATCAGTGTTCACCTGTCACCATCGGAAAAGGAAAAGTACACGGAATTTCTAAGGGAATATGAGGACATATTCGCCTGGTCGTATGATGATATGGCTGGTCTCAGTACATCTATTGTAGCATACAAACTGCCAACAAATCCGACATGTCCGCCGGTAAAGCAGAAGCTCAGAAAGTTCAAACCTGACATGAGTTTGAAAATCAAGGAAGAAGTTACCAAGCAAGTCAAAGCCAAGGTTCTCAAGGTAGTGGAGTACCCAACATGGTTAGCCAACATTGTGCCAGTGCCGAAGAAGGATAGGAAGGTTAGAGTCTGTGTCGACTACCGGGACCTCAACTGGGCCAGTCCGTAAGACGACTTCCCCTTGCCGAACATACACATCCTGATTGATAACTGCGCCAAACACGAGCTGCAGTCGTTCGTTGATTGTTTTGCCGGGTATCATCAGATATGGATGGATGAGGAAGACGCTGAGAAAAGGATTTCATTACGCCGTGGGGAATGTATTGTTACAAGATGATGCCGTTTGGATTAAAGAATGTTGGGGCCACCTACATGAGGGCCATGACTACTATTTTCCACGACATGATACACAAAGAGATCGAGGTGTATGTAGACGATGTCATCATGAAATCCAAGAAAGCCACTGACCACATGGAAGATCTGAGGAAATTCTTCAACAGACTGAGAAGGTACAATCTGAAACTGAATCCCGCCAAATGTGCATTCGGGGTTCCTGTCAGAAAACTACTTGGATTCATTGTAAGTCGACGAGAAATAGAACTGGATCCATCAAAGGTTAAAGCCATTCAAGAATTACCACCGCCGAAGAACAAGAAGGGCGTGATGAGTTTCCTGGGGAGACTCTCAACTACATCAGCCGGTCCATAGCTCAGTCCACTGTCATTTGTGAACCGATCTTTAAAATGTCGAAGAAGGACGCCGCTACCAAATGGACTGATGATTTCCAGAAAGCCTTCGACAGAATCAAGGAATACCTGTCAACGCCACAATTTTTGGTTCCGCCCGAACCAGGTAGACCTCTATTGCTATACCTTGTAGTATTGGATGGGGCATTCGGTTGTGTTTTGGACAACATGACGAAACGGGAAGAAAGGAGCAGGCCATCTACTATCTCAGCAAGAAGTTCACCCCGTACGAGGCCCGGTATTCCCTATTGGAACGCACCTGTTGTGCTCTGACTTGGGTAGCTCAGAAGTTGAGGCATTATTTCTGTGCCTATACCACTTACCTCATACCAAGAATGGATCCACTGAAATATATCTTTCAGAAGCTCGTGCCCACTGGATGGAGAATACGAGCCTCTAAAGACGTATTTTCCTGATGAAGAGGTATCTTTCATAGGAGAGGATATTGCAGAATCCTATGATGGTTGGAGAATGTTTTTTGACGGAGCAGCAAATTTCAAAGGAGTTGGTATAGGAGCAGTCCTAATATCAGAAACCGGCCAGCATTATCTGGTATCTGCAAAACTCAGGTTCCCGTGCACCAACAACATGGCCGAATACGAAGCCTGCATCTTAGGGCTCAAGCTGGCCAGATATGAACATTCAGGAGTTACTAGTGATCGGGGATTGTCTAAACGAGTATGTAGTCCAGGCTCTTCTTACCCGTTGGTTCTTGAGGTTCTATGAGGGAATAGACGTAGTACATGTCCTCAACTCCTTCTCCAAGTGTTTCTATCTTAAAGTCGTACAGGGATCTCAGGTCTTACTCAAACGGCTGCGTAACCGGTGAGATAGCAGATACTAAATCGTAGGTCTATTCTTGAAGTATCTAGAATAAGGCCATTTCTAAGTACTGGTTGGTCGAATAACACGAGTACAGCTCCTTCTTCGCCTACCTTTTGGTACCAAGGTACTGTAGTTCCTCATAAACTGTTGTCCTCCTATAGGCCTTGAACGTTTACGATGAGTCTTTGCGTGTGAAGCCTCTAATAGATTGTTGAAGAAAGTGTCACCTCCTTAGGACATGTCCTCCTGAGGGCTAAACCCTAATGATTCCACACAGCTTCGTTTCCTTCGTAGGTCCAATAATCTTCTTCAAGTGCGACCCTGGACACCAGGCGTATACTTGCCAAAACAGAATCGTTTCTTCTATGAGACTCGACCAATAAAAACCTACTGATACCTTTCGGACTGTATCCAGTACGTACGAAAGTGCCATCGCTGTCAGATACATGCAGAAATGATAAAGGTGCCTCCTAATGAGCTTAATGCAACAAGTTCGCCATGGCCATTCGCCGCTTGGGGAATGGATGTCATCGGACCTATCGAGCCTGCCGCATCAAACGGGCACAGGTTCATTCTAGTGGCAATTGACTATTTCACCAAATGGGTCAAAGCAGCATCTTACAGAGCAGTAACTAAGAAAGTTGTGGCAGACTTTGTTCGCGACCATCTCTTTTGTCGATTCGGCATCCCAGAGTCGATCATTACTGACAACGGTTCCAATCTCAACAGTGATCTGATGAAAGCAATGTGTGAGACATTCAAGATCAAACACCTACAGCCTACAGGCCTCAGATGAATGGAGCTGTAGAAGCGGCCGACAAGAATATCAAGAAGATACTAAGGAAAATGATAGAGAAGCATAAACAATGGCACGAAAAGCTATCATTTGCTTTATTGGGATACCGTACCACAGTTCATACATCAACCGGGGCAACCCCTATATGCTGGTTTATGGTACAGAAGCCGTCATTCCTGCCGAAGTAGAAATCCCTTCCCTAAGGATCATACAGGAAGCTGAGCTCGACGACGCAGAATAGGTGAAAAGTCGTTACGAGCAACTAGCTCTTATAGATGGGAAGAGAATGCATGCAGTTTGCCATGGTCAATTGTATCAGAGTAGAATGTCCAGAGCCTTCAACAAAAGAGTCAAGCCAAGACAGTTTACACCAGGGCAGCTGGTGTTAAAGAAGATTTTTCCGCATCAAGATGAAGCCAAAGGGAAATTCTCTCCCAACTGGCAAGGTCCCTACATGGTTCACCGGGTTCTAACCGGAGGAGCCCTCATACTTGCAGAAATGGATGGAGAAGTTTGGCCAAAGCCGATCAATTCAGATGTAGTGAAGCGATACTATGTGTAGCCATTTATGATTTCTTTATGATATAATTTGAACTACGCCTGACCTGATTCCCGTTTAAGAGGGGATACGTAGGCAGCCCTATGGGTTCGGTCACAAGTCAATAAAATTTTCATTTCCCCCACTATTGAAAACTGGGCAGAATTTTGAGGAGGGCCCTCAAAATTCCGAAGTCGATCTGCAGCCATTCATCGCACGCAGCCGTCAGAAGCACCAGCCCTGTAAACTGGGGCAGAATTTTCAGGAGGACCCTCAAAATTCCAGAGCGAGAGAGGTTGCAATGTCTTGAACCACGTCGCAGTCGTCGGTTCATTTAAAGGAAAACTATTTTCCATTATGTATTTACGTTATATTTTTCTTACTAAATCATGCATGACTATTATCAAAGTTGCTTTGTTAAGCGACGCTACCCCAATGATACACAACACCAAAGCAGGACGAGTAAAGTCCACGGGAAGACGGACTAACCTTCCCCCTCTTTTACAGAACTCACGATTTCTCTTTGGATGCAGGCACTCAAGTCGTAACATCATCAGATATATCTATGCACTCACACTTCTCGGGAATACAACTCTCAAAATCATCACCTATTTACAATTGCTACCCGTACGCGACATCCCCAGCAGCCACAATATAGCAATCGACTATCAGCTATAAAGCTATCAGCTAAGAGATTTTACCATTACTTACCTTTTACATTTCTTGCATTGCATAAGGCTACCTTTCTGCCTTCCGAGACTAAGCATTGTCTCCATCTGCATTTCTCTGCGTTGCATAAGGCTACCTTTCTGCCTTCCGAGACTAAGCACTGTCTCCATCTGCATTTCTCTGCATTACATAAGGCTACCTTTCTGCCTTCCGAGACTAAGCACTGTCTCCATCTGCATTTCTTGCATTGCATAACGCTACCTTTCTGCCTTCCGAGACTAAGCATTGTCTCCATTTGCATTTTTCTACATTGCATAAGGCTACCTTTCTGCCTTCCGAGACTAAGCATTGTCTCCATCTGCATTTTTCTACATTGCATAAGGCTACCTTTTGCCTTCCGAGACTAAGCATTGCCTCCATCTGCATTTTTCTGCATTGCATAAGGCTACCTTTCTGCCTTCCGAGACTAAGCATTGTCTCCATCTGCATTTCTATGCATTGCATAAGGCTACCTTTCTGCCTTCCGAGACTAAGCTCTGTCTCCATCCTGCATGGCTAAAATATCACCACTTTTCTCTCTTGCATTGGCTGAAAGATCACCACCCTTATTTAAATTCCGCGCCAGCTGAAATATCGCCACTTTTCTCTCTTGCATTGGCTGAAATATCGCCACCTTTATTTAAATCTTGCATCGGCTGAAAGATCGCCACCTTCTTCATTTTCATTGGCTGAAACATCGCCAAATTTTCCAAAGGCGTCATTGTTTAGGGGTACCATTTTCATAGCCCGAGAACGCCATGCCATGGCCCGAGGACCCCACTTTTATCTTTCGCATATCATTATTCAAAGGCATCATGGTTCGGAGGCATCATCCTCATAGCCCGAGAACATCATTTCATGGCCTGCGAATCCTTTATTATACGTTTCATGGCCCAGGACATCATGGTCCAAGGACGTCATCCTAACCGTCCGAAGACAAGATTCATGGTCCAATGGGAACTTGCATCACGTTTAAATTTATGCACAATATGTGTTGGTATTATTCATTTGCAGGTACCCGGCTATCAACAGTCGTCTCAGCGGAGCGGTCCCGCTCCAGTTCCCACAGTCTATCAGACTTCAAACCACCTTTCTCAATCTAAACATCGCGTCCGTTCTTTTCAAAATCACCATCAGCATATTCCGTCGATGGACCCTGAACTACATATGACCTGATTCCCATAGGACAAGGGATATGTAGGCAGCTCAGGAACCATAGCTTGGTCAAAACTTTCCAAATGGTTTCTTTCGGTCAAAATTGGCCATCATATCTTTACCCGACAACTCTTTCGTCCTTCTCGGGTAAAGAGGGGCAGCTGTTCACACCCAATTTTTCCTATTTATTTTACACTCAAAATACTTTCAAAATAGCATGTGTATGCATGCCCAAGAGTTTTGGTATTTTTCCTAATTTTTTTTAAGATTTTTAAAGTCATTTATTGTCTATTTTAGCAGTACAAAATCCAATAATTATTCCCAAGATTATCGTTTTTCTGCATAACTTATTTTATTCTCGTATTATACCAAAATATAGTTAGTGTAATTTTTGCATATTTTTACAAATTTATTTGGTATTTTTTAAAGCTAAATTGCATATAATTGCAATTTTAGCCTATTTTAAGATTAATAACATTTCATAATTGTAAAATTAGTTCCAGTATTTTTTAATTAATATTTATGTATTATTTATTGGCTCAATACTTTTAAAATTATTTTTTACTATTTTTTATAAAATAAAAAGGGGAAAATTATCTATTTAACATCTAGCCCGTTTCTATTTCAATTATAGCCTCATTTTCTTTCAATTCTAACCTCAATTTAACCCCCAGTTCCGCCCCAAATCAAAATAACCCAATACCATTTTAACCCGACCCCTGACCCGATATTAAACCCGCCCGGCTTCCCTTTAAATCCAGTCCGTTGATCATTTTGATCAATGGCCGATATTCTTTCTTTCCTTTTTAATTCCCTAACCCACCTAACCCTAATCCATTCTATCAGATACGCCGCCTTTGAACTCTTCATCTCTCAAACTCTCTCTAGCCCACTCCGAAACCCTAATCATCTCCCACCTGTTTATACCATGTTTCCACCGGAATCCATGGCATTCCAAGCCATGGGTGGCCTGTGCTCACCCTCTCTCACCAATAAACCTAAGTTGTTCGAAGATTTGAAGCTCGACTCTGATGGATCCCTTCAGATCTTTCTCAGATCTGTAGATCTATGGCCTTTCCGACCATTATTCCGGCGTGTTCAAGCAATATGAGTCTCTTCGACTCAGGATTTGACTTTCCTCAAGACCTTTCTCATTCTAGGGTTTTCTCTGCAACTAAGCCGTCTGAGGTTCTGTACTTTCTTATTTCTTTTAGATATGTGACATGCCTGAGCTTTACTTGACATTTTTCAGGTTTTCCCCAAATTTCCTTTTCAAAATCGTTCAAATTTGATTTTTTAGGGTTTCTAAAAAGGGTTTCTTCAAATAATTTTCTTATCTTTCCTGTTCTTTCTTTATGTGTGTTTATGCTCGTATGTTTTCTTCTTATTATGCATGAGTTTGCTCTCTTGTTTCTTCCCTTTTATTATTATGCAAGACTCTTCTGTTTTTTCTGCTGTTATCCTTATGCTCGCATGTTAATTTGTGTTGTTTTCCTCACTATTTGCTATATGTGTTTATGTTTGAATCCTGGATTTTGGTCGCTTTACTGAGTTTTGTTTGTATATTTTTCCCTACTGTTGTTTAAAAACTCGCATCATCTCTTTCTTTTGAGCTTGTTTGTGTATGTTTTCCTCTCATAAGTCTTTGAAAGAGATTTCTAAGCCTCTTTCAAAGACATTGTTTTCTCACCTCTGATTCTATTCGAAACCCTAGGTTTTGGGGTTTCTTTAACAAGTGGTACTAGGGTTCCGCTTGTGGACCCTAGGCTTACAGACTCACAGTGAGTCTGTAATTAAGCTTGAATCTCTTTGTCTGTGACTTCTGAGACCTTCAGTGTAAACTCTTTTCTAAATAACCTAACGA
>NC_031989.1:83026807-83097853 GCF_001879085.1 Nicotiana attenuata
TTTGGAAATCTGATCCTGGAAGTTGGTTTATCTCATATTGTTGGACTTTGAGTCTGCATTAGGCTGTTTGGATGTAGCTGGAACTTCTGATGTAATTTTACTTTTTCTTTTCTGATTCATTTGGGTCTATAATAATTTGTAATAACTATTGGGCTGATTAGTGGAAAGGGATAGGGAATGAATGCATGCAAAGGGTAGAAAACTTGCCTATAGGTTATTTATAATTTCTGCATTTCTGCATTTTAGAACTCATGCTTATAAGATCTGCATTTCTGCATTTTAGAGATTATGCCTATAGGTTCTGCATATAGAATCATGAACCTAGGTCTTTTCTGCACTTCTGCATATACACGCCCTTAGGCAAACAATTTAGGCTTAATAATAACCCAATTCATTCTAGATACCATGCCTATAGGACTCCTGCATTTATGTAACTGTTTTAAAACCGATGACGCTTAGAGATCATGCCTATAAGAGCAAATCAACTGAATCGGCTTCGTTTTGAATCTAGAATCAGTCATAAATCTGCAAGTCTTTGTTGATAAAACCAGCAAACTTTTTCCTTAAAATCAATGCGCTCTATTAGATGTCATGCCTATAGGCCTCACTTAGGCAAAGTATTAGGTAATTAAGTAACTGTGTCAGTCTTTGATAACTATATCCAGACAAGGATAATTCGGACTCCTCATCTGAAAAATATGTGATGAATCCGCCTATCCAATGCCTTAATTTAATTCAGACCAAACCAGTATTTGAAGTCATGCTATATTTGCACTTCTAAGTGAGGGGGCCTGTATGAGCCTTAACTGCTATTTGTCCTCCCTTTAACTGCTATTTGTTATTGCTTGTCGCCTAGATTTTTATCCTTTGAAACTCTGAAAAGCCCCAACTCCCTCCCTTTTAGGATTAATTGTCTCAATGCCTCCGGGACTGATAGGATTGGGACGGGTAATAGCATGCAATAAGTAACGATACCATTCCGCGCTTTAATACCCTAACGGGGTGGGAAGGGTAGATATGGAGATGATGACCGATGCGTTAATATACCATGTAGCCCCTCTTCTGAGGAGTGATTACTGGATATTGCATTGACGTGATCCATATTAATCATAAACCTTGGACCCCCCCTTCCCTTTACTTTTCTTTTTTATCCGCTTTCTTTAGAATTTGTTTAAATCTTTCACAAATTTCTGCCCTCTTCCTCACAGTTTCAACTGATTTGCAATGTTATATGCAAACCTCTTCTATTTGAGCCCTTTAATTTCTTACTTGAATATGTGAAGTCACAATTATAACATGGCCGGGAACCACACTAGTGGATCTTGAGGGGTGCCTACCACCTTCCCCTCGAGATAATTTCTAGCCCTTACCCAAACTCTGATTCTTCAAACTCAAACCCTTTCAGTGTCCTAATGCACTTTAATCATTAGGTGGCAACTCTTCAATTCCGAAACCCAATTCCCAAAAGGGAACGAGTTGCCTCCCAAATGTCACGAACCTGATTTTGCGAGAAAAAGGGGGCATCGACAGTAAGGTAGTATAATAGGGGTAGATACCAAAAAGTCTATTTAGGGACAAGGTCTTGACAGTACACGGTTTGTGCAAATAAGGCAAGGGAATCAATTAACAGCTAGTAAATCACAAGGTCTAAGATTTAGTATGAATGGACCAAGTCAGAAAAGGTGAAGAAAGGTTTTACCTAAGTAAAATCAGCAACAATCAATTAGACTTATTGAAAGAATTCTGAATCAATCACTAGCTTGAAAATCCTTTTGAAGGAAGATTCATCACACATATAAAAGCATACAGACACGTTTAAACATGAAAGAACTTTCATGCCAATCAATAGAAGAGTCTAGTGTAGAAGAATTTAAAAAGTTCAGAATTGTATGTAAGCAAAGAAGTTCGACATAGTTCAAAGACTCAAAATTAGTCTGAAAGAGTCAAGGGTTCTAAAATAGAACCCTAGTTCAATCACATGACCAAACCTCGGCAGTGTCGATGCCCCATTTTTCTCGCGAAATTCGGTTTATGACATTTGGGCGGACAACTCTTTTCCTTTTGGGAATTGGGTCGTGGGTTGGTTCCGGACTGAAACTGGGCTGATTAATTGGGTAGAATTGGGTCAATTTAGGGGCCAAAATTGAAATGAAATAGGGCTATAACTGAAATAGAAATGGGGCTAGATATTAAATAGCCAATTTTCCCTTTTNAAATATGAGAATAAAATAAGTTATTCACCAAAACGATAAACTTTGGGAATAATTACTGACTTTTTTATTGCTAAAATGGACAATAAGTCGACTTAAAAAATCTTAAAAATTAGGAAAAATACCAAAACACTTAGGTATGCTTATATATGCATATATATGCTATTTTTGAAAGTATTTTGTATATAAAAATTACATAGGGAAAAATTGGGTATCAACAGCTGCCCCTCTTTACCCGGGAAAGATGAAAGAGTTAACGGGTAAAGATATGATGACCAATTTTGACCGAACGAAACGATTTGGAGAATTTTGACCAAGCTCCGGTTCCTGAGCCGCCTACATATCCTTGGTTTTACAGGAATCAGGCCGTATGTAGTTCAGGACCTGTCGACGGAACATGCCGATGGAGATTTTTTCAAGAACGGACGAGATATTCGGATTGGGGTAGCATTGCTATGAGTTTAACAGGGCTGCGGAAACAGGAGCGGGATCGCTCCTGCTGAGACGGCCGTTGCTAGCCGGTTCACCTGCAAATAAACAATACGAGCGCATATGTTGTGCATAAATTTAAACATGATGCAAGTTCCCGTTGGACCATGAATGGTGTCTTTGGACGGTTAGGATGACGTCCTCGGACCATGGTGTCCTGGGCCATGAAACATATAATAAAGGATTCGCAGGCTATGAAATTATGTTCTCGGGCTATGAGAATGATGCCTCCGAACCATGATGCCTTTGAATAATTTGATGCAGAGATAAAAGTGGGGTCCTCAGGCCATGGCATGATGTTCTCGGGCTATGAAAATGGTGCCTCTGAACGATGACGCCTTCAGACGATTTTAGCGATCTTTCAGCCCATGAAATGCAGGACTTGGCGATCTTTCAGCCGATGCAAGACTTAAATGAATTGGCGATATTTCAGCCGATGCAAGATTTAAATGAAGGTGGCGATCTTTCAGCCGATGTAAAGCGTAAATATGAATGGCGATATTTCTGCCGATGCAAGACATAAATAGAAATGGCGATATTTCAGCCGATGCAAGACTTAAATGAAGTGGCGATATTTCAGCCGATGCAAGATTTAAATAGAGGTGGCGATATTTCATCCATGCAGATGGAGGTAAATATGAATGGCGATCTTTCAGCCGATGTAAAGTGTAAATATAAATGGCGATCTTTCAGCCGATGCAAGACTTAAATAAGATGGCGATATTTCAGTCGATGCAAATAGTGACAGTGCTTGGTCTCGGAAGGAAGAATAGTAGCCTTATGCAATGCAAGAAATGCAAATGGAGGTAGAGTTTAACCTCGGAAGGCAGCATAGTATCCTTATGCAATTATGGAGACAGAGCTTAGTCTCGGAAGGTAGAATATTAGCCTTATGCAATGCAAGAAATGCAAATGGAGGTAGAGCTTAACCTTGGAAGGCAGAATAGTAGCCTTATGCAATTATGGAGACAGAGCTTAGTCTCAGAAGGCAGAATAGTAGCCTTATGTAGTGCAAGAATTGCAAATGGAGGTAGAGCTTGACCTCGGAAGGCAGAATAGTAGCCTTATGCAATTATGGAGACAGAGCTTAGTCTCGAAAGGCAGAATAGTAGCCTTATGCAGTGCAAGAAATGCAAATGGAGGTAAAGCTTAACCTCAGAAGGCAGAATAGTAGCCTTATGCAATGCAAGAAATGCAAATGGAGGTAGAGCTTAACCTCGGAAGGCAGAATAGTAGCCTTATGCAGAAGATGAGAGACAAATAGTAAAGGATTCTTAGCTGATAGCGGATAGCTGGTTGTTGATTGCGATATTGTGGCTGCTGGGGATATCGTGTATGGATAGTGGTTGTGAAGAGATAATTTCGAGAGTTGTATTCCTAAAAGTAGGAGTGTATAAATGGATTTGATGATTTGTGACTTGGGTGCCTGCATCCAAAGAAAAATCGTGAGTTTTGTAAAGGGGAAAGGTTAGTTCGTGTTCTCGCTTGCTTTGCTTGAACGGCTCGGCTCTATTTATGGTGATATTGTAGGTACCCTAGGGGTAGCGTTGTCAAACAAAGCGATTTAAATAATAGACATGCATGATTTTTGTTAAAGATACGATATATGTATTTGTATTTAACAAATAGTTTTAGATGAACCAATGATCGCGACGTGGTTCAAGACATTGCAACCTTTCTTGCTACAGAATTTTGGGGGTCCTCCTCAAAATTCTGCCCCAGTTTAATGGGTTGCTGCTTTTGACGGCTGCTTGCAATAATCGGCTGAAGCTACTTTGGAATTTTGAGGGTCCTCCTCAAAATACTGCCCCAATTTCCTATTGCGGGGGAAAATGAAAATTTTATTGATTGTGACCAAACCCATAAGGCTGCCTACGTATCCCCTCTTAAACGGGAATCAGGTCAGACGTAGTTCAAATTATATCATATAAGGAAGTCATAAATGTTACACATAGTATCGCTTGACTGCATCTGAGTTGATTAGTTTTGGCCAAACTTCTCCGTCCATTTCTGCAAGTATGAGGGCTCCTTCTGTTAGAACCCGGTGAACCATGTATGGACCCTGCCAGTTGGGAGAGAATTTCTCTTTTGGCTTCATCTTGATGTTGAATGATTTTCTTCAATACCAGCTGTCCTGGTGTGAATTATCTTGGCTTGACTGTTTTGTTGAAGGCTCGGGACATTCTGTTCTGATAAAGTTGGCCATGACAAACTGCGTTCATTCTTTTTCCATCTATGAGGGCTAACTGCTCGTAGCGACTATTTACTCATCCTGCGTCGTCGAGTTCTGCTTCCTGTATGATTCTCAACGAGGGAATTTCTACCTTACGGGAATGACTGCTTCTGTACCATAAACTAGCATATAGGGAGTTGCCCCAGTTGATGTGCGAACTGTGGTGCGGTACCTCAATAAAGCAAATGATAGCTTCTCGTGCCATTGCTTATGTTTTTCTATCATTTTCCTTAGTATCTTCTTGATATTCTTATTAGCGGCTTCTACGGCTCCATTCATCTGAGGTCTGTAAGCTGTAGAACTCTTGTGTTTGATCCTGAAGGTTTCACACATGGCCTTCATCAAGTCACTGTTGAGATTGGAACCATTATCAGTGATGATTGACTCTGGAATTCCGAACCGACAAACAATGCAGTGGCGGACAAAGTCTGCCACGACTTTCTTAGTCACCGCCTTGTGAGAGGCTACTTCAACCCATTTGGTGAAGTAGTCAATTGCCACTAGAATGAACCTGTGTCGTTTGATGCGGCAGGCTCGATAGGTCCAATGACATACATTCCCCAAGCAGTGAGCGGCCATGGCGAGCTTGTTGCAGTAAGCTCGTTTGGAGGCACCTTCATCATGTCTGAATGTATTTGACAGCGATGGCACTTTCGGACATACTGGATGCAGTCCGTTTCCGTAGTCATCCAAAAATAACCTGCCTGGAGTATCTTCTTAGCTAAGACAAAACCGTTCATATGTGGACCGCAGGTCCCAGCATGGATTTCTTCTAACAGTTTAGATGCTTCCTTTGCGTCGACACACCTTAGCAATCCCAAATCAGGAGTCTTCCTATACAGGATTCCTCCGCTGTGAAAGAAATTGTTAGATAATCTTCGGAGTGTGCGCTTCTGAGTGGGATTTGCAAGCTCTGGATATTCTCCTTAGGTTAAATATTCCTTGATATCGTGGAACTAAGGCTTTCCATCTGCTTCCTCCTCGACATGAGGACAGTAAGCTGGCTGATCATGAATCTTTACTGGAATAGGGTCTATGAAGTTCTTATCTGGATGTTGGATCATAGATGATAGGGTTGCCAATGCGTCGGCAAACTCGTTCTGGACTCTGGGAACATGCCGGAATTCTGTCTTTGTGAATCTCTTCCTCAACCTGTACATGATGCAAATACGGGAGTATCTTGGAATTCTTAGTTGCCCATTCTTCTCGGACCTGATGTATAAGCAGGTCTGAATCCCCAATTACTAGCAACTCTTGGATATTCATTTCAATGGCCATTTTGAGCCCTAAGATGCAGGCTTCGTACTCGGCCATGTTGTTGGTGCACGGGAACCTGAGCTTGGCAGATACCGGATAATGCTGGCCGGTTTCTGACACTAGGACTGCTCCTATGCCAACTCCTTTGAAGTTTGCTGCTCCGTCAGAAAACATCCTCCAACCGTCATAGGATTCTGCAATGTCTTCTCCTATGAAGGATACCTCTTCATCAGGAAAATACGTCTTTAGAGGCTCGTATTCTCCATCAATAGAGTTTTCAGCGAGGTGATCTGCCAGTGCTTGTCCTTTGATTGACTTCTGAGCACGTAAACAATGTCGAATTCACTTAGCAAGATTTTCCACTTAGCTAGCCTGCCGGTGGGCATGGGCTTCTGAAAGATGTACTTCAGCGGATCCATTCTTGATATGAGATACGTGGTGTAAGCACAGAAATAGTGCCTCAACTTCTAAGCTACCCAAGTCAGAGCACAACAAGTGCGTTCCAACAGAGAATACCGGGCCTCGTACGGGGTGAACTTCTTGCTGAGATAGTAGATGGTCTGTTCCTTCCTCCCCGTTTCGTCATGTTGCCCAAGAACGCAACCGAACGCTCCATAACACTGCAAGGTAGAGTAGTAGGGGTCTACCTGGTTCAGGTGGAACCAGAACTGGTGGTGTTGAAAGGTACTCCTTGATTCTATCGAAGGCTTTCTGACAGTTATCAGTCCATTTGGTAGCGGCGTCCTTCTTCAACATCTTAAAGAACGGCTCACAAATGACAGTGAACTGAGCTATGAACCGGCTGATGTAGTTAAGTCTCCCCAAGAAACTCATAACCTCTTTCTTGTTATTTGGTGGTGCCAATTCTTGGATGGCTTTGACCTTTGACGGATCCAAATCTATTCCTCGGCGACTCACAATAAACCCGAGTAGTTTTCCGGCAGGAACCCCGAATGCACATTTGGCGAGATTCAGTTTCAGGTTGTACCTTCTCAGTCTGTTGAAGAACTTCCTGAAATCTTCCATGTGGTCAGTGCTTTCTTGGATTTGATGATGACATCATCTACATATACTTCGATCTCCTTGTGTATCATGTCATGAAAAATAGTAGTCATGGCCCTCATATAGGTGGCCCTTGCATTCTTTAACCCTAACAGCATCATCTTGTAGCAATACATCCCCCATGGCGTAATGAAGGCCGTTTTCTCAGCATCTTCCTCATCCATCCATATCTGATGGTACCCGGCAAAATAATCAACGAATGACTGCAGCTCATGCTTGGCGCAGTTGTCAATCAAGATGTGTATATTTGGCAGGGGGAAGTCGTCTTAGGGACTGGCCCGGTTGAGGTCCCGGTAGTCGACACAGACTCTAACCTTCCCGTCCTTCTTCGGTACTGGCACGATGTTGGCTAACCATGTTGGATACTCTACTACCCTGAGAACCTTGGCTTTGACTTGCTTGGTGACTTCTTCCTTGATTTTTAAACTCATGTCAGGCTTGAAATTCCTGAGCTTCTGCTTCACTAGCGGACATGCAGGATCGGTTAGCAGTTTGTGAGCCACGATAGATGTACTGAGACCGATCATATCATCATACGACTAGGCGAATATGTCCTCATACTCCTTCAGGAATTCCGTGTACTCCTCTTTTTCTGATGGTGACAAAGGAACACTGATACATGTTTCTTTGACATTTTCTGCATCTCCCATATTAACAACCTCAGTCTCGTCCATGTTAGACTTAGGTCTATTCTCGAAATCCTCAACCTCTTTAACAACCTCTTATGGTATATCATCTTCTTCCAAGTCTATATCCGTTTGTTGCGTTGTCTCGTTACATGTCACAATCGTCGGTTCATCAAGATAAGAAATAGTAATGCTGTTTAAGTAAAGTAATGAGAGGAAATAATAAGAGAGAGATTTGTAAGAAAAATGAAATACTTTAATAAATTCCATAAGTGTTTTGAACATTGGAGCTCTTTCTTGTGAAAAATAAAATGCGAAAGGAAAATAAACTAGTAAAGCAAAATAATGCATGGTGCTTTGTTTAGCCTTGCTACCCCGAGGCACGCCGGGCTCTGGTGGTTCTGACAGTCCAATTGTTGAGGCGTGCTCCTCTGCTTACAGCCTGTATAGAAGGGCCTTCCTCCCCCTCCTCCTCAAAAATGACATAACAGTCCATATCATCCTCTTCTAAGAACAAATTTCTCAGTGCTGCTAATGCTTCCTCTTCTTCTGACCCATAGATGACTTCCGCTGGTTGAAAAGTCTGTTCCAGACGGGGTATCGGCTGCTCCAATGGATAGTAAGGGCCGCGCCAGGGTGGCGACCAATCCTTGAATTCTTCCCGGGTATACTCATATCCCAATCCGAAGGAGGTGCCATGCTTCTTGAGCTTGATGGGCTTAGCGATTCCTTGGAGATTCTTGCCAAGTCCATTGTCAGGTTCATACCCGTACCAGTTCAATATGCTTTCGATTTTGTTATCCCACCATTTGTCCTTGTCCACGGCATTGACTCTCTCAATGTGGTGATAGGTTTCTCCGCCTATCTTTCTTCTTCCTCCGATTGCTGGGATCGTCTGGCGACTATATATGGGATTGCTACCGTCGCCATGAATAATCACCTCTTGGTGATTCCACTCAAACTTCACCGCCTGATGTAGGGTTGATGCCACAGCCCCAGCCACATGGATCTAGGGCCGTCACAATAGCAAGTTGTAAGATGCTGGGATGTCTATTACTTGAAAGTCGACATCGAACCAAGTAGGTCCCATTTGCAGACACAAACTGATTTCCCCAATAGTGGATCTTTGGGAACCATCGAAAGCCTTGACACTGATGGCTCCATCCTTGATCTTATGCAGGCTCTTTCCCAATGTTCTGAGAGTCACCAATGGACAAATATTGAGGCTGGACCGTCCGTCAATAAGAATGCGGGTGATGAAATAATCCTCGCATTGCACAGTGATGTGCAACGCCTTATTTTGGCTTAAACCTTCCGGTGGCAACTCATCTTCGTGGAAAGTGATTTTGTGACTCTCCAATACCTGCCCTAGCATATTTGCCATTTCTCCTCCCGTGGTGTTGCTCGGTATATATGCCTCACTTAGTACTTTTAACAAGGCATTCTTATTGCATCGGAGCTTTGCAGCAGAGCTAGGATAGAGATCTGTGCCGGCGTTTTATTCAATTGGTCAATAACTGAGTATTCCTTTGCTTGTATCTTTCTCCAGATGTCATCGGGCCCAGTTTCGGTGATGGCTTGTCGACCAGAGGTCTGCCTACTCCACTCAACCAAGTGTTCCGGAGTATAAACCCTGCCGGTTCTTGACATACCCTGTGCCGCAACTGCTTCTCCGGTTTTGGCTATTCCTTTTCTCCTTGCCTCGGCTGTGTAATCCCAAGGGATGGCCTTCGTATGGAATGGTGCTATGGCCGACATAGCTACCGGAATGAGTACCCTTGCTTTGGAAGGTAACACAGCAACTTCAAATGGCGTAGGTGCCTTCGTGGACCCCAACTCGACCTCAATCGGCCCTGGCGTTTTTGCAGTAGATGGTGTTTCAAGATCAAGTGGTATGGACATGTTCACTTCAGCGTCTCCAAAAGGCTAGATCTGGACTACAATCGGATTAAGTATGACTGTTGGTTTCTTTGGCTCGTCACCTTCAGCGATCAATCCGATCGATCCTTTGGGGTCCCAATCATCTCTATCTCAATCATGTGAACATCGCCACCCTTATGGTCCGGTAGAGGGTTATTACGGACATTCGAAGCAGGACCCTTTGCCACGATGATATTGTTGTCAATCAACGCCTGGATCTTATCCTTCAGGGAGCGGCATTCATCAATGGTATGCCCCTTCATGCCGGAATGGTATGCACAAGTTTTGTTTGGGTTGACCCATTGGAAGGATTTTTTGGGGTTATGGAAGGGATAGGGGTGACGTAACTAGGATCTTTAAGCCTTTCATACAGCTGGTCGATTGGTTCGGCAATGGCGGTGTATTGTTTGGGAGGTCTGCGGTCGAAGTTTGGTCGGGGTCTAGGGAAATTTTGGCGAGGGGGAGGTGATTGATAGTGGGCTTATTGGGTGTTGTAGGCTTGGTAGACGTGTGCGGGTTGGGAGTATTTTGGTGAAGTAGGCTGATATGCGGGAGGTAGAGATGATTGGTAAGTAGGTGGTGGAGCTTGGTAAGAGGGCAAAGGTGCTTGGTAATTTGAGGTAGGTTGATATGTAAGAGGGGGTATTGGGTAGGTCTGGTATTTGATTGGGGATTTTATTCTCTGTGCAACCATCACGGCACTCACATCCCTTTTCTTGGGCGTGGCACCAGACTGTAGAGCCATGTTGGTAGCCTGTAATGCTTCAAAGTTAGTGACCATACCACTTTTAAGACCTTCCTTGATTCTCCCCTAGCTTGATGATGTCGGAAAATTTCTGGCCTTCAATCAGCATCAACCTTTCGTAGTACTGTGGGTCTTGAGCCGGGACGAAAAACCTGTTCATTTGTTCTTCTTCTAAAGCCGTCCTGACCTTAGCAGCTTCTGATCTCCAACGAGTAGCATACTCGCGGAATGTCTCTGTGGGTTTCTTTTTCAAGTTCTGGATGTAGAACACATCTGGCGCATTCTCCGTGTTGAATCTGAACCTGTCCATGAAATCGGATGCCATAAATACCCAGTTCGACCACTTCTTCGGGTCTTGGCTAATGTACCAAGATAGAGCATCCCCTTTCAGACTTCTCATAAAGAGCTTCATGCGAACCTTTTCATCCTTTCCTACTCCGACCAGCTTGTCGCAGTATGTCCTCAAATGAACTCTGGGATCCCCAGTGCCATCGAACATTTCGAACTTGGGAGGTTTGTACCCCTCGGGCAGTTTGACATCTGGTTGAATGCAAAGGTCTTCGTAATTTAGTCCCTCGATCCCCTTGCTTCCTTCAACACCCTGAACTCGGCTAGTCAGCTTCTTGAGTTCTGCGGCCAGATTCTTGATAAGAGAGTCTTTTTCATCAGACTCAGGTGTGCTCGAGGCGGGCTGAATGGGGTGTGGTATGGTTTCCACATAGATGGGGGTATTGTGGTGATGATCATTTGTGGAGTTTAGTGGTTCAGGAATGAGCAGTGGGGTGTTGCTTGAAGTGTGGCATGTGTTGCAGTGGTGGTGGTGAGCGGGATAATTTTGTGGTTTTGGGATGTTTTGTGGTGGTGTGGGATTTTGAGTGTTGGGGAAGTTGACATCTGGAGTAGTGAGGGAAAATGACAAGCTTGCCAAGTTTCGAACTTGGTCCAGTTCTTCCTGAAATTTCCATAACTTCTGCTCGAGCTGGGAGGCACTTTCCTTGGAAACGTGAATACCCTGAGGAACCTCTACCCTTTCGACTGAGTTCTCCTTTCTGATTTTGCTCAAATCTTCCATTTTTCCCTTGATCTTGTTTTTGATAGGACTCGGAGGAGGAGGAGGTAGAGGGCCCTTGGATCTTGTGGGTTAAGATGACGATTCCAGAGTGCACGAACTAACCTTTGGGAGGGGAATAAAACAAAAAATAAACAAAAAGGTAACAAGTTAGTGAGGGTCGTAAGAAGAAAATGTTGCAATAATTAAACACATAGTGCAAGAATATAAATCGTGTCCTAATTTGAGAGCCTCGTTGTGCTCGAGATAGGCCTAGCGACAAGTTAATTTGGAGAACTTATAATGCTAAATGCCTCATTTTATTGATAAGAATAAGACGAATCCCAAAACGACACTAAAATAGCAGAAAATAAAATGTCACTAATGGCCATTGGCCTTATTACATTTAAAGAAAAGAAAAGACTCCTAACTACTTGGTCCCAGAAGGACCTTTCCCAGACGTGGCATCTTTTGCTCCATCGAACATCTTCACTAGCTCACGTAGTCCCAGCAGCAAGTAGGCTCTAGCCAAGTGTCCTCCTTCGTTTCCCTCAGCATTCTGGCAGTTTTCAATCCTCTGGATGAACTTCCTTTCTACCTCCACTAAGCCCAGCTCCAAATACCCCAGTCGTTTGTTGGCGCTGACAGCCATATCTTTCCATTTTTCAATCAGCTTTTGATGGGCTTCTTGAATTTCCTGGTGCTCACTTTCGCATTTCCGAATCCTCTTGCGCAATTGGTTATACTTAACCTATACTTCAGCCTTTTCGTCAATGACCATGTGACCTCGAACAAGCCCGGGTTGTCCTAACCCACTATGATCGTCCTCCAACCAGCTTGGATAGTCTGGAGTATAACCAGCGTGGTACCTGTCTGGTTCTATGGAATCCTTTCCCAGGATGATTTTGCAGTGCCACATATGCTGAGCTTGACACTTGTATGGACTATCGTCATCTTGAAAGTCGGCCCTAAAGCGACTCATTTTGCCGACCCTTGGTATAACCTGCTTTCTTCCTGCCTGCCTCATGACTCGGAGAGGGACATAAGCATAAATTCCTCTCAGACCGATGAGTATAAGAAACGGTGCATCCTGAGATCGGACAATGAACTCTTTAGTAGGGAACCATTCGAACATCCATTGCACTTGGTCCTCTTTCAGATTTTCGAACAACTCTACCCACCCTTTAGCATCTTCTGGTTGGGCAAACATGTTAGGTATATAGTTCATTCGCCTTGGCTGATGGAAGGCGATATGATCATCCCAGTCTTTGCGTAGAATCTCTTGCCGATATTCACTTTTTTGGAGGTGCTCTATGAGCCAGAGTTGGAGCAGTAAGTTACAACCCTCAAAGTGTTTGGCCCCTCGTTGACAATTTTCGAGGGCTCGGTATATCTCCACAACGACCATAGGTACTATGTTAAAAGGCTGTCCGCTAATTCCTTCCATTAAAGTCTTGGTGACCATGGCCAGTCTGGTATGGATCCTAGCCTTCTTCATAGGAAACACTATCATCCCCAAAAAGGAGAACATAAAGACGAAGACTCTTCTGTGGATGTGTCCCAATGATGTGAGGGCAAATCCATTTGGGTAAGTGCGGTAAGACTTTCTATGGCCGTATCTCTCGTACAGATAGTCGAAAGGAATGTAGGAATCCTTCAAGCAGGTCAAGTTTGTGTTCTTCTTTAGTCCCATCATTTTGAGAAAACCCCTACCCTTGCGATTTTCTGGCATAAGCAAACCCGGAGTCTCCCATGGAATACCAGCTAGTCCTTCTATTTCCTCCAGCAAAGGTGTCATTTCAAGGTCCCCGAAGTGGAACACAGATCTGTCACCATCCCAGAATAGAGTTGCAGCCTATATGATTTTGTTGTCGGGTTGGATTTCTAGAAGAGAAGGCAAATTTACCAAGTATTTGCGGACGAAGGTCTGATCACTGGGGTGAAGGTCTTCCCACCAGCTTAGCAGCCTTGGTGGATGTTGGTTACCATGCCGAATCTGGGGACTTCATGCCTCATTTTCTGCAAAACAAAGTGTTAGGCCCTTACCCCCGCCAGACTCGACTATTTAAATATCAATAATTGGCATAAGCAGCATTTAGTTCTCCAAATAAATGCACAGACATGGTAATGTCCGTTTGGGTTCGAAGGAAACCCAGTGGACTTTGGACAAGGCTATCTTAAAGAGTCATTATGCGGACAGCATAACTGACTCAGTTAGGTTTGATAATGACGCATGCACAATTGAACAGAGTAAGGTTTTTATGGGGTATTAGACCGGTACCCTCGAGCGGACAACTCAAGAGGGAAAGGCACGGAACCGTCGACTGCACTGCTGATTGACTGGTTTTACCGCAAATACGCCTTTGCCAAATTTAGGGGGTGATAATATTGGAAGGGCTCAACCACTCATTATAATTGCTATGGTATTTTGTTTGGCACGAGCGGAATATGATATTGAATATGCAATTACAAGAATGAAACAAGTTGTCACGTATTTGCACGTTCATAAAGTAATGATTACAATAATTGCTCATAATTACAACAGTATTGAAGGAACGCTGTAAAAGAAAGCATTAAAGAAAAGAAAACAAAGAGCCAAGTCAGTTTTGTAGTAGAAAAGAGATAAAGACATTAATTAAAGGCAATAAAGATGCAATAAAGTCACAAGTAGCATGAAATGGTAAAAGCCTAAAGAATATCCCCAATGGAGTCGCCATGCTGTCGATGCCCCCTTTTTCTCACGAAATCGGGTTTATGACATTTGGGCGGACAACTCTTTTTCTTTTGGGAATTGGGTCGTGGGTTGGGTCTGGACTGAAATTGGGCTGATTAATTGGGTAGAATTTTGTCAATTTAGGGGCCAAAATTGAAATGAAATAGGGCTATAATTGAAATAGAAATGGCGCTAGATATTAAATAGCCAATTTTTCCTTTTTTATTTATAAAAAATAGTGAAGCTGATTTTAAAAGTAAATTAAAAATACTGAAACAAGTAATAGTGTATAAATATTAATTCAAAAATACTGGACCCAATTTTATAATTATAAAATGCTATTAATCTTAAAGTAGGCTACAATTGCAATTACATGCAATTTAGTCTACTAAATACCAAATAAATTTGAAAAAAATATACAAAAATCACCTTAGCTATGTTTTGGTGTAAATATGAGAATAAAATAGGTCATTCACCAAAAAGATAAACTTTGGGAATAATTACTGACTTTTTTTTAATTGCTAAAATGGACAATAAGTCGATTTAAAAAATCTTAAAAATTAGGAAAAATACCAAAACACTTAAGTATGCTTATATATGCATATATATGCTATTTTTGAAAGTATTTTGTATATAAAAATTACATAGGAAAAAATTGGGTATCAACAGGCAGAACCCCCAACTCGAGTCAAGTACAGAGATGAGGAAGCAAGTAGTCGAAACAGACTCAGAGATCTCTTTCAGAAACTTATGAGAAAACAAGCAAATACAGTAGAAAGTTCAAAGCAAACAGAGTGAAGAAACTAATTCGAAACACAATGGAGGTAGACGAAACAGTAGAGGGAAACATGCTTAAGCAGGTACTTTAAAACAAGGTAAAGTAGAAGAGAAAACAGTAAACACTTAAGAACATGGTGGAAGGATACAGTAGGCGAAGCATATCAGATCATAGTGGAAGAAAAATAACGGAACATAGTAAAAAAAAGCATGTGAGAACATAGCATAGAAAACACAGTAAAGCTCTCCCTTCTCTCTTCTTTCTCTCTCTAGACTTCTGCGTTTTTTTTAGAGCTTGGCACTCATGGCTGCTGCGATCTCTCCCCAGCCTTTGGCTGTGGGAGAGATGATCCAAAACCTTAATAAAACAGATACTAACTATAATCCAAAACAATCCTATGTTGCGTAACTTCAATCCAAACAAGTTGCTACAACTTCGTCCAAGATTAACTTACTGCCTGTAATGTTTGATCATGGGGAAGCAACTATACAATTCACCATGGATGAGGTTAATGAGCTTACAAGAGAGGAAGGACTGCATCAAGCAGTTGTAATGAAGTTTTCATATGCAAAACCTGAGTTATAGGAATTCAGAAAAAATTTCTCGTCGCAATTCGATATTCAAGGTCGTTGCAATATTGGACTGCTGGAGTTTCATCATCTGTTGATCAGATTTGATCTCAACAATGATTATGTTCAGTTCTTATCTAGATCAACTGGATATGTCAAGGCAAAAGGTGATGAATTCTTTTTCAGAACTTTTCCATGGACGTTAGGATTCAATCCAAAGGAGGAAACGTCTATGGCAGTTGTGTGGATTTCCTTTCCAGGTTTGCCGCCTAATTTTTTTGCTAAGAAGTCTTTGATTTCACTTGCTTCAGCTATTGTTAATGCTCTTGATGTGGACAAGGCGACGCAAGAAAGAACACGACCTAGTGCTGCTAGAGTCAAGGTAATTCTTGATTTGCTCGACAAACATCCTAAGAACGTTAAGTTACAGATTGTGGACAAAATTTCGGGTAAAATAATAGTGCATTACCAGGAGGTGGTGTATGATAATCTTCCTAAGTATTGCACGTATTGCAAGCATCAAGGACATGACGAAAAGGTGTGTCGAGTTATGAAAGAACAAGCTGGAAAAGAGGTGAGGGCAGAGGGTGTTACAAGTGATGTCAATCTGCCTGTTATAGAGGTGAACAATATTGAACAATTACAAGGGGACGCTAGGGATTTTTTGAATGCAAAAAAGAGCTGCCCAGATAATGGATAATGTTTCAAAAGAAGTAAAAAAGTTTGGTGTGCAATCAAATGGAGGACAACAAAGTGTTACTGTGATTGAAAAGTTTAATGTTGAATTGGTAGGGGCTAATGCTGGACAAAAGGGAGATGGTGAAGGGATATCTGTTGGTAATCGAAAAGAGGTGCAAGTGGTTGATTCAACTACTGTTAATAACCAACAAGTGATAACATCGAGTGATGTGTTAGTTTCTGTGAAATCCAAAGTTCCAGCTGATATACCTGCTAGCACAGTGTTTGCACGGATGTTTGAAGCTACTTCTGATGCTTTGAAGGTTACTGCTAATTTTGGTCAGGATCGTCTTAATGATATGGCTACTTCAGTTGGTAAAATTAATATGCAAGGGGAGGTTTTGAATGGAGCAAACATTGGTAATAATCAACAAAAGGTAGCAAGGGCAGGACATATTGGAAAAGATATAAAAATTCCATCTAATGTAGAGTCAAATTTGAATGTTGCTGCTGCGATTGGTAAAACTTCGAAGGAACATGCTGCAGTTTGGCTAAACATATAGGAAGTCTGGATGGTGCAAATTTGGAGGCTACTACTGCAATGAAGGCAACTGGAGATCGAACTGTTGCACTTGTTAATCCATTGGAGAAATCAGCAGTAGCAAGTGTTGAATCAGTTGTTCAAGTAGCTAGTTTGGATGCTGTTTTTTATATTGAATCAGGAGAAACACCAGCAGACTATGTTGGTGCTACTGATGGGGTTAAGGAAGATCAAATCGCGAGGAAGGCAGCAGCTCTAATAGCTACTTCTGGAGCTGCTAAACATAATGTTGCACTAGTTGATAAAGCTAGAAAACCAGCGACTCCTACAGCTATTGTTGTGCAACCAAAAAATGTGGAAAAAGTAATTGATAGGACTACTAGAGATGTAATTTATGAGGAAAGGATAATGAAGATGTGAGGGCTGTTCCTTCAGGAGAAAAGGATGGTCATGAGGCTAAATACACAAACTCACTAGCTGGAGGTGAAAAGCAGAACTCTGCTATTGCAACTAATGCCCAGTTTTCAGGGAATCAAAATGCTGGTCAAAAGGGTATAATTTTGAAAACTAGAACTGCAGATACATTTAATCATGGTAGGAGTAATAATACGAGCAAAAAGAATGAAGTTTGGAACATGGTAACATCTAGAAAATCACCTACAAAGAAGGTGGACTCACAAAAACAACAACAAACAGATGCTGGACGAAATGCCTTTAGAAGTGTTTCGAACACAAATGCCTTTGAGCTTCTTGCATCATATAAAGATGGTGAAGCTGATACAACAGTTCCAAATAAGGATATGATGTCCAAGCAGATAGTTCCACTCGCCAGAACTGGAAAAGATGCACAGGACAGTGAGAATTTGGCTATGAAATTGGGTGTTCGACAGCAGGTCGTGGAGAAACTAATGGGCAATGCACACAGCTCTAATATTCCCACATTGCATTTTTCCAGCCCTCATGTCGAACAAATTATCAAAGAGGCTTAGAATGCAATGATGATGCATACTAATATGGTTAAACAACCAATGGTCACTTTGAGCACCTCAGTTTTTGAAGTGCCATCACAATATTTGGAATCCTGTGGGGAATATGGAGGTGAGTTGATGTTGTCATCTGGAAATAATAATGAAGTTATCAAGGCAAATTTAAGGGGGATGGCAATCCAATCTAAGCTATGGGCAGATCAACGCGAGTATGATGATGAGGAAGACTATGGTGATGCGTATGTTGGGAATTCGAGTGAAGAGGATGACCAAGAGAGTGAAGATGAAGGTGTGCTCTCAGTTGGCTCACCATCAGTTCCTAAATTTGGTAGCTCCATGAAGGTGAATTCCAGCAGCAAGCTTAATGCAAAAGCACCAGCCTTTGTGCCAAAAACTGGACAGCAACAAAGTGGAGCTCCTCTGATGCAAAATACAGCACCAATTAGGCCTGGGCAGCTGCAGAATATGGAGGAACAAAATGCAGCAACATCATTTTTCAAACAGCAGCAGCAGTAGTTGAATACAACAATTGAGCAGCAATAGAATGCAAGCAATCCTGGAGCAAAGTCGACTGGGCAGCAGCAGTTTGCAAATAAGTCTGGAGCATTGATGGGAGAGACAGTAGCAACAAAATTTGGGCAGCAGCAGCAGTTTAATCCAAATACTTCAGCTGGTGTTAATGCAGTATCTGGGCAACAACAGATGCATGAAAACATTGCAGGAGCAGCAGCCCTGTCAAATGCTAAGCAGCAAAAAGCAGCATCACTCTCAAATGCAAAGCAACAGCAGCAACAACATCTTACTCTGAACACGCAGCAGCAAAATTTTCCAGGCACCACAGTCAATACTCATATTGATGATTGCAAGGCAGTAACAATTCAAAAAACGGGGCAGCAGCAACTAGTGACAACCAATCCAGCTATTTCATTAGAGGAGATGAAGTTATTGGATGCAATGGTAAATTCCAATCCAATAAAATCTTTAAATCCTACTGTTGGTAGCACTGGACGCATAAGTAGAAGCAGGAACAAAATGCAAATCACAGAACAACATCAAAGCAAGACAATCGTGGCTAATTCTCAGGATGGCAACACTTTGGTGACACAAGGTCTTGCTCAAGACATGCCAAATCCGGTGATTGTGGGCAGAGATACATATGAAGAAGGTGAGGAAGATGATATTCTAAATCAATGCCGGGCAGAGGCAGTAAGAAAAGGTGATTTATCACCAATGCATAGTGGAAAAAGTAAAAAGACTCGTACAAGGGATAAAAGTTGGAACGGCAGGGTGAATGAAGATGCAAACGTAAGGCGACTTCCAATGAGAGTTGCCAAACAAAAACAGGCCATCCAAACTACATCCACAAAGTCCAATCGTTCAAAGAAGAAAGCATGAAATTTGAAGACATTTTAAAGAAGGTAGAGGATGAACACAAGCAGATACAAATTGAAGATTTCACAACATTAGAGAAGAGATAACACTACTGTTATTTCTACATATTTTTATTCTACCATCACATTAGCATAGTTCTATGTAATATCATCACAGAGTATGTTATAAACTCTGTGATGATCATAGAATATCTAGTTCTAGCTAATTCTTCCTTTTTACATGCATGTTAGTAGGTGAGGCTTTTTATTTGCTCAATAGGATTAATAAGGTAAGGTTTAGACCGATAGTGTCTATCCAGGTCTTATGCTTTTGGGAAATTGCCCAAGCGGCTATGAGATTATATGCCTCGTGAGACTTTGCCGGCAGCTACCCCATGACTCCTCTACATGAGGCTGCCATAAGGGCAAGGTGAGGCGCAGATGAGTAATTATATAGCCAAGGCATAGAGGCAACACTATAGAAGCTATTGTCCCCCTTACTTGTACTCTTCCTATGTGGTTCTTTTTTGATTTTATTATAAATAAAACTAGCCCTAGGCTCCTGCATAGTGGATTTGCTAAAAATAAAAAGAAAACACAGTAAAAGAAAGAACGAAATATAGAAAACACAGTAGAAGAACATGCGTGATAAAAGAAAATATAAGAACACAGCGGTGACAAATACACACAAAGAAAAGGAAAAGAAAAGTCAGAAAAACATTTTGAACATTTTCAGAAAACCCTAAATCGGAAAGAAGTGACTTTTGAAAGTAATTTTTGAAAGAAAAGTCGGGGAAGACGTTCAAGAACTCAAGTAGAGCGTGGATACACAACATCTAAGAAAAATCGGAGAAAACCTCGAATAGTTAGGGTTTCAGAGGAACCCTAAAATGAGAAAGGCTTTGAAAGGGTCCGATCTGAGTCGGAGAAGATCAGAATCATGCTCAGAAGACCAGGATACGCCGGAGCAAGGCCGTAGATGGCCGTAGAACCTCGAGCCGGCAAAGATCTGAGTGAGAACCTTCGAGGTCAGACCTCGAATCTCCAAGTATCAAGTGTATAAGAGCACAGGGAGGTGAGTGTGGGGTTCCCATGGACTGGGAAGCCATGGATCCCGGTGAGTTTAAGGTAGAAGACGGTGAGAGGGGCTAGGGTTTCGAGAGAGTGTGGGAGAGGAAAGGATTTCAGAGGCGGCGGGTTAAGGGGAAACAATTTTAGGGTTGGGGTGTTTGTAAATTAAAAATGGAAAGGAATGATTGTGGCCATTGATCAAAATGATCAACGGCCTGGATCAAAAGGGGAGGCCGGGCGGGTTAGATTAGTTGGGTCAGGGGCAGGTAATTTAGAAATTGGGCCGGTCCGTTTGGGGTTTGAAATTGGGTTAAATGGGGGAATTAATTTGGGCTACAATTGAAACAAAATGGGGCCAGATTTTAAATAGCCACTTTTCCCCTTTTTAATTTATAAAAATAGTAAAATGATTTCTGAAAATAAATTAAAGGTGCTAAATTAATTAATAATATATAAATATTACATTAAAAATGTTGGAATCAATTTTGTAATTATAAAACGCAATTAAATCTTAAAATAGGCTAAAATTGCAATTACATGCAATTTAACTTAAAAATACCAAATAAATTTGTAAAAATTACCTTAGCTATATTTTGGTATAAATATGAGTATAAAATAAGTTAATCGTAAAAATGATAACTTGAGGAGCAATTATTGGTTTTTGTATTGTTAAAATAAGGCAATAAATTGATTTAAAAAATCCTTTTAAAAATTAGGAAAAAATACTAAACATTTGCATATACAAATATACAGGGAAAAATTGAGTATCAACAGCTGCCCCTGTTTACCCGGAAAGGATGAAAGAGTAGTCGGGTAAAGATATGATGGCCAATTTGACCGAATGAAATGGTTTGAAGAATTTGACCGCACTCTGGTTCCTGAGCTGCCTACATATCCCTGATCTTACAGGAATCAAACCATATGTAGTTCCGGATTCGTTGGCGGAATATGCCAATGGAGATTTTTCAAAAACTGACGCAATATTTAGGTTGGGATGGATGGTTAAAGTCTAATAGGGTTGCGGGAACTGGAGCGGAATCGCTCCTGCTGAGACGGCCATTGTTCGCTGGTTTACCTGCAAATAAGCAATACAAGTGTATATTGTGTGGAAATTTAAACATGATGCAAGTTCCCATTGGACCATGAATGCTGTCTTTGGACGGTTGGGATAATGTCCTCAGACCACGACGTCCTGGGCCATGAAGCGCATGATAAAGGATTTGTAGGCTATGAAATGATGCTCTCGGGATGTGAGAATGATGCCTCCGAACTATGATGCCTTTGAATAATGATATGCAAAAGATAAAAGGGGTCATCAGGCCATGGCATGGCGTTCTCGGGCTATGCGAATGGTGCCTCCGAACAATGACGTCTTTGGACAAATTTGGCGATATTTCAGCCCATGATATGCAGTAGGTGGCGATCTTTCAGCCCATGAGATGTAATAAGTGGCGATATTTCAGCCGATGCAAGATGTAAATGAAGTGGCGCTATTTCAGTCAATGCAAGACGTAAATAGAGGTGGCGATATTTCAGCCAAGCAGAACGTAAATAAAGGTGGCGATATTTCAGCCATGCCAGATGTAAATAAAGTGGAGATATTTTAGCCGATGCAAGATGTAAATGAAGTGGTGCTATTTCTGCCGATGCAAGACGTAAATAGAGGTGGCGATATTTCAGCCAAGCAGAACGTAAATAAAGGTGGCGATATTTCATCCATGCAAGATGTAAATAAAGTGGCGATATTTCAGCCGATGCAAGATGTAAATGAAGTGGCACTGTTTCAGCCGATGCAAGACTTAAATAGAGGTGGCGATATTTCAGCCAAGCAGAACGTAAATAAAGGTGGCGATATTTCAGCCATGCAAGACGTAAATAAAATGGCGATATTTCAGCCGATGCAAGATGTAAATAAAGTGGAGATATTTTAGCCATGCAAATAGAGGTAGAGCTTAACCTCGGACGGCAGAATGGTCGCCTTATACAATGCAGAAAATGTAGATAGAGACAGAGCTTAGTCTCGGAAGGCAGAATGGTAGTCTTATGCAATGCAGAGAATGCAGATGGAGACAGAGCTTAGTCTCGGAAGGCAGAATGGTAGCCTTATGCAATGCATGAAATGCAGATGGTGGTAGAGCTTAACCTCGAAAGGCAGAATGGTAGCCTTATGTAATGCAGAAAATGCATATGGAGGTAGAGCTTAACCTCGAAAGGCAGAATGATAGCCTTATGCAATGTAGGAAATGCAGATGGAGAGAAAGCTTAGTCTCGGAAGGCAGAATGGTAGCCTTATGTAATGCAGAAAAATAAAAGGTGAATAGTAATAAAATTTCTTAGCTGATAGTTGATAGCTGATTGCGATATTGTGGATGCTGGGGATATTGTGCGCGGATGGCGACCGTGAATAGGTGTGATGGTTGTGAGAATCGTATTTCTGAACAATATGAGTGTATAATATATTTGATGATTTTGCGACTTGGGTACCTACATCCAAAGTAAAGTCGTGAGTTTTGCAAAGGGGAAAGGTTAGTTCGTATTTCCGCTGACTTTGCTTGTCCTGCTTGGCTCTGTTTCAGTGATTACTGTATGCATCATTGGGGTAGCGTCGCTAAACAAAGCAATTTTGATAATAGACATGCATGATTTAGTAAAAACATAATATAAATACGTAGTAAAGAATAGTTTTCTTTAGATGAACCGACGATTGCGACGTGGTTCAAGACATTGCAACTTCTCTTGTTCCAGAATTTTGAGGGTCCTCCTCAAAATTCTGCCCCAATTTACTGGGTTGCTGCTTCTGACGGCTGCTAATGATAAATGGCTGAAATCAACTTCGGAATTTTGAGGGTCCTCCTCAAAATTCTGCCCCAGTTTCCAATTGTGGGGGAAAATGAAAATTTTATTGAATTGTTACCTAACCCATAAAGCTGCCTACATATCCCCTCTTAAACGGGAATCAGGTCAGACGTAGTTCAAATTACATAAGGAAATCATAAATGGTTACACATAGTATCGTTTGACTGCGTCTGAATTGATTGGCTTTGGCCAAACTTCTCTGTCCATTTCTGCGAGTATGAGGGCTCCTCCTGTTAGAACCCGGTGAACCATGTACGGACCTTGCCAGTTAGAGAATTTCCCTTTTGCTTCCTCTTGATGCGGGAAAATTTTCATTAACACCAGCTGCCCCGGTGTAAACTGTCTTGGCTTGACTCTTTTGTTGAAGGCTTTGGACATTCTGTTCTGATAAAGCTGACCGTGGCAAACTGCATCCATTCTCTTTCCGTCTATAAGGGCTAGCTGTTCGTAACAACTCTTCATCCATTCTGCATCGTCGAGTTCTGCTTCCTGTATGATCCTTAGGGAGGGAATTTCTACCTCGGCGGGAATGACCGCTTCTGTACCATAAACCAGCATATAGGGAGTTGTCCCGGTTGATGTGCAGACTGTGGTGCGATATCCCAACAAAGCAAATGATAGCTTCTCATGCCATTGCTTATGCTTCTCTATTATCTTCCGTAGTATCCTTTTGATATTCTTATTGGCGGCTTCTACGGCTCCATTCATCTGAGGCCGGTAGGCTGTGGAAATCTTGTGTCTGATCTTGAA
This sequence comes from Nicotiana attenuata, assembly GCF_001879085.1. Taxonomy (NCBI): domain Eukaryota; kingdom Viridiplantae; phylum Streptophyta; class Magnoliopsida; order Solanales; family Solanaceae; genus Nicotiana; species Nicotiana attenuata. Next base: position 83,050,710 of record NC_031989.1, read on the forward strand.
GGTCTCACACATAGCTTTCATTAAGTCACTGTTGAGGTGGAACCGTTATCAGAGATGATTGACTCTGAAATCCCGAATCGGCAAACAATGCAGTCGCGCACAAAGTCTGCCACGACTTTCTTAGTCACTGCTTTGTAAGATGCTGCTTCGACCCATTTGGTGAAATAATCAATTGCCACTAGGATGAAACTGTGCTCGTTGGAAGTGGCAGGTTCGATCGGTCCAATAACATCCATTCCCCACGCGGCGAACGACCATGGTGAGCTTGTTGCATTAAGCTCATTTGGAGGTATCTTTATCATGTCTGCATGTGTAAGCACGTGATTTTTGCCCTATACGAAATACTCCTATAAAATCTCAAGAAAAATAGATTTTTGTTAAATTTTTTGTCATATTTAGGAATTTTTGTAGAATTTTATTTAATTGTTTGCATTTTGTGCATGTTTAATTTTTATTTTTAATCATGAAAAAATACAAAAAATATCATGCATTGCATTTAGGATTTGTTTTTATACTTTTAGAATTAATCCGTAATTACTTGTTTTATAAAAATTGAAAATCACAAAAAATGCTTCATTTTTACACTTTTTTCTTTTATTGATTTTTTCTCTTTTAATTTAGGATTTAGTAGTTTTTATAATTAGTTAATTAGTTTAACTTCACATTTTTAGATAACCTAGGATTTTAATTTCTAGGATTTTAATCAAGAAAAAGAAAAAGAATTTGAAGAAAAGATTTAATTGTATTTGAGCTAGTTCTTGTACCCAAATTAAGCCCAAATTTTTCTAACTAGCCCAAATACACTTGAACCCATTAACCCAAAATCCATACCCTTCGAATTAAAACCTAGACTTAGACCTATAAAAATACCTACACCGAGATAACATGAAGAAAAAAGGAGATCAGAGGATAGGACCTTCTCCTCTAAAAAAAAAAAGAGAGTTGCGGCGCTCTCATTCTCCATCTCTGAACAAAGAGGAGCGAAAATCTGCTCCAAAATCAAGCTTCCATTCCCTCTTCTTCTCCACTCCTTGAATCACACTCACACGACCTCTCAATGAAAAAGGTTGAAACACGAATACTGCATTTTGGGCTTCAGACCGGGTTTAGTTGGGATTAGTGGTTGTTTGTTGCTGTTTTCTTTGACTTGTAGCTGAGGATTTGACCAGTAGCTGTCATTTTCAGCTTTTAGTTGACAATTGGATTTGTTAAATTAGTTCTTGGGAATTAGGTATGTAATTCTCACCCTGGCACCTTTATTTTGAGTTTATAAATGAAAAATTGCTATGTCCCTGCTGAGTTCCGGTCTGATTTAAAGGTGACTTGTCTAAATTTAGAATCTATGTGCCTCAAATAAATTTTCAATGCTGATGCTTTTCGAAGGAGCAAATTTGTGGTTGTTTGTGTCATTGCTCATTCAATTGATTTGAAACAGTTTCTGGTCTAATTTCTAGCTCATTAGTATCTAATTATCAATTTTGCCCGCACCTTCTGATAACCTGACCCAATTCTCGTTTCCCTTTCGCTTCCTCTGCTTTGTCATCCTCTGCTACCCGACTCAAAAGACAAGTGTCGGCTCGCCATCTCGAAGTAGCCTTCACCATTAACTACCACTGCTATTTTCGTTTCCCTTGAGTTGTAAATTGGGCCGAACATCCCACCCTAAATATATTTATAAATAGAACCAGCAAAGTGGCAAGTCAAAATATGTCTGCATAAATTAAAATAGATGAGAGTAATGACATATACTAACCTGAGTGATGTTGGCCAAAGGAATGGGAATATCGTGGTCTTCTAGCTATCTATAGTGGCTACCATCTACTTCATAAAGCTGTCAATATTGGTTGGATTGCAAGGGGCGTTGCCTATATAGTATGTGCTCATGCCCGCATGTGAAATTAATTACCATTACTCCATGATGGCAATGTCTAATTGTTTTGCACTCTATATGTGGAAGCATAAATTGGAGGAAGGAAAACCTTTTTTTTAATAATAAGTTAACACTAATGTCTGGAGGCTTAGCGAGTAAATGTACATAGGTCCTAAAATGAGTAGTTAAACAATTTAAGCCGAGCATAAATTGCTAAGAGACCGTGCTAGAACCACGGAAACCCGGAAATGCCTAACACCTTCTCCCGGGTTAACAGAATTCCTTATCTAGAATTTCTGGTTCGCAGACTTTTAAATAAAGTCAAAAATTTCCTCGATTTGGGATTTAAAAATAAACCAGTGACTTGGGACACCATAATAAACTATTTCAAGTGGCGACTCTGAAATTAAATAAAATAATCCCATTAATAATGTCATTTAAATTGAAAAAACTCCCATACACCCCCTTCGGACGTTGTAAAAAGGAGGTATGACAGCTCTGGCGACTCTGCTGGGGACGAGAACCAGAACTTCCGGTTCAGGGTTCAAGAATTCGAGCTTGTTAATGTGATTTTTATTTGGCTTTATTGTTGATATTACTGTATTTTTGTGGACTTAATGTGCTAGTTGTCATTTACCGCTTTGATACTACTTGAACTGTATTTAAATGTCTTATTACGCCTCCCATCTGAGTCTTCTGAAATAGTGCACACGTTCGCGTGGCCCACTTTTCTGTTAGAGTTATACCAAATAAGATGTGGCTGGGCAAGCAACAAGGCCGGGCAGACTTTCGCGCTCCCGGTACGGTGCCCCCTCCTCGACCCCAGTTGTCCGCTCGGGTAACCTAAGTCTAGACCACAAACCCCAGGTTTTAAACCTAGAATAACGCAACCTCATGCCGGATTCCTAGTAGGAACGATTATTTGCATCACGTGCATTTGACCTTGGGGACTCAACACAGGGTTTGGGTCCGTCTAGGACAGGTGTACCCAAAATAAAGACCATCCTGATGCATCCTACGTGCTATATGAATGTTTATCTGTTTCGGCTTGCATGTTGACCGCTAGGAAAGGGAAATAAAGAGAAAATCAAGAGTGAGGTAGGATAGAGAATTTACCCGGTTTCTAAAAATCCCGGTATTTGAAAATGTTTCGAAACTCTGCCGAATTTTTGAAAAAAAAAAGAAGAAAAAGGAAAATGTATTTCAAAAAAAAATGAAAGTGAGTCAAATATCATATTTTTATGTCAAAATTGACCGAACTACGCGGGTCTGATTCTCACCGGATGTGAGATACGTAGGCAAACCTCATCAGTTCCGGCCCCAATTTTCAAAAATTCAAAAATATTTTCTTTTAGTTCCTTCTTTAGAAATCTTTCTTTAGAAAATTCAAAAAAAAAAAAACTTTTTAAACTCAAAAATACTTCCTTCTTTCTCAAGTCTTTCATATGGGAAAAGAAATAAAATGAAAAATCAAAAAGAATCAAAATCCAAAAATACGGGTTTCCTTCATTTTCAAGTATTTTTCCAAAAAAAAAATCAGAAACAAAAATCCAAAAAATACTCCTTAGACGTCTTTCTTTCATAAATGTCAATAAAAAAAAATTGAAAAAATTGAAGTCCAAAAAATATTTTTGCTTTTCTTTAGAAGTACTTTTGTAAATAAATAAAAGCTCAGAAATTCAAAACATTTTCCTTAGAAAAAAAAAGTCCCTCTTTCGAAAATTAAGAGGTTACATTCGAAATCCAAAAATATTTTCTTTTTTCCTTAGAAAAAGAGAAAACAATTGAAAATTCAAACAAAAAATATTTTCTTTTTACTCTTTAAAATTCTCAAAGTTCAAATCAAAAGAAAAGGAACTTTTAGAAGTCTTTATTTCAAAAAAAAAAAAAAAAATCAAAATCAAAAATCCAAAAAAAAAATATATTTCCTTTCTTCTTTTAAAGCATTTCTTTCAAAAACTAATTCCAAAAAAAAAAGAGTTAGTTTATTTACTCTATTCTCGATCTTCCCGAGCTACGCAAGATCTGATTCATGCGGGGTCACGTAGGCAATCCCCATCGGATTCGATCATAGCCATAAAATTAGCTGAGTCATAAAATAAACTGAAAAAAAATTGAGTGAAGAAGAAAGAAAAGAGTGAGAAAATTAAAAAAAAAAAGAAAAAAAGAGAGTGACAAAAAATAAAGAGTGACAAACAAAAAGAGAAAAGGAGAGTGCCAAAAATAAAAGAGCGGCAAAAACGAGATGAAGAAAAAATCAAGAGTGATTAGAGAGAGACAATGATGAAGAAAAGAGGTCCATACTGAAAGAGTTAATTAAGGCCGGGATGAAACATGCAACCGTTCAAACACATGGTAGAAGCGTTTAACTGTTAGGTGCATTGCATTCCAACGTGCGATTTCCTATATGTTAAATTTTTCAAAACTAACACGGTTGTTCGATGTGCAAAAAGTTAGGTTTTGGTAGTTGGTTTTGTTGGTAGTCTAGCCTCCCCTCCTTCACAACATCCAAAGGCACAGATGGCCTCCGCAAGCAATCTACCAATCATCGGTCCTAAGGATAGCCCGGCATCGTCTATTCTACAGCTAGAATTAGCAGTTGTTCAAGAGAATGAGATGTTGCGTCTCCGCATATGGGGAATGTGGGACGCCTAGTTTAATGGTAGGGAACCACCAAGTGCAATACCTGGGTTCCCTTGAATTGATCCCCAGATCAGGTGAGGTTACCAATGCCCCTGTGCCCAACCCGCTCATCCCATGCGGACACGCTCCAATGCCCTCCAATGAACCTGGCATGCCTTTTGTGGTTCACCCCCAGGCACCGGCTTCAAGGGCACAGCCTCCAATGTTCACCTTTCAAGGTCCACAACTTCAATCAGATATAACATATGTGACCTCGTGCTCTTTCACTCAACCTCCGCAATACAATCTCTCGGTTGAGCAAGAAAAGGTTGTTAAAAATCCCGAGCAAGAGGAAATTGCTCGGAAGATGAAGAGCCCGGAACAAATTTTGAAAAACTTGCAAGGTCTGAGTGGCCAAAAGAGTGTCTCATACTCTGACCTCTGTATGTTTCCCCATGTCCACTTGCCAGTTGGCTTCAAGATGCCAAAATTTGAAAAGTACGACGGGCATTGAGACCCGGTCGCTCATCTAAAACGATATTGTAACCAATTTAGGGGTGCTGGTGGAAAAGAGGAGCTGCTAATGGCCTATTTTGGGGAAAGCCTCATCGGAATCGCGTCTGAGTGGTATACGGATCAAGAAATTACTCATTGGCATGAGTGGGATGATATGGCCTGAGATTTTGTCTGCTAATTCCAGTATACTGTGGACATCGCTCCCGACAGGAACACTTTGTCCAATTTGAAAAGGAAAACCGCGGAAAGCTTCCGCGAATATGCTGTCAAATGGCGTGAGCAAGCTGCCAGGGTAAAGCCTCCAATGGATGAAATTGAAATGGTCACTGTCCTTCTGCAGGCCCAAGAGGCTGACTACTTCCAGAACATGATGTCTGCCGTGGGTAAGCCAATTGCTGAGGCTATCAAAATTGGGGAAATGGTTGAAAATGATTTAAAAACGGGCCGAATCTTGAGTCATGCTGCTTTTAAGGCCACATCACAGTCTGCTCAGAATGGTTCGGAGGGTTTGATGAACAGAAATGGGGTTGAAGAAGAAGCCATGATGGCTTCCAGCTCGAGGGGGGCCCGCAGGCCATTCAGCCAATCATATGTTCCTCCTATCGTCCCACCACAATATTATCCCCTTCAAAATGCCGCTTACGCCGTGGCACCGCCTCCATATGCGGTGATGAATGCGCAACCTTACCCCCGGCCACAACGTTATCCACAAAATCGAGCTCCACCTCCTAGAAATGCCCATCCTTACCAAGCTCCATATAATCCTCAACCAAATGTTCCCCAGTACAATCCTCGCCCAAGAGAGCCTTTCAAAAAGAATCAGTTCACCCCTATTGGTGAATCGTATTCAAGTTTGTTCCAAAAGTTAATCAGGCTAGATCTATTGCAGCCAGTGGCCCCGAACCGGCCAAACCCTGAGTCCCCCTCGCACCGAGCTGATGCTAGATGTGAATGCCACTCTTGAGCAGTGGGGCATAGTACAGAGGACTGTTGGACCCTCAAAAGGCAGTGGAAGATTTGATTGAGACTGAAAGAGTTGTTTTCCAGGATGAAGAAGCTCCTGATGTAATGAACAATCTGTTGCATGCCCACAACATCGGGCCAATAGTCAGAATGATTTGTGAAGCTGAGGAATTTGATCCGGCACTGAAGGACATTGTAGCCATTGCCGACACAGAAGAAAAGTCAAAAAACGGTCGCCAAACATGAAAGTTCCCCATCAAACGGGAGTCTTAGGAGCCAGTCTTGCTATCATTTCTGCGTCCGAATTATCTTAGGTTGTGATCCGAATGTTTTACTTTATTGTCTTACTTTCTAATGTGAACCCTTCTATCTTTAAAAAATTAAAAAAAAAAATCAAAAATCAAATGAAATTAATATTTCATTGTCCAGGAATGTCTCTTTTCTTAATCTTGTTATTTTTTCTTGTTCTCTTTTCAGTTCTGTTAAATGCAGATTTCAATAACATGACATGCTTGCGGACTTCATGCCCAGATCCTAAGACGTTGTCAGACTTCGAAATAATGAGTCAAGAGCCAGAATGCAAAGAGGATAAAGTTTAAGGAAATAAAACAAAGAGTTGGAACAACTGAAGGAAAATTGGTTCCAGAATTGGAAAGGTCCATACATTACAACAAGAGTACTGCCAAAAGAGTGCGTTGTACTTGGAACACATCGAAGGAAATGTCCCTGAAACAACTGTCAATGCAAATGCAGTCAAAAGGTACTATGTTGGATCCTCTGTATAGTTCTAATATTCTCTGGTTGGGATGACGAAAGCTTTCATTCTCGCTACCCAAACACTATCAACCCTTTGCAAACCCTTTGAGCCGGCTCCCATTCTTTGATTACCCTATTTGGAACTTGAAAGTGTTATTGAAAAATGAAATGAAAGAAAAAGAAATAGAAGAAAAAGAAAAGAAAGATACAAAAAAGGAAAGGAAGAAAAAAAACAAAGAAAATAAAAAAAGGAGAAAAAGAGAGGAAAAGGAAAGGAAAAAGAGAGAGAAAAGAAAACAAAACAAAAATAGAAAAAACAAAAGAAAAATCAAAAACAAAGTTTTCCTGAACTACGTTTGACTTGATTCCGAAAGGATACGTAGGCAGACTCTCTGTGGGGTTCAGTCACACCAAAACAAAAATCCAATTTTCCCCAAAACATGAAACTGGGGCAGGTGTTACAATGGTCCGGCGATGGTTTCGCCCGAAAGGTTCCAAAGTTGTAATTCAATCCAAATTCTTTTTACCTCAAACCTTGTTCAAGTCCTTCTGATCAATCGGCAAAGAGGTTCAAAATGGGAAGATAGAGTTATTTGGATCTGATACAACAAAATGAGAGAAAATAAAATGAGAGAGTCTTATTGGTGAAATCCCACACGGGCACCGTGAGGCGACGGTAAGTAGAGAAATTGAAATGAGAGAGTCTTGTCAGTGAAAACTTGCAAAGAGCACTATAAGGCGATGGTGAGAAGATAAATGAGAGAGGTCAGCTCGTGAGAACTCGCAAAGGGCGCCCCTGATCTAAAAGAGAATCCTCACAGCCATCGGCGTCGAAGAAGTCCTAGCAAGGTTTCTCGAATTTTGAAGCAAAAGTTGTGATGAATTTCTGAGAGTCGGATGGTTTACACAGATCAGGCATGTCATGTTCATTGAAGTCTGCATGTACTCCAGATAAGTCCTTCTTTCCTTTCCCCAAAAGGGACACTTCTTGTTTTAAACTCATTCTCTATTCCCTTGTTTGTTTTCTTTGAATCCCTTTCGGTCTAACTCTGTTCCGGAACTGAGACAAAGAAGGGATGGCAAAACTGATTTACAGGGCTTTCGTTTAACACGAGCTAATGTACAAAAAGGCACCCAGCCTCGTCAGGGGCATCAAGTCGACCCCGACTAGCCATGGTGGCCGATGCTTCAAAATTAAAACTCTCAGAAAGAGAAAATCAGATTGAAGTACCTATAAAAGGCAAATGAAGTTGAAAAGGTTGAGTCCCACGTGGCTAACCATCTCGGCAAAGGTTTGAGAAGCCAAGGTACCAAAATGATCTGAAATTAAAGTTGGAAGAAAGAAGCCAGAAATAAAAGGCCTATGAAGGCAAAATAAAGTTGGAAAGGTTAAGTCCCACGCGTCTAGCCGTTGCAGCAAAGTTTGAGGAGCCAAAAGTTCCCCAATGTTTCGGAAAAAAAAAGAAAAAAAAAAAGAAAAGAAAGTCAGAAATGAAAGGCCTACGAAGGCAAAATAAATTCAAAAAGGCTGAGTCCGACCAACCGTCAGGGCAAAATCTGAAAAAAAAAAAACAGAGGTTCTTAGGGCCTGAAATTAAATTGGTCCCCAGGAAACAAGCAGTTACAATTGAGATCTTCATCAAAGAAGCCGGGCCGAGATCAAGTGATCAAAAACAATCAAGGCCACAAAACCAACCACCGTTTCAAACTAACAATTGTTCTTTGTTTGAAAATTTGAAACAGGTGCAACCCAATGCAACCGTGCAAGAAGCAGGTGCACCTAAAAGGGAAAAAGAAGTGCGCAAGTGCTAGAAACAGCTTTGCGGCAACAATCCATAAAAAGGGAAGTCCCCTCCAAGTATTTTCCCGCATTAACTCATTCCTTGAAATAAAAGATAAAGGAAGAGAAAGAAAAAAAAAAGTAGATAAAAAAAATCCAAAAAAAGAGATAGTTTAGAATCCCCAATATCAACCTTTTATGCTTTTCCAACATTAGGGCTTCAATCCCTGAGTTGAGTTTTAGACATAGGGTCTCCATTCCCTAGTCGCCTTTCTTTTACCAACATTAGGGCTCCAATCCCTGAGTTGAGTTTTTAGACATAGGGCTTCCATTCCCTAGTCTCTTTTTTGCCAACATTAGGGCTCCAATCCCTGAGTTGAGATTTTAGACATAGGGCCTCCATTCCCTAGTCGCCTATTGCCAACATTAAGGCTCCAATCCCTGAGTTGAGCCCTTTTAGACATAGGGCCTCCATTCCCTAGTCGCCTTTTGCCAACATTAGGGCTCCAATCGTTGAGTTGAGCCTTTTAGACATAGGGCCTCCATTCCCTAGTCGCCTTTTGCCAACATTAGGGCTCCAATCCCTTAGTTGTGCCTTTTTAGACATAGGGCCTCCATTCCCTAGTCGCCTTTTGCCAACATTAGGGCTCCAATCCCTTAGTTGCGCCTTTTTAGACATAGGGCCTCCATTCCCTAGTCGCCTTTTACCAACATTAGGGCTCCAATCCCTGAGTTGAGTTTTTAGACATAGGGCCTCCATTCCCTAGTCGCATTTTACCAACATTAGGGCTCCAATCCCTGAGTTGAGTTTTTAGACATAGGGCCTCCATTCCCTAGTCGCCTTTCGCCAACATGTAGATTTAGGAGTGACTGGCAGTGAATGCCCGGTAGCAAAGGTGCGAAGCAGACTCGGCTTAACTTCACTTGAGTTCGCTTTCCCCTGGAAATGATGGAATAAGCTTTTTAGGGCTTCAATCCCTGAGTTGTGCCTTTTAAGACATAGGGCCTCAATTCCCTAGTCGCCTTTTGCCACATTAGGGCTCCAATCCCTGAGTTGAGCTTCTTAGACATAGGGCCTCCATTCCCTAGTCGCCTCCTGCCAACATTAGGTCTCCAATCCCTGAGTTGAGCCTTTCAGACATAGGGCCTCCATTCCCTAGTCGCCTTTTTGCCAACATTAGCACTCCAATCCTTGAGTTGAGCTTTTTAGACATAGGGCCTCCATTCCCTAGTCGCCTTTTCGCCAGCTTTAGGGCTCCAATCCCTGAGTTGAGCCTTTTTAGACATTGGGCCTCCATTCCCTAGTCGCCTTTTGCCAACATTAGGGCTCCAATCCCTGAGTTAAGCCTTTTTAGACATAGGGCCTCCATTCCCTAGTCGCCTTTTGCCAACATTAGGGCTCCAATCCCTGAGTTGTGCCTTTTTAGACATAGGGCCTCCATTCCCTAGTCGACTTTTGCCAACAGTAGGGCTCCAATCCCTGAACTGAGTTTTTAGACATAGGGCCTCCATTCCCTAGTCGCCTTTTGCCAACATTAGGGCTCCAATCCCTGAGTTGTGCCTTTTTAGACATTGGGCCTCCATTCTCGAGTCGCCTTTTGCCAACATTACGGCTCCAATCCCTGAGTTGAGCTTTTTAGACATAGGGCCTCCATTCCCTAGTCGCCTTCTGCCAACATTAGGGCTCCAATCGTTGAGTTGAGCCTTTTTAGACATAGGGCCTCCATTCCCTAGTCGCCTTTTGCCAACATTAGGGCACAATCCCTGAGTTGTGCCTTTTAGACATAGGGCCTCCATTCCCTAGTCACCTTTTGCCAACATTAGGGCTCCAATCCCTGAGTTGAGCCTTTTTAGACATAGGGCCTCCAATCCCTAGTCACCTTTTGCCAACATTAGAGCTCCAATCCTTGAGTTGTGCCTTTTTAGACATAGGGCCTACATTCCCTAGTCGCCCTTTGCCAACATTAGGGCTCCAATCCCTGAGTTGAGCCTTTTAGACATAGGGCCTCCATTCCCTAGTCGCCTTCTGCCAACATTAGGGCTCCAATCCCTGAGTTGAGCCTTTTAGACATAGGGCTCCAATCCCTGAGTTGAGCCTTTTCAGACATAGGGCCTCCATTCCCTAGTCGCCTTTTGCCAACATTAGGGCTCCAATCCCTGAGTTGAGCCTTATTAGACATAGGGCCTCTATTCCCTAGTCGCCTTTTGCCAACATTAGGGCTCCAATCCCCGAGTTGTGCCTTTTTAGACATAGGGCCTCCATTCCCTAGTCGCCTTTTGCCAACATTAGGGCTCCAATCCCTGAGTTGAGCCTTTTTAGACATAGGGCCTCCATTCCCTAGTCGCCTTTTTTGCACAACATTAGGGCTCCAATCCCTGAGTTGTGCCTTTTTAGACATAGGGCCTCCATTCCCTAGTCGACTTTTGCCAACATTAGGGCTTCAATCCTTGAGTTGAGCCTTTTTAGACATAGGGCCTCCATTCTCTAGTCGTCTTTTGCCAACATTAGGGCTCCAATCCCTGAGTTGAGCTTTTTAGACATAGGGCCTTCACTCCCTAGTCGCCTTTTGTCAATATTAGGGCTCCAATCCCTGAGTTGAGCTTTTTAGACATAGGGCCTCCATTCCCTAGTCACCTTTTTGCCAACATTAGGGCTCCAAACCCTGAGTTGAGCTTTTCAGACATAGGGCCTCCATTCCCTAGTCGCCCTTTCGCCAACATTAGGGCTCCAATCCCTGAGTTGACATTTTTAGATATAGGGCTCCATCCCCTGATCTTTTCCCTTCTAGAAAGATGCAATCCTTATTTTATCTACTTTAAAAAAAAGGAATAGTTTATATTTTGTTGCAAATAACTCACAAAATTTTCCTAGTGAAAACTGGGGCAGAAAAATTTTGTTCGTTTGTTTGTTTTGGTGTATGAGCAGGTTTTACCTCGAGACACAAGGTTCGAGATGACCAAAAGAATGAGTCTCAATCCAGAATAAAGAAAAGAAGAAAAAGAACAAAAAGAAGTGAATTCAAAGTGCTGAGGCAGACAGAGATGCGGACTGCTCAAAACTTGATTGAAGTCACAAGCTTCGCCTGTCCCGCTTTGATCCAAATGCTGAAGAAAGAACCGGCACCTGCAGCTGACGAGCATTAAGATTCGGATCAGAGTCCACAGCAAGAACCAGCTAAGACTCAAGATCAAGCTTTGAGAGTGTTATAGATAGGAATCTTGTAACTCGTAGTTGATAGGCCTAGCTAGTTTAGCTTTTGATTTTCCATTTTGGTGTAATAAGGAGCTCAGCAAGCAGAGACAGCAGCAACAGTAATGAAATCGCAGCTTCCTGGTAGTCCCAGCTACCAAAACTTCCAGAACTACACTGACTTGATTCCTTTATAGCCAAGGATATGTAGGCAACCTCTGAAGCAATGTTCGGTTAAACTTTTTCAAAAATGCTTCCCATGGAGTTTCAAACGGGCAAAATCCCTCATATTGCTCACTTTATCTTTGCCCGAAAACTCTTCATGTTTCCGAGCAAAGAGGGGCAGCTGTAAGCACGTGATTTTTTCCCTATACGAAATACTCCTATAAAATCCCAAGAAAAATAGATTTTTGTTAAATTTTTTTGTCATTTTTAGGAATTTTTGTAGAATTTTATTTAATTGTTTGTATTTTGTGCATGTTTAATTTTTATTTTTAATCATGAAAAAATACAAAAAATATCATGCATTGCATTTAGGATTTATTTTTACACTTTTAGAATTAATCAATAATTACTTGTTTTATCAAAATTGAAAATCACAAAAAATGCTTCATTTTTACACTTTTTCCTTTTATTGATTTTTTCTCTTTTAATTTAAGATTAAGTAGTTTTTATAATTAGTTAATTAGTTTAATTTCACATTTTTAGCTAATCTAGGATTTTAATTTCTAGAATTTTTAATCAAAGAAAAAGAAAAAGAAAAGATAAGAAAAAGAATTTGAAGAAAAGATTTAATTGGATTTGAGCTAGTTCTTGTACCCAAATTAGGCCCAAATTTTCCTAACTAGCCCAAATACACTTGAACCCATTAGCCCAAAACTCATACCCTTCCAATTTAAACCTAGACTTAGACCTATAAAAATACCTAGACCGAGATACCATGAAGAAAAAAGGAGAATCAGAGGATAGGACCTTCTCCTCTAAAAAAAAGAGAGCAGCGACGCTCTCATTCTCCATCTCTGAACAGAGAGGAGCGAAAATCTGCTCCAAAATCAAGCTTCCATTCCCTCTTCTTCTCCACTCCTTGACTCACACTCACACGACCTCTCAATGAAAAAGGTGAAAACACGAATACTGCCTTTTGGGTTTCAGACCGGGTTTAGTTGGGATTAGTGGTTGTTTGTTGCTGTTCTCTTTGACTTGTAGCTGAGGATTTGACCAGTAGCTGCCATTTTCAGCTTTTAGTTGACAACTGGATTTGTTAAATTAGTTCTTGGGAATTAGGTATGTAATTTCTCACCCTGGCACCTTTATTTTGAGTTTGTAAATGAAAAATTGCTATGTCCCTGCTGAGTTCCGGTCTGATTTAAAGGTGACTTGTCTAAATTTAGAATCTATGTGCCTCAAATAAATTTTCAATGCTGATGCTTTTCGAAGGAGCAAATTTGTGGTTGTTTGTGTCATTGCTCATTCAATTGATTTGAAACAGTTTCTGGTCTAATTTCTAGCTCATTAGTATCTAATTATCAGTTTTGCCCGCACCTTCTGATAACCTGACCCAATTCTCGTTTCCCTTTCGCTTCCTCTGCTTTGTCATCCTCTGCTACCCGACTCAAAAGACAAGTGTGGGCTCGCCATCTCGAAGTAGCCTTCACCATTAACTACCACTGCTATTTTTGTTGCCCTTGAGCTGTAAATTGGGCCGAACATCCTACCCTAAATATATTTATAAATAGAACCAGCAAAGTGGCAAGTCAAAATATGTCTACATAAATTAAAATAGATGAGAGTAATGAAATATACTAACCTGAGTGATGTTGGCCAAAGGAATAGGAATATCGTGGTCTTCTAGCTATCTATAGTGGCTACCATCTACTTCATAAAGCTGTCAATATTGGTTGGATTGTAAGGGGCGTTGCCTATATAGTATGTGCTCATGCCCGCATGTGAAATTAATTACTATTACTCCATGATGGCAATGTCTAATTGTTTTGCACTCTATATGTGGAAGCATAAATTGGAGGAAGGAAAACCTTTTTTTTAATAATAAGTTACACTAATGTCTGGAGGCTTAGCGAGTAAATGTTAGTGTGATGCTATTGAATTCTCATGTGTACATAGGCTTGGTGTTCGACAACTTCCAGAGATTAATCTTTACTTGGTAATGAAAAGAAAGAAAATTTGATGTATCCATCCTTCTAAAGATGTAATACTGTTTGACTTTTGTTTTTTTTTTCTTAACTTATTTATGTCTCTGTTTTATGACTTTGTCAATTATATAGTTGGAGATAAACTATTCAGCAATGTCACTTAGCCAACTTTCTAAATTTGTTGTAAAAAATTTCATCTAAGATAGCAAATTTTAGCGTTAATATACAACAACAACAACCTCAAACATAGGAAGTGAGTAATTCTTGAACATAGTAGCTTGCTGTAGCCCCAATTTAGATTAGTATTGTAATTATGTATACGTTCGCGTAACATAATTGCAAAGTTAATTCTTAAAAGACTAGAGGGATGCGTTCGCGTAACTTCGACAAAACTTTTCTTAATAAAATAAACAAAGCGTTATTAATTGTGAACACGTTCGCGTGACATGATTTTTGACGCGCCAAAGAAAAGAGTATACGTACGCCTAACTCAATTCTTTAAATACGAATAATCAATGTGATTAAAAGCGGTAAAAGATAAATGCACATAGGTCCTCAAAATGAGTAGTTAAACAATTTAAGCCGAGTATAACTTGCTAAGCGACCGTGCTAGAACCACGGAACCCGGGAATGCGTAACACCTTCTCCCGGGTTAACAAAATTCCTTATCTAGAATTTCTGGTTCGCAGACTTTTAAATAAAGTCAAAAATTTCCTCGATTTGGGATTTAAAAATAAACCGGTCACTTGGGATACCATAATAAACTATTTCAAGTGGCGACACTGAAATTAAATAAATTAATCCCATTTCGAATAATGTCACTTAAATTGGAAAAACTCCCATACACCCCCTTCGGACGGTGTAAAAAGGAGGTGTGACAGCATGTATCTGACAGCGGTGGCATTTTCGAACATACTGGATGCAGTTTCCATTGTCATCCAAAAGTAACCAGCACGGAGGATCTTTTTTGGTAAGAGAAAACCGTTCATATGCGGACCACAGGTCCCGGCATGAATCTCCTCTAGCAGTTTGGACGCCTCCCTCGCGTCGACACACCTTAGTAATCCCAGATCCGGAGTCCTCTTATACAGGATTCCTCCACTGTGAAAGAAATTGTTAGACAACCTTCGAAGTGTGCGCTTTTGAGTAGCATTTGCAAGCTCTGGGTATTCTCCTTTTGCCAAATATTCCTTGATGTCATGAAACCAAGGCTTTCCATCTGCTTCTTCTTCGACATGAGCACAGTAAGTTGGCTGATCGTGGATCTTCACCGGAATAGGATCGATGAAGTTCGTATCTGGATGCTGTATCATAGATGATAGGGTGGCTAATGCATCGACGAACTCATTCTGGATTCTTGGAACATGCTGGAACCTGTCTTCGTGAACCTCTTTCTCAGTACCTGCACATGGTGCAGATAAGGGAGTATCTTTGAATTCTTGGTCGCCCATTCTCCTCGGNCAAATGAGAGTGACTGGACAAAGGTTAAGGGACAGAAGTTGAGGAAATACACTTATAGTTAGAAAAGTAAACATAGCAAAGTTGAGAACACAGAACAACCAAACAAAAGGTCAAGAAGACTTAGACGCAGGATCAATACTTAGCCAAATAACACATAGGCAAAAAGTATTGCAAGAGTTAGTGGAGGAACAAGTTTGTAAGATTAACAAGATTATCATATGAAGGTGCATAATACCAAACAAGTTTAAGTAGGGCAATAACTTAAGAGGTTTAAAGCTTAAGGTCCAAATTATGCTAAGTATCCATCCCTGTATCAAAAGAAAGACATGTTAACTCACATCAATGAAAGCTAAAAATAAATATACAAACATGGGTAGTGAAAATACAAATGATGATAACTACTCTAAAGTCTACAAGTAATGATTAAAAGGTATGGAATCAAGTGAACCAAAAGACATGCTGAGGGACATATTAATAGGGTAGCAAGTCATAGTTAATAGTGAAGGTCTTAACACAGGTTATAACACATTTGCAGATGTGAGGCATTCATTTTATGGATTCAAAACAAAGCAGGAAAGCAGATTCATGCCTAGAAAGAAATGCGAACATTCAGGCACCAATACATTAGCTAAACTAACCTAAGAAGATCCAAATTATCCAAATTAGGCATAAACAAATAACATATCTGAGAAGTGGCTACTTTAGGTAAAAATAAATACTAAAGATAGAGTAGCAAAGGTCTACCTGGCTCAGGCGGGACCAAGACTGGTGGTGTTGATAAGTATTCCTTGATTCTATCGAAAGATTTCTGGCATTCATCGGTCCATTTGGTGGCGGCATCCTTCTTCAACAATTTGAAGATCCGCTCACAGATAACCGTAGATTGGGCTATGAACCGGCTGATGTAGTTAAGTCTACCAAAGAAACTCATTACGTCCTTCTTGTTCTTTGGCGGCGACAATTTTTGAATGGCTTTGATCTTTGATGGATCCAGTTCTATTCCCCGACGACTCACAATAAACCCAAGCAATTTTCCAGCTGGAACCCCGAATGCACACTTTGCGGGATTCAGTTTCAGGTTGTACCTTCTCAGTCTGTTGAAAAATTTCCTTAGATCTTCGATGTGATCAATGGCTTTCTTGGACTTGATGATGACGTCATCCACATATACTTCGATCTCCTTGTGTATCATATCATGAAAAATGGTAGTCATGGCCCTCATGTAGGTGGCCCCTACATTATTTAACCCGAACGACATCATCTTGTAACAGTACATTCCCCACGGCGTAATGAAAGCTGTTTTTTCAGCATCTTCTCCATCCATCCAGATCTGATGGTACCCACCGAAGTAATCCATGAATGACTGCAACTCGTGCTTGGCGCAATTGTCAATCAAGATGTGTATGCTTGGCAAGGGGAAGTCGTCTTTTGGACTGGCCCGGTTGAGATCCCGGTAGTCGACACAGACTCTAACCTTCCCATCCTTCTTCGGCACTTGCACAATGTTGGCTAACCATGTTGGATACTCTACTACCCTGAGAACCTTAGGTTTGACCTGCTTAGTGACTTCTTCCTTGATTTTCAGACTCATATCTGGCTTGAACTTTCTGAGCTTCTGTTTTGCTGGCGAACAGGTTGGATCGCTTGGCAATTTGTGAGCAACAATAGATGTACTGAGGCCAGTCATGTCATCATATGACCAGGCGAATATGTCCTCATATTCCCTTAGAAATTCTGTATACTCTTCCTTTTTTGATGGTGACAAATGAACACTAATGCACGTTTCCTTGATGTTTTCTGCATCTCCCAGGTTAACAATCTCACTCTCGTCCAGGTTGGACTTAGGTCTGTTCTCAAAATTCTCAACTTCTTTAATGATTTCCTCCGGTATATCATCTTCCTCTAAATCTATGTCCGTTTGTTGTGTTGTCTCGTTGCATGTCACAATCATTGGTTCATCAATATAAGTAATAGTAATGCTGTATAATAAAGTAATGACAGAAAAATAATAAGAGTAAGATTTATAAGAAAACTGAAATGCTTTGATAAATTCCATAACTGTTTTTGAACATCGGAGCTCTTTCTTGCAGAAAATAAAAATGTGAAAAGAAAGTAAACTAGTAAAATAAAATAGTGCATGATGCTTGTTCAGCCCTGCTACCCCGAGGCTCGCCGGGCTCTGGTGGTTCTGATAGTCCAGTTATTGAGTTGTGCTCCTCTGTTTACAGCCTGTATGGAAGGGCCTTCCTCCCCCTCCTCCTCGAAAATGACACAACAATCCATGTTATCGTCTTCTAGGAACAAATTCCTCAGTGCTGCCAGTGCTTCCTCTTCTTCTGACCCATAGATAATTTCGTCCGATTGGAAAGTTTGTTCTAAACGAGGTATTGGCTGCTCTAATGGATAGTACGGACCGCGCCATGGTGGCGACCGGTGGTTGAATTCCTCCCAAGTATACCCATATCCCAATCCGAAGGTGGTGCCATGCTTCTTCAGTTTGATAGGCTTGGTGATTCCTTGGAGATTCTTACCAAGTCCCTTGCCCGGTTCATATCCGCTCCAGTTCAATATGCTTTCAATTTTGTTGTCCCACCACTTATCCTTGTCAACGGCGTTGACTCGCTCAATGTGGTGATAGGTTTCCCTACCTATCTTTCTTCTTCCTCCGATTGTTGGGATGTTCTGGCGAGTGTATATGGGATTGCTACTGTTGCCGTGAATGATCACCTCTTGGTGATTCCACTCAAACTTCAGTGCCTGATGTAGTGTTGACGCTACAGCCCCAGCGGCATGAATCCATGGTCGTCCCAATAGCAGGTTGTAAGGTGCCGGCACGTCTATTACTTGAAAATCAACATCAAACCAAGTAGGCCCCATCTACAAGCATAAGCTAATTTCCCCAATAGTGGACCTTTGGGAACCGTCGAAAGCTTTGACGTTGATGGTCCCGTCCTTGATCTCGTGCAGACCTTTTCCCAATGTTCTGAGTGTTACTAATGGACAAATGTTAAGGCTGGACCCTCCATCAATCAAGATTCTGGTGATAAAATAATCTTCGCATTGCACAGTGATGTGCAAGGCCTTGTTGTGACTCAAACCCTCTAGCGGCAGCTCATCTTCATGGAAAGTGATTTTGTGACTTTCCAATACCTGCCCTACCATGTTTGCCATTTTACCTCCGGTGATGTTGCTTGGTACATATGCCTCACTCAGTACTTTTAATAAGGCATTCTTATGTGCATCGGAACTTTGTAGCAGAGCTTGGATAGAAATCTGCGTCGGTGTTTTGTTCAGTTGATCAATGACTGAGTATCCTTCGCTTGTATCTTTCTCCAGAGATCATCGGGCCCAATTTCAGTGATGGTTTGCCGACCGGAGGTCTGCTTACTCGACTCAGCCAAGTGTTTCGGAGTATAAACCATGCCGGTTCTTGTCATACCCTGTGCCGCAACTGCTTCCCCAGACTTAGCTTTCCCTTTCCTTCTTGCCTCGGCTATGTAGTCCCAAGGGATGGCCTTTGTGTGGAATGGTGGTATAGCCAACATTGCTACTGAAATGGGCACCTTTACTCCGAACGGAGCCTGTATTTTGGAAGGTAAGACCGCAACTTCAAATGGTACAGGTGCACTTGCCGGGGACCCAAACTCGACCTCAATCGGTGGTGGCATCTTTGCAAAGGATGGTGTTTCAAACTCAAGTGGTATGGACATGTTCACTTCGGCGTCTCCAGAAGGCTGAATCTGGACTACAATCGGATTAAGGGTGACTGTTGGTTTCTTCGGATCGTCACCTTCTACGATCAAACCGATTGATCCCTTGGGGTCCCAATCATCCTCTATTTCAATCATGTGAACGATTCCACCCTTGTGGTCCAGCAGAGGGTTGTTGCGGACGTTCGGAGCAGGCTCATTTGCCACAATGATCTTGTTGTCAATCAAAGCCTGGATCTTATCCTTCAGACTGCGGCATTCATCAATGGTATGCCCTTTCATGCCGTAATGGTATGCACAGGTTTTATTTGGGTTGACCCATTGTGAAGGGTTTTCAGGGGTTATAGCAGGGATAAGAGTGACATAACCAGCAGCTTTGAGTCTTTCGTACAGCTGGTCAATTGGTTCAGCGATGGCGGTATACTGTTTGGTAGGTCTGCGGTCGAAATTTGGTCGAGGTCTAGGGAAGTTTTGACGTTGGGGAGGTGATTGATACTAGGATGGTTGGGTGTTGTATACTTGGTAAACATGTACTGGTTGGGAGTATTTGGGCGAAGTGGGCTGATGTGGTGGAGATGACTGATAAGTGGGTGGTGGAGTTTGGTAAGTGCGTGAGGGTTAGGCTGATATGTTATTGAAGGTATCGGGTATGTTTGGTACTTGAGAGGGGATCTGGTCCTCTATGCAACCATTACAGCACCTACGTCCCTTTTCTTGGACGTGCCACCAGACTGTAGAGCCTTATTGGTAGCTTGCAAGGCTTCCAAGTTCGTAACCATACCACTTTTGATACCTTCCTCGATCCTTTCTCCCAACTTGATGATGTCAGAAAATTTATGATTCTCGATCAGCATCAGTCTCTCATAGTACTGTGGATCCTGAGACCGGACGAAAAGCTTGTTCATTTGTTCTCCCTCCAAGGCCGGTCTGACCTTAGCAGCTTTTGATCTCCAACGAGTGGCATACTCGCGGAAGGTTTATGTGGGTTTCTTCTTCAAGTTTTGGATATAGAACACATCTGGTGCATTATCTGTGTTGAACCTGAATCTATCCATGAAATCAGACGCCATGCTTACCCAGCTCGACCACTTCTTCGGATCCTGGCTAATGTACCAAGATAAGGCGTCTCCCTTCAAGCTCCTTATGAAAAGCTTCATGCGGATTTTCTCATCTCTTCCCACTCCGACCAGTTTGTCACAATATGTCCTCAAGTGGACCCTAGGATCCCCTGTGCCATCAAACATTTTGAACTTAGGAGGTTTGTACCCCTCAGGTAGTTGGACATCTGGTTGTATGCAAAGGTCTCCGTAGTTCAACCCCTCAATCCCCTTGCTTCCTTCGACGCCCTGAATTCGGCTAGTCAGTTTCTTGAGTTCTTCTGCCAGGTTCCTGATAAGTGAGTCTTTATCATCTGATTCGGGTGTGCTTGAAATGGGTTAAGTGGAGTGTGGCGTAGTTTCCACGTAGATGGGAGTGAGATGGTCATTTGTGGAGTTCATAGGTTCCGGGATAAGTAGTAAAGTATTGGTGGAAGTGTGGCAAGTATTGCAGTGATGGTGAGGAGCGGGATGATTTTGTGGTTTTGGAATGTTTTTTGGAGGTGTGGGGTTTCGAGCGTTTGGAAAATTGACATCTGGGGTGGTGAGAGAAAATGACAAGCTTGCCAAGTTCCGGACCTGATCAAGTTCCTCCTGAAATTTCAACACTTTCTACTCGAGTTGGGATGCACTTTCTTTGGAGACCTGAGTACCCTGAGTGATTTCTACTCGTTCAACCGAGTTTTCCTTACTGATGTTGCTCAAATCCTCCATCTTTCTCTTGTTCCTATTTCTGACGGGACTAGGATGAGGAGTGGGTGGAGGGCCCTTGGATCTTGTGGAGTATGATGACGATGCCAGAGTGCACGAACTAACCTTTGGGGAGTGGAATAAAATAAAAAGTAAAACAAAAAAGGTAACAAGTTAGTGAGGGTTATAAGAGAAGATGTTGCGATATTTAAACACATAGCGCAAGAATATAAATTGTGTCCTGATTTGGGAGCCTCGTTGTGCCCGAGGTAGGCCTAGCGACAAGTTAATTTGGAGAACTTATAATGCTAAATGCCTCATTTTACTGATAAAAAATAAGACGAATCGACACTAAATAACAGAAGATAAAATGTCACTAATGGCCATTGGCCTTATTACATTCATAAAACGAAAAGGTAAATTCCTATCTACTTGGTCCCAGAAGGACCTTCCCCAGACTCGGCATCTTTGGCTCCATCGAACAGCTACACCAGCTCGCGAAGTCCCAGCAATAGGTAGGCTCTGGCCAAGTTCCACCTTCATTTCCCTCAACATTCTTGTAGTCCTCGATGCTCTTGATGAATTTGCTTTCCAGCTCCACTAATCCCCTCTCCAAGTGTCCCAGTCATTTGTTCGCAATGACGGCCATGTCTTTCCACTCTTCAATCAGCCTTTGGTTGGCTTCTTGTATTTCACGGTGCTTACTTTCACATTCTTGAATCCTCTTGCGCAGTTGGTTGTACTTGACCTGTGCTTCAGCCTTTTCATCGATTATCCTGTGACCCCGAATAAATCCGGGTTGACCCAAACCATTATGATTGTCCTCCAGCCAGCCTGAATAGTATGGGGTACAACCAGCATGGTATCTGTCTTGCTCGATGCTATCCCTTCCTAGGACGAGTTTGCAGTGCCACATATGCTGAGCTTGGCACTTGTAAGGACTATCATCATCCTGAAATTCAGCCCGGAAGTGACTCATCTCGTCGACCCTTGGTATAACCTGCTTCCTACCAGCCTATCTCATAACCCGGAGAGGGACATAAGGATAAGTTCCTCTCAAACCGATAAGTATCAGAAACGGTGCATCCCGAGATCGGGCAATGAACTCTTCAGTAGGGAACCATTCGAACATCCATTGTACTTGGTCCTCTTTCAGATTTTCAAACAGTTCTACCCATCCTTTGGCATCTTCCGGCTGAGCAAACATGTTGGGCATGTATTTCATCCTCCTTGGCTGATGGAAGGCTATATGATCGTCCCAGTCCCTACGCTGAATCTCCTGTCGATACTCACCCTTTTGGAGGTGCTCCATGAGCCAGAGTTGGAGTAGCAAGTTGCAACCTTCGAAGTGTTTGGCTCCCTGTTGACATTTCTCCAAGGCTCGGTACATTTCCGCGATGATCATGGGCACTATGCTAAATGGTTGCCCACCAATTCCCTCCATTAAGCTTTTGGTGACCATGGCTATCCGGGTGTGGATCCTTGCTTTCTTCATAGGAAACACTATCATCCCCAATAAGCAGAACATAAAGATAAAGACCTTTCGGTGGATATGCCCCAATGATGTGAGGGCGAACTCATCAGGATAAGTACGGTAAGATTTGCTGTGACCGTACCTCTCGTACAAATAATCAAAGGGAATGTACGACTCCTTCAAGTAGGTTAAGTCTGGATTCTTCTTTAGAGCCATCATTTTGAGAAAACCTCTACCCTTGCGATTCTCTACCATTAACAAACTCAGAGTCTCCCATGGTATACCAACCAGTCCTCCTATTTCCTCTAGTAGGGGTGCCATCTCAATGTCCCCGAAGCGGAACACAGACCTGTCACAATCCCAGAAGTGTAGCAGCCTCTATGATTTTGTTGTTGGGTTGGACCTCCAGGAGGGAAGGTAGATTTCCTAGGTATTTCCAGACAAGCGTCTGATCACTGGAATGAAGATCTCTCCACCAGCTTAGCAATCTTGGGTAGATCTTAGTTACCATGCCAAATTTGGGGACTTCGTGCCTCATTTTCTGCAAGATAAAAGTGTTAGGACCTTACCCCCACCAGACTCGACTATTAAATACCAATAATTGGCATAAAAGCATTTAGTTCTCCAAATAAATGCACGAAACGTGGTAGTGTCCTTTTGGGTTTCAAGGAAACCCAGTGGACTTTGGACAAGGCTATCTTAAAGAGTCATTATGCAGACAACATAACTGACTTGGCTAGGTTTGACCATAATGCATGCACAGTCAAACAGAGTAAGGTTTCTATGGGGTATTAGACTGGTACCCTTGAGCGAACAACTCAAGAGGGAAAGGCGCGGAACCGTCGACTACACCGTTGATCGACTGGTTTTACCGCAAATATGCCTTTGCTGGATTTGGGGGTGATAATATCGAAAGGGCGCAACCACTTATTATAAGCGTTGCTATGGTATTTTATTTGGCACGAGTGGAATATGATGTTTAATATGCACTTACAATAATCAAACAAGTTGTCACGTATTTGCACATTCATAAAGTAATAATTACAACAATTCCTCAGAATTTACAATGGTAATAAAGGAAAGCAGTAAAGGAAAGAAGTAAAGAAAAGAAACGAGCCAAGTCAGTTTCGTAGTAGAAGAAGGGAAATAAATATTTAAAGGCATTAAATAAAGACATGTAAAGAAGCATAAAGTCACAAATAGCGTGAAATGGTAAAAGCCTCAAAGGAATCCCCAGCGAGTCGACATGCTGTCGCGCCCCCTTTTTCTCGCGAAATCGGGTTTATGACATTTGGGAGGACAACTCGTTCCCTTTTGGGAATTGGGTTTAAAAGAATTGAAGAATTGAAGAGTCGCCACCTAATGATTTAAGTGCATTAGGACACTAAGAAGGGTTTCGTTTGGATAACCAGAGATTGGGTAAGGGCTTGAAATTATCCCGAGGGGAAGGTGTTAGGCACCCCTCAGGATCCACTAGTGTGGTTCCCGGCCATACTATAATTGTGACTTTAACTATAAATAACATGTAAGCAAGTAGGACTTTCAAATAAGAAGGAATTTCACATAATGGTTGCAAATAGATGGAGTTAAAAGAAACAAAAGAAAAGCTGACTTTTGAGGAAAAAATAGTTTGAATAAATTTGAAAATAAACAATGAAACAAACAAGTAAAAGAGAGGTCCTAGGTTTATAAACAATATGGATCACCCCACACAACACCCGATAACCACTTATACACGTGGTGTTATCGCGTGGACATTATATCTATATCTACCCTTTCCCACCCCGTTAAGGTATTAAAGCGCGGAATGGTTTCGTTACATGTTGCATGCTATTACCCGCCCCAATCCTATCAGTCCCGGAGGTATTTGGGTCTACTAATCCTAAAGGGAAGGGGTATGAGGCTTTATAGTTTCAAAGGACAAAATTCTAAGGCGACATTCAAAACACATATGTAGCAATTATGGGAAGAAGAACATAACATATAGAAAGGCTCAAACAAACCTCCTTGAAACCAAAGAGAAGCATATAGTTTAGCATGTCTTACACGTACTGATTAGGGTCTGATTAAACTTAAAAGTTGTGGCAGACTGATCTATTACATATTTCAGATAAGAAATCCGAATCAGGCCTGCCTGCTGGTTGTAGCTAAAAATCTGATTCAGTTTACAAGTTACCTTATGGCTTGCCTAAGGGTTAAATGAAACCTATAGGCATGATATCTATTAGTTTCAGAAAAGAACTATACTTATTTTAAGGAAGAAAAATTGTCGATTACAGGAGCATAAGTTCTGCAGACGTTAAGCACTATCGTTACTGATTTTAGACTTATAGGCGAGTAACACGATTCAGACTTGGTTATTAGTTCCTATAGGCATGCTCTCTAGGCGTTGTTGATTTTAAACACTTTTATAGGCATGACAAGAGTGCAGAAATCCTATGGGCATGGTATCTAAATGTTGTTAGTTATTTAAAACCCTATAAACAGGTTTGCCTAGTGACAGATGCATGTGCAGGATTTAGATTTCTAGTTAACTATGAACATGGTATGAGAGATGCAGAATTCCTTGTAGGCATGGTATCTATATGTGATAATGCAGAAAACCTAAAAGACATGGTATCTATATGTAATAATGCATAAAACCTTATAGACATGGTATCTATATGTGATAATGCAGAAATGTAGAAAACCTTATAGACATGGTATCTATGCGTGATAATGAAGAAGTGCAAAGCCATAGGCAAAATATATGAATGCAGAAGTGTAGTAATTCCCTATGAGCAGGATATCTACCCCCTTGCATGCATGGTTGACCCTCCCCTTTTCACTAATCACCCCAGAAGTTTATTACAAGGTTATTACAGTCCAAAAATAAAATAAAGAACATACATCAGAAAATTTAAAATTACAACCAAGGAGAGCCTGATTTAGACTTCCTGTTTGAAGCATGAAGTAAACCAACTCTAAAGATCAAGATCCAAAGCCTTTCTCATTTTGGATGTGTCAGAGTTCCCTAAAAGCCTCGAATAGACTCCGGGCAGTGCTCACAGCCAAATACATTGCAGGATTAAGTCATAGTGCAGTGTGGAAGGGCTAGCCCTCAAGTATCCAAGTTCAGAGGGAACTCAAGGTCCCAAGGCAAGGCTCACAGGAGGGGGGCAGAACTTAGAAGCTAAGAGTGAGTGTAAGTGCAGAGTTCTGAGAAGGGGAAAGGGGAAGTGGTAAAGAAGCAAGGGCAGGCTAGTGGGCATACCTAGCAATGGGAAGTGCTGGCACACCCTACAAGCCTGTTAGAACACCTTGTTTCAGAGGTTAGGATCCCCTAAAGGATCAAGTTCAAATCATGGACAATAACTTACATATTGCCATGTTCTAAACTATAACTCAGAGCACATAAAGGGAAATAGGGAGCAGGCATTCACAGCAGAAACAGTTAAAAGAAAATTAACATGCTAGTCAAACATTTAACTCTGTAGTAGTAGAAAGTAGACATGGATACAAGAAGCTATAAGTAAACACATTGTGGAGATGCCGAAGCTTAAATTATGGACATACCAGTTTCAAAGAAACAAGTAAGAAGAAAGCAGTAGTCTTGTAAAGACAAAGTGCAAACAGGAAGCCAGAATACTCTAACTATGGGTTTAGAAGAGAATTGTGAGATTGTGTAGTCTGAAGAGTAGAAGTGTTGAATTGAAAAGTGTGTCTTTGTGAAAAAGAGGTCGTGCCTTTTATTGTGTAGAAAGCAGGCAGGAATAAGGAAAGAAATAATTGGAAAACTGATTGCCAATCAATTACACAAGGTTTCCCTTTAATCGAGGGATTCAGATTTCAAACGGGTAGAACTAATTAAGGAAATAAATTAATCAAACACTTTGTGTAAGGTAGTATAATAGGGGTAGATACATAAAGGTCTATTTAGGGACAAGGTCTTGACAGTACACGGTTTGTGCAAATAAGGCAAGGGAATCAAGTAACAGCTAGTAAATCACAAGGTCTAAGATTTGGTATGAATGGACCAAGTCAGAAAAGGTGAAGAAAGGTTTTACTTAAGTACAATCAGCAACAATCAATTAGACTTATTTAAAAGAATTCTGAATCAATCACTAGCTTGAAAACCCTTTTGAAGAAAGATTCATCACACATATAAAAGAATACAGACACGTTTAAACACGAAAGAACTGTCATGCCAATCAGTAGAAGAGTCTAGTGTAGAAGAATTTGAAAAGTTCAGAATTGTATGTAAGCAAAGAAGTTCGACTTAGTTCAAAGACTCAAAATTAGTCTGAAAGAGTCAAGGGTTCTAAAATAGAACCCTAGATCAATCACATGACCAAACCTCGGCAGAACCCCCAATTCTAGGGTTTCCACCTCGAGTCAAGTACAGAGATAAGGAAGCAAGTAGTCGAAATAGACTCAGAGATCTCTTTTAGAAACTTATGAGAAAACAAGCAAATACAGTAGAAAGTTCAAAGCAAATAGAGTGAAGAAACTAATTCGAAACACAATGAAGGTAGAAGAAACAGTAGAGGAAAACATTCTTAAGCAGGTCCTTTAAAACAAGGTAAAGTAGAAGAGAAAACGGTAAACACTTAAGAACATGGTGGAAGGATACAGTAGGCGAAGCATATCAGATCATAGTGGAAGAAAATAAAACGGAACATAGTAAAAAAAAAGCATGTGAGAACATAGCATAGA
This sequence comes from Nicotiana attenuata, assembly GCF_001879085.1. NCBI lineage: Eukaryota > Viridiplantae > Streptophyta > Magnoliopsida > Solanales > Solanaceae > Nicotiana > Nicotiana attenuata. The sequence continues at coordinate 83,077,684 of NC_031989.1, forward strand.
AAATATAGTAAAAGAAAGAACAAAATATAGAAAACACAGTAGAAGAACATGCGTGATAAAAGAAAACATAAGAACACAACGGAGACAAATACACACAAAGAAAAGGAAAAGAAAAGTCAGAAAAACATTTTGAACATTTTCAGAAAACCCTAAATCGGAAAGAAGTGACTTTTGAAAGTAATTTTTGAAAGAAAAGTCGGGGAAGTCGTTCAAGAACTCAAGTAGAGCATGGATACCCAACAGATCTAAGAAAATCGGAGAAAACCTCGAATAGTTAGGGTTTTTAGAGGAACCCTAAAATGAGAAAGGCTTTGAAAGGGTCCGATATGAGTCGGAGAAGATCAGAATCAGGCTCAAAAGACCAGGATACGCCGGAGCAAGGCCGGAGATGGCCGGAGATGGCCGTAGAACGTCGAGCCGACAAAGATCAGAGTGAGAACATTCGAGGTCAGACCTCGAATCTCCATGTATCAAGTGTGTTAGAGCACAGGGAGGTGAGTGTGGGGTTTCCATGGCCTGGGAAGCCATAGATCCTGGTGAGTTTAAGGTAGAAGACGGTGAGAGGGGCTAGGGTTTTGAGAGAGTCTGAGAGAGGGAAGGATTTCAGAGGCGGCGGGTTAAGGGGAAATGATTTTAGGGTTGGGTGTTTGTAAATTAAAAATGGAAAGGAATGATTGTGGCCGTTAATCAAAATGATCAACGGCCTGGATCAAAAGGGGAGGCCGGGCGGGTTAGATTAGTTGGGTCAGGGGCGGGTAATTTAGAAATTGGACCGGTCCCTTTAGGGTTTGAAATTGGGTTAATTGGGAGAATTAATTTGGGCTACAATTGAAACAAAATGGGGCCAGATTTTAAATATCCACTTTTCCCCTTTTTATTTTATAAAAATAGTAAAATAATTTATGAAAATAAATTAAAGGTGCTAAATTAATTAATAATATATAAATATTAAAAATGTTGGGATCAATTTGGTAATTATAAAACGCAATTAAATCTTAAAATAGGCTAAAATTGCAATTACATGCAATTTAACTTAAAAATACCAAATAAATTTGTAAAAATGTGTAAAAATTACCTTAGCTATATTTTGGTGTAAATATGAGGATAAAATAAGTTAATCGTAAAAATGATAATTTGAGGAGCAATTATTGGTTTTTGTATTGTTAAAATAAGGCAATAAATTGATTTAAAAAATCCTTTTAAAAATTAGGAAAAAATATTAAACACTTGAATATACTTATATATGCATACATATACTATTTTGAAAGTATTTTGCATATAAAAATATACAGGAAAAAATTGGGTATCAACAACGCTAAGTCTCTGAGTATCTCGGGACGTTTGATCACGCCCAACTATGCCTTATAAAAAGGACTCTGCGGACGTTGCAAATATAACCCGAGTATTACGCCCAGGGTCGAATCCACAGAGAGTTAACCTATCAACTGCTATCTTCAGACCCACTAAGTCTTCAGAACCAGCTTCCCAAATTTTCGAATCTCAGTTGAGTGTTCTTTAGTAACTAGCTTGCAAATAACTAAATGGCTGTAACTAAGTAAAAATTAAAGGTTGTAAACAATTATGAGAAAAAGCTAAGGCAATGATTTCCCCTATTGATGGAATCCCTTCTGTTTATGTTCAGATAAATTTACCCACACATCTCTATCAATCATGAACGCTAATCTTACCGTAAACCTCTCCCGAGTAATCACAGTAATTTACTATTGCACTCTCCCGAGATACACTAGCTTACTTTATTTAGCACAATTCAATTTAGATTGCACCCAAGGCTTCGTTATTCCTAATCCCGCCTTTAAACCCGCAATTATAGATTCCTCTAATAATCTAGAAGTGGTGTTGTTCAACAATACCCTAAATATGCACTCTTTTCCAAGTTATGCACACTAAATAGGCACAGCTAATTGAGGATCCTGTCAATTAACTACAACGAACACGAAGTTGAACAAATAAAGATTAAACGAGCAATTTGTATTCACATAAACAAGAAGTTCATCACCCAATAGGTTCCATCAACGCCTTAGACAAGGAATTTAGCTACTCATGACTATGGGAACATAAACTAAGCTTGAATTCATCATAAAATCAAAAGAAAAGAAGAAAGATGTTTAGAGTACTTTCTCACAATTGTTTTTCTTGCTAAGAAACCTAAAAAATCAATACATGCCTCTCTTGGGCGAAGTCTAATGTTTTAAATAGGGTTTAGGTCTAAAAATCCCGTAATTGACACTTTGGTCCCAGAAGTTTCTGCGCCTGCCGCGGTTCTGCCGCGGTCGCGGTAGAACCGCGGCCAAACACCCTCGCGGAATCTCTGAACTTCTGCAGCTGCTTCCCACCGCGGTTCTGCCGCGGTCGCGGTGGAACCGCGGTGGATCCAGTTCTCTGAATCTTCGGCCTGATTTTGCACGGGTCACTTAGGAAATTTCACAGTTGGCCTCTTTTTCATCACTTTTGACTCCAAAACTGCTCCTTAGCCGTCTTTATACATATATCACCTACAAATCATGAAAAGCACTAATAAGAGCATTTTGTCATCACTTTTAGCATTAAAACTACACAAGAAGGTGATTATTTAAGGTGTGATTATAGACAAATTCACCTATTATCAAAGGCCTTGGTGAGAAATTACAATATAATATTAATATATCATATGGCCTTGATGAGAAATTGATATGGCAATTTATCTTGAAATTTTGGTGAGAATTTGCCATAACTTTGTATCTCTTGACTTTGTCTAGTCTTGGATGAAATTGTCACGGATGCATCATTCTTCCCTTGAGCAGTAGTTTCTTTCTTTTTCTATTTTTCCATGTATTCTTTTTCCTGCGAGAATTTTTAGAAAAGTGCGAGAATAGGATATAAATTGGTCATGTTTTATATCTAAAATATTATATTTTTATATTAAAATATATGAATAATTTATATCCATCAGGCCCCTCTGTTGCATGTAGAAAGGTGTGAAATCTGGATTAGAGTGAAGCTGGTTAAGGGATCTGGAAAGGACTTCAGCTGCTATTATGAATAGAGATGGGGAGAGAGGGTCCCCTTGTTTAAGCCCCTGAGATGAGGTTAATAAGCCCCTCCTGGTCCAGTTGATAATTCCTGGTCCAGCTGATGACTATTGAGTACCATGCGTCTGAGATTAGTCTCCAGATAATATCAATCCATACCTCTACAAAGCCAAACTTTCTCATGACTGCAGCCAAAAAAGACCAACACAATCTATCATATGCTTTGGCCATATCTAGCTTAATAACTATGTTACCCCATCTATTATTTTTTCATATACCTTGAATGATCTCTTGAGCCAGCATCACATTTTCAGTAATGAGCCTACCCTTCACAAAACCACTTTGATTATTAGAGATTAACTAGTAGTCATACCCGCGCGATGCGCGGTCAGTATTAAAAAATATTAATTAAATTAAATTATGATCGGGCTTGTTTGATCCTATTAGATTGTATTGCTTTAATAAAATTCAATTGTCATCTTACTTGTCAATACGATATACCCAATAATGAAACCTCTATTAAATCAAAGGTACTTATATAGTTAGTGAATAACTTTTTTGTCCTATATATTTTTTATTATATTAACCAATATTTAATATTCGCTTCCTTTTTGTCATATATGAGAAGATTTATAATTTATTACTGTTGAAATATTTTTTTTTATTTTAAATTTTATTCTATTGTTCTTAATAATATCATTTAAATTTTAATGAACAAAAATCTCTGTTGAACTAACGGGACTTATGCATGGAGCGCATTGAATAACTTTTTTTGTTATGTATTTTTCTTTATTATATCATCTAATATTTAATTTTTATTACATTGTTAATAGAAAGTTTTATTAGCATATTACTTTATTAAATATTTTTCGCTGAAAGTTTTTTTACGTATTTATTTTCGTTTTATTTATTTTAAAATTCCAACTTGAAACTAATCTCCAATTTGAATTGTTAATTTATTATTTTTTATTATATTTAATTATAAGATATCTATATTTATTAAATCCAAATAAAGTAACCAATTAATATATATATATATATATATATATATATATATATGTTAGTTATTTTATTTTATTGTTTTCGTTTTTTATATGTATATTATATATAAATATATTTTTCATTTTTTTTATTTTAAAATAATTTTAAAACTCCAATTTGAAACTACTCCCCAATTTGAATTGGTAATTCANAGCAGCTTCCACCCACTTGGACACGTAATCTACAGCAACAATGATGTATTTATTGCCATAGGAGCTGACAAAGGGGCCCATGAAATCTATCCCCCAAACATCAAACACTTCCACTTCTTGAACTGGGTTCATGGGCATCTCATGACGCCGGGAAATGTTCCCGGTGCGTTGACATTCATTACAGCTTTTGACCCATAAGTGAGCATCCTTGAATACCGTTGGCTAGAAAAATCCGGCCTCTAGCACCTTAGCTGCAGTCCTGATGCCTCCAAAGTGACCACCATACGCCGAAGCGTGACAAGCCTGCAAGATAGAAGATTGTTCGATCTCGGGGACGCATCTCCGGATCATGTTATCAAGGCATATTCTAAACAAGTAGGGCTCATCCCAGTAATACCATTGGCTTTCGCGAAAGAATCTCTTCCTCTGGACCGATGACAGGTCGTGAGGAACAATACCACTGGCCAGGTAATTAGCATAGTCTGCATACCAAGGCGCTTCCTGATGAATGGTAACGAGCAGCTGCTCATCTGGAAAGGTTTCCAGAATTTCCTCCACTTCTACTACATTTTCAGCTCCTTCAAGTCGTGATAGGTGATCAGCGACTTGATTTTCAGTGCCCTTACGGTCACGAATTTCAAGATCAAACTCTTGCAGTAGCAACACCCAACGAATCAGGCGTGGCTTAGAGTCCTTCTTTTCTATTAAGTATCTAAGAGCTGCATGGTCAGAGTATACGATTACCTTGGATCCTATTAGATAGGACCGAAACTTGTCAAAAGCAAATACCACAGCTAGCATCTCCTTCTCTGTCACTGTGCAGTTCAACTGGGCTCCACTCAGCGTCCTAATAGCATAGTAGATTGGGTGCATCAGTTTGTCCTTCCGCTGGCCCAGCACTGCCCCCACCGCATAGTCACTGGCATCACACATCAATTCAAACGGTTGCTCCCAGTCAGGGGCAACGATTATGGGTGCTGTGACCATCCTTTGCTTCAACTCCTCAAAAGCTACCCTGCAATCATCAGAAAATACAAAAGGGTGATCTTTCTCTAACAACTTACAGAGAGGATTGGCAATTTTGGAGAAGTCCTTAATGAACCTCCGGTAGAAACCGGCATGCCCAAGAAAGCTCCTTATAGCTTTGACTGAAGTTGGCGGCGGCAACTTTGCTATGACATCAACCTTTGCTCTATCCACCTCTATTCCTTTGCTTGACACCCGGTGCCCCAAGACTATACCTTCTTGTACCATGAAATGGCACTTTTCCCAATTCAGAACCAAGTTAGTCTCGATGCACCGTTTCAGCACACGCGTCAAATTCACTAGGCAGTCCTCAAATGAGTTCCCCACCACTGAGAAGTCATCCATGAACACCTCCATTATATCTTCTACCATGTCAGTAAATATGGCCATCATGCACCGTTGGAATGTGGCGGGTGCATTGCATAGACCAAAGGGCATCCTCCTGAAGGCATAAACTCCGTACGGGCATGTGAATGAGGTCTTTTCTCTATCCTCAGGGGCAATGGAGATCTGATTGTACCCGGAGTACCCATCCAAGAAGCAAAAGTGTGACCTCCCTGCCAATCTATCCAGCATTTGATCAATGAAGGGAAGTGGGAAGTGGTCTTTTCTGGTGGCTAGATTCAACTTTCTATAATCCATGCAGATTCTCCAGCCTGTGACGGTTCTTGTTGATATAAGTTCATTGTTGTCATTCTTTACCACCGTCATGCCACCCTTTTAGGCACACATTGAACTGGGCTAACCCAGCTACTGTCAGAGATTGGGAAAATGATTCCCGCATCCAACCATTTTATCACTTCCTTCTTCACCACTTCCTTCATATTCGGGTTTAGCCGTCTCTGATGTTCCCTGGAAGGTTTGTGCCCCTCTTCCAGCAGAATCTTGTGCATGCAGTAGGCGGGGCTGATTCCCTTGATGTCTGCCATGGTCCACCCAATGGCAGTTTTGCACTCCCTTAGTACCTGTAAAAGCTGTTGAACCTGCACATCTAACAAACCAGATGAGATAATAACAGGTAATGTGGAGTCAGGACCCAGAAATTCATACCTGAGGTGGGTTGGCAATGGCTTCAGTTCCAGCTTAGGGGGTTCCTCGATGGATGGTTTAGCTGGAGGGGTCTCTCTCTTTTCTAAGTGCAAAGGCTCAAACTCCAGATTTCTCTCCCAGAACCCTTTACCTTCCAGTGCCAACACCCATTCCGCCAAATCCTCACCATTCACTTCATCCAAATTTGTGAAGCATGCAGCAAGGGGATCCTCAACCGTCAACACCTCATCATCAGCCTCTACAATTACATCCACTGCATCAATAAGGGAACAATTTGCGAACTCACTTGGTCGCCTCATCGATTTCTGCACATTGAATATAATTTCTTCATCATTGAGCCTCATCTTAAGCTCCCCGGTCTCGCAATCAATCAAAGCTCTCCCCGTGGCCAAGAAAGGTCGTCCTAGAATTATAGGAATTTCTTCATCCACTTTGCAATCCAAGATTACAAAATCTGCAGGGAACACGAATTTCCCCACCTGAATAAGCATATCATCAAGAATCCCAAATGGACGCTTAACAGTCCTGTCAGCCAGCTGCAATAACATAGAAGTAGGTCGAGCTCTGCCAATGCCTAACCTCTTATAAATGACCAGGGGCATGAGATTAATGCTGGCCCCTAAATCACAAAGTGCCTTAGATACCACTGCACTACATGTCTGAGTAAGGGTCATCGTCGACAAGTCTTGAAAGTCAAACTTCCGAGACATTAAGTCCTTCATCATTTTAGCATATCCTGGCATCTCCTTTAGAGCTTCAATCAATGGAATGTTTATCTGAATTTGTTTGGGAATCTCTAGGAACTTTTTATACTGCTCCTCCTTTTGATGCTTGGCCAACCTTTGCGGAAATGGTGCAGGAGGTCATTTTTTCCCAATCACTTGAGATTTTTCTTTCTCAGCTACTGTCTCAACTATTGGCTCCGCTACTGTCTCAATTACTGGCTCAACTACTGTCTCAGTCTCGTGCTGCATATTCGTTTCTTCAGGAGCAGGCTGAACTGTTACCTCTGTCAATCCTGTAGAGTCATCCAGCTCAATGGGCACTGGAATTAGTGTCTCAGCCTGTATGTTTTCTCGAGCTCTCTCTTGCTCAACATCTAGATCCCTACCATTACGTAGACTCACCGCCATCAGCTGCTTTGGGCCTTGATCTTTTGGATTGATTTGGGTATCTGCAGGTAATGTCCCTTGAGGACGATTGTTAAGTGACATTGAAATCTGGCCCACTTGTACCTCAATATTCTTGATAGCTGCATCATGTGCATCCACCCTTTCATTTATTTTAGCATTGGACCCAATAACCTGCTGCATCATTGCTTCAAGCCTTGCAAACCCGTCTTCCTGTCTTCCACCCTGCTGTTGCTGAGGTGGGTGGTACCCTTGCTGCTGATTGTTGTACCCTTGTGGTCTAGGATACGGTGCCATATTGTTGGGGGGTCTCATGCCTCCCGTGTTTCCGGCGTTATACTGTGGCTGCGGTGGCCTGTACTGCTGCTGAGTCTGCTGACCCCAGTTCTGATTACCTTGCCTCTGACCCCCATAGTTAGCCACATAGTTCATATCTTCAGGGTGCTGGTGATGATGATCATGCTCTGTATTCCATGGATTACCAATTGGCTGGCTAATGCAAGATGTGCACATGCGCCCATTGGTAGTGTCCACTATATGAACCTGTTGCTTCTGCCCTGATTCCTCCACCTTTTTGGTGAGGATGCTCATTTGCGTCAAAAGAGTCGCCATGTTTTCAGCCATTGTATTAGAAGGATCAAGAGGTACTGAGTGCACCACTGGAGTGATAGGTGCATTTCTAGAAGTCCAACCCGAATTCTGCGCCATCTTGTCGAGCAAATTCTGACCTTCTCTCCAAGTCTTGCTCAAGAATGCTCCACCAGCCGAGGCATCAACTATATTCTTCAAGCTGTCTGACAAACCCATGTAAAATCGTTGTCCCAACATCTGCTCTGGAACACCATGGTGGGGACACATAACCAACATTCCTTTAAATCTGCCCCATGTCTCGTGTAGTGTCTCCATTGGTTTCTGTTTGAAACTCACAATCTCATCAATTTGTTGAGCGGTCTTGTTAGGAGGATGGAACTTGTTGTGAAATTGCTTGACCAACTCATCCCAAGTTGCTATAGAGTTTATGGGAAGCGAGTTTAGCCAAACCTGAGCAGCTCCTGTCACTGAGAATGGAAACAATAATAATCTGATTGCTTCCGGAGTCACGTTCGGTTGCCTTTGAGTTTTGCAAATAGACAGGAAGTTCTTTAAGTGTTGCTGCAGGTCTTCTGTTTGTGTCCCAGAAAAAAGTCCCTTGTTCTGCAACAAGTGTAGCATGTTATTTGTGATCTGGAACGATTCAGCTTGTATTGCAGGCACAATATTGGCAGTGGCCAGATTGTCAGCTGTGGGTTGTGCCAAGTCATAAAGTGCACCCTCAGGCACAGGAGGTGCCAGTTGCTCATTCCTGACGTTCACGTTGGGGTCGTTTATGTCGCCCATGTCAATTTCGAGTTGGTGTATTTGTTGTGATTGTTGAAGTCTTTTGTTTGCACGATTCAATGCCCCGAAATGTCTTCTCGGGGTCCGAGAGTCCTTCAAGCAGTTCTCCAGTCCTCGTAGAGTTTCTAGGCATGCACCTGTGCACCCAGATCAACAACCGTCAAATTTTCAATGAAAAAGTTGGTAGAGAGAAAACTGACTACAACAAGAATCTTTGTATTTCTGTCAATGGCAATTGGTAATTCCGTTAACTCCCCGGCAACGGCGCCAAAATTTGGTCACGCCCAACTATGCCTTATAAAAAGGACTCTGCGGACGTTGCAAATATAACCCGAGTATTACGCCCAGGGTCGAATCCACAGAGAGTTAACCTATCAACTGCTATCTTCAGACCTACTAAGTCTTCAGAACCAGCTTCCCAAATTTTCGAATCTCAGTTGAGTGTTCTTTAGTAACTAGCTTGCAAATAACTAAATGGCTGTAACTAAGTAAAAATTAAAGGTTGTAAACAATTATGAGGAAAAGCTAAGGCAATGATTTCCCGTATTGATGGAATCCCTTCTGTTTATGCTCAGACAAATTTACCCACACATCTCTATCAATCATGAACGCTAATCTTACTGTAAACCTCTCCCGAGTAATCACAGTAATTTACTATTGCACTCTCCCGAGATACACTAGCTTACTTTATTTAGAACAATTCAATTTAGATTGCACCCAAGGCTTCGTTATTCCTAATCCCGCCTTTAAACCCGCAATTATAGATTCCTCTAATAATCTAGGAGTGGTGTTGTTCAACAATACCCTAAATATGCACTCTTTTCCAAGTTATGCACACTAAATAGGCACAGCTAATTGAGGATCCTGTCAATTAACTACAACGAACACGAAGTTGAACAAATAAAGATTAAACGAGCAATTTGTATTCACATAAACAAGAAGTTCATCACCCAATAGGTTCCATCAACGCCTTAGACAAGGAATTTAGCTACTCATGACTATGGGAACATAAACTAAGCTTGAATTCATCATAAAATCAAAAGAAAAGAAGAAATATGTTTAGAGTACTTTCTCACAATTGTTTTTCTTGCTAAGAAACCTAAAAAAATCAATACATGCCTCTCTTGGGCGAAGTCTAATGTTTTAAATAGGGTTTAGGTCTAAAAATCCCGTAATTGACACTTTGGTCCCAGAAGTTTCTGCGCCTGTCGCGGTTCTGCCGCGGTCGCGGTAGAACCGCGGCCAAACACCCTCGCGGAATCTCTGAACTTCTGCAACTGCTTCCCACCGCGATTCTGCCGCGGTCGCGGTGGAACCGCGGTGGATCCAGTTCTCTGAATCTTCGGCCTGTTTTTGCACGGGTCACTTAGGAAATTTCACAGTTGGCCTCTTTTTCATCACTTTTGACTCCAAAACTGCTCCTTAGCCGTCTTTATACATATATCACCTACAAATCATGAAAAGCACTAATAAGAGCATTTTGTCATCACTTTTAGCATTAAAACTACACAAGAAGGTGATTATTTAAGGTGTGATTATAGACAAATTCACCTATTATCAACGTTCTTGTTGGAGAGGCCCCTGTTGGGGATGCACTCGAGATTCCCCTTTCCAAAGTATGAGATGCCGAAAAATATTCTTTATTGCTTGGCGTAGATATATGCTATTAATACATGCCATTTTGTTGTTGCAGGCTCTGCTTGCGCGGGCGCGGCTCCTTGGGTTGTTAGACCCGTTGCATTATTCCATATTGGGGCTTCGTTCGTTATTTTGCGGCACTAGGCTAGTTGTAATGAAAGTCCCCGAAGGCTTGTTAGGGGCTTCTTGGGAAGAGCATCGACGTTGCCGCGTTAAAAACCCCTGTCGGTAGAAAACCCATTTAGGGATAAAAAATCCGATCAAAGGAAAAGAGTACAACGGACGTTTTGAAGCCTCGGAATCTTCGAGCCGGGATATCATCCTGATTACCTTGGTTACTGCCCTGCACAAAGGCAATTGTGAAGTAGACGATGGGGAGAGGGATGGGCGCTTATACCTCGGTTGTAACGGCGCTTCCCAGATTTTGGCATTTACTTAGCATCTGCTAGGTGGTCCTCTATTTGAACACGTTCGGATGGACCGTCAGAAGATCGTGTGGGTGATGTCTTGAGGTTTGTCTGTTTTGTTTCCCTTTGCCATGCCTTCTCCCCGCGATTGACCTTTAGCTCGGCTACTGAGAAATTCCCGAAGATGCCCGTTGTCGATCAATCGGGCCACTTCCTCTCGGAGCTGCCTGCAATCTTCGGTTCGGTCCCGCGTGAGTTATGAACCTCACAAATCAGATTATAGTTCCTGTGGGAAGGGTCTGAATGCAACGCTCTGGGCCATCTGGTGTCTCCGATCTTGCTAATGGCGAACACGATGTCTGGCACATCGACGCTGAAGTTGTACTCTGATAAGTGGGGCGCGTTTGTTGGCGCTAAGTTCCGATCGAACCTGGTTCTGCTGACGAACCCTCGATCTGTTCTCCGTTCGTTGCGTGTTGGGTTGTGCCTTGGGGCATTCCTTCTGTCCTCGAGGTATGGCTGATACCTTCATTTTTTTGGTTTCGATTCGATCATCAGAAGTCTGTTCGGGTATACTGAGCCCGAAGGGGCTCCCAACTAGTCGTCTTCGACCCTAATCTTCGGCTGGTACCAGTTGTGGACGTCCGACCAGGTCACGGTCGAATATTCGGTAAGGTTTTGCTTCAGCTGCTTTGAGGCCATCGAACTTTGTTCATTCAGGCTCTAGGTGAAGTCCTGCACTGCCCAGTCGTCGGAGATTGGCGGCAGCTCCATCCGTTCCATCTAGAAGCGAGACATAAATTCTCGCAGCATTTCCTTCTCCCTTTGCTTAATCTTGAACACGTCGGACTGCCTTGTTGCTACCTTGATGGCGCCAGCGTGCGCTCTTACGAAGGAGTCTGCTAACATAGTGAATGAATCTATGGAGTTGGGAGCCAAGTTATGATACCACATCATGGCCCCCTTCGAAAGTGTTTCTCCGAACTTCTTCAGCAATATGGACTCGATCTCGTCATTCTTTATATCGTTGCCTTTTACTGCGCAGGTATAGGCGGTGACGTGCTCGTTGGGATCGGTAGTACCGTTGTTTTTAGGAAGTTCCGACATTCTGAATTTTTTAGGAATCGGCTTCGGGGCTGCTTCCTCGGGGAACAGTCTCTGTACTAATTTCTTCGAATCCAAACCTTCCAGGTCCGGGGGCGCTCCCGGGATATGATCCACTCGAGAGTTGTAGGTCTCGACCTTTTCATCGTTAGCTGCAATCATTTTCTCACCTGATTCGATCCTTTTGGCGAGATCCTCCAGTATCTTCACTATGGCGGGGTCAGCTATTGACCCGTTATTGCTTGATCTTTCGGGTATTTGCTCAGTGGGGGCAGCTGTCTCCGATGCTGCTGTGCTGGGAGTTCTCGGATGGCTTTGCAACTGAGCGATGGCCAACTGTTGTGCCTGCAACATTTCAAAAATAACATGAAGACTAACTTCCTGTTTTTCCTGGGTCGGGGTTCGTTGAGCTTCCTTTTGGTCGTTGTGCCACACGCTCCTGTCGGTGTGAGAAGTTTCATTGACTTTCTGAGCGTCCTGTGAGTCCGCGTCCGCTAGAATCGGTCCGGGTGCATCACTGGAATTCTGTAGTGGTGCTCCGGCGGCCGGGATAGCTACACCATTTTCCCCGTGATCTTTGAGGCGATCGTTCTCGACTCTCTTTACTGAGCCAGACATTTTGACCTGAAATCAAAGGATTTTGGACAAGAAAAAGTGTGAAAGATAATATGCGTTTGTGTAATGAAACTAGTAAGAAAATAATCACTATTATTTTTAGCCCTACGGTGGGCGCCAAACCGTTTACCGTAAAAATGGTAATGATAATTAAATTTGTAAAATGGGATTCTAAAAATACGTGATCTATTCCCGAGCTAGTTGTTAGAGCATATAATGCTGATAATGTGAAATTTAACGATGGAGCGCAAGATAAAATGAGGTAATGATCGAACTGAAGGTCCTGCTGCTCGGATGTAGGTCTGGCCGATGGGAACTTCGGGGTCGACTTCGAGGTCGAGCTCGAGCTATCGGGGATAGTCGAGGATGGTATAACAGTTAAAGATATAATCAAACAAAGCTCTTTATAGCCAAAATTGAGTTATATGATAAAGAACAGATATAAAAGCGATGGATATCGAGGTATCCTCGGATCAGTGAGAGCCAATTAGTTTAGAAAGAAGAGAGAGAGAGAGAGAGAGAGAGAGAGAGAGAGAGAGAGAGAGAGAGAGATATCATTGCACTTGTGGAGAAATGGAGCAACATCATTCCTTTACAAGGTGGTATGCATTCCCCTTATATAGGGGAGGGAACGCCATATAGTATAAAATGTATTAAATGTAAAGGCATGGGGATGGGATGGCTAGGCATGACGCTAATGCCTATCGATCCTAGCTGCTTGACTCGAGGGTCCTCCGTCTTTGTGACTTTCATTGGTTTGCGGATAAAACTCTTATCATCGGAGTATCTGCAGGGTCTCGGACGATCCTCGGGGGAGGGAACTCGATCATAATCCTATGGTTTCGAGATGCTGATGTGAGACTGTATCCCAATGGCGGGATATAAATCCCCTTGTTTCACCGTATACAAAGTTATTTCCGTGTAGGCAGAGGATTTACCGCAAAAGTGGTTCCCCACGTGCGGATAACTTGTCGCAAGTGCAAAATCCTGGGTAGAATGTTTAAAAAACAAGGGTTCGCGATTTTTGGCTTCATTTTAACATTTTGAGCTCGGTCTAAGGTGATTTTGGAAAGCATTTTTGAGGGGATTATTGAGGTAAGTCGCTTGTGCTCGTTTTTGATCAATAATCTTGTTTCCCCATTGATTTTCCCCCCTTGTTGGTGTGTATTTAAGGTGTAAATTAGGGGTTTGAGGCTAGGGATATGGAGAGTTTTATTTGGGGACTTGGGTGACGATCTGGTGTCGGATTTTGTTAAATTTGGTATGGTTAGACTCGTGATTGAATGGGCTTTATGGTTTTGTGACTTTTGCTAGATTTCAAGACGTGGGTCCAGTGGCCGGTATTGAGCCGAATTCGGATTTTTGATTAAAAACTTCGTATATTTTCTAGTGCAATTGATTCCTATAACCCGTGTTAATTGTATTTATCTGTTTGTAGCTAGATTCGAGGCATTTGGCGGACGATTCACGAGGTAAAGGTGGGTTGGAGTAGAGATTCTTTGGACAGAGGTAAGTAGCAATTCTACATTTGGTTGTGAGAGTATGAAACCCCGGATTATGTGTCATGTGATTGGTTTGGGGTGACTCACATTCTAGGTGACAGACGTGTGAGCGTGCACCGTGGAATTGGGACTTGATCCATTCCGTGGAATTGATAGATGATTAATCTGTTGATATTTGTAAACTCTTCATGTGATATAGAACTTGAGCTGCTAGTTCTGTTAGACATTGTGCTTCGGCCATGTGTTGGTACTGAAGGAGCCCTCGGAGGCCGTGTTACATGTTAAATTATCTACTAAAATGATATTGTACTTAGTCTCTGTTTTACTTGCATATCGTATCTGGGTCTCTTTGTTCCATGTTGATACATTACATCATTTCTATTTGGGATGATTTTCATGATTTCTGGGAGACCGAGAGACTGGAGAGGCTGGTGACTGAGTTGGGGCCTGATTGCCGAGATGTGAGTGATATATGTGTATATGTGTGGATCGGGTTGCACGCCGCAACGAGCCTTATGGCTATATTTATGGGATCGTGTTGTACGCAGTAGCGTGTTTCATTGATTTATGCCATGATTGGCTTGATATAGAGCTTGGGCTGAAGGAGCCCCTCCGGAGTCTCTACACACCTCCAGTGAGTGCAGGTACCTACAGAATGCGAGTGCTGAGTGTCGAGTGTCGAGTGCCGAATGCCGAATGTCGAATGAATGGGAGGGCTATGTTACTGTTGGCTAAAGCGGATGTATTTGACTTCATTATTGCTGCACTTAGCTGCCATGCATCACTATCTTTAAATTTTCTGCAAGATATTACACTCTGTTTCGCTTAAACTTGTCATGAAGTAACTAATTGAACTTAAATTGTCGAACTTGAAAGCATACCTACTTTCCTATGTTGAGATCACCGAAGTTGAACTATAATTGTAAAGCTCGTCATTACTTTCAGTTCTTTATTTATTATTGTTACTCACTGAGTTGGTTGTACTCACGCTACACCCTGCACTTGTGTGCAGATCTAGGTGTTTTTGCACACGGTGGGTGTTGATTCACTGTGCAGTTGACCCTTCTGAGATTTCGAGGTAACTGCTCGGCGTTTTCCCAGACCTTGTTTCTCTTTCCCTATCCCTCCACTTATTGTATCTAGTTTCGGATCGACGGTATTTTTCCGAGACTAGTGATATTTAGATGCTCGTGTAGTCAGTGACACCGCGATGTTGGGAGTTTCCGCATTGTGCTTTGGATTTTGTATCCTGTTTATGAGAAGTTTTCACTATTTAAACTACTTAAAATCCAATTTCTATTAAAAATTGTTGGAGTTTATTCGTAAATGTCGGCTTGCCTAGTACCACATTACGCGCCATCACGACAAGCTAGTTTTGGATCGTGACAAGTTGGTATTAGAGCCTAGGTTACATAGGTCTCACGAGTCATGAGCAGGTTTAGTAGAGTCTTGGAGATTTGTACGGAGATCACTTTACTTATCTTCGAGAGGCTGCAAAACCCTTAGGAAACTTTGCATTATTGTATTATTGTCATGCGGATTTGTTGATTCCGGTAACTAACCTTCGGTATTATGTTCTCTCGCAGATGGTGAGGAAACGTGCTACCAGGCAGGATGGTCAGCCACTAGTACCACCAGTTAGGGCCACGAGAGGCCGAGATTGCAGTAGGGTCTGCGGTAGGGGCAGAGGTGCAGCTCGTACAGCAGCTAGGACAGCACCTGCAGATCCGCCAGTTGCCCAGTTCCGGAGCAGGTTCCAGTTATTAATGAACCACTGGGGCCACCTCAGGGACAACCTATGCTCATTGTGATTCCAGGCCTTCAGGAGGCCTTTGCTCAGATTTTGACCGTGTGTACCAGTCTTGCTCAGGCGGTCTCTGTTCCGGTCGCAGAAGCAACTTCTCATGCTGAGGCTGCCATACACCCTTATTCTGCAATTAAAACAAAAGTTAGATGAACACAATAAGTATTATATAAATTTTATTTGTTTGTACCTTAAATTAATGCCACATATTCTCTCTGATCTGGTATGGTATCTCTTTCCAAGAATTCCATGGCTCATGAAAAAACAGATTCATCGATTTCACAACCATATGTGTGGCCTGAAGGATGGCAAAAACCTGGATTACATTTAACATGTAAAATATAGCTTAATGAAATTGAATATATGTAGAACCTTACTCAAATAATTGAAAATAAAGTATAACTTACCCGTCTTCATGGGGGTATGATGATCGGCAGCCTGATGCACTAAGCTCCCGCTATGCGCGGGGTCCGAAAAGAGTCAGACCGCAAGGGTCCATTGTACGCAGCCTTACACTATAATTCGGCAAGAGGTTGTTTCCACGGATTTAACATGTGACCTCCTTGTCACATGGCATCAACTCATGGGGTACGATGATCAACCAATGCAATGATCACACTCTACAGTCCCACCAGCATACTGTCTTCGTGAAGGAGAAACTGAAGATGTAAAAGTAGATGGGGACACGGCCGTTTGAGAGCGTCAAATATCCAGTCTAGATAGAGGAGTTGATGATGATGGAAATGATAATGGAGTGGACGGTGATGGAGGCACAAAAGACGAACCATCATGCTGACTGTTATGGCCGCCTGATAATGGAATCAATGGTGCACCACCACACTGACGAGGAGGGACACGCTGACTCAAAGGTGGAAAAGCATACGTTGCCACAAAATTAATGGTACTCGAGGCTGAATCACCATTGGTCAAAATAGAATAATATTTTTTTTGCCCTTAGACAATTTTTCTCTATGAAACTTGTACGCATTGAAGGAATACTTATACGTCATTCTGACTTAGAGTTAAGTCCCCAAGCAATATCATGCAAAAATGGATATTTATGTCATTATCTGGATTATGAACCTAGAGCGAACCCAATAACAGTTTGAATTTTAAAAGTACGTGCAACTGATAATAATTTTCATTGAAACAAACTTCGCTAACACTGACAAATTGTTTAAACAATTATGCAAACCTAGGATAAATATGCTTATGCACATATATACCCACAAACCAACTGTCGGACAAAATTGAAAGTTTTATTAGTTAAAATGATTGATAGACTAGTGGGTTTTTATAAATATCTCGAGTTATGAATGGGCATCTGATGTCAATTTTTTTTAATTATCAAATCTTTAAACTGGATCTTCCATATAGATTTTCTTTTCAGTTTTCAATTAGGATTAATTAGTTAATATATGCATAATGTAATCGAGTATATTCCGGGAATGTGACTAGATGACATTTCCAGATGAACTCCACAATACAACAAACCCGACTTATCGCCCTAAAAGTCTATCTTCGACCAGGTAAAGCATTGGTGGGCATAACCCTCAAAACTCGCCGATATATGGAACTTTATAAAATCTGTAACAACACAATCTCTCTGGTAATATTCAATTTGCCATAAATTCCCCTCATCAATTTGTAAATCAAGATAAACAGTCATCCCTGCTGAAAATTATTTCTAGAAATGGACGAGGTGGATTCGCTAAGGAATAAACAACTTCCCCATGATGTGTTGATAGACATCTTGAAGAACATGCCGGGGAAATCTCTCTTGAGATTCAAATGCGTATCTAAAGCATGGTATAATTTTGGTAAATAGCTCTAATTTCATCGCTATTCATTACAATCATGATTGTCACTCAAATGACTTTGTTCTTTTGAAGCGTTACATCGGTGATGATGAGATAGATGCAGAAAGCAATTATTATAAAGGTCATAATATTCTGTCCTGCCATTCAATTGATGAATCATTCAAATCTATAGCACCAAATGTAACATACTTTGATAACTATATTGGTGTTAGCATTGCAGGACCTTGCAATGGCATAGTCTGCATAGGTAGTTACAGGACTATTTTTTTGTACAACCCAACCTTAAGAGAATTTTGGGAACACCCTCCTAGCCAATACTCATCTACTAGACAAGACCTTACTCACACGATGGAAATCGTCGCGGCAATTGGATTTGACCCCAAAACTAATGATTATAAGGTTATTAGAATATTCAATTTTGACGAATATCCTAAAATTAAGAAAGTTAGTACTATTGAGATCTGTATAGGGTCAAAATTGATCCTCAGTATCTCTACGCCAGTGGGTACGCCCAATGAGTGTACGCCGACCAACGTAGCGGGTACGATTCGGCCATGAGGACAAAAGCGACATCGTTTAGAACTCAGCGTCCACACTAGGGAGACGTTACCTATCTTTGTAACTTTTTGATTCTTTCGAGGAAGGTCTCCAATTATATAAAGGAGACCTCCACATTGTAAAAGGAGGATCGGATCTAATACAACTCTCTCATTTTTCTGGCTTTCTCTCTCTATATCTCTACTTCTAACGAAAATATCTTATTGGTGGACATTGTCACTCTGCAATATTAGATCTACAACAATATTATCATCTTTGCATCTCTAGGCTTATTATATTTGATTACGATTTACCCCTCTTCTATTTTTGATTGTTTTATCGCTTACAAAGTATATCGTTAACTTTTGAGCCAAACAATTTGGCGCCGTCTGTGGGGATTTCGAGAATCAAAATCATAGTATCCACCTAGAGATCAACCAACTACCACTCTCTACACTACACAAAAACAGAAAAATGGCAGAAAATAGCACATGATCGAAAGCCATATTGGGTGTCACTACCAATCTCCTGGGCCCTCTCAACGAGGCCAGTGACGGTGGCATCCTGAATGCAACCCCTAGCATCACACCAGGTGCAGAGATCTCACCTTCCCCATCCGAAGGCCTGACAATCTTGCACGAAAAAGGAGCTTCCACATCTGCGGCTACGGAAGCACCCTCAGCGGTCAAAGAGCTACCAGAAAGATGGCTAACAAGCACTCTAAGTGGCTTGGTTGAGAGGTCACCGCAAAATAACATCGTATGTACACCAACGGTAGGTACCACTGCTGCCGTGGGTGAACCGGAAGCTACACTAGTAAATAACAGACCCATCGAGTCACAGACCAACGATGGCACGCTAACAGCCATCCCAAAGAAGATGGAAGAAATTAAAAATGAAAACAAGGCGCTCCGTGGTCAGATGGATACTATGATTTGGATACACTGCCCATAACTTTTGTGTATCTTCTTCAGAGATAGTGTACGCACTGGAGAAGCTAGGCACCAAGGTGCATTGGCCGCAGAAGATGAAATCAGACCCCGCCACAAGGAAATCAAACGCCCTATGTGAGTTCCATCAGGAACGAGGTCACAAAACCGTAGACTGCATAGGCCTACGGCAAGAGGTGGTCAGGATGGTGAACCAGGGATACCTGAGGGAGCTACTCAGTGACAAAGGAAAAATCAACTTTGCACGCGGACGGGAACAACTCCACGGGCCGCCGAAGCCACCTTCCCCAGCGCGCACGATAAACATGATCGTCGGAGTCGGCGACGAGTCAGCGATCAATCACGTCAAGCTCGCCACCACACACAGACTAAAGCGGACCATCGCCCATGAACGGTATGAGGACTTCGAAGATTGTATCACCTTCGATAAGTCTGATGCCGACGGTTTGTCTTTCCCTCATTATGATGCCTTAGTTATCACTTTACGTATCGCTGATACGGATGTTAAAAGAATCATGATCGATGACGGAAGTGGCGCCTGTATTATTCACCCAAGGGTCCTCATACAAATGGGACTCTAGGATAAGGTAATACCGCGATGCATAACACTAACCGGTTTTAACAATGCAGTGGAATGGACGTCCGGAGAAATAGCACTGCCCGTCTTAGCGGGAGGAGTCACGCTGGAAACAACTTTCCACGTGATGAACCAAGAAACGGCGTACAACGTCATCATAGGACGCCCGTGGATACACGCCATGCGAGCGGTCCCTTCAAGCCTCTACCAAGTGATCAAATTCCCTACCCCATGGGGAGTATTCAGTATTCGAGGCGAGCCACGCACCGCACAAGAATGCTACAAAATAGCCCAAGACTGCGCCCACACCCAACAGCTAAAGGGGGCGAGCGCGGAGGCATAGCAATTAGCCGTGTCGGGAACTAAGGTCAACCCGACAACGGACGTCATCAAAGACCCCAACGTCGTGGA
>NC_031989.1:83099666-83160192 GCF_001879085.1 Nicotiana attenuata
AAATTCCGGGTCCTGCTTGAGTAGGTCCGCCAGCGCTTGATGCTTGACTCGGCACCGCCGATATTTCTTTACCACCTTGTTAAAGGTGGCTGCCTTCCCTTGCGCTCGCGGCCCACTCTCTATCTCCAAAATGAGAGTCTAAAAAAGAGGAAAAGGATGAAAGGCAAGTCGGCATGCATCAAAATTTATTTTACGATGCATGAAGAGAATCGAAAAATACCTGTAAGGCCGCACCGGCAACCCTCCGGGATAGTTCCCCGTCGCTAACCCCTTGTAACGTTTCACGCTCAGCGGCCGCACATAGCAGGGTCATATCCGCTGCGGCCTGCTCGTTGTGTTGCAACAGGTTATACCCCCCGGGATCAAAATTCGACGGTTAGATCTACCTACCGTCATCCCTACACGGGCCGGACCCCGCGTTGACGCTTCTCCATCCGCCTGGGCGACCTCAGGGCCCGCCCTCTCGGCATCATCGTCCGCCTCTACAACGATAGCCGACGAGCTGCTCTCCGGAATGCGTGTTAGCCTGGCATCGAGAACCGCCCCCCTTTGGGGAGCCGACCTCCCGGAAAGGATGGCATCCGCCATAAAACTGGCCTCGACGGGGCTCGCTCGCCCCCTCATCTGCCGTGGCTATCCCCTTGTCGGTTATCAACCGACGTCTTTTTCTTTCCGGCGTCTCCTCGCTCTTAGAAGTCTCCTCCACAGCCCGAGGGGATGGCATCGAAGGAGTCGCTCCCCTCGCGGACACCGCCGCAGGCAGCGGTTGGGGAATCTCCGCGGCACCATCACTGGGCGAGCTGCAGGGTATGTATCCTTCTTCAGAATCAGTACCCGCCCCAGGTAAGATGACGGCGCTCTTTTTCTTCTTCTTAGGGGCGCTCCGACCTGCCAACGCGAATAAGTCAGGTAACAAATACGTAGGGAATCCCCAAACCGTAGCCAAAGAATTACCTGACGGGCCGTACTGTCGAAGAAATGTAGCCCAGGTACGGCACTCCTCCGCATAGGGTATTATTCTTTCCACCCACGATTTAATGTCATCAACGAGCTGGGGTGGAGAAGCCCTCGCTGCGAATAAAAAAGAGAAGAAAGAAAAACAAAGGTCACAATGGCCGTATGGTCGAAAGCGTAAGCAGCACTGAAATCTACAAGTAGAAATACTTACGTTCTGGATTCCATCTTTCCGGGAACCCCTCGGGATTCGGCACCAGGTGCTCCGTCCTGATGTAGAAATATTTATGCCAAAAGCAGCGGTTGGGCTTATCATCGGCCTTAACGACCAAGCCCTTTGCGCCACGACCTTTCAACTGAAGCATGGTACCCCTCAGGTAACCAGCGCTGAACAACTGTAAGAGGTCATGATACGGCACACCTTCAAAGTATAAGGAGTGAGCTGGGCCGGACACACATTGTAAAAACGGCAAAGCTCCTCCACCAGAGGGTAGACTGGAAGGCCGTAACCGATCAAGAACGGGTACTCATAGAAGGTGCAATATCCAGGCCGGTGCACATTGGCATAATCTGTCCCGGCCGGAACCATTTCCACGTGGTCCGGAATATGGTGCGTCTCTCGCAGATCATCTAAATGGGATTGTAGTAAAACGCTGTGCTCCCAGGGAAGATCAGGGCTTTTAGTTGGAAAATCCCTGCGAACGTGCGTCTCCTTCGGAAGGACATTGTCTACGCTGAGAGGAACAAGGGCCTTCTCCGCCTTTTACCCTTCACCACCGGAAGATGGCGGAACCCTAGACGGGGCGTTATCTTTGGCCTTTTTATTATTCTGTCCGCGTTTTGTCATGATTATGCTACTTGAGAAACGAAGCACTGACGATAGGAAGTGTGGTTTCAACAGAAGTGGGAGAGTCCCTCACGAAATAACGGTTACAGGAAAGGAAGGCAAAGGAGTGTATCAGAAAATACTTTTCAGCGGCTTGAAAGTGGAATCAGATCAAACCTCTCTCATACTTATAAGGATAAGTTGCATAGGAATCGAAGAGTCATGATTCAAAACGTGCGCCGGAAACCAAAACGTCACTTCATCCTCTGAACCGCCTCGGGGGCAAATATAATGATGATGCATACAGGCGATGACATCATTCCAAAAAGGAAGCCACGCGTCAGCGGCTCAACAACGTCATATGTTTTACTTCATTCATATTGCCGCCCCTGGTCGAGGTCAAATTCTCCTAAGCCGAGGTTCGTATTTCCGCCCGTCAAAGACGCCCACCGAACGCGTCTCCAACGAGCGGAGGGACTAACTGTATAGGGTCAGATTTGACCCTCAGTATCTCTACGCCAGTGGGTACGCCCAATGAGTGTACGCCGACCAACGTAGCGGGTACGACTCGGCCGTGAGGACAAAAGCGACATCGTTTAGAACTCAGCGTCCACACTAGGGAGACGTTACCTATCTTTGTAACTTTTTGATTCTTTCGAGGAAGGTCTCCTATTATATAAAGGAGACCTCCACATTGTAAAAGGGGGATCGGATCTAATACAACTCTCTCATTTTTCTGGCTTTCTCTCTCTATATCTCTACTTCTAACGAAAATATCTTATTGGTGAACATTGTCACTCTGTAATATTAGATCTACAACAATATTATCATCTTTGCATCTCTAGGCTTATTTTATTTGATTACGATTTACCCCTCTTCTATTTTTGATTATATTATCGCTTACAAAGTATATCGTTAACTTTTGAGCCAAACAAGATCTATAATCTAAGTACAAATTCTTGGAGAGAAATCGATGAAGTACCAACGACGATTCACCCTTCTCGTTGTTATAAGGTATTATTTAATGGGGTTTTGCATTTGTGCGGAACAATGTTATCACCAAGTGTAGAAAATTGGATCGTTTGTTTCAACTTTAGCACAGAGTTGTTTCAAAATATTCTTTATCCCGACGGTCTAATTGATATGCAAGGAAAGTATCTTGTTATCTTAAATGAATGTCTTGCGTTGGTTTGTTATCCTACGATGTATTTTTGGTTTGACGAGCAAATGCCTCAAATGGTTGATATTTGGGTGATGAAGAAATATGGTATTAAAGAATCTTGGACTAAGGAGTTTACCATCGGGCCAATCTTCATACAAATACCTTTGTCAATTTGGAAGAATGACACAGAGATGCTAATAGAAAGCAATAATGGAGAACTTGTGTCGTGTAATCTCCTCAGCCAAGAAATTAAGAATCTTGACATATCAGGTGATGCGGAATCATTGGTAGTTGTTATTTGTAAAGAGAGCTTGATATCGATCAAGAAAGAGAGAGAGAAGTGGTTATGATATGTTGCCTATTGCTATTGGTGTAGTTTAATGCAGGTTGATTTATTTGATGTCCTTTTAGCAGTAAGAAAATACAGAGATTATTGACCTGGCTATTGTGGGCTTCAGATCGACATACGTTTATTTGTTAATTAATTAAAATAAAGAAGGTACGATTTTTTTAGTGTAAAGAAAACACGTTACAATACGCAATATACCCAGTGTTACAATATCTGTATTACTGTATATCTTTTGAACTTATACTGTAAATCTCTTCTTCTAATTGTAATATTGTGTTATCCTTGCTCGAAGATTGTAACGGTAGTGAGCTGATTTTGTTTTCTTTATTTAGTACAGTGCATGTGAATTATATTTTGAAATGTATTCTGGACAAAATAGAAGAGGTTTATGCTATTTTTTTTTGTTTTATATCCTGCAAATGTATCACTCATTTGTTGTTTTTAAAAGAGTATACCAATACATGTCGGGCTATTTTGTAAATCCTACATAACTTCAGAATAACCATGAACAAAAAGCCAGCACAACTGGTACGCAAACTGTTATATTGAACATGAGTTTTAAAAAATTGCCTTTGCAGTTTTAGAAGTACTACAAACCCTGAAGATAAGCATATTAGCGAGAGTGTAGAAACAACCTGTGCGTTGTGAACAAAAACAAGGAATCGCGAAGCCGACCTATGGCTTTAGCAACAGAGATTACTGAAATAAATACAGCAAGCAGAACAGTTGAAACGGGCGAAGTATAGAACCCCACGAAATATTGTCGACAATAAGCTATAGTAGCTCACTGCATAAGCAGTAACAGCGTCACGATCTTACTAACGAACTACAGCGGTGTTCGAGTCTGTATTTGCACACAGAGTACAGAAGTGTAGACTCAGTACTGAAATACTTAGTATCATTGACCATCCCCCAAAAGCAGTGGTGAAAGTAGTAGAAGAAAATACTCTCTATCAAACCTGTACAAGTGTTAAAAACAACAGAACTAGATAAATACACAGATATTATATAAATTAAGTATGCACAAGTCTAGGATTTAATAAAAATACAAAAAACATGTATAAATAATCAATAGCATGATAAACACTCAACCTTTGTATTTACTCTTAAAATTAGATAACAATTAAACTCATAATGTCGATTTAAGGACACGTGATTTCACCTAATACCAATTGATAAATGTAAAGATTAATAAAGAAATTAGCAATAGGATAAAGCAAACCGGTGTTTACGAAATTCAGTCCTCGAGCTTGAATACCACGAACTGATTTATGCAAGAACAGTTAAAATATAACAAGCCGATGAACAAGAATATGAACTAAAGAAAAGGCGTTATATTGCTTTTATATCTCAGAGTGTAAGTCCCTACAAAATGATTAGAAGCCTCTTTATAAAGTAGAGGTATCATATCTATGGTACAATTCTAACGGAAGTAAATCTCATGATTAGCCTAAACAATCGCCCTTGATTTGATATGTTCCGAGATTTTCACCGTGATCTTTGACCGATCACGGATATCTCGCTTTTTCGTTATTGCGCTTTGCTCGAAGTCTGCCATATTTGGTCTCGATCGCTACTTTCCTCGATCTTGACAGGCACCTCGATTGTCGAACTCGATACCTTGTCTTCGTGCTCTGGTCCGATACACTACGAGGCTGACCTTCGATGCAATTCCCTAGTCTCGATCAAATAGTAAAATCGGGTAGGCCCAGTTTTAACCGTATACAGATAGTCCCCTCGTTTCTTGGAGTGTAATGAGAAGAAACGAATTGAACCTTGGATTTTTTGTCTCGACCTGTCATGACGTCATCCTCTTGATGTAAGCGACGGAAATGACCGAAGCGTCCCGTCGGTACAGTTCCCAAAGTCATTAATGAGCATCAGTTGGTGGTCGGCCACCATTGCCTTTGAACCGTCGCCGTGAATCCCTTAAATAGACCCTTCTCTTATTGATTCAATATTTACTTTCACTTTCTTCTAATCTCTTAAGATTTTTACATCTCTTAAACTCTTACTCTCTTCAAAATATCCAGGGTTTGTTGCTAATCCCCTTTCAAACACCAAGTCCTGTCATTTCTTTCTTTCTTTAAACTCACATAAAAATTGAAAAAACGTTAAAAGTTGTTCCTCAAAAGGAAAATGCTTCTTCATCGCGGCCGGCCGGCAATAAAACACCGGTGGATCCGCGCACTGAGGAGTGTGTTCATAGGGGTGTGAACTTACTTCCGACTTCAAAGTCGAGAAACTTCGTCGGTCCCTAGTCGATGTGAGCCAATGTCGAGATATATATGCTCGATAACTGAGGGTGACTTTGAGCAGGTGAAGATAGATTTCCATTGGGAAGGTAAAGAGGTGGTGATTTCGGCCCACGAAGAAGACATCACTACCCATGTGGGAGGGTTTCTAAGTGTTTATACTTACCCTTTCACGCTGGGCCTTGTCGATCTCCTCATCATCGATTTTTACCGTCAATATCAAATAACCCTAGGTCAAATCCATCCCTCTTTTTGGCGGATTGTTATTCAGCTCCGATTCTTTGCGAGCAAAGTTAAAGTGATGTTTTTTCACCCTCGACCACCTCATCAGGTTGTACAACCCCCGTTTCTATTGAGGCGGGTTAATGACACTTCAGCGTCAGGCTACCAAGGAGTTGTTCTCGAGCATAGATGAGGACAAGGATTGAGGATGGATGGGCCGGTTCATTCGAGTGAAGACTTTCGACCTAATCCCGGCCGAGAAGATGCCATTTTCGGAGAAATAGAATATGAATCGTAAGTACAATTCCACCTATACCTTCCATTTATTGTTTTGTTTCCTTTGCTTCTTCTCATCAACATACCTTTCTATGATATAGCGGTCTCTTAGATGCCCGATGAAATTCCTAACCTCGAGAGATGGGTTCGAAACCTAGCTTCGACCTCTTCGTATGTTGAACGCTCATGGCATGATTTGGCAATAGGCCGATGGGAGGCCAAAATCACGGTAAGCCCCTTTTCATGTATTTGATGATTTTCAATGAAATGTTTCTTTTC
Source organism: Nicotiana attenuata (assembly GCF_001879085.1). Lineage (NCBI taxonomy): Eukaryota > Viridiplantae > Streptophyta > Magnoliopsida > Solanales > Solanaceae > Nicotiana > Nicotiana attenuata. The sequence goes on from NC_031989.1 coordinate 83,105,990, forward strand.
ATATGCACCTGATTCCCTTACATACGGGCCTTGGATAAAATGATGTCATGAGGCACCTGTCCGGGGAGGAAGAAAACCCTCCCCAACCGTCTGCTCTGAAATAGAAGAAAGAGCGGAAAAGGAATGAGGCTTCGAGTTCTACGAACCTGGATGAGCAAAAGCCTAAAAAGAGGCGAATACGCAAGGGGGATGTTATCCATTTGTCGATGGATCCAACTCACATGTAGTTTGTCTAAGTACCTCTGCATTCTATCTTCTCAAACCTCAAAACTCTTGTTTTCTTGGTTCACCGCCAATAGGGAGTCGCATTTAGCCTCGATGACCTCTGTCCCCAAGCTCTTAACTAGCTCGAGACCTGCAATCATGGCCTCGTACTCGGCCTCGTTGTTAGTCAATCTTGAATTTTTGATAGATTGTCTAATAGTACTACCTATCGGTGGCTTCAAAACAATGTCGATTCCGGACACTTTCACATTTGAAGCACCGTCTGTGAAAGGGTCTATACCCCGATGATTTACCCGATCCCAGCAGAAGTTCTTTTTCTACTTCGGGTACGAGGGTCGGCGTAAAGTCGGCCACGAAGTCAGCCAAGGTTTGGGACTTGATAGTCGTTCGGGGTTGATATTCGATATCGTACCTGCTTAGTTCGACTGCCCACTTGGCCAGTCGACCCAACAATTAGGGCCTATGCAAGATATTTCAGAGGGGATAACTGGTTAATAAACATATGGGTTGACATTGAAAATATGGAATTAACTTTCTAGATGCTCTGATTAATGCAAGTGCTAATTTTTCTAAGTGAGGGTATCTAGTTTCAGCATCTCCCAGAGTTCGACTTACATAATAAATAGGGAATTGCGTACCTTGCTCTTCTCGAACTAGAACTCCACTTACCACTATCTCGGACACTGCCAAATATAGGTAAAGCTTTTCATCTACACTCGGGGTGTGAAGCAAAGGTGGGCTCGGTGTCTCGCTTCAATTCTTCTAAGGCTTGCTGGCATTCCGGGGTCCATGCAAAGTCTTTTTTTTCTTTTTTAGCAAGGAAAAGAACCTATGACTTCGATCCGATGACCTCGAGATAAATCGACCCAAGCCGGCTATTCATCATGTTAGCCTTTGCACGAATTTCACACTATCCACGATGGTGATATCTTTGATGACCTTGATCTTATCGGGGTTGATCTCGATTCCTCGATTGGATACCATGAAGCTGAGAAACTTGCCCGAGCCAACTCCTAAGGCACATTTGTCTAGGTTAAGCTTCATGTTGTACTTCCTCATGATTTTGAATGTTTCCTGCAAATGAGTTAAATGGTCCTCTACGCGCAGAGACTTAACCAACATATCATCAATGTAAACTTCCATTGTTTTACATATTTGTTCTTCAAACATTTTGTTAACTAGGCATTGGTATATGGCTCCTGCATTTTTTAGCCCGAAGGGCATTACGTTGTAACAATAAGTTCCAAACATAGTGATAAACGAGGTATGTTCCTGATCCTCCGAGTTCATCTGAATTTGATTATACCTGGAGTAGGCGTCGAGAAAGGTTAGAATCTCGTGGCCAGCCGTGGCATCGATCATACGATCGATGTTAGATAGTGAAAAAGAGTCTTTAGGGCATGCTTTGTTCAAATCCTTATAATCTACGCACATTTTTAGCTTGTTTCCTTTTTCGGGAACTACAACTACATTGGCTAAACATTTAGTGTATTTTAACTCCCGGATAGACCCTATTTTAAGAAGTTTGCTTACCTCGTCATTTATGAACTCGTGTTTTACCTCGGACTGGGACCTCCTCTTTTCCTTGACCGGTTTGAACCTCAGGTTGAGGCTTAGGCGGTGTGTTGTTATTTCTAGTGGAATTCTTGTCATATCTAAATGGTACCAAGCAAAGCAATCCATATTATCAATAAGAAATTGAATTTGTTCTTTCTTGAGTTCGGGGGTTAATCCCATTCCCAGGTATACCTTTCTTTCGGGCATATATTCGATCAGTCTGACCTGCTCCAGTTCCTCAATCATTGACTTGGTTGCATCGGACTCTTCTGGAATGACGAATGTTCGATGAGTAAGGAAATCCTCTCCTTCTTCCTCGATTACCTGTTCCTCTGGCTCGATCGGGACTGGGATCGGTGATTGCTATTTGGTCGCTGGCTAATCTTTGGTCCCCGATTTTTTTGAGGTCAAAGGCATTGGTTCCGGGGTCACTTCCTCAACTGCAAACATCTCATTTGCAGCATGTTGTTCTCTATAGACCATTTCCACCCCATCCTCTATTGGGAATTTCACCATCTGGTGAAGGGTCGAAGGTACTACCCTCATGTTGTGGATCCATGGCCTCCCGAGAAGTGGATTATACCTCATGTCGCCTTCGATGACATGAAATTTTGTATCTTGTATGATCCTGACTACGTTTACTTGTCGGATTATCTCCCCATTTGTTGTTTTGCTCGCCATGTTGAAGCCATTTAGGACCCGAGATGCAGGCATAATCTGAACCTGTAGTCCGAGCTGCTCTATGACCCTCGATCTGATTATGTTTGCGGAGCTACATGGATCCACTAGAACACGTTTAACTTGAATTTTATTTAAAAGGATAGAAATTACAAGCGCGTCATTGTGCGGCTGAGATATGCCTTCTGCTTCCTCATCGTAGAATGATAGGGCGTCCTTGGGCATATAGCTCCGAGTCTGTTTTTCTCTGGTGATTGACACCTTTGTCCATTTGAATACAGGTCTCGTGGGACATCGATGCCGCCGATGATCATGTTGATCACATATTGTGGTTCTTCCTGCTCATTTTGTCTGCTTGCATCTCTCCCCCTGAAGTGATTCTTAGCCCGATCACTGAGAAATTCTCGAAGATGACCCTCGTTGAACAATCGAGCTACCTCCTCCCTTAGCTGCCTGCGGTCTTTGGTTCTATGGCCATGTGTACCATGATATTTGCACATTAAGTTTGGCTTCCTTTGAGAAGGATCGATTTGTATAGGCCTGGGCCACCTGGTATCCTTGATCCGTCCAATAGCTGACACGATCCCTGATGCATCTACACTAAAATTATACTACGACAATCAAGGTGCCTCTGCTGGGGTCGATATGTTTATCGAACCCGGTCTTACTCATGAGTCCCTGAGAGCTTTGACCTTGATCGTTACTCCTATCATTCCGATGAGTGTTACGACCCGAGCCGTTGTTTCTCCGATCAACATATGGTTGATATCGTTCTTTGTTGAATCTAGATTCCCTATCTGTATCCCTCGGGGGCTAATCTGCCAGCCTGTTAGGATGAACTAAGCCTGAAGGGGCTCCCAACTGAGGGTGATAAACGGGCCGGGTCAGCTCGGTTCCGAATCGGCCCAGACCGAATAAAACCTGAACCGGCCCGGCTTGGCCCAGTTAAAGGGGGCTGGGCTGGGCTGGGTTAGAGGGGCCGCGCGGGTTGCTCCGTTTACGTTTGAAATACCGATTATCCAGACCGGTCCAACCCGTTAGGTGAACAGTATTCGTAAACTGATTAACCGGCCCGGCCCAGACTGGCCCGGACCGGTATAACGGTAAATTCTTTTTTTCTTTAAATTTTTCGTATTTTTCGTGAATGTTCTATTTGGACCAGTTTGTTTCATGCATGCAAGAGATTTGCCTCTAAAAATGTGGTGCATGCACCATACTTAAGATCGAGGAAGAACAAAACTTCATGTAATTAACAAGGATTAAGATTTTTAAATAAAGTTAGACAACATAATTTTTTTTAATACTGTGAGTTGAGTTATAGCGATAGAATATTACTATTCATGTCAAGCTTGATATATTAACATGTAAATTCAAGTACAACCGGTTAAATTTTATTAAAATTATATCTTCAGAATGTATAAAATAGTTACTCTACCCTACGTCGAGCAAGAGTTTGCTTCCTTTAATTTCCCTTGCATGGTCAGTATTGACTTATATCAGTTCTCTAACTCGTCTTTTTTTCTTGTGCTCCATTCCCGAGCTCCTCGATCAATAGGTCCGGGTTATACAAGGTAGCCACTAATTATATAACTAACAAATAGATTATTGAAAGATCGATAGGTAGATCATAACACATTTAAAAAGTGATGTTTAATAAAAGGGTATAGATTTTCAAATTGTAAAATGTCATTCATGTAACATAGCGAATGTAATTACAAGGTTTATTATATACATTAATTGCCACCTTGACTTACTTCTTTTTTGTAGCAATGCAAAACCTTTGAATTTACTGATTTTACTCTTTTTTGGTTAATTTATTTGTTGAAATGTAAACCTTTCAATTTGTAAGTTTGAATTGTGAAATAAATATAGCACTTGCAATTTATAAGTGCAATTTTTCCCATCTTCCTTGTATTCTTTATATTAATACTTTGTATTAATAGAACATACAATAGTTATACAAAATACAAAAAAAAATTAAAAAATACACTAAACCCGGCCCGACCTGGCCCCCTCAACCCGTAACCCTTACGGTTCAATTTTTACCCGGATGAACCCAACCCGTTAAACCCGGTAAGCTCCAACCCGTAACCGGCCCAGACCATAACCCGTATGGGTCCAAAAATTCCCAACCCGGCCCGGCCCGGCCCACCCGTTTAACACCCTTACTCCCAACAGGTCGTCCTCGACCCTAATCATTGAGTGGTAACGGCTATGTACGTCCGACCATGTCACAACTGGATAGTCGATCAGATTTTGCTTTAATTGTTGACACACAATCGAACTCCTTTCATTCAAACATTGCATAAAAGCTTGTACTCCCCAGTCATCCGAGACCGGTTGTAATTCCATGCGCTCCATTTGAAACCTAGACACGAACTCCTTCAATATCTTATCGTTCCTTTACTTTATCTTGAAGACGTCCAATTTCCTTGTTGCCACCTTTATGGCCCCGGCGTGTGCTTTCACAAAGGCGTCCGCTAACATAGCAAACGAATCAATTGAGCTAGGAGGCAAGTTGTGATACCAAATCATAGCTCCTTTCGACTGTGTTTCTCCAAACCTTTTCAACAAAACTGATTCGATCTCATCGTCACTCAAGTCATTTTCTTTGATCCCGCAAGTGTATGAAGTAATATTCCCGCCAGGGTCAGTTGACCTGTTGTATTCGGGTATATCGGGCATGTAAAACATCTTGGGAATGGGTATCGAAGCTGCACTTTGGGGAATAGTTTTTTATTAACTTTTTGGCATCTAAACCTTTTAAGACCGGAGGTGCCCCCGATATTTGATCAACAGGGGAGTTATAGGTCTCCACCTTTTTGTCATTGTCTTCAATCTTCTTTTCCCCGGACTTGATCCTCTTGGTGAGCTCTTCGAGCATTGTCATAATGGTAGGGTCAGTCCCCGAGTCATTTCCATTTGACCTCTCTTGCGCTGGTTCAGCATGCCGAGTGTTTTCTGGTTCAGCTATACACGGAGTCTTATTATGACTTTGAAGTTGGGCGATGGAGATTTGTTGAGCTTGCAGCATCTCGAATATCACTTGGAGGCTGATTCCCCCGTCTCCCATTCCTTGTGCTCCTTGGCCACCAGATCGGGCTTCCCTGCGTACACTTCATCTGGGGTATGTGCCTAAATCCGCATTTAGAGCAATGTGTGAGCTAACATCAACTGGTTCCATATTTGGCACTTCCCCAGGGTTTTTTTGGATATTTTGTTGTTTTCTCCAAGACCATCATTTTCATGAACATGTGCATTTTGTGAGCTAGAGTTGTTTCAACCAATGGTTAGATGATATTTACAAATGATTAGGGTCCCCTTTATATAGGATGGGAGCCCTAAATAAGGTACATTTCTATTTACAGTAAAGAATCTTATTGGGACATTTGTGTAACCGCCTTGTACGGATTTGCACTAATTCGTAAAAATATATTCCGGAATTTACGCAATCATCTTGGGGACATGGCGAGAATCTTGTCCTTCCATAACAAACTCACAACGGCACTATCTCGAAGTCGGTCATATTTCGCTCCGATATTCCTCGAGCTTTAGGTCTTCGAGCCTCCTATTCTGCCTTCGGGCCTGGGCTTGGTCTTTATCGAATTTCTACCCTCGGTGCGACATCTCGAGCCTACTAAATCGGGGGCACCTGATTACACCGTATACACCGTTCTTCTGCAGTGTCGTAACCCTTTTTCTCATAAAATCGAGTTTTGACACGTGAAAACTCTTTTAAGGAACGTGTTAAAGGAGATAATCACCACCTAACGGATTTGAGGTGCGTTATGTCACCTATTTGCAAATAAATCTGGTTTAACTAGTTTGTGTCACCAAAGATCGGGTAAGGGCTCAAAAATACCTCGAAGAGAAGGTGTTAGGCACTCTTCGAGGCCCATAATTGTGGGTCCCGGTGAATGAATTAGTCATCCAAATGAAGACAGAGGGAAACAAAAAGTTTGGGTAGTTTTATTATCAAGGACTTAAAATAAATACAAACACATGATTTGAAGACAGGATGGGGGTCCTAAGTTTTTTATCCTAAAGGATCTCCCCGTGCAACACAAATAATACTTTGTAATTCCCTCGAGCTGGGGTGTTACTCATATTATTCAGCGGGCACAAACTATCATCTCCTGCTACCCGATTACTATCTTTAAGTTCGTTACCTAGAGTGCACTAATTGATTCTAAACCATGTCTTATGCGTGCACTACCCGTCCCATACCTATGGCCCATGAGGCGTTTGGACCTCTACTTTGGACAGTTCTAGACATAACTTAGGCTGCTCAAAAATGATAAAACTAGGCGACATACAAAACAAGTTGGACTTCATGCAAAAGCAATTAAGGGCTCAAGTTAGCCTCCACACATAGACAACAAATATGCGCGAACAACTTCTCACATAAGTGTTAGACAGTTTCAGAATTGAGCCAAATTAAAGCCATTAGCCTATAAACATGGTTTCTATGTGACTTCGTGCATGCAATTTTTGATGCAAGGTGCAATCTTATAGACGTGTTTTCTAAACACCTATACAATTTAGGGAATCTGGTATTGCATCCTGGTCTATTGAGTTGGCAAAGATTATCCAGAAGAGAAAGGTTAATATAGCGTGTGTCCAGGAGACTAGGTGGGCAGGGTCGAAGGCGAGGAATGCGGACGGGAATAAGTTGTGGTACTCGGGAGTCGTGAGGGGTAAGAATGGAGTGGGTATTTTGGTGGATAGGGATCTTAGAGAGTCTGTGGTTGAGGTTAGGCGAGTGAATGATAGGCTAATGTTTATTAAGTTGGTGATTGGTGAGTGCACCCTCACTGTAGTTAGCGCGTATGCGCCGTAAGCGGGCTTGGATGAGGAGGTTAAGAGGCGCTTTTGGGAGGGTTTGGATGAGATTGTGCGTAGTATTCCGCCTACTGAAAGGTTATTTATTGGAGGGGATTTTAATGGCCATATTGGGTCCGACGCTGGTAGCTATGGCGAGGTGCATGATGGCTTTGGCCTTGGGGATAGGAACGGAGGAGGCACTTCGCTGTTAGACTTCGCTAAAGCTTTCGAGCTGGTAATTGCGAACTCGACTTTTCCGAAGAGGGAGGAGCATCTGGTTACTTTCCAGAGTACGGCGGTGAAGACTCAGATTGACTACCTTCTCCTCAGAAGGGGTGATAGAGGGTTGTGCAAGGATTGCAAGGTTATCCCGGGAGAGACCCTCGCGACTCAGCATAGGCTCTTAGTGATGGACATGTGCATTCGGATAAAGAGGAAAAAGAGGCACGCTCGTGGTCGATCGAGGATTAGATGGGGAGCTTTAACCAAGGATAAAGCCCACGAATTGGAGGGTAGGTTATCCGCTATGGGAGCTTGGAGGAGTAGTGGAGACGCGAGCACTATGTGGTCAATGACGGCGAGCTGTGTAAGGAAGGCGGCAAGGGAAGTGTTAGGTATATCAAAGGGTTTTGCTAGCAGGCACCAAGGTGACTGGTGGTGGAATGACGTAGTCCAAGGTAAAGTGCAGGCGAAGAAGGTAGCGTACGCGAAGATGGCAGGGAGCACTAGCGAAGATGAGAGGAGAGCAAATAGAGAGAGGTACAAAGTGGCTAGGAAGGAGGCAAAGATGGCGGTCACGGAGGCTAAGAATGCAGCGTTCAGCCGTCTATACGAGGAATTGGGGGAAAAAGGCGGGGACAGGAAGCTGTTTCGGCTAGCTAAAGCGAGGGAGAGGAAGGCCCGGGATCTGGACCAATTAAGGTGTATCAAAGATGAGGATGGTAGAATATTGACGGGAGAGTCCCAGATTAAGCAGAGATGGCAGACGTACTTCTACGGTCTTCTAAACGAGGAGGGGGACCGGGATATAGTACTAGGGGACTTGGGGCATTCGGAGAGTCTTCGGGATTTTAGGTATTGCAGGCGCATTAAGGTGGAGGAGGTCGTGGGGGCGTTGCGTAGGATGAGTAGGGGTAGAGCGACCGGGCCAGATGAAATCCCGGTGGAGTTTTAGAAGTGTGTGGGTAGAACAGGATTGGAATGGCTGACTGGGTTGTTCAATGTAATCTTTAGGACGATGAGGATGCCAGATGAGTGGAGGTCGAGTACAGTGGTACCGTTGTTCAAGAATAAAGGTGATATCCAGTGTTGTAACAATTATAGGGGTATCAAGTTACTTAGCCATACCATGAAAGTCTGGGAGAGGGTGGTAGAGGTGAGGGTGAGGAAGACGACGTCGATTTTCGACAATCAGTTTGGGTTCATGCCGGGTCGCTCCACTACAGAAGCTATCCACCGTATTAGGAGATTGGTGGAACAGTACAGGGATAAGAAGAAGGATCTGCACATGGTGTTTATTGACTTGGAGAAAGCGTACGACAAGGTTCCTAGGGAGGTGCTCTGGAGATGTCTTGAGGTGAAGGGCGTGCCGGTAGCCTACATAAGAGCAATCAAGGACATGTATGATGGAGCTACGACCAAGGTTAGGACTGTGGGAGGCGACTCGGAGCATTTTCCAGTTGTTATGGGATTACACCAAGGTTCTGCGCTTAGCCCGTTCCTATTCGCCTTGGTGATGGACGCTTTGACACACCATATTCAAGGGGATGTGCCATGGTGTATGTTGTTTGCTGATGACATAGTTCTAATTGATGAGACGAGGGCCGGTGTTAATGAGAGATTGGAGGTTTGGAGACAGATCCTCGAGTCTAAGGGTTTCAAGTTGAGCAGGTCTAAGACAGAGTACCTGGAGTGCAAGTTTAGCACTGAGTCGAGGGAAGTAGGCAGGGACGTGAGACTTGGGTCACAGGTCATCCCGAAGAGAGATAGCTTCAAGTACCTTGGGTCGATGATTCAGGGGGACGGAAAGATCGACGAGGACGTCACTCACCGTATAGGGGCGGGCTGGATGAAATGGAGGCTTGCATCTGGAGTTTTGTGTGACAAGAAAGTGCCACTGCCACTCAAAGGTAAGTTCTATAGAGCTGTGGTTAGACCGGCCATGTTGTATGGAGCAGAGTGTTGGCCGGTTAAGAACTCCCATATCTAGAGGATGAAGGTAGCAGAAATGACGATTCTGAGGTGGATGTGCGGGCACACTAGGATAGACAAGATTAGAATGAAGATATTCGGAAGAAGGTGGGTGTGGCCCCTGTGGATGACAAGATGCGGGAAGCAAGGCTCGGATGGTTCGGGCACGTGCAAAGGAGAAGCCTTGATGCGCCAGTAAGGAGGTGCGAGTGGTTGGCAGTGGTGGGTACGAGGAGAGGTAGAGGGAGGCCTAAGAGGTATTGGGGGGAGGTGATCAGGCAGGACATGGTACGTCTGCGGATTTCCAAGTACATGACCCTTGATAGAAAGGTCTGGCGGTCTATCATAAGGGTTGTAGGCTAGGGGGTAGTAGTTCTTTCCTTACTTCGTTCCGGGGGTGAGGCGGGGCTGGATTAGGGTAGACCTTAGGTAGCTTGTAGTTTAGGCTGAATACACTCTGTACTTGCTGTTTATCTTGGCCATGGGCCTTAGATACTGGTTACTGTTATTGCATGTCTTTCATCTCTTGGTTGTTATGCTTTCATTACTATTACGGTTGCTACTGGAGCTACTAATGAGTTGTCTTTTCTTTTCTTATTTTCTTTTTCTCTGAGCCGAGGGTCTATCGGAAACAGCCTCTCTACCCTATCGGGTAGGGGTAAGGTCTGCGTACACATTACCCTCCCCAGACCCCACCTGGTGGGATTTTACTGGGTAGTTGTTGTTGTTGTTGGTATTGCATCCTGATTATTGAAATTACAGATTTTAAGTGATTAAACCTATAGACATGATTTTTAGGAGATTTCATAGTAGTTGGCAGTGACAGCCATTGGAAATACTCAGAATTACCTAGTTTGATCCTATAGACATGCGTTATAATGTGGCAGAACTAAGCACTAAAGCAGTGTTTGGAAAAACACATCAACACTTTAAGGCAAGTGTTATTACCTTATAGGCAGGATTTCTAATCATTAGCGATTGAAACTGATTTTTTATACTTAGATCCTATAGTCATGTCTCCCAAGTGAGAAATTATAATAAAACAGCGAATTAGCCAATCAAAGTCCTATAGGCATGATTTCTAGATGAGTGTTGGTGTCTAATGAATATGCTGCAATTATGCAAATTGAAAGATTTGTCATTTTATTTCTTATAGGCATGATATCTAACAAAACATGTAGAAGTAGAATATGTTAAACAAATTAAACGCTCAGGTCCTATAGGCATGTTATCTAGCAACACATAGGAGCAGAATATGTTTGAACAAATTAAACATCTATAGGCATGATTTCTACTCGTTTCATGCAAACTTTATAATAGAACCATTTTCCAATTTTACTGACACCCCAATTGTTATTACAACATTATTACAGGCCCAAAGAATGAAATAAATAACAATGTTACAAAATAACTATACTGGGCCTAAGACAGTCCCAAGGTATACCCAGCCCAGCCAGGCCTTCAATTTCTTACCCATACAGGTTTCACCATAGCCCAGAAGTCACAGTCAATCAAACACAAAATAGCCAAAACCCAGTAGCAATCAATGATTCAGAAGACAACCATTTACACAAGCCCATTAGCTTATTCAGGAGATGAAAAAGGGGGCAGAATTGAGAAATTAGGACAAAGTGCCAAGGAACCTTAGACCCTAGTGTGTCAGATTTCATAAGGGTCTCAATTGGACCCCGAGCAGTGCTCACACTAGGGAGGTCAATGATAGAACCTAGGTAGCCTTGGCTTTCAGCCGACTAAGAATGAGAACTCAAAAGAGCTCAGGGAACCGGTGAAAAAGAGTAAACTAAGATTGAGGGACAACACTGAGGGATACAAGCATAGTCAAGTTGAACACATAGAGCAGATAATCGAACATGCTATAGGTTTTAAGAATAGACTTAGCAAAGATTCAGAAGAACAAGTTCAATACCTAGTGCATAAGTAGCTACACATTAATAGAACATGTTTACAGAATTGGTGTACACAGACTCATAGTAAGGAAAAAGTTCAAATTATGGTAAGTATAGGTCCTAGTGTTACAAGAGAGAATCATAATAATTGGCAACATAATTTAGACAGGGTGAATACAAGTCATTGCAACTACAAGGATGTCAAGGAAGTCAAGATATGCTAGAACCATACTAATAGGGAACATGATCAAACATGTTATATCGGCAAGATATCATCACGGCAAATTCAGAATAGGATAAGAAACGGGCTTGTACCATATATTGAATGAATACATTCATGCTTTTGAACACAATGAACTAGTCTATTAAAAGGGATATGAATTATGTAAGTAAAGCATGTTCAAGTAACAGGATTGATAGCAAAATTAAACACCAAAGAGAGGCTAAAGTGAAAAGGTCCTAAACATCAATAAGTTGCAACACATAGGTTAGATAAGCTTGAAAGGAATTTAATTTACTCAAATAGGGTTTAGGCATGCTATACACTTTCAATACGAAGTTAAAAGTTAAGGAGAGCTAAAATTGAAGTAGAACATATAGAACAACCCACAAGAACACATTAAGCAAAACTCTAGGAGTGAAAACATATGCTAATCACAGATACATATGAATGAATCTACGAAGTCCAGTGACTCACCACTTATGCGAAAAAACAAGAAAGAACAAAAGTTCATAGTGTTATGAATATCAACGAAGAGCAAGAATCCATAATCTCAGTGGCCTTGGCTTTCAACCAGCCAAGAACCTGAGTATAGAACAAGAGAATTAATAACAAAGAGCAATAACTTCAGTTTTTTAGTAAACGTTTTAATGATTTAGGTCCGTCTTAAGAGGGGATGGGGAGGGGTTTATATAGCAGTAAAATCGGATGTACAAACAAGGAAAATAATTGATTAAGCATAGGTAAGGAAAGAAATCAAGTAAACACGGACGAAAAAAGGGAGAAATCTTGCATGCAAGTTAGTAAAACAACAAAAAAGGAAAAGTATCAAACTCCAAACCCTAGTTAGGATTTTAAACTCAAAATCGGACAACTGGTATGAAGGATCCAGTTCATCTCGCGTATATGGATGAAATATCACACGAATCTTCAAGATTGAATCGATTCTCGTCCGATATAGATGTGGTATTTTCCAAAATTAGGAAAATTTTAAGAAATACCAAAATCGAGTAACCAGTACCAAAGGAACCCAAATATGATAAGCAAATAATGGTAAAATCCCATTATCAACGGGATTAGGAGAGGGGATTAATGGGGAGGCGTCTAGGGTTCTTCAGAGAGAGTGAGGGGGGTGAGAGGATTTAGGGGCGGCTTGTTAGAGGGATTATGGGCTAGGGCTTCTAGGTAGGAAATTGAAAGGGAGGGAATAGATATGGGTCATTAATCTCAGAGAATAACAATCACGATTAAAAGGTAGTTGGGTCGGGTTACTAGAAACGGGTCGCGACCGAGTTAGGGATTGGGTTAATTTGGCTTGGACTGGGGTATTTGGGCATGTGTATTAGATATTATAGGCCATCGTTTTGTCCTGAAAATAGGTTTAGTAAGAGGCAAATTTTTAAATACCCAACATTTTAGCAAAAAATAATTTATAAAAGTAATTAATAAATAAAAACAATATTATTTGTGCACTAAAATAATTAAAAATAATAACTTAATATTATAAAAATATAAAAATTTAATTTTGCATAAATAACGTAATTATACATGAATATAGGCTATTATTGCAAAAATGTGCAATTAGCCTAAAAATGCAAATGTAATTATGAAAAATTGAAGTAAAATATTTAAAAATATGCATGTTTGTGTAAATAATAGAAATAATAATTTAAAGAATAATTATTGAATATTTATACAATAAAAATGCAGAAGGAAATTATTTTAGGTCTTATAAAAATCATGAAAAATTATGTAAAATGCTTCTATGGGTTTATAAACCTAATTATGATGCAAATATATATATATATATATATATGTATATATATCAACATGCAATTGTGGCCGGCTCATAGGCAAAAAACTCCATGTCGTCATCTTCAGGGTAGTCCATGACCAATATGGGGAATCATGGTCCGATATTCTTGGTCGAGTACTCTTTTTATTGCTTTTTCAGACCCTGATCGTAACCCTTTTTTCTTGGCCTCGACGTCCACATCTAGGGAACCAAAAGATCCCCTCTTTCTTGTCTTTGTCTCCTCCTCCTTCACAGAGGCCTCGGTGGCGGGCTGTCCTAAAGTGGAGGGTTTTGTAGATAGAGATGCCTCATCCTCGTCCACTCCTCAGAGCTTGGTTGTCTTGGGAAAACCTGTGGAATGAAGAAAGGGACTTAGAAAAAATCACAGTAGAATAAAAAAGGAAATTCAATCGGGGTTAGGACACTCACCATGGGAACTGGCCTCCCACTTGCCTTTTGAGAGTTTGCACCACTCGCGCTCCAAGTACGTTAGTTATTTGCAGATTCCCTCGACCCTCTCCTTGAAACGGGGGATTTCATAGGGAACTCGGGCGACTGTTTCACAACGGGAAAACCAGGCGATTAGAAAGATGAATAAAACCAAAGAAGTAATTTTACAACTTAAGAGGAGATGAACTTATGTTTTGAGTTCCACTTCTCAAGGAACAACAAGAAATCGGAGGGAATGATAACCTCGATCTTTACCCCAGAGAATCTCCTCTGCCAGCCTCGTTTGCCGTCTTTGTTGATGCCCGATAAGGGAGCTTTCTTTGCCCATCAGACAAGCATGATTAACCCCCTTTGGAAGATTAGGGGGCCGTAGATGCGCAGTAGATGGTCGATAGTAAATCGGGGCTCCTCCATATTATTAACAAAATGACGGAGGAGAATCACGATCCTCTAAAAAGATGGATGGATCTGCCCGAGGTAGAACTCTTACCTTTTGTAAAAGTCGAGGACCACCGGGTCCATCGAGCCAAACGTGTAAGGGTATGTGTAAACGCTTAAGTACCCCTCCACGTGATTTGCAATGTCCTCATCGGGTCTGGGTATGACTATTTCCTTTCCGTCTCACTTGTAATCATCCCGAACCGTCGGGAGTATGACTTCAGTGATAGAGCAGATATACCTCCACACCTCATCACCACAATCCCCTTGTTTGGAGGACTTCTCAACCATAAAATCGTTGTCAATGAAGCAGCCTCCGGGAATAAAGTCTTTAAGGGGAGGTTCCCAATCTGCTGCCAGTAAGGTCGGTTTGATATTAGCGGCTGAGGTGGCAGTTAAAGGGGCTGTAATCTGAGGCACGGATTTTGTGATTTTCGTCATTGATATCTGGGAATATGAAGGTTTGAAGGCGGATATGAAGGTTTGAATATGAGTATGAAGATTTGAAGGTCAAACTTGAAGATTCAAAGACAAAATATGAAGATTTGAAGATCCGAGATGAAGAAATAAAGATGTTAAGAACAATGTATGAAAATTTGAAGGAACTATGCACAAGTAGAAAGTTCAGGGGTAACTTAAGAAGTTTTGAAGTCGGAAAGTAAAAAAGTGAAAAACTAGGAACTGAGGCTTTTATTGGAGGAGATATTTAATTAGTGACGTTTCACATTCAAGGACGATCAAACGACGGCTGACACGTGTCAGAAGTCAGAATGACGAAACTGATGGGATGTTTCATTGATTCGCCGACACGATTGTAGCATGCGGATGAAGGAACCGTGGTTAATGAATCACTTATTGTCGTTTTTATAAATCTGATCTCTGACAAGTGAGGGGACTATTTGTCTGTGGGTAAAATTGGGGATAAAAGTTACCCCCAATTTTCGGATCATGAAACGAGAGGACACTACGACCCGATATGACCTCGAGTAATAACGAGGGAATGGGAATCCATACATCCGAGCCCGGATATGACAAACGGTACACCGGATAGTGGAGACTGCCGAGTATGGGGTCTGAGCATAAATGGCCGAGACAAGGGGAAAAGATGGTTGCACACGATAAGCGTGAAGCCGTAATATCCGCCCTCAATTGGTTGCTACGATGCAAATTTTTCCCTACGTCAATTGCATATCAACGTTTACTGGAGGGAGAAGATTTATTTACCTTATTTAGACTTGGACTAGGGTTGGATGTCCCTTACTATATAAAGGGGAAAACCTTTTCATCTTAGAACCAATGTTAGCACGCATATCAAAGCAGTTAACTTAATTTTTGGCCTTTAGCTATTGTTTAAAGTGTTCTTTAGTTGTTTGTTTTATTAAGTTATAACCGAGCCCATTCCCAGGGCTAAATCGAAACCAAATTCGAGACGTCCAAAGAAAAGCCAAACTTGTTCATCCATTGCACTTGGTTTGATCGCTCTGACTCTCTTTAATTCAATTATCTATTGTTTATAGTTCATTCGTGTTAAATTAAATCGTACATCCTTTAACAGCATATCAATTTAATTGTTACTCATATTAAGGGTAAACAAACTTTAATTTGTAGAAATAACAAATTTGAGAACCACGAAATATACGGCAAAAATTTTCGTTGTCCAAAAAGGGAAAGCGTGACAAACATGCCGAGAAAAGATGCTTTGTTTCTTTAAGTAATCGGGATTATCTTGTTCAGACAACAACCGATATTCTCTCAGCAGCAATTCTGTGTATAGAATTATGTTCTTACGCGTGGGTAGTTTTTAGTTATGAAGAAATGAACTGCTGTTAAAAACCAACAAACCATGACAGATCGCTAAAAATTTGGATCCTCAACCAGGTAAAGCATCTGCAATCAAGCTACTGTAACTGGGCCATAAAGTTTGTCAAGATGAAGATATCGTAATCACTCTGGTAATAACTAGTTCAATATATGTTGTAATTTCATAAAAAATCATTATTTTCGGTAGAAGATTTTTCATAGAAGATGAAAGAGGTGGACGGTCAAAGGGATAGCCTTCCACATGATGTCATGATAGACATCTTGAAGCGATTGCCTGTAAAATCCCTTATGAGATTCAAGTGTTTATCGAGAACCTGGTGCGATGTGATATATAGCGTTGATTTTATCTCCATCCATTACAATCATGATTGTCTTTCAAATTACTTCACTCTGTTTAAGCGCTTCATCAAAATTGATGGGAATGATAGCATTTATTATGGTAATAATATGCTATCCTTCCATTCAAATGATGAATCATTCAAAACTATAGCATCAAATATAGAGTACATTGATAATTATATCGGTGTTAGCATTGTAGGTCCCTGCAATGGCATTGTTTACATTTCTAGTTACAGAAGTACTGCTTTGTATAACCCAACGTTAAGAGAATTTTTTGAACTTCCTCCTAGCATTCTCCCTCATAGCCCAGACTTATCTCCTGTTATAGAACTTAACACCTGTGTGATCATGACCATGGGAATCGGGTTTGACCCCAACACTAATGATTATAAGGTTATCAGAATCTTAATTCCTTTCCATGAATATGAATGGGAGGATACAGATAATTACTATAAGCTTGTTAGTAAAGTTGAGGTTTACAATCTAAGTACAAATTCCTGGAGAAAAATTGAGGATCTACAATGCTTAGTAGATCCGTGGCGTTGTTTTAATGTTTTGATTAACGGAGCATTTCATTGGCGTGGAACAAACCTATCACCAGCGGGTGATAATTGGATCGTTTCTTTCAACTTTAGTACTGAGCTGTTCCAAAACATTCTATTTCCTGAGGGCTTAGACATTGAACCGTGCAAGAGTCTTGTCGTCTTGAATGAATCTCTAGCTTTGATTTGTTACACCAACATATTTTATCCCCAAAACGTTGTAACGTGTCAATCGATTGACATATGGTTGATGAAGAAGTATGGAGTGAGAGAATCTTGGATTAAAGAATTTACCGTAGGACCAATGGTAATAGAGACACCTTTGTCAGTTTGGATGAATGATGTAGAACTAATGATAGAAAGCAACAATGGAAAACTTGCATCTTGTAACCTTTTTTGCGGAGAATTTAAGGATCTTAACATGTCTGGCGATCCAAACACATTAGAAATTGTTGTTTGCAAAGAAAGCTTGATTTCTATAAAGAAAGAGAGAGAGAAGTGGTCCTAAGACCATTGACATCTATGTTATATTGGCTATTTGTATTTGAGGTAAGGAATATTAGAATTGTCGAAAAAGTTCATCTGAAATAATAGAATTCACAGCAAGTTCATCTGGAAATAAGAATTGACAGAAAGTTCATCTGGAATATTAGAATTTATAAAAAGTTAATCTGAATATTAGAATTGACGGAAAGCTCATCTCTTGATGTCTTATTAGTGTTCGAAGAATATTATAAGAAAAAATTATGCCTTCTGCTTTTTTTATTGTTTACTTAGAAATGGATAACAATCGAATTTATACACGGTTTTAAGGATATATGGACTAATTAAAAACAAGTGGTCAATAGGCTTAAATGAGTAAATTAAAGATAGAATAAATGGCCAAACCAGTGATAGTATCGAATCCGGGCTCGGTTGTGACGCTGACAATTAGCCTGCCTTCGGTTCGGAACCGAACTCTTATGAAGAACTGTGAACAAAATTAAGAACTTTGAATAACCCATAGAAGACAAGAAAACAAATGTATATTGTCATGTTATGTGTGTTATAGTGGCCATTGAATAATCAACGTTCCCTTTATATAGTAGGGGAATTTTACCCTAAGTACAATTCAAAGAAAGGTAAAAATCTTTCTGTTCGCTAATCACTGATTTGCTGCTGATACGGACCGAGATTCACGCCTTCATATTCGGTTGGACACGGATAATCCTACGTGGTCATTTGGCAATACTTCCCGAGGTCTTAGAGCTCGAAACGGATATAGGGGTGTGGTCTTGATGGCTCCAAGGGCAGGTGTTTTGTTCGGGCCTTCATACGAGAGGATCCTTGCTTCGATTCTGATCCCTTGTAGTTACGTCATTGCTTCATTTGCCTCACCGGGAAATCGGGGTGCTCATTAGATTTGGTTTTACCCATATAAAGATAGTCCCCTCGTTTCTCAGAGAGAAGGTTTTCCGAAACGATGACAAACGATAGATGTTCTCCAGTTCCTTTTTCTGTACGTTACGATGAAGAAGTCGAAACATCCCATCAGTCGCGTCATTATGACTTCGACCACTGGTGAACCATCAACTGGTTGCCTCCGAATGTTAAGCCTCGCTAACCTTCCGATAAAAGCTCCCATCCTTTGTTCTTTTTTTTACTTCCCGATCAATCTTTTACCTTCGAGCTTCCTAGCTATCATCAACTCCTTTCAGACCATCATACCTTCATATTTTGATCTTCAAATCTTCATAATTGTTCTTAGGTTCTTGCCCAGATCTTCTTAAATTCATCATACCATGTTGTTTCAACCTTCAAACTATTCTTCCAAACCTTCATACTTCTTCTTCAAGTCTTCAAATTTTATCAGACAATAATGACTAAAACTTCAAATTCAGTTCCCCAACAGGAAGACTCTTCATTTACCCAGTCGGCCACTGGTACTGAGGCGGTCGATCCCGAAATAGTTGTCCTCAAGGCGGCTGCTCCCGAAATGGCTGCCACCGAGTCAGCAGTCGCCCAACTAGCTCCCGAGCTCCCTTTAAAAATATTTATTCCCAGGGGTTTTTCTATTGCGGACGACTTCAGGTTGAGAAACAATCATCCAAACAGGACGGGGGTGAAGGAGCATTGAGGTATATATGCTCCATTACCAAAAACGTCCTTCCCACGGTCCGAGAAGACTGTAAATGGGAAGGCAAAGATGTAGTAGTTCCCGGGCCTAAGGATGCCATTACTTCCCACGTAGAGGCGTATTTATGTGTTTACACTTACCATTTCACATTGAGCCCGGTAGATCCAGTTATATTGGATTCCTACAAGAGATACAAGGTGTGCCTTGGGCAAATCCACCCGTCTCTTTGGAGGATAGTAATCCTTATCCGCTATTTTGTGAAAAACACCGAGTACCATCATCATCGACCATCTGCTCTGTCTATACAATACCTGAATATTTTGAGGGGAGTGACCAAGCTCACTCGCCGGGCTATCAAGGCCTCTTCTCGAGAATGGATAAAGTCAAGACCGAGGCTGGCAGGGCGTTTCATCTGGGTGAAGACCAAGGACTTGATCCCTCCTGAGTTCATGCCATTCCACGAAAAGTGGAATGCATCTCATAAGTGTGGCCTTTCCTTAAGTGTCAATTTTCTTTCCTTCATCATCATTTTGTATATGTGGTTGTACAGTTGTTTCTCGGGTCCAAAATGCGGTCCCCCATCTTATGGAGTGGATCGAAGGCATCTGCAAACATATGTCATACTTCGAGCACTCATGGTGCAAGCTTTTTAAGGGACGATGAGATGCACATTCTCATGGTGGGGCTCTCCTTCAAATAGCTATTATCGTGTTCTTAGCTCACATCATACTAACTTCTCTTCTTTCTTTTATCGGTTCGCCTAAGACCATCAAGCTTAGGCCTTTGGGAGGGGACGAGGACGTATCTTTGTCCATTGATCCATCTGTTATGGGACAACTTGGGGCTACCGCGGGGGAGAAGAATAAAAGGAAAAGAAAACCTTCGAGATCCCCGGGTCTGAGGCAAAACCAAAGAAGAGGGTGACTCGCAAGCCCAAGAAGAGCACCAACTCCAGGGTTCCAGACTCAGATTCGGTTCTCCGGCTCAGGGATGAGCTGGAAGAAGACGACATTTTTATCGCCCATAGACCGAACCCTCCCGAGGAGCAAGAGGCAGCTGAGGGGGAGACTCGTGAGGCCGACCTCCCTCAGGATCAAGATGTAGATATGGAGACCGAGGGTAGGACCCTTCAGGACGCCTGCTTCACTCTGAAGCAAGCGCCCGATGTAATGGAAATTATGGGGATGCCCGCCTAGACCGAGTCCACGCTTGAGTAGGCCCAAATAGGGAAAGAGAAAGTCGATAAAGGGGTTCATGGAGCAGACGATCCCTTCATTCTTTCCTTGATGGCATGGACTCGTCTACTTTAGAAGATTTTTCTTGGCTGAGTGACCTGGAAGTCCTGAAGAAGGATACATCATCAGAAGCTGGTGGATAGAGTTCGAGCCCAAAACTTATTAATTAGTTTCCTGCTCCGAGTGTGGACCCCGATCGCAATAGATCGGTTATCCTTACTGTCCCGGAGGATGCCCAGGTTTTATGCTCCTGTACGAGTATACAACTACCTTTGATGTGTGGTGACCAAGGTAGACCAGGAAAAAATAAATAAGGTGGATAGGCCGTGTCTTTTCAATGAGGTGCAACAAGCTCTTAACCAGGTATGGCATCATTACATCTCTTTGAATTTTACTTAGGTTTGGATATTTCTCATGACTTTCATTGATTTGCTAGAATCATTACATTAACACAAAGTATTCGTCCGGTACCGTGTCGAGGTCAATAAGTTTGAGTTTGAGGTCAAGGAGCAGGCTCAAAAAGGGATACGTACAAGCTCCTCAGCGAGCAACAAGACAGGGTCATCAAGGACCCTCAGGACGAGCTAGTTAGGGATCAGAAAGAAGCATTGGTCCTGAGGCAGGAGCATGCCGACTTGGTCAAAAGGTAAAGGTCTTTTAAGTTAGAAACGAGGAACTAGTCATAGTGGCAAATGACAAAACCTCGCAGGTCCAACAAAAGATCGACCAAGTCGGCCAACTCCAAAAGGAGATGGACGAGATTTAAGCCTAGGCTGATGGGTGGTAGAGCAAGATGGATCTGCTGGCTTCTGAAAAGTGAACTACGTTTAATTCCAACATTATGTTGAACAATAGGAATGGATTCAGAAAAACCAATATCGAGTTAAATTTATATAAACCATTACTAAGACCAGAAACATCAAGTCTTGAAAGTGAAATCAAATTTCTAGAAACTCAAGGTACATAAATAATTTGTAACAGATCAAGGTGACGTCTAGTCTCCAAGATCAAACTATAAGTCCTTATGCCTTCAATTGGAGCCTTCATACGATTTCCCATGAACAAGAAATACTTATTTGGATTTGTTTACCTCGAAAATGTGAGTAACAATTAAAGATAATTTGTGATTTTAAAGATATGTGATATATTCTAATACTAGTGATCATACAAGTAATATTAAGCTTAAATAAGAAGAAATGATGAACCAAATCAACGCTGTTCAAATAGTAGGGGCCTTAAGTTTGGTTATCCAGGGACCTCGAGGTCAGCTTAGACCAATAAAGTATGAATAATAAAGCAAAGGCAATAAAGCTGAAGAGTAATTGTTGAGCATGTTAAACAAGAGTAGAATAGAATTTTCTATTACAGTGAATAATGTGATCTCCCATTACAAAATGATTGGGGTCCCCTTTAAATAGGAGGAGAAAACCCTAATATAGTAAATTCCTTATTGTGGTAAAGAATTCTATTGGTATAGGTGTATAACAACCTAGTACGGACCTGTACCATTTCGTACAAATCTTATCCTTTAATTTATGCCATTGTCCACGTGTCCTTAAGAATTTCTCGCTCTTTCTTGATTGACTACGAGATTGTGCTTCCCTCGATGCAAGCCGTGTCAGGCCTTCGATCAGCTTCATCGGGGTATGTGTACCTTAGACGAATCTGACCTCTACTTCGAGTCTCCCGGACTCGGACCCATAGCTCGGCTTAAGACTTCAAAATCATGCTCCTCGATTTTGACCGTATACAGATACTCCCCGCGTTTCTTCGAATGGAATGATATGAAACGATTTGAACCTTGATTTTCCGAGCCTCCAATGATGACATCATACTCGGATGCCAGCCTTCGAAGTGACTGAAATGTCCCATCACCCCCATTCCCCAAAAACATTGAATGCACGCCAATGTTGGTCGGCCACTAATGCCACCGTACCGTCACTGTCCCTCTATAAATATGGGGAATTTCCCCTAAGTAAAGAACTTTACCCTTTCTTCAACCTTTTCCTATGTTCATCTCTACATTTAATCACTTGTTTCCTTCACCTCTTTAAACACCGAAAAACACCAAGCTCTTGCCGGAAACACTACATCCCTGTGCACCCGCATTCCTTAGCTTACAACCATGGCCAAAACTGCCAAGACAGTCCCTAGAAAAGATAAAGCATCATCTTCGTTTCCCTCATGGATGGCCAAACCGGTGGTGCCGCCAACACTTGAAGAAATCACCCCTGGTGATTGTATCATCAAAAAGGACTTCAGTATCGAGAATCCTCCCGATGTCGAGGGCCAATGCGAGCACGTATCCCGATACATTAGCTTGATAACTAAGCAGCTCATCAGGGATGTAAAGGAGGATTGTTGGTGGGGAGACGAGGTCGAGGTTTATATCCCGAGGCCCGATGAAAGCATAACCACCCACAAGGAGGGGTTTTTGAGTGTTTACACTTATCCATTCACACTGGGACCCCTAAATCCGGGGGTGATCGACTTCTGCAAGACATACGAAGTCACCCTCGTTCAAATCCACCCTTCATTCTGGCGTATCTTGATCATGCTGCGGTATTTTACTAAGAAGACCGAGGGTTTGGAATTCACCCTCAGTCACCTAGTTCGGTTGTATCGACCCTAGTTATTCTGAGGGCTCATCAAGCTGCAGCGTCGAACCGGGAAGTCCTTCTTTGCCAACACCGATGAAACCAAAGATTGGGGTTGGATGAGCCGATTTGTTAGAGTCGGGACTTCGGACCTCATCCCCGAGGAAAAAATGTCGTTACCGGAGAGGTGGAACTTTAACTGTAAATGGAGTACGTATTTTTTGTATCTATTCATGTTCTTTCATTTTCCATAACTCTCTTATATTTCTTTTGGCAGCCGATGCTTGGGCGCCCCTAGTTGTGCCCGATCTCAAGGATTGGGTCAGAAAATTAGCTGCCACTTCTTCCTACGACAAGCGCAAGTGGCGTGAATTGGCGAAGGGCCAGTGGGAGGCCAAGAACCACGGCCTTGGAGATGCGTCCGAGATGAGGCCAGCCCTGCCTGGGAAAAAACAAGTCTTTCAATCCAAAGCTCGAGAAGGACAACAAAAGAAAAAGGGTCTCCAAACCCGAAGACCCTCAAGACAAGAAAACCTCCACATGAAGGCTACGGAAAAGGTTTGCTCAAACAGGCACATACTCAGCCCATGACTCCCCGGATGGTTAGGAGAATGATGACGAAGAATCAGCACTGGTGACTCGGACTAGGAAGCTAGTCGAGGCAGCCGAGCCTTCCGAATTAGAAAATCCACCTCGTGGTAAGGATGCCTGGAGAGAAGAAATAGGAAAGGCCCCTATGTCCCTGGAGGTTGAGATTGTCCCTCTATCTTTAGCTGCTATACCGGAAGGGGTAAACGTTGATTCCCCCCATGCTAATGATAATGCCCCGAGTGAAGAGCTCGGTGCCGCGACAACAGGTCACTCAGTTTCACTGCCAACTTATTCTGGGGGGCAATCGAGGAAGCCAACGCTTTACATATGCCCGAAACAAATAAGGTCATTGAGGACGATCCCTTTCAGGCTTGCTATGCTGGGATAGAGGATGCCAACGACCTCAACGATGAATCCTACATTTTTGAGGAGGCCCAGCATCTCCTTATTTGGGTACGTACTTACTTTTAGCAATATAATTTTTTCTTTCTACCTCTTTCGACTTATGTGTCTTTATTTCATGTATAGGCCGTTGCAAAGTTCAGAGCTAAGCCCAAAACTTATTAATTAGTTTCGTGCTCCGAGTGTGAACCCCGATCGCAATAGATCGGTTATCCTTACTGTCCCGGAGAATGCCCGGGTTTTATGATCCTGTACGAGTATACAACTACCTTTGATGCGTGATGAGCAAGGTAGACCAGGAAAAATAAATGAGGTAGACATGCCGTGTCTTTTCAATGAGGTGCAACGAGCTCTTAACCAGGTATCGCATCAATACATCTCTTTGAATTTTACTTTGGTTTGGATATTTCTCATGATTTTCATTTATTTGCTAGCATCGTTACATTATCACAATGTATTCCTCCGGTACCGTGTCGAGGTCAACAAGCTCGAGCTTGAGGTTAAGGATCAGGCTCAAAAAGGGATACGTACAAGCTCCCCAGCGAGCAACAAGACAGGGTCATCAAGGACCCTCAGGACGAGCTAGTTAGGGCTCAGAAAGAAGCATTGGTCCTGAGGCAGGAGCATGCCGACTTGGTCAAAAAGGTAAAGGTCTTTTAAGTTAGAAACGAGGAACTAGTCATAGTGGAAAATGACAAAACCTCGCAGGTCCAACAAAAGATCGACCAGGTCGTCCAACTCCAAAAGGAGATGGACGAGATTTAAGCCTAGGACGATGAGTGGTAGAGAAAGATGGATCTGCAGGCTTCCGAAAAGTGAAATGCGTTTAATTCCAACATTACGTTGAACAACAGGAATGGATTCAGAAAAACCAATATCGAGTTCAGTTTATATAAACCATTACTAAGACCAGAAACATCAAGTCTTGAAAGTGAAATCAAATTTCTAGAAACTCAAGGTACATAAATAATTTGTAATAGATCAAGGTGACGTCTAGTCTCCAAGATCAAACTATAAGTCCTTATGCCTTCAATTGGAGCCTTCATACGATTTCCCATGAACAAGAAATACTTATTTGGATTTGTTTACCTCGAAAATGTGAGTAACAATTAAAGATAATTTGTGGTTTTAAAGATATGTGATATATTCTAATACTAGTGATCATTCGAGTAATATTAAGCTTAAATAAGAAGAAATGATGAACCAAATCAATGTTGTTGGAGCAGCATTGATTACAATAAAGTATATACAATAAAGTAAAGGCAATAAAGCTGAAGAGTAGTTGTTGAGCACGTTAAACATGAGTAGAATAGAATTTTCTATTGCAGTGAATAATGTGATCTCCCATTACAAAATGATTGGGGTCCCCTTTATATAGGAGGAGAAAACCCCAATATAGTAAATTCCTTATTGTGGTAAAGAATTCTATTGGTACAGGTGTATAACGACCTAGTACGGACCTGTACCATTTCGTACAAATCTTATCCTTTAATTTATGCCCTATTCCACGTGTCCTTAAGAATTTCCCGCTCTTTCTTGATTGACTTCGAGATTGTGCTTCCCTCGATGCAAGCCGTGTCAGGCCTTCGATCAGCTTTATCGGGGTATGTGTACCTTAGCTAGATCTGACCTCTACTTTGGTCTCCCGGACTCGGACCCATAGCTCAGCTTAAGACTTCAAAATCATGCTCCTCGATTTTGACCGTATACAGATACTCCCCGCGTTTCTTCGAATGGAATGATATGAAACGATTTGAACCTTGATTTTCCCGAGCCTCCAATGATGATATCATACTCGCGATGCCAGCCTTCGAAGTGACTGAAACGTCCCATCAGCCCATTTCCCAAAAAACATTGAATGCACGTCACCATTGGTCGACTACTAATGCCACTGAACCGTCGATGTCCCTCCATAAATATGGGGCATTTTCCCTACGTAAAGAACTTTACCCTTTCTTCAACCTTTTCATATCTTCATCTCTATCTTTAATGACTCGCTTCCTCCGCCTCTATAAACGCCGGAAAACATCAAGCTCTTGCCGGAAACACTACATCCTTGTGCACCCGCATTCCTTAGCTTACAACCATGGCCAAAACTTACAAGACGGACCCTAATAAAGATAAAACATCATCTTCCTTTTCCTCATGGCTGGCCAAACCGGTGGTGCCGCCAACACTTGAAGAAACCACCCCTGGTAATTGTATCATCAAAAAGGACTTCGGTATCGAGAATCCTCCCGATGTCGAGGGCCGATGCGAGCACGTATTCTGATACATTAGCTTGATAACTAAGCAGCTCATCAAAGATATAAAGGAAGATTGTCGGTAGGGAGACGAGGTTGAGGTTCTGATCCCGAGGCCTGATGAAAGCATAACCACCCATAAGGAGAGGTTTTTTAGTGTTTACACTTACCCATTCACACTGGGACCCTTCGATCCGGTGGTGATAGACTTATGCAAGACATACAAAGTCACCCTCGTTCAGATCCACCCTTCATTCTGGCGTATCGTGATCATGCTGCGGTATTTCTCTGAGAAGGCCGAGGGTTTGGAATTCACCCCCAGCCACCTAGTTCGGTTGTATTGGCCCTAGTTATTCCGAGGGCTCATCAAGCTGCAGCGTCGAACCATGAAGTCCTTCTCTGCCAGCACCGATGAAACCAAAGATTGGGGTTGGATGAGCCGATTTGTTAGAGTCAGGACTTCGGACATCATCCCCGAGGAACAAATGTCGTTCCCGGAGAGGTGGAACTTTAACTGTAAGTGGAGTACATATTTTTGTATCTATTCATGTTCTTTTATTTTCCATAATACTCTTATATTTCTTTTGGCAGTCGATTCTTGGGCGCCCCTAGTTGTGCCCGACCTCAAGGATTGGGTCAGAAAATTAGCTGCCACTTCTTCCTACGACAAGCGTAAGTGGTGTGAATTCGCAAAGGGCCAGTGGGAGGCCAAGAACCACGGCCTTGGAGATGAGGCCAGCCCTACCTAGGGAAAAAACAAGTCTTTAAATCCAAAGCTCGAGAAGGACAACAAAAGAAAAAGGGTCTCGATACCCGAAGACCCTCAAGACAAGAAAACCTCCACTCAAAGGCTACAGAAAAGGTTTGCTCAAACGGGCACATACTCAGCCCATGACTCCCTAGATGGTGAGGAGAATGATGATAAAGAATCGGCACTGGTGACTCGGACTAGGAAGCCAATTGAGGCAGCCGAGCCTTCCGAACTAGAAAATATACCTCGTGGTGAGGATGCCCGGAGAGAAGAAACGGGCAAGGCCCCTATGTCCCTAGAGGTTGAGATTGTCCCTCCGTCTTCAGCTGCTATACCGGTGGGGGTAAACGTTGAGTCCCCCCATGCTAGTAATAATGCCCCGAGTGAAGAGCTCGGGGCCGCGACAACTGGTCACTCAGTTTCACTGCCAACTTATTCTGGGGGGCAATCGAGGAAGCCAACGCTTTACATATGCCCGAAACAAATAAGGTCATTGAGGACGATCCCTCTCAGGCTTGCTATGCTGGGATAGAGGATGCCAACGACCTCAACGATGAATCCTACATTTTTGAAGAGGCCCAGCATCTCCTTATTTGGGTACGTACTTACTTTTAACAATATAATTTTTTCTTTCTACCTCTTTCGACTTATGTGTCTTTATTTCATGTATAGGCCATTGCAAAGTTTAGAGCTAAGCCCAAAACTTGTTAATTAGTTTCCTGCTCCGAGTGTGGACCCCGATCGCAATAGATCGCTTATCCATACTATCCCGGAGGATGCCCGGGTTTTATGCTCTTGTACGAGTATACAACTACCTTTGATACGTGGTGACCAATGTAGACCAGGCAAAAATAAATGAGGTGGACATGCCGTGTCTTTTCAATGAGGTGCAAATAGCTCTTAACCAGGTATGGCAACATTACATCTCTTTGAATTTTACTTAGGTTTGGATGTTCTCATGATTTTAATTGATTTGCTAGAATTGTTACATTATCACAAAGTAATCCTCAGGTACCGTGTCGAGGTCAAAAAGCTCGAGCTTGAGGTTAAGGAGCAGGCTCAAAAAGGGATACGTACAAGCTCCTCAGCGAGCAACAAGACAGGGTCATAAAGGACCCTCAGGACGTGCTAGTTAAGGCTCAAAAAGAAGCATTGGTCCTGAGGCAGGAGCATGCCGACTTGGTCAAAAAGGTAAAGGTCTTTTAAGTTAGAAACGAGGAACTAGTCATAGTGGCAAATGACAAAACCTCGCAAGTCCAACAAAAGATCGACCGGGTCAGCCAACTCCAAAAGGAGATGGACGAGATTTAAGCCTAGGCCGGTAGGTGGTAGAGCAAGATGGATCTGCTGGCTTCCGAAAAGTGAACTACGTTTAATTCCAACATTACATTGAACAACAGGAATGGATTCAGAAAAACCAATATCGAGTTCAATTTATATAAACCATTACTAAGACCAGAAATATCAAGTCTTGAAAGTTAAATTATATTTCTAGAAACTCAAGGTACATAAATAATTTGTAGTAAATCAAGGTGACGTCTAGTCTCCAAGATCAAACTATAAGTCCTTATGCCTTCAATTGGAGCCTTCATACGATTTCCCATGAACAAGAAATACTTATTTGGATTTGTTTACCTCCAAAATGTGAGTAACAATTAAAGATAATTTGTGGTTTTAAAGATATGTGATATATTCTAATACTAGTGATCATACAAGTAATATTAAGCTTAAATAAGAAGAAATGATGAAAAAATCAATATTGTTGGAGCAGTAGGGGCATCGAGTTAGGTTATCCAGGGACCTCGAGGTCAGCTTAGACCAATAAAGTATGAACAATAAAGTAAAGGCAATAAAGTTGAAGAGTAATTGTTGAGCACGTAAAACAAGAGTAAAATAGAATTTTCTATTGCACTGAACAATGTGATCTCCCATTACAAAATGATTGGGGTCCCTTTTATATTGGAGGAGAAAACCCCAATATAGTAAATTCCTTATTGTGGTAAAGAATTCTATTGGTACAGGTGTATAACGACCTAGTACGGACCTGTATCATTTCGTACAAATCTTATCCTTTAATTTATGTCGTGGTCCACGTGTCCTTAAGAATTTCCCGCTCTTTCTTGATTGACTTCGAGATTGTGCTTCCCTCGATGCAAGCCATGTCAGGCCTTCGATCAGCTTCATCGGGGTATGTGTACCTTAGCAGGATCTGACCTCTACTTCGAATCTCCCGGACTCAGACCCATAGCTCAGCTTAAGACTTCAAAATCATGCTCCTCGATTTTGACCTTATATAGATACTCCCCGCGTTTCTTTGAATGGAATGATATGAAACGATTTGAACCTTGATTTTCCCGAGCCTCCAATGACGACATCATACTCGCGATGCCAGCCTTCGAAGTGACTGAAACGTCCCATCAACCCATTCCCCAAAAACATTGAATGCACGTCAGCGTTGGTCGGGCACTAATGCCACCGAACCGTCGATGTCTCTCTATAAATATGGGGCATTTTCCCTAAGTAAAGAACTTTACCCTTTCTTCAACCTTTTCCTATCTTCATCTCTATCTTCAATCACTCGCTTCCTCCGCCTCTGTAAACGCCGGAAAACACCAAGCTCTTGCCGGAAACACTACATCCCTGTGCACCTGCATTCCTTAGCTTACAACCATGGCCAAAACTTCCAAGACGGTCCCTAAAAAAGATAAAGCATCATCTTCCTTTCCCTCATGGCTGGCCAAATCGGTGGTGCTGCTAACACTTGAAGAAATCACCCCTGGTGATTGTGTCATAAAAAAGGACTTCGGTATCGAGAATCCTCCCGATGTCGAGGGCCGATGCGAGCACGTATCCTGATATATTAGCTTGATAACTAAGCAGCTCATCAAGGATGTAAAGGAGGATTGTTGGTGGGCAGACGAGGTCGAGGTTCAGATCCCGAGGCCCGATGAAAGCATAACCACCCACAAGGAGGGTTTTTTGAGTGTTTACACTTACCCATTCACACTTGGACCCCTAGATCCGGTGGTGATCGACGTCTGCAAGACATACGAAGTCACCCTCGTTCAAATCCACCCTTCATTCTAGCGTATCGTGATCATGCTGCGGTATTTCTTTGAGAAGGCCGAGGGTTTGGAATTCACTCTCAGCCACCTAGTTCGGTTGTATCGGCCCTAGTTATTCCGAGGGCTCATCAAGCTGTAGCATCGAACCACGAAGTCCTTTTTTGCTAGCAGCGATGAAACCAAAGATTGGGGTTGGATGAGCCGATTTGTTAGAGTCAGGACTTCGGACATCATCCCCGAGGAAAAAATGCCGTTTCCAGAGATGTGTAACTTTAACTGTGCATGGAGTACGTATTTTTTGTATCTATTCATGTTCTTTCATTTTCCATAACTCTTTCATATTTCTTTTGGCAGCTGATGCTTGAGCGCCCCTAGTTGTGCCCGACCTCGAGTATTGGGTCAGAAAATTAGCTGCCACTTCTTCCTACGTCAACCATAAGTGGCGTGAATTGGCGAAGGGCCAATGGGAGGCCAAGAACCGCGGCCTTGGAGATGCGTCCGAGATGAGGCCAGCCCCGCCTGAGAAAAAAACAAGTCTTTAAATCCAAAGCTCGAGAAGGAAAACAAAAGAAAAAGGGTCTCGAAACCCGAAGACCCTCAGGACAAGAAAACCTCCACTCGAAGGCTACGGAAAGGGTTTGCTCAAACGGGCACAGACTCAGCCCATGACTCCCTGGATGGTGAGGAGAATGATAATGAAGAATCAGCGTTGGTGACTCGGACTAGGAATCCAGTCGAGGTAGCCGAGCCTTCCGAACTAGAAAATCGACCTCCTGGTGAGGATGCCCGGAGAGAAGAAACGGGCAAGGCCCCTATGTCCCCGGAGGTTGAGATTGTCCCTCCATCTTCAGCTGCTATATCGGAGGGGGTAAACGTTGATTCCCCCCATGCTAATGATAATGCCCCGAGTGAAGAGCTCGGGGCCGCGACAATAGGTCACTCAGTTTCACTGCCAACTTATTCTGGGGGGAAATCGAGGAAGCCAACGCTTTACATATGCCCGATACAAATATGTTCATTGAGGACGACCCCTTTCAAGCTTGCTATGCTGGGATAGAGGATTCCGGCGACCTCAACGCTGAATCCTCCATTTTTGAAGAGGCTCAGCATCTCCTTATTCGGGTACGTACTTACTTTTAACAGTGTAATTTTTTCTTTCTACCTCTTTCGACTGATGTGTCTTTATTTCATGTGTAGGTAGTTACAAAGTTCTGAGTGAGTTGAGACAATGTGAGGTCGAGATCAAGAGAGTTTTGGGCGAAGAGAAGGCCTTGAGGCTTCTCTGCAGCCGGACGGAAGAGGAGCTTAAGGACCTCCGAACCGCTTTAGCTAAAGCTCAAAAAAGTGAGTCCGAGCTGGATGAGCAGGTAACTTTGATTTTAACAAAGTTCGGCACTCTTGGCCCTTCTTCGGAGGCTAATACTTTGATATCGCAGATGCAACAAAAGTTGAACATGATTGGGCAACTCCGGTGCAAGGTGGATCGAGTTCGGGCTGATTGCCATCAGTGGAAGGAGAACATGGATCGACTTGTTGCCGAAAAGGAAGCTGTTAAGGCTCAACTGGCCTCAGCTGAAGCTCAGCTCCGAGGTATTGAAGCAAAGGGCTTGGCTCAAGCCAGGGAAATCAAGGAACTGGAGGCCGAACTGGCAAAAGCCCGGACCAAAGCTGCACATGCTAAGGCTGAAGCTGCACAAACTAAGGCCGAAGCTGAGAAGACGAACGTTGCGGCTGATAAATTAATTTCTATATACGTGAGAGAAACCACGGCCGTTCAAGAAGAGTTGAGGGAGGCCTTCGAATGGGCAACATGAAGCAATGAATTGGCTAAGTGTCAAGCCCGGAGGGAGACTCTCGAGGAAATACATGATCGAGGGTTCAACCTTGCCGAGGAGATAGCCGAAGCACAGGCACGGGAAACCGATGCTAGGTTTCTTATCTCCTCCGATGAAGAGGATATGGTGAGTGGCTGCGGGGACGAGGAAAGTGAAGAAGCTGCTCCCGAAGGGGAATATAATCCCAAAGATAAAGCCACTAGAGATGAAGACGGCACTCTTGGGGACATGGCCCCGAAACTAGAGTAGGTTTCTTTTTGTACAAGGGCCCCTCGTGGGCATTGAAATATGCTTTGTAAATATACAAATGAATATAAAGTAGCATTTTGCTCTGTTCTTGATTTGTCTTGACTTTTATTTTGTCCCCGTTTATGAAAAATTCCGATGATTCAAATGCTAAGTTCGAGTATCGGTTTAGACTCGTAATAAGCCCATAGGCTTTTATTGCCCAACCCCTTAGGGTTTTAGATCCCCGAGCCAAACATAAAATCAAATTAATGCGAGCTTGGGGTAACGGGGCCTTTGGGTCTAAGTAAAACGAGAACGGGGTCTCAGACTCCCATAGGTCTTCGGACCTATACTTCTTTTAAGTTGGCCCTTGGGCTCTTGTATATCGTCCCTTAGGCTTTTTTTTTTAAATTGGCCCTTAAGATCTTTAAATCGGGCCGTTTCAGCCTCTAAAATGGCTATATAATTTTTCTCTCGTTTCGGCTAAAAGACTTAGTGAAATTTTAGTTATGCCTTAGCATGTGTTTTTGTACCCGTTGGGTTTTTCGAAGGATCGACGTATCGGGACCTCATTAGTCATTTTTTGCATGGACATAATCGAATACCTCTTAAGGGTTTTCGAAGGCTGGTGTTATCGAAGCCTTTGGATTGTTCGAGGGCTGATTTTTCGAAGCCCTTAGATTTTTTGTGAGTCGAATTTATCGAGGCCCCTTATATTTTGCTTTTGCCGGGGGTAGCCTGACTTAACCGGTTTTTCAATGTTTGATGTCCTTTAATTTTATAGAGAAAATAGGACATCTCCGAATCACATTATTTTGGCCGTAGCCTTTATATGACTGTAGTCTTTAGTATTGCCGTAGCCTTCGGGTTTGTCACATGGACTTTTTTCCCGATAACTTTCTGAACTTGTTCGAAAAGTTAGTCCCCGAGTAAATAGGCCTTGGACTTTGTTTCGAGAGGGTGCCTCTTTGAGGTCTTATAAGTCTGAATTTTCGATGACTCGGGTGTATCGATTGTTAATGACAGTCCCTGAGTATTTCGGGGTGCTTTGGCCCTTGAGCCGCTTCCCGTAGGATTGTAAGTGTAGAGCTCGTATGAGATACAAAGTGTTTTGGATATTACTAGAATGCTTCTTTAAATAGTTTATACATGTGCACATGTTTTTCCGTCGGGGCTCGTTTATTCTATATGGACACGGTTCATTTGACCGTTTGGCCTGTTATAAAGTTCTCCTATCGAAACCCTCTTGGGCGTGAAATATCTTTCTCAAATGTATAACCTCGAGGGTGATTCCCTCCAGTATTCGAGGTTGATCGAAAAGAAGCCTTGAATACTTGTTGAGTGACCCTTAGGTAGCATACAGGTGTTGCCTGGTTAAAAACCTTGCCGGTAAAACTCATTTGGGATAAACCCGATCTAAGGGAAAATAATGCAACGCATGCTTTCAAACCCAAGGTCTTCGAGCTGAAAGGTTCCTCGATGCATCCAATTGGACATTTGCCATGAGTTAGTTTTGTAAACGGCCAAAATTGGAATAGTTAGACTTTGGGGTTATTTTAGCGCTCCATGCCCGACCTCGGGGAGCTCGAAGTAGACTTTGAAATGTGGCCCCTAGGTGCGTTCCCGGGGGAAGCACATTGAGGGACAATCTCGGAGCAGTACAAATCGATGATCATCATGGAAAGGCGGGAAAGATCCCAAGAACACGTGGCAAGAACTGATCAGGCCTGCGAGAATAGTACCAATCCATACAAAGCCATTATACAGCTGTACCAATAGCCTTTTCCCGTCATTATTAGACATGTACTATGTTGTGATCTCCCCCCTATATAAAGGGGACCCTTGTCACCTTGTAAGGCATTCAGATTATTACACAACATATTGAAAACAATACAACATTCTCTGCTCTTTGCTAACACTATTGTTCTTCACATTTATTGCTTATTTCTTTCATTGTTCATTTATTGTTCTCCATTTATTGCTCATCATTTACCGTAAAATTCCATCTTTAAGGCCCTAATTATCATTGATTCTTCATCAATCATTCATAGATATTAGCCCCTTCTAGACCTCGAGGCCCTACTCCAGCTAGACCGAGGCCCAGCTTTGTGACCCTATTGGTTTGCATTGTTTATTTTCTTTACTCACATCTAGCATCTATTACCTAACAACTAGTGTTAAGATAAATCACGTATTTTTAGAACCACAAAATCAAATATAATTGTAGTTACCATTTTCAAGATAAATAGTTTGGCGCCTACCGTGGGGCTAAGAATAATAGTGATTGTTTTGGTGCTAGTTTTGAAAATACAAAGTTATACTTCACACTTTTTCTTGTCCAAGGATAGCTGATTTCTGGTCAAAATGTCTAACTCAGCAAATGCATGCGAGAACAATGATATTGGGCTTCATGGGAAGAACGGACCAGAAGAACCTCAGCATATTCACATGATGGTTGGAGAAACCAACCCACCTGGACCCGTGTTCAAACGGGCCAAAGTGCCATCGCAATGGAAAAGCAAACTCGGAGCTATGTACCCAGGGACGTTCTTATATTAAGAGAAGAAGATATCGCAGCCTCGTCCCCAGCGCATAATGATGCATTGGTAATTTCTTTCCTTTTTAATAACATTCAAATTAAACGGGTGCTCGTGGATCCAGGTAGCTCGGCCAACGTAATCAGGTCGAAGGTGGTGGAGCAGCTCAGATTGCTCGATCATGTCATATCCACCTCTCGAATCCTCAATGAATTCAACCTAGCAAGCGAGACAACGAGAGGAGAAATCACCCTCCCAGTCAACGTGTCCGGTACAGTTCAAGACACCAAGTTTCATGTCATCAAAGGTGACATAAGGTACAATGCCTTACTTGGAAAATCGTGGATACACAACATGGGGGCGGTACCATCAACTCTTCGCCAGATGATGAAGTTCCCAACAAAAATGGTATAAAAATGGTGTGCGGAGAACAACGTGCAGCAAAGGAGATGTTTGTGGTAAACAACATGGCACCAACATCGACTCCCCCCGTCTGGGACGAGTCGGGGAACAGGCTGACCCACGAGGAGCAGGTGGTCTGCGAACATTCGAACGAAGGCAACGAAGAAGACTTACTCACTCCCCTGACCTTCATTACCCTCGAGGAGTCGGACGCAACAAAATCAACGATCGAAGAACTCGAGCAGGTCGTCTTGATCAAGCATCTTCCGGATCGAAAGGTATACCTGGGGACGGGTTAACCCCCGAACTCAGGAAAAAACTCATCCAGTTCCTTATTGAAAATATTGATTGCTTTGCTTGGTCCCATTTAGACATAACAGGGATCTTACCTGAAATAACCACCCATCGACTAAGTGTCGATCCCAGGTTCGAACTAGTGAAGCAAAAAGGAGGCCTGGATCCGAGGTAAAACATGCGTTCATCAAAGACGAGGTAACAAAACTCCTCAAAATAGGATCAATTAAGCAGGTAAAATACCCTGAATGGTTGTCTAATGTAGTGGTGGTCCCCAAAAAAGGAAACAAATTACTAATGTGCGTAGATTATAAAGACTTAAATAATGAATGCCCCAAAGACTCCTTCCCATTGCCCAACATTGATCGCTTGATCTATGCCACGGCCAACCACGAGACCCTTACTCTTCTCGATGCCTATTCCGGGTATAACCAAATTCAAATGAACCCAGAAGACAGGGAAAAGACCTCGGTCATCACGAAGTATGGTACGTATTGTTACAACGTAATGCCCTTCGGGCTAAAACACGCAGGGGCTATGTACCAACGCCTAGTTAATAAGATGTTCGAACATCAAATAGGCCAATCTATGGAAGTTTACATTGATGGCATGCTAGTTAAGTCCCTGCGTGCAGAGGACCATTTGACTCATTTGCAGGAAACATTCGATATCCTCAGAAGTTACAACATGAAGCTCAACCCCAGAAGTGTGCCTTCGGAGTAGGATCTGGAAAATTTTTAGGATTCATGGTGTCAAATAGGGTGATCGAGATCAATCCTGACAAAATCGAGGCCATTGAAGAAATCACAGTGGTTAACAATGTGAAGGCCATGCAGCGGCTGACCGGGCGGATAGCGGCCTTAAGCCGATTCATCTCAAGATCGTCAGATCGGAGCCATAATTTCTTTCCTTGCTAAAAAAGAAAACATCTTTGAATGGACTTCGGAATGCCAGCATGCTTTAGAGGAGTTAAAGTGATATCTCTCGAGCTCGCCTTTGCTCCAAACCCCGAAAGAAGATGAAACGTTATACTTATATCTGGCCGTAACCGAAGTAGCGGTAAGTGGTGTGTTGGTTCGGGAAGAACAAGGTACGCAATTCCCTATTTATTACGTAAGTCGGACTCTAGGAGATACTGAAACCAGGTATCCACACTTAGAAAAATTAGCTCTTGCATTAATAAGTGCATCTCGAAAATTAAAACCTTATTTTCAGTGCCACCGTGTATGTGTTTTAACAACATACCCTCTTCGAAACATCTTGCACAAGCCTGAATTAGCAGGGAGATTGGCCAAATGGGTCATCGAGCTCGGGGCGATATCGAATATCAACCTCGGGCGGCTATCAAGTCCCAAATTTTGGCGGACTTTGTGGCTTATTTTACGCCTGCCCTCATGCCCGAGGTAGAGAAAGAACTCTTGCTAGAAACAGGCACATCATCGGGGGTATGGACCCTATTCACCAATGGTGCCTCGAACGTAAAAGGGTCCGGGCTCGGCATCGTTCTGAACCGCCTACGGATGGTATGATTAGGCAATCTATAAAAACTCCGCTTCACTAACAACGAGGCCGAGTATGAGGCTATGAGTGCAGGTATCGAGTTGGCCAAGAGCCTAGGAGCATAAGTCGTCGAAGCAAAATGCGACTCCCTTCTGGTAGTTAACCAAGTTAATGGGAGCTTCGAGGTCCGAGAAGACAGGATGCAAAGATACTTAGACAAACTTCATATCATATTGCATCGCTTCAAAGAATGGACTCTGGTCCACATTCCTCGAGATCAAAACAGTGAGGCCGATGCACTCGCGAACCTGGGGTCTTTTGTCAAAGAAGATAACATACTCCAAGGGACTGTTGTTCAGCTGTCCAAGTCGGTGATAGAAGAAGGACACGCCGAGATCAACTCAACAAGTCTAACATGTGATTGAAGGAATAAATACATCGACTATTTGAAAAATGGGAGGCTGCCCACAGATCCAAAGGATTCGAGGGCCCTCCGAGCCAAAGTAGCTCGATTTTCACTCGATGAGAATGGAACGCTATATAGAAGGACCTTCGACAGACCTCTAGAAGTATGCTTGGGACTAGGGGACACCGATTATGTACTTCAAGAGATCCACGAAAGCACTTGTGGAAACCATTTCGACGCTGATTCTTTGGTTCAAAACGTGATCAGGGCAGGCTACTATTGGGACAGCATGGAGAAATACACCAAGGAATTCGTTCGAAGATGTGATAAATGCCAAAGGTTTGCACCGATGATCCACCAACCTGGTGAACAGCTACATTCAGACTTATCACCATGACCATTCATGAAATGGGGGATGGACATCGTCGGCCCCCTACCAGCAGCACCAAGTAAAGCTAGATTTATTTTGTTTAGGACTGATTATTTCTCCAAATCGGTGGAAGCACAGGCCTTTGAAAAGATAAGGGAAAAAGAAGTCATTGAATTCATCTGGGATCACATCATATGCCGATTCGGGATCCCCTCCGAGAATACATGCGATAATGGGAAGCAGTTCATAGGCAGCAAAGTGACGAAATTCCTCGAAGATCATAAGATCAAAAGAATCCTGTCAACGCCCTATCACCCATGTGCAAATGGACAGGCCGAGTCCACAAACAAGACCATCATCCAAAACTTGAAGAAGAGGTTTGAAAATGCAAAGGTAAATTGAGAGAGGTGTTGCCTGAAGCATTGTGGGAATATCGAACAACTTCGAAGTCAAGCACAAGAGAGACACCATTCTATTTGGTGTACGGTTCCGAGGCTCTGATACCGGTCGAGGTCGGAGAGCCAAGCATCAGATTTTGGCATGACACTGAGGATTCAAACAGTGAGGCCATGACTATAGCCCTCGAGCTACTAGATGAAAAGCGAGAGGCTTCACTAGTCCGAATGGCCGCCCAAAAATAGAGGATAGAGAAATACTATAATAGGAGAACGAACCTTCGATACTTCGGGGCCGGTGACTTAGTCCTAAGGAAAGTCACCCTCAACACTCAAAACCCAAATGAAGGGAAACTAGGCCCGAGCTGGGAAGGACCGTACCGCATCCTCGGAGTAGTAGGCAAAGGGTCCTACAAACTCGACACCATGGGAGGTGAGCAACTTCCAAGCAGTTGGAACATATCGATGCTCATACGCTATTATTGCTAAGGTATAACCTTTTCCCTTTTTTGCTTTATAACTCACACTAATTTCTTACAGGTGCTCGATGAAAAACACCGAAGCACCCTTCGACCAGAAAACCTTGGGTTGTAAAGCATGCTTCGCACTCTTTTTCCCATTGATCGGGTTTTATCCCATATGGGTTTTACCGGCGAGGTTTTTAACGAGGCAACATCCACATGATACCCAAGGAGAACTAATCAAGTATTCGAGGCTTCTATTCAATCAACCCAAAATACTAGGGGGCATCGCCCCGGGGAGGTCGCCTCTTCAAAAGAGCTCAAACTATGCCTAGGAGGACCTTGATAGGAGAATGATGTAGTGGGCCAAACGATCGAATGAACCATGTCCATGTAGAATAATTGAGCCTCCTAAGTCAAAAAACATGTATGCATATACCAACTAATTGAGGAAGACCCCTTTTGCTTATCAAAATACTTTGTGCATCAACAAAGTTCACTAAATTTCTCGTAAGACAGCTCAAGGTCAGAAACTCTCGAACACTCGGGGACTGTCACCAACTTTCAGTTCATCGGACAATCAAA
The DNA here is from genome assembly GCF_001879085.1 of Nicotiana attenuata. Classification (NCBI taxonomy): domain Eukaryota; kingdom Viridiplantae; phylum Streptophyta; class Magnoliopsida; order Solanales; family Solanaceae; genus Nicotiana; species Nicotiana attenuata. The sequence goes on from NC_031989.1 coordinate 83,144,989, forward strand.
AACTCAAACTTGTAAGACATCAATAAGGCAAGGTCGAGCTTATAAGCCCTCAGTGAGGCAATACCAAATCTGTAAGACCTCAACGAGGCATGCCAAAAATTCTTAAGACCTTAAAAAGGCATAACCCAGATATTAATACCAAGGATATATATCGAACTTGTAAGACCCTTAAAAAGGCATACACTTAATACAGACGACGAGGTCATCTCACCCGGGGACTATCGATTACGGTCGTATCAAAAGGCTCCGGCCAAATTAACGCGGCTCAGAGACGTCCGACCGCCGCCATAAAATTAAAGGCCTTCAAAATACATTAAAAATACTTCGAAAAGAACCAATTAATTAGGCTACCCCCGGCATAAGCAAAGGATCTTCGATAATATTAGCTCCGAACATAAGGCTTCAGAAAAAATTAGCCTTCGCTAAAAAGGTTTCGAAAACTCAACCTTCGAGAAAGCCTCCCGAGGAACTCTGTTATCGTCACATATCGAATCATAATCGAGGTTCTCATTTAAGTCGTCGAAGAGTCAAACGAACATAAAACATGCCAAGGCATAATCAAAACCTTAAAAGTCTGTAGCCAAAATGGGGAAAACTATAGCCATATTAGAGGTCGCATCAACCCAGTCTAAAAAGTGCCTAAGGGGCAATGCGTAAGAGCCAGCCTAAATAGCCTAAGGGCCAATGTGTAAGAGTCTAAGAGCCAGCCCAAAGAGCCCAAGGGCCAATATGTTGAAACCCTAAGGGTCAATGAGCCTGAGTCAAAACTTGATTCGAGGACCAAGCCCTAAACAGTAAACTATCATCAATTATTCATCAAAGCACAACCTAAGAGTTCATTCTTTAAAAGTCCAACATATCGGGCTAATTATCGATAAGCATCAACACTAAAAACATAAACGATGACACAAGCAAGCGGAAATTCATATGAAGGGAATACTAAAGGTTCCTTTTTTATTATGAAAAATTGTACAAAAATACATTTACACCACTCCCGCAGGGAGCCCTATACAAAGAACAAGAAAGAAAAACCTAGTCTACCCTTGGGAACTTAGCATTTCCCCCCTCGGGGACAATGTCACCATCGGCTCCATCGGGACCTACTCCCTCACTGGCCCCCTCCTCATTATCTTCGTCATCGGAAATGAGGAACTTGGCATCAAACTTATCCGCCTTGGCCTGCTCTATCTCCTCCAAGAGATCGAGGCCCTTACCCTGAATCTCCTCGAGAGTTTCCTTCCGAGATTTTCATCGGGCATATTCATTACTTCTCATCTCTCGATTGGAAGCCCACCTCAGCTTCGTACTAGCTTCAGCAGCATCTTTCAGATAGATGGCCACCTTCTTATCAGTCCTTGCTCGGACCTCCTCGGCTTCGGCTCGAGTGTCCACAACTTCGGCCTTTATCTTCAAAAGATCTATCTCAAGCTTAGCAATTCTGCTTGTCTAGACCGAGTCACCTTCTCGAGCATTACAAAGCTGTATCTCGAGGGCGGAGGCCTTAGCCAAAGTTTTCCTTTTGGCTGCAACATGAACATCTATTTGTGCCCTAAGATCATTGCATTCAGAATTGACCTGCTTGGCTTTGCCTTGAAGGCGCTCCAACGTCTCTGTCTTTCTCTACAATTGGGATATCGAAACATTAGTTTTCGAATATGGGAGAAAAGGCCTGTATCCCCTCAAAATAGAAGTTACCTATTTCTCGAGGTTGCCTTCGTAATCACGACTTTGAACTAACTCCGATCGAAGGTATATCAGCTCTCTCGTCTTCTTATCGCAAAGATGCCTGAGGGATTTCTCCCCACCCAAGGCCTTACGCAACTTAGCATCATATCGAAGTAGCTCAGACCTGAGCTTATCCAACGCCTACGAGAAATAAAAGTTCAGTTAAAAAGGTGAGAGTATGAAGCTGGAAAAGTTGTAATAACTTCAAAACTCACCATGGAGCAGAGCCGCTGAGCTTCCTTGAAGGTCGACTTTGTCGATGCCCCCTTTTTCTTTTAAAAGGCGAAATCGGGTTTACGACATTTAGGCGGACAACTCTTTTCCCTTTTGGGAATTGGGTTTTGGAGTTTGAAGAGTCGCCACCTAATGATTAAGTGCATTAGGACACTAAGAAAGGTTTGAGTTGGAAAACCAGAGTTTGGGTAAGGGCTAGAAATTATCTCGAGGGGAAGGTGTTAGGCATCCCTCAAGATCCACTAGTGTGGTTCCCGGCCATGCTACAATTGTGACTTTAAAGCAAGTAAGCACACAAGACAATTTCACATAAAGACCTCGAGTAGATATGTATAATGGTTACTAAGCATGCTGAAATTAGGGACTAGGTGATTTCCTAGTTGTTTGAAAGAATGTATAAGTGCAAAAAAAAGGGACCAGATAATGAATATAAACAATCAGATACAGAAGTGGGTGAGCAGAAAATTTTATTTAGAAGAAGAGGACAGTGCAAAAATTAAAGGGGAAATTTTAATGACTGAAACAAAATGCAGACTTTTAAAGAACTGAAAATTGTCAATCTAAATAATTACATAAAGGAAGGGAGTCCTAGGTTTGTAAAATACATGGATCATCCACACAACACCGGTAGCCAATCGTACGCATGGTGCTATCGCGTGATCATCATCTCCATGTCTACCCTTCCCACCCCGTTAAGGTATTAAAGCGCGGAATGGTATCATTACTTATTGCATGCTATTACCCGCCCCAATCCTATCAGTCTCGGAGGCAGTGAGACTACTAGTCCTAAAGAGGAGGGAGTTGGGGCTTTTCAGAATTTCAAAAGGATAAAAAGCTAGGCGATAGGCAATAACAAATAGCATCTAAGAGGGAAGCACATAGCAATTAAGGCTCAAGTAGGCCTCCTCATTTAAAGTAGCAAATTATTTAGCTTGACTTACAAATACTGATTAGGTCTTTGATTAAGCGAAGTGTAGGGCAGGCTGAGTTATCACATATTTTCCAGATGAGGAGTCCGAATTAGCCCCGACTAGATGTAATTATCAGAACTGATACAGTTAATCAATTACCGACTGGTTTGCCTAGGTGAAACTTATAGGTAGGATATCTAACAATGTAGGAGTATACTGATTTTAAAGAAGAGTTTATTGATTCTAGAAAAGGGATCTGCAGATTTTAAGACTGATTTTAGATTCCAAAACGAAACCGATTCAGTTAATTTAGTCCTATAGGCATGGTCTCTAGGTGTCGTTGATTTTGACAGTTGCAAGAGTCCTATGGACATGATCTCTAAATGGATTGATTATTATTAATCCTAAAGCTGTTTGCCTAGTAGCGTATACATGCAGAAATACCGAAAGACCTATAGGCATGCTTTCTAGATGCTGAAATGCAGAATTATAAAAGGTCCTATAGGCAGATTTTCTAAATGCGAAAATGCAGAAATTATGAAGTCCTATAGGCGGGTTTTCTATATGAAATATATGCAGAACCTAAAACAGGAATTTTTCATGAAAAATGCAGGATCTAAGGCAGGATCTCTATATGAAAAGTATTGGAAAATGCAGAACTTGACATGATTTGCAGAAGTAATACCTAATGAGCATGATATCTACCCTTGTGCATACTATAGGTAACCCTCCCCCATTTTTACTATATACCCCATAGTTATTACAAATTATTACAACCTGAATGAATCAGAAAGAGGGAGAAAGTGAAAATTACATCAGAATATTCCAGCTACATCTAATCAGCCTAACTCCGACTCAAAGTCCAATAATATGAGATAAACCAACTTCCAGGATCAGACTTCCAAAGGACTTTCTCATATTTGGAGTGTGTCAAAGTTCCCAAGAGTCTCAAAGGGACTCCGAGCAGTGCTTACACCCTAAAAACATTTCAGAATCAAGAACATAGTGCAGTGTGGAAATGCCAGCCCTCAGATGCCAAGTTTAGAGGAAACTCAAGGTCCCAAAGCAAGGCTCATAAGAGAGGGGCAGAACTTAAGAGTCTAAGAATAAGTGTAAGTGCACAAGGGGAAGGGAATCAAAGAGGGACATGGCAGTCTGGTGGTCATGCCCAGCAATTGGGATGCTGGCACACCCCTGACCAGCCTGCTAGTCAAGCATTGAGAGTTAGGATCCATTGTGGATCAAGCTATGGCCTGGGCAGTAATTAGAATATTGTCAGACCAAAAGCTTAACTCAGCACATAGAAAGGAATAGGGGGTAGGGGATTCATAACAGAAACAGAAGCAAAGAAGGGAAATATTTCACACAAATTGCAGAACCTGAGCAATAAAGTAAACAAGAAGTCTGAAGTTGTAAAGTAAACACGTAAGGGGTGAGGCAGAAGATTTAAATAAAAGACATACCAAATTCAGAGAAAATAAGCAAGCAAAAGTACTCTTGAAAGAGCCAAGTTATGAACAGCAGTTCCAAAGAGATCTCAAACTAAGCAGGATTAGAAGACAGTATTGCAAGAAAGTGTGTTTCAGTGTGTGAGTGTAATTTCGTGTCTTTCTGATTATGAGAGAATTGAGTGATGATAGAAAGAGGGAGGACTAGGTCCTTATATAGTTTTTGAAAACCAGTAAGGCAGGCAAAGAGTGCACAAACATAGAAACCAATCAATTAGTATCAATTAAGACAACTAGACTCATTTAATTAGGGGGTCTAGGTCAAACGACTAATTGAGATGAAATAAGGAGAAAAAATCAGTTTACTAAGGCTCGATTAAGGTAAGGAAACCATGTATTGCACAAATAGGGTCAAATACATAGTTGGTAATTAAGGAAAAATGTAGTAGCATTTTTTATAAAGTAAAAATAAGGTATCAGTTGGAAAATTAGTCAAGAGGATCCCGGATCCTATTGCAATCACAGAGAACCTTAAGTAATTAAGGAGAGAGTCATATAGATATGGAAATAATTCAAACGTTGGTACAGAATCACAAAGGAGATACACAAGACCATGTATTTAAGGAAAACATCCCAAGTATGGGATTTTACACGCAAAAGGATCAAAATAAATAGCCAGTAGGGTAAAAGGGATTCAATCGAAAGAAATCAGTGATGAATCTCTAGCATGATTAAAGGTTTTTCAAAATCAATTCTTGGTGAAATCTTTCGAAAGGGAAGTTTTCCTCATATATAAAGCTTACAGTTCAAACAAAAGAAGAGTCTAACGATGAAAGTTTCAGAATCATGGGCAAGTAGGATTTCGAGTTCGACTACAGGCTCACCCTGAGTCTGGAAACCTAGGGTTCCAAAGTGAAACCCTAGTGCCATATACCCAAAGAGAAACCCCCAATTTTATGGTTTCAAATAGAATCAGAGGTGAGAAATCATTGAGAGAGGCAAACATACGCGATAGCAAACACATTGATTCAAAGGCATGCTTGAGAAAATCTTGGAATTCAAAAAAGATCTCTGAAGTTTAAACAAAGCAGGTAAGAGCAATACTTAGCAGGAATACCAACAAAACTCGGTAAAGTGAAACAAAATCAAAGAGCACGAACACATAGCAAAGAGTAAAGGACAAACAACCTAGTTAACATGTGAACAAGGAACAGCAAAAAGATCTAGCAGAATCGAAATAAGAAAACAAACTTGAGCATAATAAGAAATAAACAAGCAAGTATAAACACACATAAGAGAGAGAAAACGAGTCAGAAAACATTTTAAAGAAGCTTTTTCCAGAAACCCTAAAAATTGGATTTGAACGGTTTTGAGAAAGAAAATTTGGGGAAAACCCTTAAAACGTCAAGTAAGGACCAAGCATGTCACAGATCTAAAAGAAATGAACAAGTATAGAACCTTAGAAGGCTTAAAAATGGCAGAGAAGACCCTAGAATGAGAAGGTCTTGAGGAAAGTCAGATCCTGAGTCAAAGAGACTCATATTGCCTTGAACACGCCGGAAAATGGCCGTAGAGGCCATAAATCTTGCAGATCTGAGACAGATCTAAAGGAAACCGTGGAAGTCTGGCCTCCAAACTTCGAGTAACTCAAGCTGATGGTGAGGGAGAGGGATCACAGGCCATCCATGGCCAGGGGTGCCATGGATTCCGGTGGAAGTGAGACGGAGATCGGTGGAATAGGGTTAGGGTTTCGGAGGGCTAGAGAGGTTTTTCGGAGATGAAGGGAGTTTAGAGGAGGCGTCTTTGTGCAAATGAGTTAGGGTTAGAGGGGATAGGGGATTAAAATGGAAAGAACGAGTTAAAGCCGTTGATCAAAACGATCAACGACCAGGATTTAAAGAGAACCGGACGGGTTTAAGAAATAGGGCTAAGGGGTCGGGTCAAAATCAAAATTGGGTCGTTTAATATTGGGGTGGAATTGGGGTCAATTGAGGCTACAATTGCAATTGAAAATGGCTATCTATTAAATAACCAATTTCTCCCCTTTTAATTTTTCATAAAATAATTAAACTGATTTTAAAAATAAATTAAAAATATTAAACTAATTAATAATATATAATCATTAATCTAAAAATACTGGGAATGATTTTGTAATTGTAAAATGCTATTAATTGTAAAATAGGCTATAATTGCAATTATACGCAATTTAGCTTTAAAAATGCCAATTAAATTTATATAAAAATATGCAAAAATCACCTTAATTATATTTTGGTGTAAATATGAGAATATGAATAAATTATTCCCAAAATGATAATCCTGGGAGCAATTATTGGGTTTTTTACTGCTAGAAATAGACAATAAATTGATTTTAAAAATCTTAAAAATTAGGGAAAAATATCAAAACTCTTGGGCATGCTTATATATGCATACACATGATATTTTGAAAGCATTTTGAGTAAAAAAAACATAGGGAAAAATTGGGTATCAACAGCTGCCCCTCTTTACCCGAAAAGGATGAAAGAGTTGTCGGGTAAAGATATGATGGCCAATTTTTAACCGAAAGAAACGATTTGGAAAGTTTTGACCGAGCTCTGGTTCCTGAGCTGCCTACATATCCCTGGTCTTACAGGAATCAGGCCATATATAGTTCAGGGTCCATTGACGGAATACGCTGATGGAGTTTTTCGAAAGACGGACGCGTTGTTCAGGTTGGGAAAGATGGTCAGAGTCTAGTAGGCTGCGGGAACTGGAGCGGGATCGCTCCTGCTGAGACGGCCGTTGATAGCCGGGGTACCTGCAAATGAATAATACCAACATGTATTGTGTATGAATTTAAACGTGATGCAAGTTCCCATTGGACCATGAATGCTGTCTTCGGACGGTTAGGATGACATCCTCAGACCATGACGCCTTGGGCCATGAAGCGTATAATAAAGGATTCGCAGGCTATGAAATGATGTTCTCAGGCTATGAGAATGATGCCTCCGAACCATGATGCCTTTGAATATTGATATGCAAAAGATAAAAAATGGGGTCCTCAAGCCATGGCATGGCGTTCTCGGGCTATGCAAATGGTGCCTCCGAACAAAGACGCCTTTGGACAATTCGGCGATCTTTCAGCCAATGAAATGCAAAAAGTGGCGATCTTTCAGCCCATGAAATGCAGAGAGTGTCGATCTTTCGGCCGGTGCAGGATTTGAATAAAGGTGTCGATCTTTCAACCGATGCAGGATTTAAATGAAGGTGGCGATATTTCAGCCGATGCAGGATTTAAATAAAGGTGGCGATCTTTCAGTCGATGCAGGATTTAAATGAAGGTGGCGATATTTCAGCCGTGCAGATGGAGGTAAAGCTTAACCTCGGAAGGCGGAATGGTAGCCTTATGCAATGCAGAAAATGCAGGATGGAGACAGAGCTTAGTCTCGGAAGGCAGAAAGGTAGCCTTATGCAATGCAGGAGAATGCAGATGGAGACAGTGCTTAGTCTCGAAAGGCAGAATAGTAGCCTTATCCAATGCAAGAAATGCAGCATGGAGACAATGCTTAGTCTCGGAAGGCAGAAAGGTAGCCTTATGCAATGCAGGAGAATGCAGATGGAGACAGTGCTTAGTCTCGAAAGGCAGAAAGGTAGCCTTATGCAATGCAGAGAAATGCAGATGGAGGTAGAGCTTAACCTCGGAAGGCAGAAAGGTAGCCTTATGCAATACAGGAAATAAAAGGCGAATAGTAATGAAATATCTTAGCTGATAGCTGATAGTGATATTGTGGTATTGTGGTTGTTGGGGATGTCTCGTACGGATAGCAATTGTAAATAGACGATGATTCTGAGAGTTGTATTCCTGAAAAGTATGAATGTGTAAACGTATCTGATGATTTTATGTCTTGGGTGCCTGCATCCAAAGAAAAATCGTGAGTTTTGTAAGGGGAAAGGTTAGCCCGTCTTCCCGTGGACCTCGCTTGTCCTGCTCGGTGTTGTTTTCATTGGGGCAGCATCGCTAAACAAAGCGATTTTGATAACGGACATACATGATTTAGTAAAAATGTAACGTAATCATATAATTTTAAAAAATAGTTTTCTTTTAGATGAACCGACGACTGCGACGCGGTTCGCGACATTGCAACCTTTCTCTTCGGAATTTTGAGGGTCCTCCTCAAAATTCTGCCCCAGTTTACTGGGCCGGTGCTTCCGACGGCTGCGTGCGATGAATGGCTGAAGATCGACTTCAGAATTTTGAGGGTCCTCCTCAAATTTCTGCCCCAGTTTCCAATTGCGGGGGGAAATGAAATTTTTATTGAATTGTGACCGAACCCATAAGGCTGCCTACGTATCCCCTCTTAAACGGGAATCAGGTCGGACGTAGTTCAAATTATATCATATAGGAAAGCATAAAGATTACACATAGTAACGCTTGAATGCATCTGAATTAATTGGCTTTGGCCAGACTTCTCCATCCATTTCTGCAAGTATGAGGGCTCCTACTGTTAGAACCCGGTGAACCATGTACGGGCCCTGCCAGTTAGGAGAGAAGTTCCCCTTAGCTTCATCCTGATGCGGGAAAATTTTCTTCAACACCAACTGCCCTGGCGTGAATTGTCTCGGCTTGACTCTTTTGTTGAAGGCTCTGGACATCCTGTTCTGATACAATTGACCATGGCAAACTGCATTCATTCTCTTCTCATCTATTAGAGCTAGTTGTTCGTAGCGGCATTTTACCCATTCTGCGTCGTCAAGTTCCGCTTCCTGTATGATCCTCAAGGAGGGAATCTCCACCTCGGCGGGAATGACTGTCTCTGTACCATAAACCAACATATATGGAGTTGCTCCGGTTGATGTGCGAACTGTGCTACGGTATCCCAATAGAGCAAACGATAGCTTTTCATTCCACTGCTTGTGTTTCTCTATCATCTTCCTTAGTATCTTCTTAACGTTCTTATTGGCTGCTTCTACAGCTCCATTCATCTGAGGTCTGTAGGCTATAGAATTCTTGTGTTTAATCTTGAATGTTTCACACATTGCTTTCATCAGGTCACTATTGAGATTGGAACCATTATCAGTAATGATTGACTCTGGGATACCGAACCGGCAAACGATGCGGTCGCGAACAAAGTATGCCACAACTTTCTTGGTCACTGCCTTATATGATGCTGCTTCAACCCATTTGGTGAAACAATCAATTGCCACCAGAATAACCTGTGCCCGTTTGATGCGGCAGGCTCAATAGGTCCGATAACATCCATTCCCCAAGCGGCGAACGGCCATGGCGAGCTTGTTGCAGTAAGCTCGTTTGGAGGCACTTTTATCATGTCTGCATGTATTTGACAGCGATGGCATTTTCGGACATACTGGATGCAGTCCGTTTCCATAGTCATCCAAAAATATCCTGCCCGGAGTATCTTCTTTGCTAAGACAAAACCATTTATGTGTGGACCACAGGTCCCAGCATGAACCTCTTCTAACAACCTGGATGCTTCCTTTGCTTCGACACACCTTAGTAATCCCAAATCGGGAGTCCTCCTATACAGTATTCCTCCGCTGTGAAAGAAGTGATTGGATAACCTTCCCAGTGTGCGCTTCTGAGTAGCGTTTGCAAGTTCTGGATATTCTCCTGTTGCCAAATATTCCTTGATATGGTGGAACCATGTTCTTCCGTCTGCTTTTTCCTCGACATGAACACAATAAGCTGGTTGGTCATGATTCTTTATTGGAATGGGATCTATGAAGTTCTTATCTGGATGCTGAATCATAGATGATAGAGTAGCTAATGCGTCGGCAAACTCATTCTGGACTCTAGGGACATGCTGAAATTCTGTCTTTGTGAACCTCTTCCTCAACTCCTGTACATGATGCAGATAAGGGAGTATCTTGGAGTTCTTGGTTGCCCATTCTCCTCGGACCTGATGTATGAGCAAATCTGAATCCCCGATCACTAGTAATCCTGAATGTTCATATCAATGGCCAGCTTGAGCCCTAAGATGCAGGCTTCATATTCGGCCAAGTTGTTGGTGCACGGGAACCTGAGCTTGGCAGACACTGGATAATGCTGACCTGTTTCTGATACTAGAACTGCTCCTATGCCAACTCCTTTGAAGTTTGCTGCTCCGTCGAAAAATATTCTCCAGCTATCATAGGATTCTGCGATATCTTCTCTAATGAAAGAGACCTCTACGTTAGGAAAATACGTCTTTAGATGCTCGTATTCTCCGTCCAGGGGATTTTCGGCAAGATGATCTGCCAGTGCTTGTCCTTTAATTGCCTTCTGAGTCACATAAACAATGTCGAATTCACTCAGCAGGATTTGCCACTTGGCTAGCTTGCCCGTGGGCATGGGCTTCTGGAAGATGTACTTTAGCGGATCCATTCTCGATATGAGATAAGTGGTATAGGCACAGAAATAATGACTCAACTTTTGGGATACCCAAGTCAGAGCACAACAGGTGCGTTCTAATAGAGAATACCGGGCCTCGTACGGGGTGAACTTTTTGCTGAGATAGTAGATGGCTTGCTCTTTTCTCCCCGTTTCATCATGTTGTCCCAAAACACAACCGAATGCCCCATCCAATACTGCAAGGTAGAGCAACAGCGGTCTACTTGGTTCGGGCGGAACCAGAACTGGCGGTGTTGACAGGTATTCCTTGATTCTGTCGAAGGCTTTCTGACAATCATCAGTCCATTTGGTGGTGGCGTCCTTCTTCAACATCTTAAAGATTGGCTCACAAATGACAGTGGACTGAGCTATGAAACGACTGATGTAGTTGAGTCTTCCCAAGAAACTCATAACCTCTTTCTTGTTCTTTGGCGGTGGCAATTCTCGAATGGCCTTAACCTTTGACGGATCCAGTTCTATTCCTCGTCGACTTACGATGAACCCAAGCAGTTTTCCGGCGGGAACCCCGAATGCACATTTGGCGGGATTCAGCTTCAGATTGTACCTTCTTAATCTGTTGAAGAACTTTCTCAGATCTTCCATGTGGTCAGTGGCTTTCTTGGATTTGATGATGACATCGTCTACATACACCTCGATCTCTTTGTGTATCATGTCATGGAAAATAGTAGTCATGGCCCTCATGTAGGTGGCCCCAGCATTCTTTAATCCAAACGGCATCATCTTGTAACAATACATCCCCCACGGCGTAATGAAAGCCGTTTTCTCCGCGTCTTCTTCGTCCATCCATATCTGATGATACCCAGCAAAACAATCAACGAATGACTGCAGCTCGTGCTTGGCGCAATTGTCAATCATAATGTGTATGTTCGGCAAGGGGAAGTCATCTTTTGGACTGGCCCGGTTGAGATCCCGGTAGTCGACACAGATTCTGACCTTCCCGTCCTTCTTCGGTACTGGCACAATATTGGCTAACCATGTTAGGTACTCTACTACCCTGAGAACCTTGACTTTGACTTGCTTGGTGACTTCTTCCTTGATTTTCAAACTCATGTCAGGTTTGAACTTTCTGAGCTTCTGTTTTACTGGTGGGCATGTGGGATCGGTTGGCAGTTTGTGAGCTACAATAGATGTACTGAGACCAGTCATATCATCATACGACCAGGAGAATATGTCCTCATATTCCCTTAGAAATTCCGTGTACTCTTTCTTTTCTGACGGTGACAGGTGAACACTGATGCGCGTTTCCTTGACATTCTCGGTATCCCCCAAGTTGACAACCTCAGTTTCATCCAAGTTAGACTTAGGCCTATTCTCAAAATCCTCAACTTCTCTAACAATCTCTTCTGGTATATCATCTTCTTCGGAGTCTATATCCGTTTTTTGCGTTGTCTCGTTGCATGTCACAATCATTGGTACATCAAGATAAGTAATAGTAATGCTGTATAGAATAAAGTATATGATAAAAGTAATAAGAGCAAGATTTATAAGAAACTGAAATGCTTTGATAAATTTTGTAATTGTTTTGAACATTGGAGCTCTTATTTCGAAATTAAAATGCGAAAAAGAAAAAGTCAACTAGCGAAAAATAAAGATGATGCATGGTGCTTTGCTCAGACTTGCTACCCCAAAGCTTTCCGGGCCCTGGTGGTTCTGATGGACCAATTGCTGAGGCGTGCTCCTCGGCTCACAGCTTGCATGGAAGGGCCTTCCTCCCTCCCTCCTCGAAAATGACATAACAGTCCATATTGTCGTCTTCCAAGAACAGATTCTTCATTGCGCCAACGCTTCCTCTTTTTCTGAACCATATATGACGTCTGCTGGCTGGCAAGTCTGCTCCAGGCGAGGTATCGGATGCTCCAATGGGTAGTAAGGACCGCGCCATGGTGGCGACCATTCACTAAACTCTTTCCAGGTGTACTCATATCCCAAAACAAAAGTGGTACCGTGTTTCTTCAGCTTGATGGGTTTGGCGATTCCCTGGAGGTTTTTGCCGAGCCCCTTGCTAGGTTCATATCCACACCAATTCAGTATGCTATCAACCTTGTTATCCCACCATTTATCCTTGTCTATGGCGTTGACTCGCTCAATGTGATGGTAGGTTTCCCCGCCTATCTTCCTTCTTTCTCCGATTGCTGGGATGGTCTGGCGACTGTATATGGGATTACTACCGTCGCCATGAATAATCACCTCGTAGTGATTCCACTCGAACTTCACTGCCTGGTGCAGGGTTGATGCCACAGCTCTTGAAGCATGAATCCAAAGCCGTCCCAATAGCAAGTTGTAAGATGCTGGGACATCTATCACCTGAAAATCAACGCCGAACCAAGTCGGTCCCATTTGCAGACACAAACTGATTTCCCCAATAGTGGACCTTTGGGATCCGTCGAAAGCTTTGACATTGATGGCTCCATCCTTGATCTCATGCAGGATCTTTCCCAATGTTCTGAGAGTCACCAATGGACAAATATTGAGGCTGGACCCTCCATCAACCAGAATCCTGGTGATGAAATAATCCTCACATTGCACAGTGATGTGCAACGCCTTGTTGTGGCTTAGCCCTTCCGGTGGCAGCTCATCCTCGTGGAAAGTGATTTTCTGACTCTCCAATACCTGCCCTACCATGTTCGCCATTTCTCCTCCAGTTGTGTTGCTGGGCACATATGCCTCGCTCAGCACTTTCAATAAGGTATTTTTGTGTGCGTCAGAGCTTTACAGCAGGGCTAGGATGGAAATCTGGGTTGGCGTCTTGTTCAACTGATCGATGACTGAGTACTCCTTTGCTTGTATCTTCCTCCAGAGGTCATCAGGACCAGTTTTAGTGAAGGTTGGTCGTCCGGAGGCTTGCCTACTGGACTCAGCTAGATGTTCTGGAGTATAAACCCTGCCGGTTCTGGTCATACCCTGTGCTGCAATTGCTTCTCCAGATTTGGTTTTCCCTTTCCTTCTCGCCTTGGCGGTGTAATCCAAGGAATGGCCTTCGTATGGAATGGTGCTACGACTGACATTGCTACAGGAATGGGTACCCTTGTTTTGGGAAGTAACACAACAACTTCAAATGGCACAGGTGCTTTCGGGAATCCAAACTCAACCTCAAATGGTCCTGGCGTCTTTGTAGAAGAGATGTTTCAAGCTCAAGCGGTATGGACATATTCACTTCAGCATCTCTAGAATGCTGGATCTGGACAACAATCGGATTAAGAGTGACTGTTGGTTTCTTTGGATCGACACCCTCCGCAATCAATCCAATCGACCCTTTGGGGTCCCAATCATCTTCTATCTCGATCATGTAAAGGCCTCCACCCTTGTGGTCAGGCAGAGGGTTGTTGCGAACATTAGGAGCAGGCTCCTTTGCCACGATGATCTTGTTGTCAATTAAATCTTGGATTTTATCCTTCAGAGAGCGACACTCATAAATGGTATGCCCCTTCATGCCGGAATGGTATGCACAGGTTTTGTTTGGTTTGATCCATTGGGAAGGATTTTCTGGAGTTATGGCAGGGATAGGGGTGACGTAACCAGCAGCTTTGAGCCTTTCATACAGCTGGTCGATCGGTTCGGCGATGGGGGTGTACTGTTTGGGAGGTCTACGGTCGAAGTTAGGTCGCGTTCTAGGGAAGTTTTGGCGGGTGGGAGGTGATTGATAGTGAGAGGGCTGAGCATTATAGGCTTGATAGACGGGTGCGGGTTGGGAATATCTTGGTGAGGTAGGTTGATATGTGGGGGTGGAGATGATTGGTAAGTAGGTGGCGGAGCTTGGTAAGAGGGCGGGGGTGCTCGGTAGTTTGGAGTAGGTTGATATGTGAGTGGGGGTAATGGATAGGTTTGGTACTTTATTGGGGATTTTGTTCTCTGTGAAACCATCACGGCACAAACATCCTTTTTCTTGGACATGCCACCAGACTGTAGAACCTTGTTGGTGGCCTGTAATGCCTCAAAGTTGGTGACCATACCACTCTTAATGCCTTCCTCAATCCTCTCCCCTAGCTTGATGATGTCGGAAAATTTCTGACCCTCAATCAACATCAACCTCTCATAATATTGAGGGTCCTGAGCTCGGGCAAAAAACCTGTTCATCTGTTCTTCTTCCAAAGCCGGTCTGACCTTGGCAGCCTCTGATCTCCAACGAGTGGCATACTCGCGGAATGTCTCTGTGGGTTTCTTCTTTAAGTTCTGGATGTAGAACACATCTGGCGCATTTTTTGTATTGAATCTGAACTTGTCCATGAAATCGGACGCCATACCTACCCAATTCGTCCACTTCTTGGGGTCTTGGCTAATGTACCAAAATAGAACATCCCCTTTCAGACTTCTCATAAAGAGCTTCATGCGAATCTTTTCATCTCTTCCGACTCCGACTAGCTTGTCGCAGTATGTCCTCAAATGGACTCTGGGATCCCCTGTGCCATCAAACATCTCGAACTTGGGAGGTTTGTACCCCTCGGGTAGTTCGACATCTGGCTGAATACAAAGGTCCTCGTAATTCAGTCCGTCGATACCTTTG
>NC_031989.1:83264902-83387606 GCF_001879085.1 Nicotiana attenuata
ATGAACTTCCCACTTTAGACATTTAGGTCCGAAACACGTCAAACGACGTCCGATTTCGACCAAACTTTACAGAAAGCGCTTAAACAATATACAAGACTTGTACCGGGCGTCGGAACCAAAATACGAGCCCGATACCACAGTCTTTTAATCAATTTTCATTTCCATTTTCCTTAATAATTTCAGAAAAATAATTTCACAGAAAAATTCATTTCTTGGGCTCTAGACCTCGGAATTCGACTCCGGGCACATGCCCGAGTCCCATATTTTTCTACGGACCTTCTGGGACCGTCCAATCTCGGGTCCGGGTCCGTTTACCAAAAATGTTGACCGAAGTCAACCTTAAACATATTAATATCAAAATTCTTCAAATTTTTCATAGGATTAACATATTTCAACATAAAAGCTTTCCGGCTACGCGCCCGGACTGCGCACGCAAATCGAGGCAGGTAAAAATGAGGTTTTCAAGACCTCGGTAGCATAGAATGAATGAGGAAACAAGTGATGACCCTTTGGGTCGTCACATGGGCAGAATAGAGAAGTTAGGACAAAGTGCCAAGGAATATTAGACCCTTGTGTGTCAGAATTAACAAGGCTTCAAGAACCTAGGGCAGTGCTCACACTAGGGAGGTTAATAGAGGAGATTCAACGAATGACTAAGGAGTAAGTCATAGTGTGTTAGAGTTCACAAGGGTCTCAATTGGACCCTGAGCAGTGCTCACACTAGGGAGGTCAATGATAGAACTTAGGTAGCCACGGCTTTCAGCCAGCTAAGAATGACAACTCAAAAGAGCCCAGTTAACAAGTGAAATAGAGTAAACTAAGGTTGAGGGAGAGCACTTGAAGGATACAAACATAGTCATGTTGAGCCACAGAGCAAGTAATCGAATAGGTTTTAGGTTTTAAGAATAGACTTAGCAAAGATTCAGATGAACAACTCAACACCTAGTGGATAAGTAGTCACACATTAACAAAATTGGTATACACAGAATCATAGTAAAGAAAAGGTTCAACTTATGCTAAGTATAGGTGCTAGTGTTACAAGAAAGGAATCTTTGTGATTGTCAACATAATTTACATAGGATAAGAACAGATTGTTGCAACTACTGGGAAGTCAAGACATGCTAGAAGCATACTAATAAGGAACAGGATCAAACATGCTACATAAGCAGGATATCATCACAGCAAATTCAGAATAGGACCGGAAAAAAACTGAAAGTACAAGAAAGAACAAAATTCCACAGTATTCTGAATATCAACAAAGGGCAAGAACATAAAATTTCATTGTCCTTGGCTTTCAGCCGGCCAAGAACCAAAGTATAGAACGAGATAATGAGGGAGAAACGAAATAGATCTTTAAATTTTTGTAAGATTATAGCGATTCAAGTATGTCTTAAAGGGGAATGGAGAGGGGTTTGTATAGTAGTAAGAATCGAGAAACATACAAGGAAACCCAGTAATTTAAGAAACCAATCAAAGTAAATAATCATGCAAATTGATTTGAAAATCAATTTCAAGAGAGAGATATGGAAATCCTAACTTTTAAGGAAAGTGAAAAAATTGGCAGAGTCTAAAAATAAATAAATAAAAATCAGACTTACACATAATAGGATGAATATAGACAAAATAACACTCAATATCAGAGATTTGAACTAATTTTTGTTCTATCTAAAGAGATCTGAAAACCCTAGTTTTAGGGTAAGTAAGAATCCACAAAATACAAATAAAATTGGAATCACACGGTGTAGAAAAAAACGTGTGTAGGCGGAATATCATCCAGATTCAAGAGATGGGAGTCAATCAGACAGAATCAAAATTGTAATACTTGCCATGTTTAGGCAAGTACTGGGTGATACTATGGAGACTCAACCAATAGCGGAATACTAATATGGTACATAGATGAGAGGGAAATCTCATTAGAAGAGGAATTACAACAATGGTTTTGAGAGGCGGCGGCTAAGGTTCGTAGGAGATGAGAGTGTAGAGATTGAGAGCGTTTAAGGCCGGTGGATTAGAGGGAAATGGGTTAGGGTTTTAGATATAGGATAATTAAAACTGAGGGAAGGATGTGGGTCGTTGATCTTGAGAGATCAACGTCTGGGATTTAAAAACGAACGGGGCGGGTTAAAATAAACGTGTGCCGACTGGATATTAGGAAGGGTCAGTTGGTCTTGGGATAGGGGTAGTTGGGCTAGATGTTGGGTATTTTGGGCCATTGTTTGGTCCAAAAAAAGTATAATTCAGGTTAGTATTTAAATACCCAATATTTTATTAATAATTACTTTATAAAAGTAATTATTAAATAACAAAAATGTTACTTGCGCACTAAAATGATTAAAAATAACAACTAAACATCACAAAAATACAAAAAGTTATTTTTTGCATAAATAATGTAATTATATACGATTATTGGCTATGATTGAAAAAAATATGCAATTAGCCCTAAAATTGCAAATATAATTGTGATAAAATTAGTAAAATATTTAAAAACATTCATATTGGTGTAAATGATAAGTTTAGATGATTAAATCATCCTAGAATAGTTTGAAGAATAATTACTGAATATTTATATAACAAAATATAGAAATAAATCGATTTAAAGCCTTTCAAAACTGTGGAAAATTATGAAAAATGCTTGTACAAGCTTATAAGCTATATGGTGATGCAATGTTTACCGTGAAAATGATAATTACAATTAGATATGATTTTGTAGTTCTAAATATACGTGATCTGTTTTTATGCTAGTTGTTAGACAGTAGAAGCTAAGTGTGAGACTAAAAAATAAGATAAGAACTTGAAAACGGTACGTTTAGGCAAACCGAGCGGCTGAGAATCGGGGCCTCGAGCCTGACTATATGGGATCTGGAGGTCGAGCTCGATGCTAAGCTATGAACGGCCGATGAAGGACTTATAGTATTGAGAGCTTTGATGAAGGCTCTTTATGGTCAATAATGAGCAATAAATGAAAAACAATAGATAGAACACAATAAATGTAAGCAATAAATATAAGTAATGAAATCAGGAGAATATGTTTAAGTTTGATAGCAGAGAGAATGTTCTTGTATTGAATGTTGTTAGTGATATGTATATGTAAAAAATAGTAAAGGTCCCCTTTATATAGGAGGTAGGAATCCCAACATAGTACATGCACATTTATTACAAAGAAATATAGCTGGTACAACTACTTAGCAGTCTGGTACAAATTGATATTGTTTCTCGTAGATGTTGTCAGCTAAGACAATGTTCCTAGGGAACTTCCCGTTTTCCCATGATAATCGTTGACTTGTGCTGCCCCCAGGTTGGGTTTAAAGAATCCTTCGAGGTCAAAACCTCAAACTGTGCTATAGAAAGACATAATGACCACGGAATTGGACTTTCTGATTTCGCCCGTATACAGATAGTCCTCGTATTTTTTAGAGTAAAACGATAAGAAACTATCTCGAATTCCTGCCCCTTCGATACTCCCATAACGACAGTAGTCACGCCCTATCAAGCGATTGACATGGCAAAATGAGGTGCCTAAAGGTCGCGTCCACACGGTCCTTAAACGTCTTCGAATTAATTACAGCGGTTGGTTGTCCTTTGGCATGCTCTAACATGCGTGTTAGACCTTTATAAATACTTCTTCTTTCGCTCCTTATTTGCCACTGCACCACCAAATCCTCAAAAGAGTTCTTCTCACCTTTTCCTTGTGTTCTTTCTGAAACGCAATTTTCATTTCTCCTCTGAAACCTTTTAACAAAAATGGCGAAAACCTACACCTTTATTCCTCAGGAAGATTTGCCTTCTTCTTCCTCGCGGTCGTCTAAGTGTAAAGTAACAATGCCCTCTCACGTTGGGGAATGCATTCCAGGGGCTTTTGGAACGACCTCCGATTTTACGACCGGAAAACCTTTTTCGAAGCCAAGGAGATGCAAACCCGTGCCCAATATGTCAGTTCAATAGTAGATGTCGAAAGGGTGAAGGCCGACTGTCGCTGGGGGGACGCGGTGCTTGTGGAAATACCTTCTCGGGAGGAGGACATTGTCGCGCACCCTTTTTTCCATTTTGCGCGAAAGTCCGGGTTTCGACATTCATGGGGGAAACAACTCGTTTCCTTTTTGGTTATTGGGTATTTGAAGAGTCACCACCTAACGTTATGGTACATTAGGGCACCTAGAGTAATTAACTCTTGTGACTAGTTTACATTACCAGAGATTAGGGTAAGGTCTCGAAATAACCTTGAGGGGAAGGTATTAGGAACCCCTTGCGGTCCACAATGGTGGGTCCCGGCCGAACATAAACTATATGAATTAGTCAACTATCAAACAAGCAAGTATTTGCAAATAAAGTAGCTTTCCTTATCTAAGTGCATATATGATCAAAGAAGTTCAGACAATGAAGGTAAAGAGATTTGGACACTTATGTATATGTAAAGGAAGTTTAGAGAATTTAAACACATATGGAAATTGGGAAAGGGAAGTCATAGGTTGATTAGCCTACAGGATCATACCCATGCAATGCCCGATAATCACCCTCAATGAGAGGGGCTACACCTGACATTAACGTGCAGATCATCATTTCCTTTTACTATACATTATCCTCCCCTTAGTGGTTATATGAGCGAGTTTCATTAACGACCTCTAGGCGTGCTGCTACCCGTCCTTTCCGTGTGGTCCTGGAGGAATTTGAGACCTCCAAACCTGGACAGTTCTAGACAACCTAAGGTTTGTAAAAGGTAAAAATCTAGGTGACAAGAAAATAACATATAGGACAAGCAAATAAGGACAAGCAGTTAGAAGGTTCACATTTACCTCCGCATATGTACAGGCAAACAATCAGCACGTCTAAAACACATATTTTGAAGAAATTCAGAAAGGCCCTAGAGCAGGATGTCTAGATGAGTAAATAAAATATATGCAACATTGTGTTAAGGCAGGGATATAAACCTAATCAGTTTGCCTACTGATTTAGGATCTTCTGAATTTGGGAAGTTCACAAATAAGCACAACATAGGTTCACAATCTTAATAAGATCTCAATTACCTATAGGCTTGCCTAGGCGAGGATCTGTGATGCCCTATGAACATGTTGTCTAAAATGTAATTAGAATTATAGAAATCGATTTAAGACAAACAGTTTGAACTTATTAAGTCCCATAGGCATGCTTGTCTAGGTACTAAATGATTTCATACACATTTATCCCTGTGACATGATATCTAAGTGTTTGGATTGCTTTTTAACACTCTTAAAGACGAGATAGTTACTGATTTATACGACGTAGGTGTAGTTTTAAAGCGAATGCAATAACAGTCCAAAAGCAGAGTTTCTAATGCACATAAGGAATGGGCGTTTTTGTTAGGTAGAATTATAGCAGTAACTTAATAACATAATTTCTAGGTGGTCATAATTATGAAGAAGCAAAATTTTGTGACAAATGACACAATGTGCCTACAACATGTTTTCTAGTATGCCAAACAATCCTAAAGGTATGGTTTCTAAAGCAATTAAACATAATAAACCTAAGACATGATTTCTAATGCAAGTAAACTTAATAAACTTAAGGCAAGATTTCTAATGCAAGTAAACCTAATAAACTTTAGGCATGATTTCTAATGCAAGTAAACATAATAAACCTAAGAGCATGGTTTCCAATGCAAGTGAACATAACAAACCTAAGGCATGAATTCTAATTGAAGTAAACATAATAAACCTAAGAGCATAGTTTCTACCCTATTTCCCCATTATATAAGAATCCCTCCCTTTTTACTAATCTCCCCAATATCTGTTTACAAGGATTATTATTACAGACCATAAAAAAATGAATTACATTATAAATAATGTTATGCTATAGGGAGCCTAAATAGGCCCAAAGATCTTGGAAAAGCTAGGCCTTCAAATTGTCCAAGATGCCATAGTCTCATGGTGCCCAATGGGGTATCTTGGTGCGTCAAAGTTCTAAAGAGCCTCAGGGACCCCGGGCAACACTCACACCAAGATCCTTTTGAACGGAGATGTAGTTAGGTGCAGTGTGGAAGGACCAGCCCCAGTGTGCTAGGGTTCGGAGTAATCTCATTAATCCCTAGGCAGTACACAAACTGGAGGGGCAGAACTTAAGTAATCTAAAAGTAGAAGTGAGAGTGCTTGACATAGTTGAAATGACTTTTTGAAAACAGTATAGAGGTAAGATCTTTAGGAGTGAATACTTTAGGAGTAGCAGTAGTTTAGGAAAACATATTAAGAGTAAAAAATATGTTGAAAACCTAAATGCCCTGCAGCCTCTTGCTTATAAGTGTGGTGCACGACACACCCATAAACAAGACTCTACTAGACAGGGCTTGCAGACTCCCTAGGACAGAACTGCTCTGATACCACTTTTGTTACGACCCAAACCGAAGGGCCGCGATGGGCACCTTGAGCCTTACTCAACCGAGTACCGACGTAACATATCTTTCTTATCATACTATCACAAGTAAATGAGCCGGAAAACCCATCATGAGATAACAAGAATAAAACATAAGGGAATACTCAACATATGACAACCCAACATGATATAAAAACTTATACATGTGACATACGGGTCTATAAGGCCGACATGACCATTTGTAAACTCAAAACATAGACTGACAAGGCCAAACGAGTATCCATACACCTGACATCTGTCTGCAACCCTCTAAGAGAACATAAAATCATAAAGGTCGGGACAGGGCCTCGCCATACCAATCAATACATATCCAAAGCATACTGACCAAATAGGCAACTCCGGAGCAAGTGGAGTGCACCAACACCTTCCACTGAGCTGATAGCCTACTAGGAGGAATGTCAACCTGTCTATCAGGACCTGCGGGCATGAAATGCAGCGTCCCCAGGCAAAAGGGATGTCAGTACGAATACAGTACCGAGTAAGTAAGGAAGGAAAGCATAAAACAAGAACAGTAATGTAAAGAGAAATAGATGAGATACAACCTGTAACATCCGAGTGCCTCTGGGGGCTAGTGATATGAAATGCATAATACATATATATACATAAACTTTTAAAAACATTCGCCTCTGTGGGCATCATCATCATCATCATATCGTACCCGGCCTCAAAGAGGACTCGGTAAAAACGTACCCGGCCATCATAAGGCTCGGTAGAATCGTACCGGGCCACGTGGAGCTCGGTAAACCCAACTGATCAGTGGTTGCACAATAGGTGCCGTACTCGGCCGACTATAGCGCGGCTCGGTAGAGTGAAATAGATACTATATATAATGCATGCTAGACTCATGGAATCACTTTCTAAACATTTTGGAGTGACTTAAGAACATTATGGACATCCATACCCTCAATATGAACCTCAGTAGGATTTAGAGATCATACACACTTGCTTAGAATAATTTTATAAGGAAAGAACAACATGGACAACCTTAGTTGCTAGGAGTAGATCCGTTATGAAATAACGTATTCATTTCACTTTAGATCATGCCAAAAGATAGAAGGAAGTGCCTTTACATACCTGTTCCAGAAATGATTTAAACGGAATGAAGGCTCTGCTTTTGAATCCTTAAACGAAATTGTGGTTCGAAATTTTGGCTAAGGATTTTGGACGAAATGAGACGAAATGACTTCTGTTTTTCATATCCATATAGTCCTTTTATATCTGAATAACCGACGATAACATCCGCATAATACCTTTATATCTTATCAAAACCTACAGACCTGCTAAAACATTCACCTTCAACGTCACCTTTCAGCTTCAAGCAATTCAAAAGGATCCCAAGCCAAGAGAGAGTGTTATATCTGCTAGAAACGTAAACTCATATTGCCACGAACTTAGCTAATTCAGCAAATAAGAGTAGTCTGCCCATGATCTTCTAGTTCTCGGGTTGCCTGATTAGTGATAGCCACTACACTAGCTTTCAAGGAGAATCCAAAGTATTTTGATTACTACAACTTATGAAGTTATCAAGCATTTTAGTGCAGCTGAATCATAAAGTAATATAAACTAATGTGCTTTGGAGATGTAATTTCCAAATTAAGTGAAATGTAGCTCACCAGTCATAAGACTTACAAATAATCTCTTTGTAGCCCCTTTAAACCTTATGTGACATATGTAAAGGTGGATCATGAGTCACCTTAAATTAAAAAGGGGGGCTGCCACGTTTTTGAAATGTGGGGGTGTGATTTTGTTAATTTATCCACTTATTAGTTAATTGGATAATATTTCGTTACCCGGTAATTAATCTATTACCCGTATAATTTAAAAAATATCACAAATTACTTAAAATTCTATTTATTTTCAAAATACTTCATATATACTTTATATATTACACTACCGTGGTCATATGGTACCTTGCATGGTACTAGTTTATAATTATCGGGTATTATCGCTCGACCCGTATTTTATTCCAAATTGTGCATTTTCAATGAAAATCGCTTTCTTTAATCCGTGTACCCTTTTATCCTTCATAATACTTTTTTTATCGCTTTTATAAATAGCATAAGTACGTTAACGTCAAGATGATTTCATCCCCGCGTCTACGTCAGTTAACAGAAAACGAAATTATAACGTACGACGACGCTTTAACGTATGAAAATGCGAAATTTAATATCTCATTTTCGGACATTAATCAATTCACTTATGGCGTACTTTCACGCACGAAAACCTGGGGTGTAACACTCGAAAGGGCATACCATCGGTGTAGACGCCTAAACTATCAGTCGGGATTAAAAATGGCTACGCCCAAACACATACGACTACGGTCGAAACGGCTACTCTAGTCAAATTAATGCGACTCGGGGACGCCCGACTGTCGCTAACAAAATCACAGGCCATTACTTCGAATATACTTCGACAAGAACCAGTTGAAACAGGCTTCCCTCAAATAGGCAAACGAGCTTCGACCATGTTAGCTAAAAATCACAAGGCTTTGAGCTACTCAGGCTAAGAACCTTGCGAGGTGCTTGAACATCGCCGCTAATGACTTGAAGTCGTGGTTCTTCCAGAACCAACGATGGTTCAGGCAAAATCATTTCAAAAATACCTTAACAAGACGAAAATAAAGCCTACAAAAAGCCCACGAGAAAAAGCGTAAGAGCAATTTTCGCCAGCCAAACGAGCCTCCGGGACGCACACTATAAGGTCTCAACGACTACAACAGTGTATGAGCCACTGTCGCCAGCTCAAAAATTGAAAACTTGAGGATTAAAATGAGCTCGAGTCGTAACTCGATTGGGAGACCGAATCCAAAACAGTTAACTACAATATGCCTAAGGGCACCGCGTAAGTGCCATTGTCGCCAGCCAAAAAATTCTCCGGGCCACACACTCAAGAATCGCTGCAACCCAAGGGATAAAAACTATCATCACCCGACCGTGCAGGCACAGGGGACTGAATAGCAGGTAGGCTCGAGGCGAAACTCAGCCCGGAGACTCAATACAAAACGGATGGGAAAAGCGCAAGGACTCCCATGGCAGTTCACACTAAAGGCAGCATGACGACTCCCGAGTTGGCCTAAATAGGCCATGGAGCTATATTGCGGGTCTAAATGCTTTTCTGCCAATCCCTGCTGAATTTAGAGTAGAAAGGGGAATGAGGGAAAACGAAGCCGCATGGTTCTCTTTATACATATGCCAAAATGAAAGTACTATGTACAAGAAGGGAGATCGACAGGAAAAAACAACAAAGTATCCTAATCTATTGCCGAACCGGAAGCCTCGACAGCTTCCCAAAGGTTGCGCCCAGGCAATTACGAGCCCCCCCGATGGCCCCTTTTCAATGGAGTCCACTCTCTTCGGGGATCCACCCCCATTTTTAACACCACTCGAGCTGCCCTCTAATGCGACCTCAATGGTCTGCTTTCGGGAACCAGGCCAGGAACGATGTGCAACTCGAGGTAAAGAAAAGCTAGCTCCCTTAAACGTCCTCTCAATGCAAGAATTTGCGACGACTGCTCCTCCCCTATGCAAAGATACAAGCGCCTCGGCCTCAGCCTTGATCCGAACTAATGCAGTCACCAGCTCGGAATGGAGGCTCTTATACCTACCACTATCTTCCTTCGCATCCTCGAGCTGACGCTCGATCAGGTTAACTCTCCCCCTAGGGTTATCCCTCTCGGAAGCCACTTCGCTCACGTACCGGCTATGCTCGGAGATTTCAGTATCTCTGGCTCGGAGCTCCCCTCTTAGCAGAGCGTTCTCCTTCTCAAACTGCACAAGGCAAGAAATGAGGAGTTAGAAGAGATGACATCTCGTAAGGGCACAAATAATAGTAAAAAACAGGGGATGAATAACCTGCTCGATAATTTGGGCTTTCTCGCGTTCGCGACGGCTGACCTCATCCTGATATTGGGCGAGAACCTGGTCATAAAGTACTTTGGCCTGAAACCATAAAAGAGGAGGGGGTCAGGAAAATTAAGGCCGGAGCAGCCCAAAACGGCGGAAAGGCTAGCAGAAGTTACCCACTCACAAAATCTACCCATCTCACAAAAATTGAATGAAGCATCGAACTCGGAACTACCCTCAAGAGCAATCGCCAGCCTTTTGAGTGCATCTCCTCATTTGATCGGTGCTCCTGCCATGGAAGGTTCCATACAGGGCCTGTCTAGCACTTCATAAGATGGAAGGATCTCCCCCATAGGAGAATCCACAACAATCAACGGGCTTACGGGGCCAGACAAGATCCCCGTCCTTTGCTCACCCTGAGTTCCAGATCGATGTCTCTCCGAACTGCCTACCAAGGGCCTCCCAGCTTGAGAAGAACACTGGCCGCTTGCCAAATCGTGAGTAGTGCTCGATACCCCATGCATTACCTCACCGCCATAGAGCTGGGCCACGCCAGCATCAGACTCCTGTACGGAAGCATCCATCCCCACGGCCTAACGATCAGTCGAATGCTCTTCGGGGGACGCGAAGAAGCTGCTTTCTACCTCACCTTCAGCATGGGGATTTCTCGCCGACCTGGAGGTCGGAATTATTGGGTCAACATTGGAATCCTCCACCTTGACCCTCTTGGGCTCCGGTGGCCCAATGGATAGACTCTCCTGCTTTTTCTTCCCCTCGCCAAGCATCGGACGTCCCCTCCAACGGACTGTGCCTACTTCATCCGTAGGATTTCTCCCAGACCTATAAAGATGAAGAGGTTAAATACACAGGATGGAGAGAGCTACTAAAAACAAACTACATAAAATGATCAGGTACATCGAGGCCCGAGACTCACCATGGTCTTTGGCTTCCCACCGAGCTCGAGATAAATCTCCCCATACTCGATCGATATACGGGCAGATTGAGTACAAATGACCAACCCAACCCTGGAGATCCGACACTGTGCCACGGTAGATCGCTACGGCTAAAAAGACAAGAAAAGCAGAGTGAGACGCATAGGAAAAAATTGCCAAGAAGGGGCAAAAGACACTGTGTTCACTTACGCCCGGCGTTCCACTTCTCAGGGAATGACATCTTTTCCACTGGGATCAGGTCGGACTTCCTCACTCGGACGAATCGGCTTAAGATCCCCAAACTCCTCGGTACATGCAAAAAAGGATCTCGGGGCCCGACAGCGAAGCTTGATTAAGCCTCCGCGAAAAAGACGGGGACTATACATCTGGATCAGGTGGTTCAGGGTAAAGGGCATTCCCTCTATCGTGCTCGAGTAATGCCTAATCATATAAACCACACGCCAGAACAAAGGATGAAATTGGCCCAGAGTTACCTGATAACTCCAGCAAAAGTCAAGAATCACAGGATCGATCAGGGGCGAGGATGGCCCCACCGGCCCAAAGGTGAATGGGTAGGTATACACACTCAGAAAGCTGGCTCTGTAAGTCGTAATATCTTCCTCCCGAGCGGTAATCTCCACGGGCACGGTATCACCCTAACAACAGTCATACCCACTCTTTTAATGTCTGTAATAGAGTAGATATACTGAGTTACAGACTCGAGACACCCTAATTTCAAGGAAGGTCTCTCGGCCCTAAAATCGGAGGTCATCACGAAGGACCCTGGGACACAATCCTCAACACGGGTGGGGGGGGGGGGGGAGTAGCCATTTTGCGCTGAGAGAAAAACGAAGAAGATGAACCCGCAACCTTCGGGGAAGCAGCAGCGGAAAATTTTGCCAGCCTTTAGAAAATCTGAGGGAAAAAGAAAAGGGGGTGCGTTCCGGAAAAAGGAGCAAGAACGTAAAAAAAAGCAGACCTTACTAAGGATATTTTGTCACGAGATAGAATCTAGAAGAGAAGAGGTGAGTATGTATAAAAGCACCATGTGTATATTGAAGGAAGCCAACCGCCGCAGTCAATCCTCAAATCTGCAGGGAGGGTGCGCAAAGCGTGCCGTGACATCTCCTAGCCGTTTGCAAAAACATCGAAGGAAGCAGAAGTTCAGGTTCGTTTCTTATCATTTCTTGTTGGCCTCGTTCTAAGAAACGCGAAGACTATCTGTGTACGGCGAATCCGGGAGCCTGATTCCCCCGTCGTAGGGTCATCTTGCGGTCATGCACATCGATGCTCAAGGCCTAGGTCAAGACTCACTCTCGGGGATCGCCAGATATCGGCCCGGAAGACATCGTGTCCCGACAGCTATCTCTACTCCTTAACGGTTAACACGTTTTTGTACATTAACAGATTTTCCTTTTATATAAAGGGGATACCCATTACTTTGTATCTATGGGCCAATGTTATTCCAACTGTTCTCCATAAGATCAATAATCTGTCTCTCTCTCTCTCTCTCTCTCTCTCTCTCTCTCTCTCTCTCTCTCTCTCATTTCTCTGACTTACTCGCTCAAAGCTACCCTTGGAATTTAATACTTTCTTACTTGTTCTTCATTTATTGCTTAGTGTTGGTCATAAAGAGCTTCTCTTGATCATATTTCGACTGTTATCGCGCTCCCGACTACCCCCGATTGCTCGAGATTGAGCCCGCGATAGCTTGAGATTGAGCCCTCAATAGCTCGAGATCGAGCCCAGATATTGGCCTCGAGGTCCACCCTCGACTAGCCCGAAGCCAGGGCAGTAAGTCCCTCGGTTTGATTATTGCCTCATTTTAGCTTGGAATCTATCGCTAGACTTCACATTCTTAGCATCATCTGCTCTAACGACTAGCATAAAAATAGATCACAATTTTTTAGAATCCCATTTTACAAATTTAATTTTTGTTACCATTTTCACAGTAAACAGATACATAGGTCTGGATACAAAAGTAGTCATGTTATGTAATACAGAAAGAGCCATAGAAATTCAATCACACAAAGTAGCCATACTAGTTGGGGTTACAGGACAGGGAAGACGCAAAGTAAACAGGTTGTTTTAAGGCCATGTCGAATACTCAAGCAGAATAGACATGCTGATTAAAACAATGAACAAGAGAAGGTTAAACTTAAGCATACTGGTCAAAGCAACAAACATGAAAGAACATGGAATGATGTACATAAGCAATTACACTAGTGCAGAAAGAGAAATGGATTTAACAGCTATGGAGCAACAAGGAGCAAATAGATTTGAATTTCAGAATGACATTGAGATAGGAATATACCAGTTAAAGAAGCAAATGCAGAAAATAGACAGGCATGATTCAACAGTCTAGCCTTGGCTTTCAGCTGGCTCGACAAGCAATGAGCACAAGTAGCAGAAAGAGAGATGAGAGGAAGTTTGTTTGTGTGTGTGTGTTTTTTGAACTATTGTTGTGTGTTAGGGAGGTAGAATAAGAGTGTGTATATAGTACATAGGGAGTAGAACAAATAAGGTAAAGAGAATCAGAATTCAATCAATTAAGGGCAATCACATAGTTACAGAATCAATTTCCATGAGGGAGTCCGGAATAGACTCCTTAATTTGGGGATAATCAAATAATGGTTAAAACATGAGGTTTAATTAAGGCAAACAATCAAAAATCATGCCATATAAAGAGTCAATAAAAATCCCCAAACTTTTGTCCATTAATTAAGGCAAATAAAATAGGGAAACATGTCACAAATATGGAAACAAATAAAATTTCAGCACACACTGATTTTAATAGGACAGTTAACAGGAATCAACAAGTAAAATCTTCAAAGAATATTAATTTTATAGGAAAGACTTATTTATATTACCTAAATAGAAATCAATTAAGTAAAACCTCACACAAATACCAGATTTAACAAGAAAAACTGGTTCGAAGCCCTAATAGAGATCAATTAGGGCAAAAATGCCAAATAATACTGGATTTAACAGGGAAAACATTTGAATCCCAAAATAGAACCAATTAGTACCACTGATTTCCAGAAATCAACTTAATAAACGAAAGAAGAAGAAATTAGTATAGCCACTAGAAACGTCTAGGGTTCGAGCATTTGTGCAAAGAATTAGTCAAACACGTAAAGAGATGAGCATATTAAACATTGACGGTAGAAAATCCTTTGATGAAAGTCTGGGTAGAACCCTAGTTTTAAAAGAGAGTGACTAAAATCGAAATAGTTAGTTAAAACAGGGGATTTTTAAAGGAAAACACTTAATAATACTCGAATCACTTCAGATCTATAAAGATCTGAGAATAATCAAACAGTAGTGAACTAGAGTTTTCAGAAAATAGTAGAGATGAAGAGAATCAGTTAAAAACTCATGGATTCAAACAAAAAACAAGAGAAAATCCTTACATACAAACGAAAATGGCCGGAGACAGGCCGGTAAATGAGTTTTAAACTGGAACAGGTTGGCTTTCCGACTCATGAAGTAGAAAAGCCATGGAGTTTAGGAGATAAGAGGTGGTCGGAGGAGGCACAGAAACACCATAGGAGGGAGGTTCTAGCCGGTGACGGCGATAGGTTAGGGTGAGTTGAGATATAATTTTGAGGGGTGAGGGAACGGGTGACGGCAGTTTAGGGTGGGAAATGATTAGGGTTTGGGGGTGTAGGTTAGTTTTATTATGGTAAGGGGGAATCTGGACCGTTGATCACAATGATCAACGGCCGGGATTTGCCTGGGTACTAGGTCGGGCAGGTGGATATTGGGCTTGGGATTTTTGGGCTGGTTTATAAGGGGTGTTGGGTTGGTTAATTTTAGGACAAAAAATAAAAGTGGCTATTTATTAAATACCCCAATCAATTAATTAAAATAATTACTAATTATAAAAAATGAATTTCATGCATAGAAATGTTTTAAAAATAGTTATTTTGTATTAAAAAATATAAATGACTAATTTCTGGTAAAAAATACAAAAAATATGCACATGGGCTATAATTGCAAAGTTATTGCAATTATATCCAAAAGGTTCTAATTTGGCTATTTATGAAATAATTTGGACTCACTAAGACCATAATAGTAATATTAAACCAATACATGTTCTAAATTCATTCGTGATTCAATTTCACAATTATTTATATGAATAAAAATACCGAGATACATTAATTAAAAAATATAAAAATTATGGAAAAATACCAATTGATGCTAATGCGTAGTTTTTAAAAGTATATATTAAGAACATTATAGGGAAAAATTGGATATCAACAATTGTCCCTCTTTACCCGGGAAGGATGAAAGAGTTTGCAGGTAAGGAAATGATTGCCAATTTTGACCGAAAGGGATATTTTTAAAGTTTGAGGCCGGACTCAGGTCTTTGAGCTGCCTACATATCTCTGGTTTTACATAAAATCAGGCCATGTGTAGTTATGGATTCATTGGAGGAATATACCGATGAAGTCATTACAAGAACGGACACGAGATTGTGGGATGGATGCAAGAGTGGTTATGGTGCATGGTCAAGTTTGAGATAGTGAAGGAACTGGAGCGAGGTTGTGCCTGCTAGGATTGCGGTTGCTTAGTGGTCACCTGCAGATAAAGAGATGCTACAAACATGTATTTGTGCGAAAATTTAAACATGATACAGATTCCCTTTGGACCATAAAAGTAGTCTTCGGACGGTTAAGGATGACGTCCTCAGACCATGATATCCTGGGCCATGAATTGTTTAGTGAGGGATTCGCAGGCCATGAAATGATGTTCTCAGGCCATGAAGATGGTGCCTCCGAACCATGACGCCTTTGAATAATGATATGCAAATTTGAGAGATCCTCAGGCCATGGCATGGTGTCTTCCTGCTATGAGGATGATGCCTTTAGACTATGACGCCTTTGGACAGATTGGTGATATTTCAGCCCATGAGATACAACAATATGATGTTAACAAGACAAGGCTTAGTCTTGTGAAATGAAGGGCAAAGCTTAGCCCAATAGAAAAGCAAATAGATAGTACCGGAATAGAGCGATATTCATCCAAGGAGGGACAATTCTTAGTCTCATGCAAATGTGGAGTCAAGGATTATCCCCATGCAAATATGGAGGCAGGGATTAGCCTCATGCAAATATGGAGGCAAGGATTAGCCTCATGCAAATACGGAGGCAAGGATTAGCCTCAAGCAAGTATGAAGGCAGGGATTAGCCTCATGCAAGTATGTAGGCAAGGATTAGCCTTATGCAAGTATGGAGGCAGGGATTAGCCTCATGCAAGTATGGTGGCAAGGATTAGCCTCATGCAAATATGGAGGCAAGAATAAGGCTCATGCAAGTATAGAGGCAGGGATTAGCCTCATGCAAGTATGGAGGAAGGGATTAGCCTCATGTAGATGTAAAGGCAGGGATTAGGCTCATGCAAGTATGGAGGCAAGGATTAGCCTCATGCAAATACAGAGGCAAGGATTACCCTCATGCAAGTATGGAGTCAGGGATTAGCCTCATGCAGATGTGGAGGCAAGGATTAGCCTCATGTAAATATGGAGGCAGGGATTAGCCTCATGCAAGTATGGAGGTAGGGATTAACCTCATACAGATGTGGATGCAAGTATTAGCCTCATGCGAGTGTGGAGGCAGGGATTAGCCTTATGATGATGTGGAGGCAGGGATTAGCCTCATGCAAATATGGAGGCAGGGATTAGCCTCATGCAAAGAACATATAGCAAAGAAGAGTAGAATATTTCTTAGCTGGGGATACGTTCAGTGT
This sequence comes from Nicotiana attenuata, assembly GCF_001879085.1. Classification (NCBI taxonomy): domain Eukaryota; kingdom Viridiplantae; phylum Streptophyta; class Magnoliopsida; order Solanales; family Solanaceae; genus Nicotiana; species Nicotiana attenuata. The sequence continues at coordinate 83,281,827 of NC_031989.1, forward strand.
CTGGTGGCCCGTTTGATAGTGATTTTTCTTCGTGTACATTTATTTGCGAATGCTATTTCTACGTCAGAGGTGTCTGCGCTCAAGGAAAAATTGTAAGTTTTGTAAGGGGAGGTTGGTTCGTGCCTTTGTCTGCTGGCTTTGCTATGCTGCGTTTCGGAGGCCTCGTTTGAGTTTCCCTAGGTAACACCTGACTGTACAAAAATAGAGTTCTCGAAAATATTCAAATATTGATAAAAAATAGAGTTATTTAGAAACATATTGAAATATCAAGTAATTTAAGATGAACTAGTGACTATAACACAATTCGGAGACATTCCAGCTTTCTCATGTTACAATTTTGAGGGTCCTCCTCGAAATTCTGCCCCAGTTTGGTAGATGATCCTTCGGTCGTTTACGGGTAATGAGCCTTATGGAACCTTCTTCGGAATTTTGAGAATCCTTCTCTAAATTCTGCCCCAGTTTGTTAGCCAATTTCTGACTGTTTGACATATGTTGGCGTTGGCTGGACTTGCTCCAGAATTTTGAGGGTCCTCCTCAAAATTCTGCCCAGTTTTTTATCTTGGGGGAAATGGAAATTTTATTATAATATGACCGAAACCATAAGGCTGCCTACGTATCCCCTCTTAAATGGGAATTAGGTCAAGCGTAGTTCAATTACATCAGATGTGGAAATGTAAATAGTCTAAGCATAATATCTTTTGACTGCGTCTGAATTGATTGGTTTTGGCCAGATTTCTTCTTTCATTTCTGCGAGTATGAATTCCCCTCCTGTCAGCACCCTGCGAACCATGTAAGGGCTTTGCCAGTTGGGAGAGAATTTCCCTTTGGCTTAATCTTGATGTGGGAAGATCTTCTTCAGGACCAGTTGTCCTGGTACACATTGTCTTGGTTTGACCTTTTTGTTGACAGCTCTGGACATTTTGTTCTGGTAAACCTGATCGTGACATACTGCATTTATCCTTTTTCCATCAATAAAGGCCAATTGTTCATAGCAGCTCCTTATCCATTCTGCAACGCTGAGTTCGGCTTCCTGTATAATCCTTAAATAAGGAATCTCCACCTCGGTTGGGATGATAGCTTCGGTACCATAAACCAGCATGTAGGGAGTTGCCTCGGTTGATGTGCGAACTTTGGTGTGGTATCCCGACAAAGCGAAGGGTGGCTTCTCGCGCCATTGTGTGCGGTTTTCTACCATCTTTCTTAGTATCTTCTTGATGTTTTTGTTGGCAGCCTGTACGACTCTATTCATCTGAGGTCTATAGGCTGTGGAATTCTTGTGCTTGATTTTGGAAGTTTCACACATGGCTTCCATCAAATCACTATTGAGATTGGCAGCATTATCAGTAACAATGGACTCGGGAACTCCGAATCGGCAAATAATACGGTCTTTGACAAAATCTACGACGACTTTCTTGGTTACAACTTTGTATAATGCGGCCTCTACCTATTTTGTGAAGTAATCAATGGCTACTAGAATAAACCTATGCCCGTTTGAAGCAGTGGGCTCGATCGGACCGATGGCATCCATTCCCCAGGCGACGAGTGGCCAAGGTGAGCTTGTTTCAGTGAGCTCGTTCGGTGGCACTTTTATCATATCAGCATGCACTTGACATTGGTAGCATTTGCGGACATACCGAACACAATTTGTCTCCATAGTCATCCAAAAGTAACCGGGCCTAAGTATCTTCTTGGCCAAGACAAAACCATACATATGCGGGCCGTAAGTCCCAGCATGTATCTCCTCGAGTAGCTTAGAAGCCTCTTTTGTGTCTACACATCATAGCTATCCCAAATTAGGAGTTCTTCGGTACAAGTTTCCTCCGCTGTGGAAGAAGTTATTGGACAATCTCTGAAGCGTACGTTTCTGAGTGTGGTTTGCATGCTCTGGATATTCTCCCTTTTCTTAATACTCTTTGATGTCATGGAACCAAGTTTTTCCATCTGTTTCTTCCTCAATGTGGGCACAATATGCCGGTTGATTATGAATTCTCACTGGGATGAGATCGATGAAAATCTTGTCCGGGTGCTGTATCATAGATGACAAGGTGGCCAATGCATTGGTGGACTAATTCTAAACTCTAGGTACATGCCGAAACTCTATCTTCTTGAACCTCTTTCTCAATTCCTGTACATGGTGCAGATATGGCAATATCATGGAATTCTTGGTGGCCCACTATCCTTGTACCTGGTGCACAAGCAACTCTAAATCATCGATTACTAGCAGCTCCTGAATATTCATGTCGACTGCTATGTTGAGTCTTAGTATGCTGGCTTCATACTCTGCCATGTTGTTGGTGCAGGGAAATCTGAGTTTAGCGGATACCGGATAGTGTTGACCCGTTTCTGATACCCTAACTGCTCCAATGTCCACTCATTTGAAATTTGCAGCTCCATCAAAGAACATTCTCCAACCGTCATATGCTTCGGTAATGTCCTCTCCTACGAATGACACCTCTTAATTAGGAAAATACGTTTTCAAGCATTCGTATTCTCCTCCCACCGGATTTTCAGCAAGATGATCTGCCAATGCTTGTCCTTCGACCGCCTTTTGAGTTGCATAGACGATATCGAACTCACTCAATAGTATCTGCCACTTGGCTAACTTTCCAGTCGGCATGGGTTTCTGGAATATGTACATAAAAGGGTCCATCCTGGATATGAGGTATGTGGTATAGGCACAGAAGTAATGCCTCAACTTTAGGGCCGTCCAGGTCAAAGCACAACAAGTGCGTTCCAGCAGAGAATACCGTGCTTTGTAAGGTGTGAACATCTTACTCAAGTAGTATATGGCTTGCTCCTTTCTTCCTGTCTAGTCATGTTGTCCCATAGCACATCCGAAGGCTCTATCCAACACAGATAGATAGAGCAGCAAAGGTCGTCCTGGCTCTGGCAGGACCAAGACTGGTGGTGTGGACAGGTACTCCATGATTTTGTCAAAAGCTTTCTGACAATCCTCAGTCCAGCTTGACTCGACATCTTTCCTCAGCATCTTAAAGATGGGTTCACATATGACCATGGACTATTCTATGAAGCGACTGATATAGTTGAGACGCCCTAGGAAACTCATCACGTCCTTTTTGCTCGTAGGCGGCGGTAACTCCTGAATAGCCTTGACTTTAGACGGATCTAGCTCGATCCCTCGACGGCTGACAATGAATCCCAATAACTTTCCTGCGGGAACCCCGAATGCACACTTTGCGGGGTTTAGTTTTAATTTGTACCTCCTTAACCTGTCAAAGAACTTTCTCAAGTCTGCTATGTGATCTCTGGCGCTTTTGGATTTGATAATGACGTCGTCCACATACACCTCTATTTCTTTGTGTATCATATCATGGAAGATGTTTGTCCTGGCTCTCATGTAAGTAGCTCCGGCATTCTTTAGACCAAATGACATCATCTTGTAGCAGTATACCCCCCATGGTGTAATAAAAGCGATTTTCTCTGCATCTTCTTCATCCATCCAGTTTTTCTGATAACCCGCGAAATAATCTACAAAGGATTGGAGTTCATGCTTGGCGCAATTGTCGATCAAGATGTGTATATTTGGCAGTGGAAAGTCATTGTTTACCATGAAAATGGTAACAACAATTAAATTTGTAAATGGGATTCTGAAAATACATGATCTATCCTCAAGCTAGTTTTGAGGGCAGTTTGTATTAAGACTACGCGGTGTAACGATGAAATACGAGTTAAATCGAGGCAGTAAGCAAACCGAAGGAGCCTGTTGCCCGAGCGTGGAGCAGATTGATGGAGGCCTCGGGGCCGAGGCTCGAGCCGGGATCGAGCTACCGGGACAGTCGGGGAAGGGATAACAAGCACAGATACGATTAAGTAAGGCTCTTTATGGCCATTGCACAGTTAGACGTGCGTAGAACAAGTATGAAAATAATGAATGCGAGGTGGCCTCGGGCCAATGAGAACAAATGAATTAGAAGAAAAGAGAGAGAAAGAGATATTATTGCACTTATGGAGTAATGGAGCAACATCCAACCCTCTATAAGGAGGGGCGAGTCCCCTTTATACAGGAGGGGAGTCTCTATTACAAGTATATGGAGATTAATGCAAAGTACGGTGATGGGATGGATTGACATGATGCCACACCATAGGCTCTAGATAGGCCGGGTCTATCAGATATACCCGTGTGCCTAGGGGGTTTCTTCCTCTATCCTGGCTTCGTCCTTTGCTTCCTCCGAGTTTGGCTTCGACGAACCCCCGAGGTCGAGGAAGAGATCACGAGATCCTACCCCTCGAAATCCCGAGGCATGCTTCCAGAATGTCTCGACAGCGGGAAATTATGTCCTTTAATTTCACTGTGTACAGGTAGTCTCCGCATTTCCCATATCGAAGAGATGGGAAACGATTTTGACACCTGAATCCTCGACCTTATTTTGGCGACGTCATACTGATGATGCGACCTCTGGCTCGTGCTTTTCGACCTCATTCATTACATTCTTTTATTTTTGCTCCCCAAGGTATAGGTGCCGCCACCAGTTCGGTATTCGTCGATGCATTAACTGCGCCTGTCGGTCAATCTTCCAAAGCATGGATGACCATGTCGTAATCTCCTATAAATGGGGGGTGCCTTGGCCTTGTTTTTCACCATCTCACAGTTTCCGCTGGCTTGCTTGCCTTTTCTTTTCTTATCTCCTTCTTTCCCCCTTTGAACATCATGGCTATGGTTTATGACCTTAAATCCGTTTGGAGGAGCTTCTTCGAGCCATCTTGTGTCCTTCTATCGGAGCTTCTTTCCACCGGATGTAGATGTACCATCCTGCTGTCATCGTGGTTGTTAATACACCGACCTTTGCCGCTACTACTGGGTCGAGGCAATGATAAATAGAGATTCGATTCCTCCCTCATGTAGATAGCTGCTCGGACTATGCATCGCTGCTCATTCTTTTACACGGGCCCGGTGTGGAACTTCATCCCTTGGGTCCTCTTTTTCCCAAGGGATAAGGTGGCACCACCGGTTTTTTGAGGCTGGAGGCCGTCGGGTCTTCACCTTTGACTTCGGCGGGCCATATCTCTTTTCTCTGCCTCCTCTGCGTCCCCTTCTTTTCCTCTTATTCATCTTTTCCGGCGGGAATCCCTCGGGGGATTGAGCTAGGAACCTATGAGAGGTGGAGATCAAACTCAAGAATATGTGCTCGAGGGTGTGGCGCCCGGGGATGCTGATACCGGAGACGAACCCGCTAGGGCGGACCAGGCGCCCGGGTTTTCATCACATGTACGTCTTTCCGTTCTTTAGCTTTAGGTATAAACTCCCGCGGGTTTTTGTAATTGTATGTAATGACCCCTCGAGGGATGCTTGTACACAAACTTTTATGAATAAGAAACGAACTTTGTCGATCTCTGCTTTCGAATTTGCTCAGTTTCTGTATGCCCTCATGCCCTTCGAGGCTCTTCGAATGTTTCTTTTTGTGTTGCTGATCACTGATATTTAGCTTGGACGTAAGTATTTGCCCTGATTTCTTGCCGATCGACATGGGTTCTTTTCGATCATATCATCATATTTCGGGACAACTCTGGGTCGATCTGATGGATCGGGGCTATAGGAGTCTCCCGAGTTATTCGAAGATCTCGCATTGAGTTCCGAGGCGTGGGTATCTTGTCGTAGACTACTGTCCCGCGCGTGGAGACAATACGAATGACTCTACGAGTTGTGACTCCTCGTTAGAGGATGCTTCCGGGGTCGAGTATCGAGCCGTCGATCTGTATCGAGGATGTTGGCTTCCCGGGGCTTGCCTCGGGCAGGTGAATCGTTGATACTTTTCGCATATATGTGGAGCGGCCTCGACTTCTCCGTAAGACTCTACTATTTTCAAATAGCTGCCTTTCCTTTCTGGTATAGGGGACTGCATATTTCTAGGCGCGAACGTATTGGTGCGTACCTTTTCTTTGGCCTGTTAGCTCCACCATAGCCATGGAAACTGCTTCGGGACCGATCCGACAAGAGACCGGGGGCGCTGCTCCTGGTGCTCAGGAATCAAGGGAGTTTGCTTTGGAGACAGAGTCTTTGCTAAGGGGAGAACATCTGGAGATGGCGAGGAGATACTGTGGGTGGATCGAAAGGGTAGTCCTGCAGGCGCTTTCCCCCCAACGAGGGTATTGCGGATTCTACCGATAGATTCCTGAACGTGTATTTACATCCTTTCGCATTTGGCCCTCCTGATAGGATTGTGCTTGAGTTTTGTCTGAAGCATCGGGTTACCCTGGCGCAGATTCATCCATCGTTTTGGCGAACGGTGTTGATGATGAGGTTCTTCGTGGAGATGGTCGGGCTCGAATTCAAGCTCGATCATCTTGTCAGGCTATATCGGCCTTTCTATCATCGGGGTTTGATAACTCTGAGGCGCCTCTCATCCACGCCCTTTGTCATAGACGAAGAGGAAGGTGGGAATCGAGGGTGTTCCAATTGGTTCATCCGGGTTCGGACGACTGACATCATCCCTGCGGAGTTCTTGCCATTTCCAGAAGGGTGGAATCACGCTCGTAAGCGAGGCGTCTGGAGCTTTTTCAGATCTCATCTATGGCGAAAATTAGCTAAGTAATAATGTTGTTTTCTCTATTGCAACAACTTCGTGGATGCCGAGTGAAGTTCATGATCTGCACGGTTGGGTTCGGAAGCTGGTGACCCATTCGTCCTATGACGAACGCAGGTGGCGAGCTGTGCTCTCCACCGGATCGGGGGTGCAACACCGAGGTAGTGCATACGTTTTCTTTGCCCTGTCTTCGTATACCCGAGGTAACACTTTCCCTTCCATTTATGCTGGATTCACCACTTGTAGATATCGGGCGTTTCTTTGGGGCGAGATAATGTTGCTCTGAAAAGGGGAAGGAGTCGTTGGCCTCTGGCTCGAGAGGCGATGGCAACGAGGGAGATCGGAACTTGCGATGTGAAGGAGCTTTTGGTGGCGCCGGTCGGGCTCATATCTCCGAGGAGGGGGTGTTACCCGAATCTGCTGTCCCCGGAGCGCTTGATTCCCGGCCGGTGGTTCCTTTAGATGAGCATGCCGTGCATGAGGTTGGCTCTTCTAGGGCCGCAGAGAAAAAATCAGTAGGAGTGTGCTTTGACTTCTAGGAAGTCCGTCGGCTCCATTTTGAGGTGAGTTTATGCATAGTTCACCTGTATCCCGTGTCTTCCTCCCTCTATTGTGTCACGCCCCAACCTCGGGAGGCGCGACCGACGCTCGATCGAGTGAACCCAACCGAGCAAGCCTTATCACACACTTCCTACCCCACTCTTTATTAATAAGATAACCATGTTTCCTTTTTATTTAGGAAAGGAAAGGTAGTATATTCAACAGTGATAGTTCATTCCATATTACAAGCTTAAATCATAGATAAAGTTAATTCCCGGAATTTCCATAAACTTACAATATATAAATAGCAGGAGTTTATAATTACGACATAGTTCATGAGCCCCCACAATACCCATGCATGACCCACACATATGTCTACAAAGCCTCTAAGGATACAAAAGATGAGTACGATAATGCCGGCAACAAGGCCCCGGCTATACCTCAAAAATGGAAATCCACAACAACAAAAGATATACAATACAACCCTTTGAAGGAGGAAGGGGCTCACCAAGACTTTGAGAAGAAGGTAATCCGCTATGTGCGATCGGCACTATCCGCAATGGAGCCACCTACATTCATTTAAAAATGTAGCGCCCTCGGCAAAAGGGACATTAGTACCATGGAATAGTACTAGTATGTATAACTAAACACCATTTTACTAGAAAGAACTATCAAGCAAGAACAAAGAAATCACAAGAGTAAATCAACAGTTTTAACCGGACACCACATCATCACATATATAAACCATATAATCTTATATAAGATTTCCATAATTCAATTTGGGGCATTTCTTTCATATACTCATCACTGTTCTCAACACCACCGCTATCTTGAGCCGAGTCCAATCACGACCCGATCGGCTAGGTCTCCTCTTTTGAGACATATACCTCAGTCGCCATTTCATTTTCCTTTTCCCGAAATTCAATATTTTGCACAGCACCACCATGTGTGCTGCAAGGTGTTCGATCACGGCCCGATCGGCTAGGCCGCCTTGCCTAGGCGTTGTTCCTTTCTCATTATTCATCTCATTTGAATATTTATTTCACATAGATCACATCAATTCATTGGCGCTTAGGGCCACAGCTATCACATCATTCCACATTCAATGTTCATCTTGTAATTTTATGGCCATAGGCACATAGAGAAGCAATTCAAGTTGCAAACATAAGAAGGTTTTCACATAGTTAGCTCGACAATGTCAGTTTTAATCTTGGCTTATAGCCCAGGCATGTCAACATATGATTTGTATTCTTCACACATCTTTAAATATCAGGGATAGTTCGTTACACATGTTTGGCGCATTCTTCATGTTGATATATATATATATATATATAATTGCAAACAATTCATGTGAAATAACAATGGGTACATCAACAAGTTCTAGTCTTACCACATTTGCGTAAACGCCAACGGAGCTCAATTTCTAATAAAAGGGGTTTTAGCCATACATACCTCAATATAGCTTTCCTTAATCTTTACAAAATTCCGGAATTTTAGCACCTCAATCTATTGTGTAAGAATTAATAATTTAACCGAGAATTAGAGACGAGGTTGAAATTCTAGCCTTGTTCGAGCATATTATCAAACACTAAAGGTGCATTGTGATCTTAGGCCCTTTTTGTGAGGAATTTCTATCATTTTATACCCCCAATTGCCCTTTTTTTAGTTTTCTACCTTCCAATATCTTATGGTGTGATGTGCATGCAAGAATTTCATTCTTATACTCATAAATTACTTCACTACTGACCCCTTATAGATAAGTATAGAAATAAAAGCTGAGGTGATGAATCTTACCTCTTGGAAATGAAAATTTAGGTGTCTTCACTTGATTTTCTTCAATAATTTAGCAAGATTCAAGGAATAATTTGATGGGAGACACTTTCCCTCTCTAAGACCCTCTCTCTCTCTAAAAGCATCAGAAGATATGCTTTAAATGAGCTATAATACCGAATATATCGATAGGGGGTCGGGTTTAAAAATTAGAAAATTGGAGCCCCGAGTCAGGTTTGCGATCGCAAAATGGAAATGCGGCCCGCAGAATGGACCGCAAAAGTGCTCCAAAAATCTGATCATTTCGTCTAGGTTTGCGGCAGAAATGCGGTCTGCATACCCGTTCTGCGGTCGCATAATGCCCCGCAGAACTACCCTTTACAAAATTCCAAGGTAATTATGCGACGACTATGCGGTTCGCATATCAGTTATGCGATCGCATAATGGACCGCATTTTTGACCTCAAATTTGACTAACACACTAACTCACTTTACGATAGAAATGCGGTCCACATACTTGATTTGCAATCGCATTCTAGACCGCATAATAGCACTTTTCTGGAAAACATTGATTCTTGATCTTTAAGTGCTTAGATCAGTACGAAGGGTCCGAATCGCGGCAAGCATGCGAGCCACGAAGAATTTTACACATTCCTAGCACATATTCGTAACTTGGCACTACGAGCTTCTGAGTTTTGAGTACAAGCTTTCACGGGGCCTTACATATTGATCCTTCCTTGCGCAGGCCTATGATGGGCTTAGGTCTGAACTTCTCTGTCAAGGGGCCAAGCTCCAAAAAATTTGGGAGGAGGGAGAGTCCCATAGGCTCCTCAGCGAAGAGAAGGAAGTCGAGCTGCAGGCTTGGCGATATGAGGCGCTTCGGAGCTCGAACTATGAGATTTGTTTGGCGGAGCAGGTAATTTTCCAGTAGTGTGTGTTTTGCTCCTTTCTGGTCTTGAGGCTGATTCCTCTTTGCCATATTAGCGGCAGAAAAAATAGGAGGCTCTGGACTACCTCAAAGGCAACATCAACAGCGTCATAATTGCTTGCGGGGAGCTAAGGGCTCAAGCACAGGCACGAGCTCTAGAGGAGATGAATGCTTCAGCCAAGGTCCCTGCCCTCGAGGTCGAACTCTGCTTGACTCGAGACAATGCCAAAGTTCAAGCGTATATGAATGGGAAACTTGAATCGGACCTCTCAAAAGGTCAGAGCCGAGATAACTGACGCTCGGGCGGAGGCGAGGCTGAACCGAGCTAAGGCCAATCGTGAGATGGCGATTTGAGTGAAGGGTGCCGCTGACGCCCAAGCCGAGCTGAGGCAAACCCTAGATCGGGAGCGAAGGATCGAGGAATATATCCGTTGTAAATCCCAGAGGGAGGTGTTCGAAGATATCAGTGCAAGGGGCTTCACTCTCTCGAAGGAATTGGCTCGAGCACGGGATGCTTGGTCGCTTCTCATTGATGTTGCGGAGGGCAATTTTGGCAACCTGTAGCTCTTTGGCGCAGAGTGTAGATTTTGTTGTTTTGTAGCTTTACTCCGAATATATGTAGGGCGCGCCTGTAGATGGAGAATACGCTTTTTCTTGAGCACATGATATCTAAGGAGAAGTTTTGTAGTTCTATTTCTTTTGTACCTGTTTCCCGCTGTTGTTTTCGATCAGGCATGCTTGTCTTGGCTCTTGGCGAGGTCCTCTTGAGTTCGGAACTAATCGGACGGTCCCGGGGACCCCTAAGTGTAATTCTTGAAGTGAGCAGGTGTTGGGCCTCCATGCTCGGCCTGACTATTTAGGCTTGGTTTTTCGAGTTGGGCTTCGACTCGAGACTTTCTGTCTTTGCATTTTTTTGTGCCCGCGCTTGTGGGTGGTAGTCGTATTTATCTTGTGCCCTCGGGCATTTGCTGTTTCGACTATTTTGGGTCCAGTCTCCTAGTCACATTGTGACTCGAGCTCCGGTTAACCCTTAGTTTTTTCCTACCAGCATGGTCGGATGGTGACGGCCCTTTGTGCTTCTCGGCTGAAGTGATCTTGCGGTCGCGTGGCCTGGGGATTTAGTTGGCTGATGACGGTATCATCTGAGCCATGCCCTTAGGCATATTGCTTTTTTAGCTATTTTGGCGGCCCAGTCTCCGAGTCGTGCTGCGACTAGGGCTTCGATCGGCCTTTATATCTCTTCAAATCTCCGGGTCCAGTCCCCGAGTCACGTTGCGATTCGAGCTGTAATTGACCTTTTTGGTTTCCCTAATTCTCTGGCGGGCGATAATGGCTTGTATGCCACGCTCTTAGGTGTGTTGCTATTTTTTTCGGGTCCAGTCTACGAGTCGAGCCGCGACTCGAGCTCTAATCGACACGTGAGTTTTCCTGATTCCCTTGTTGGCGATAGTGGCATTTGTGCCGTGCCCTTAGGCACATTATAATTTTTGGGCTCAGTCTCCGTGTCGCGTTGCGATCCGAGCTATAACTGACCCTCGAATTATCGTAAATTTTAGGCTGGCGATAGTGTCTTCCCATTTTCCGCACTTGGGCGTTTGGCGATTCTCGGGCCCAGTCTCTGTGCCACATTGCGATTGGAGCTGTAGTTGACCCTCGAATTACCTTAAATTTCTGGCGATGGTGGTACTTATGTCGTTTGGTCACAGAAACCTTTTAGTATGATGCCCGTAGGCTTGCGTAGTTAACTATTTTGGATCCGATCTCTGAATCGGGTTACAACTCGAGCTCATTTTAATCCTCAAGTTGTCAAAATGCTTTAGCTGGCGACAATGGCTCTTACACGGTTTGGTCATAGAGACCTTTCAGTATGTGGCCCGTAGGCTTGCTTAGCTTGTGGCAATGGCTCTTACGCTATTTTTTGCCCGTGCGCTTTGTGTAGCCTTTGTATCCACTGATTAAGGTCTTTTTGTAATATATTGCCTGACCCATCGTCGGTTCCAGAGGAAGCTTGATTTCAAGTCATTGTCGGCGATGATTCGAGCGCCTCGTAAGGTTCATAGCTCGGAGGTCGAGTAGATCGACGCTTTGCATTTTTTGGAGCTGACATCATCGGGCTCGTTTTTTCATGTAGAGGGGAAGCCTGTTTTAATTGGTTCTTTCCTAAGTATATCAGAGTAATGGCCTGCGATTTTTTAGCAACAGTCGGGCGTCCCCAAGTCGCGTTATATGGGTCGTGTCGGCCGTTTTGACCGTAGTCGTATGCGTTTGGCCGTAGCCATTTTTGATCCCTTAGTGATAGTTTAGGTGTCTACGTCGAGGGTATGCCCTTTAGGGATTCTTACAAATGCGATGTATAGCCTAAATATCGAGATTTTCATGCCTGTTGAGGTCTTACAGTTTTAACATGCCTGTTGAGGTCTTATAGTTTGTCATGCCTGTTGAGGTCTTACAGTTTTTCATTCCTGTTGAGGTCTTATAGTTTGAAGAATATATCTGGTTGTGCTGAGGCTGCCCGTTGGGGTGTTACAATTTCGGATTTTTCCAGTTGCGTGGTGATTGGTAGCAGTCTGCGAGTCATCGAGTACGTTTAAGCTTAAAGACAGCTTCTCGTGAGCTCGGAGTTGCCTTCCAGGGGCTCGATCATCCCGGAGTTCCGACCTTGGGGTCGTGGAAGTTGTCGAACGGCTTACATGGAGTCTCTGATTATGTCGGATCAGTTTAGGCCTGAATACCGCCTTTTGTAAACTTGGAGTTGTATCGCGAGGGGTTCATGAGCCTGGAGTCGCGACCTTGGGTCGTGGGGGTGCTGAATTGTTTATGTCTCCGAGTATATTGGATCTATTTGATGGAGAAGCATTTACCGCGAATATGTCGAAATAATCTTTCTCAAAATAGGAAATGCCGAGAAGATATTCTTTATTTCTTGGAGTAGATATAAGTTGTGATGGAATGCCGAAAATACACATATATTCTTCATTGCTCGGCGTAGATACGGGCTGTAAATACATGTTATCTCGTTGACATGAGCTCGGCCCGCACGGGTTCAGCTCCCCCGATCATTTGATCTGCTTGTATGGTTCTGTTTCGAAGCCTGGCCTGTCATCTGTTGGCCCTTCTGAGGGGACGATGCCCTTTTAAGAAAGACCCGCCGTATGTCGCCTGACTATAGATGGAGGGCCAGTGATCTCGTCGGGTCCTCTTCTGGAGGGTACGCTGCTCTACTAATAATTTTGCTGGCGGGGCCCTCGGGTCTCCGAACAGAGTTTAGGGTTTCTGAATGCCTTGCTTGGCTACCTGCACGTAGGTTTGTAAAAAGAGGAAAGGAACAATAAAGAGACAAAGTAATCCTCCCTTGCCGCGAGGTGTGTAGGCGATGTTTTTGAGGCTTGGTCCTTTCCCACCGTTTCGGGGCGTGATCTCTAATGCAGCCTTTTGCCACATTCAACTAGGCTTAGTCGAATATGCGGTTTTGTTTGCCTTTGGATCCCTCAAAGGGCGGAGGAGTCGACGTCCGTGGTTAGTTATATGGTGAGGAACTACCTCCCGCCGCCTGTGGCTTTTCGTTGGATGCCTTGGTTCTACCTTTTTCGGGGAGTCCCATCCGTTTGGTGGAGTGGTGTTGGAATCGCCTTCGGGCAGTGTACCCGTTGTCATTCAAATAACATGTCCGCATTTCGTGGGCTCGGTGTCCCGGTTCGAACTCAAACGAGCTGTATAGAGGGAAACTGCTTTCCTGATAGTTGTGGCGACCGGCTTCTGGAGTCCATCAACAGTTTGAAGTGCGGGGGCGATTTGGTTCGTCGGTCCGAACTGCCCTATCGGCTTTGGCCTGATTCCATTGGCGTGATTAGTTGAATCGCCTGCATTCATAGTCATCCTTCAATTTTTATAAGATAAATGAGGAAAAAAGGGAGGTTACCAGCGTGTTACTACGAGGCTGACGTGGAGTCTAGGCATCCCTTCCTTTGGATTTAAGGGTACTCTTTGGGTAAATTTCCCGGATCCGCCGCCCCGACGTTAGATACTTTCTTCCTGCATTTTGCGGACCTTTGAAGGGTGTCGTCGCCCTTTTACTGCCGTGGAAATACGTTGTGCCTTGTCGGCTTTACTTTTCCTGGTCTCCTTCCTTCCTGACCGCTCGATGATACTTGGTGGCGATCCCCGTCGGATAGCACGGTCGTCGTTCTCACGAGCTGGCGGCCTCGTGCGCCCTGGGTTCCCGTGCCGAACCGTATTTCTTTTGCAAGGGATTCGGTTGAACGCGTCCGGGCCGTCCGGCGCTTCCGGCTTTGCTTATGGTGATCACGATATTTGATGTAGCGATGTGGAAACCGCGCCTGGCTAGGCGGGGTTTCTTTACCAGCTGCCCTTTGTTGAAACTAGTTCCATTGGAGGTTCCTCGAGGATGCTGCCCTCGGGCCATCTCCCTGCCGTTGTGAGGTAGGTTGCACCTCAAGCCGTTCCTTTCACTTGCTGCGCATGGGTGATATCTCCATCTGCTTCGCATCAGCTTCTTTGCTGGGGGTCAGCTCGGATATACCGAGCCCGATGAGGTTCCCAGATGGTTCCCCACGGTTCTGATTCGAGGCTGACACCGGGTGCGGTCACTCAACTAGCCCTCGGTCGGATACCTGATCTGTCGTTGCTTAAAATGTCCCGGAATCGTCGGGTGTGCCTTCTTTAGGATTCAGGCGAAAGCTTGTGCTGTCCAACCATTCAAAATTGGTAGCGATCTCATTCGTCCTATCGGGGGACGGGGTGTGGCTCTTCGCGATATTTCATTCCTTCCTTGTTCGGCCTTGGGTGTGTCAGGCCTTTTTGGTATTGCTTTGTCGATACGGGTGTGTGCTTCCGCAGAAGACCACGCTGGCATGGCGAGCGAGTCCATGAGGCTAGATGCCAGGTGGCGTTGCGGTGTCACGGTTTCCTTTGGGAGAGTGTCTTGAGGTTCCTTAGAGAGAAGGGCTTGTACCCATCGTCTCGGGGGTTACTGCCATCAAACGAGCGCGCGAGGGTGGTGGAATGCTCGTAGGGAGCCAAGGTCCTATCGTATCTGGGGAGTTCTCGTGTTCCGGGATTCTACGGGGCAAGTTCCGGAGGTGTTCCCCCGAGGGGGGATTGTTGCGGAAACTCCCACGAACCTGATATGATCTTTTTGAGGAGATTCCCCAGTATCTCTGTCGTGCCGGGGTCGGACGCCGGTTCATCATCATTTGACCTCTCGAATTTTGGCTCGTCGTAAGAAGGTGTCCTCGTTGCTGCTGCGTAGGGAGTCTCCGGGCGATCTCGCAGCTGAGCGATTGTTAGTTGTTGTTCCTACAACATTTCAAGGATAATATGAAAATTAACTTCCCGTTCCAACCGGGCCGGGGTTTTTGAGCTTTCTATTGGCCAGCGGGCTGTATGCTATCGTCGGTGCTCGTCGACTTGTCGTGCGCCTCGCAAGCCCGCGTCCACTTGACTCGACTCAAATGCGTTATCAGGGTCCCGAGGCATCGTGTCAACCGCTGAAACAGCCATACTGCTTCCGCCGTGGTTTTCGGGGTAGTCGTTCTCGATTTTTCTCACCGAGCCAGACATTAACCTGAAAGTGAAAGATCTTGGACAAGAAAAGTGTGAAGGATAACGTGCATTTACGTGACGAAACCAGCAAGAAAATAATCGCTATTGTTTTTAGCCCCACGGTAGGCGCCAAACTATTTACCGTGAAAATGGTAACAACAATTAAATTTGTAAATAGGATTTTAAAAATACGTGATCTATCCTCAAGCTAGTTTTGAGGGTAGTTTGTATTAAGACTACGCAGTGTAATGAAGAAATACGAGTTAAATCGAGGCAGTAAGCAAACTGAAGGGGCCTATTACCCGAGCATGGAGCAGATTGATGGAGGCCTCAGGGCCGAGGCTCGAGCCGGTATCGAGCTACTAGGGACAGTCGGGGAAGGGATAACAAGCACATATACGATTAAGTAAGGCTCATTATGGCCATTGCACAGTTAGACGGGCGTAAAACAAGTAAGAAAATAATGAACGCTAGGTGGCCTCGGGCCAATGAGAACAAATGGATTAGAAGAAAAGAGAGAGAAAGAGATATTATTGCACTTATGGAGTAATGGAGCAACAGCCAACCCTCTACAAAGAGGGGAGAGTCCCCCTTATATAGGAGGGGAGTCTCGATTACAAGTATATGGAGAATAAATGCAAAGTACGATGATGGGATGGATTGACATGATGCCACAACATAGGCTCTAGATAGGCCGGGTCTGTCAGATATACCTGTGTGCCTAAGGGGTTTCTTCCTCTATCCTGGCTTCGTCCTTTACTTCCGCCGAGTTGGGCTTCGATGAACCCCCAAGGTCGAGGATGAGATCACGAGCTCCTACCCTCGAAATCCCGAGGCATGCTTCTGGAATGTCTTGACAGCGAGAAATTAAGTCCTTTAATTTCACCGTGTACAGTCGTCCTTGGGACTTGCTCTGTTTATGTCTCGATAGTCAACACACACTTTGACCTTCCCATCCTTCTTCAGAACTGGCACAATATTTGCTAACCAGGTTTGGTACTCAATCCATCTTGAGAACTTTGGCCTTGATCTACTTAATAACTTCCTCCTTGATTTTCTGGCTCGTATCTGGTTTGAACTTTCTGAGTTTCTGCTTTACTGGCAGACACATGCGATTAGTAGGCAACTTGTGAGCTGCTATGGACGTGCTCAAACCGATCACGTCATCATACGACCATGCAAAAATGTCTTCATACTCCTTTAAGAAACGAATGTATTCCTCCTTCTTTGTTGGTGATAAGTGAATGCTGATGCGAGTCTCCTTAACGGTCTCGCCGTCCCCCAAGTTTATTGCTTCGGTTACGTCCAAGTTGGACTTAGGAGTATTCTCAATGTTTTCAACCTCCCTGACGACTTCCTCGGGTATTTTGTCTTCTTCATCTGAATCTCTACCCTCATATTGCGTTGCCTCATTACATGTCATAGTCACCGTTCATCAGGAAAAGTAATAATAACGCTGTAGAAAGAAAAGTATGCAAGATAATAATAAATAATAAAGAGCAATGCATTTGATTAAAACTGAAAAACATCCAGACAAGTACGACTCGATTAATCGAGCATTTATTTTGAAACAAGTAAGTCTTTAAAACAAAATTACTAAAAATCTTAAATGCCTAGAATGGCAATAGAAATAAAATCTGCCAAGCTACCCAGGGACTCGGCGGGCCTGGGATGATGTGACGGACTAGTTCCTCAGAACAGCTCCCTTCTCCGCAGTTTGACGCCTTCTTCTTCCTCCCACTCAATTATGGCACTACAGTCCATGTCTTCATCCTCCAAGAACAGATTCCTCTTCGCAGCTAATGCTTCTTCTTCTGCAGTTCCCCATATTGTATGAGCTTGGTAAAAAGGTTGATCTAGATGAGGCACTGGTTGCTCGAGAGGGCAATACGGTCCGCACCATGGAGGCGACCAATCATTATATTCTTGCCATGTGTACTAGTATCCGAGCCCGAAGGTAGTACCATAACCCTTCAGCCGTATCAGTTTAGTGATACTCTAGAGGTTCTTCGCAAGCCCTTTGCAGGGTTCATACCCAAACCATGCCAGTATGCTTTCTATTTTGCTACTCCACTATTTGTCCTTGTCAAATTGACATGTTCGATGTGATGATAGGTTTCCCCCTAGCCTTCTTCTATTTCCGATAAACGGGATGGTTTGACTGGTGTAAATGGGGTTACTGCCATCTCCGTGATGATCACCTCCTGATGATTCCATTCGAATTTCACGGGTTGATGTAGTGTGTAAGCCACGGCTCCAGCGGCATGTATCCATGGTCGGCCCAACAGAAGATTGTACTAGGCTGGTATGTCGAGCACCTGAAACTCAACGTTGAACCAAGTTGGCCCCATCTGCAAGCAAAGGTTAATTTCCCCAATCGTGGCCCTTTGAGACCCATCGAAAGCTTTCACGATCACGGTCCCTCCCCGTATTTTGTGAAAACCTTTGTCCAATCTTTTCAGAGTATCCAGCGGACAAATGTTGAGGCTTGAACCCCCATAAATCAAGACCCTGGCGATGAATTTGTCCTCAAATTGCACTGTGATTAGCAATGCTCGATTGTGATTCAATCCTTTAGGCGGTAGTTTATTATCATGGAAGATTATTTTATGACATTCCAGCACCTGCCCTACCATGTTTGCCATTTCCCCACCGGTGATATTGGGTACATAAGCTTCACTCAACACCTTCATCAAAGCGTTCTTGTGCGCCTCAGAATTTTGCAAAAGCGATAGTATGGATATCTGAGCTGAGGTTTTGTTCAAGTGATCAATGACGGAATATTCCCTTGCTTGACTTTCCTCCAAAGGTCATCCAGCCTTATTTCAATGACAAGCTGCTTCGTAGTGGCATCCTTACTTGGTCCTCCTAAGTGCTTAGGTGTATTGATTATTCCTGTCCTAGTCATTCCTTATGCAACATCGGATTCCCCTATCTTTGCATTTGCTTTTTCCTAGCTTTGGCAACATAATCCCAGGGTATCGCTTTTGAGTTGAACGGAGGTGTGGTGGATACTGTCGCTGTAAAAGGCATGTCCACTTCTACTTCAAATAGAACAGGGGTGGCTACAGGTGGAGCTACCTCTACCTCAAATTGAAGTGATGTAGTTACCTCAACCTTGATTTGTGATTGAGTATGGACTACAATATGAGTAAGTGTGACTGCGGGTTTAAAGTCATCGCCTTCCAGAATAAGCCCAATTGACCCCTCAGGATCCCACTCTTCGTTCGTCTCTATCATATGTATCACACTACCTCTATGACCAGGGAGAGGGTTGTTGCGAACATTAGGTGCCGCTTCTTTTACTTGTATGACCTTGTTGTCAATCAGCGTCTGGATTTTATCTTTCAATGTTAGGCACTCGTTAGTGGTGTGCTCCTTAATACCGGAATGGTACGCACAAGTTTTGTTTGGATTAACCCATTGGGATGGATTCCCTAATGCCGCAACAGGAATATGAGTGACGTAACCAGCGGCTTTGAACCCTTCATACAGCTGGTCGATGGGTTCAACAATAGCAGTGTATTGTCCGGGTGGTTTGCATTCAAAATTAGGTCATGGATAATTTTGGCGAGTCGGAGGTGACTGGAAATGAGATGGTTGGGAATTATATGTATGATAGACAGTGGCTGGTTTGGAATATATGGGAGATGATGGTTGATATGTTGGTAGTGGTTCTTGGTATGTGAGTGGAGGTGTTTGATAGGTAAGTGGAGATTTCGGGCCTTGAGCCACCATTACTGCCCCAACATCTTTCTTCTTTGATATGCCGCCTGATTGTAATGCCTTGTTTGTGGCCTGTAATGCCTCAAAGTTCGTTACCATCCCGCTTTTGATGCCTTCTTCGCTTCTTTCCCCAAGCTTGATAATATTAGAGAATTTATGGTTTTCAATAACCATCAACCTTTCATAATACTGCAGATCTTGTGCTCTGACGAAGAACTTGTTCGTCCAAAGATGGTCTGACCTTGGCCGCTTCCAACCTCCAACGAGTAGCATACTCGAGGAAAGTCTCAGTGGGTTTCTTCTTGAGGTTCTGAATGTAGAAAACATCTAGTGAATTTTCTGTATTGAACCTGAACTGGTCCATGAAATCAGACGCCATACTCACCCAATTGGACCATTTCTTGGGATCCTGGCTGATGTACTAGGACAAAGCATCTCTAGTAAGACCCCTCATAAAGAGTTTCATCGGGATCTTTTCATCCTTTTCGACCCCGACAAGCTTGTCACAATATGTCCTTAAATGAACCCTGGCATCACATGTGCCGTGAAATATCTCGAACATGAGAGGTTTGTACCTCTCTGGCAGTTCTACATCTGGCGGTATGCATAGGTCTTCATAGTTCAAACCTTCTATCCTTTTGCTGCCTTCGACACCCTGAACCCGACTTGTTTATTTCTTGAGTTCTTCGGCCATGTTCTTGATGAGTAGGTCCTTCTCTGCAGATTCTGGTGTATAGGAAGTTTGTTGAGTAGAGTGAGGTACTATTTCCATATATATGTATGGTTGTTTTGATAAGTGCCAGGGACTTGGGTGTAGTGATGGTCATTGGTTGAGTATTAAGGATCAGGAATGGGTTATGGTGTGTTCTGGGGAATGTGGTAAGTGGTGGTTGGTGGGTACTGGATTGGTTGATGATGGTGTTGTCGCGGAGTTGGTATCGGTAAGGGATTGAGATTTCGAGGTGGGGTTGCATATTGATGCCGTGCAGAAGGGTTTTGTGGATGTTGGTTTGGTGTGTTTTGAGGAGGTGTTGGGTTATTCGTGTTTTCTTGATTAATGTCGGGAACATTCAAAGTGAGGGATAAGTTTTCCAAGTTATAGATGTGGTCGACAAAGAAGGGTGAAAGAAGGGTGAAATTCCTAAATGTCTGAATAGCCTCCGACTTATAGATATGGTCAACAATACACCGATAAGAAGGACTCTACTAGACACGACTCCGAGACATCCTAGGACACTTAAAAACCTTAGGCTTTGATACCAAGTTTGTCACGCCCCAAAAGCCGAGGAGCGCGACCGGCGCTCAACCGAGTAAACCCGACCGAGCAAACCTGTTAGGTCTCATTCTACCCAAACTAATTCATGAATAAATAGGAGATAGACTCCATTAATCAAATTCTATAGACATATCATTAACGATTTCCTTTTCATTTTCATTAGCAACTTCATTCACCATTTTAAAGGTATTCCAAGTTTTATACATCAATACCAATCATCAATATTTCTATTTTAAATCCCAATACCCGACACTACCCACAACCTGTTTACGGAGCCTCTAAATACAACTGAAGAATAATATGGAAATGCCGGTAATAAGGCTCCGGCTATACCTTACACAAATACAAAAATAAGACTCCGAGAAGAAAAGCGGCATGAGCCATGCAGGGCCCCGAGAGGAAAGGGGCTCACCAATATAGCTGGCGGAAAGTGGGGGAGGTGTTACTGTCGGTGGACTGGAGTACCTGCTATCGAACCACCTACAATCATAACAAGGATGTAGCTCCCCCGACAAAAGGGACGTCAGTACATT
The DNA here is from genome assembly GCF_001879085.1 of Nicotiana attenuata. NCBI lineage: Eukaryota > Viridiplantae > Streptophyta > Magnoliopsida > Solanales > Solanaceae > Nicotiana > Nicotiana attenuata. Next base: position 83,302,703 of record NC_031989.1, read on the forward strand.
TGAATTGTACTGGTATGTATGAACAAACTTTATCCCAAGTAAAATCAATCAATACACAGATAACGAACAGTAATAGAATCAACAATCAATGCACATGAAAGGAACAACCAAGGCCAAACAAGTTTCACAATCTCTCCTTTTCCCCTTTCAACATCATTTAGTCATATCAATGATTTCACAAACTTTCATTTTGATAGTGATAATGATCACATTCAATCCTTATTACCTAGGCCACCCTTATTACCTCGACCACCCTTATCACCATAACCCACACCTTATTACTTCGTGTTGCGGCGCGCAACCCAATCCCACCGAACAATCACATATCACACAATAACAATAGTTCACAGTTCAATCACATGGCTTCAGGCCATCCAGAATATCAAACAATACACAGCTAAGAGACAATAATAGAACTAACAAGCATTGCACGTGGGAAGAAACAACCAAAATCAAAAGTTTCACAATCTCTCCTTTTTCCCTTTCCAACACTTCCACATTCAAGAGTTTCATATATTTTCATTTCAATAGTGACTATGGTCACTTTTCCACCCTTATTACCTCGTCCACCTTTATCACCACAACCCACACCTTATTACTTTGTGTTGCGGCGCGCAACCCGATCCCACCGAACAATCACATTTCACACAACAACAACAGCAAACAATACATCACAAGAACCATCATTTCAAGGAAACACAAGTTCATATCAACAATTCATACATTTGGGCCCATGGCACCATAACTGTCACCAAGAAGTAATTCATGGACAAGGTGTTGTCGTAATCGTTCAACTTATTTACGTCATTTCACAATGCCCTCTTTCATTACTTACCACACAGGGTTTTTAGCCATTATACACATTCCCACATTTAGACACATTAACATTCTTTCATTCGTTAACACATACTTCCATGTCGGCATCCTCAAGCATTTACAAACTTTGCACATAATAAGGTAGGCACATCAAATCAAATCTCACAATCACATATAACTTGGTGGCGTGGAAATCAACAAAGACAATCAATACACATATTTTCATACAAGGTACACATACCGTATGCTCGTCACAACAAGGGGATTCTACAAGAGTTAAAGTTAGCCATACATACCTCGTTTAAGCTTTCCTTAAGTTACTACAATATTTCGGAAATTCTAGCAATTCCAATCTACTTTGAGACATAACAAAATTGAACACAAATTAGAAAGGTATTCATGGTTTCAGCTCATTTGAGCATTTTATCAAATACTAATTGAGCATCTTAAGTTCAAATCTCTTTTTCAAGGTTTTCCTTCATTCCCCAACCAAATCTTTACTTGTTTATGTTCAGCAATCTTTCCACAACCCTAATTTATACATGCATGTATACATAATAGTATTACACCAAGAAATCATACCTCAATACCCCATCTTGTACCCCAAACTCGAAATTAAAGCCTAATGTATAGAATCTTACCTCTTAAATGAAGAACTTGTGATTGGGTTCTTTAATTCTTGAAGATTAATGCAAGATTGGATGATTGAATGTTGGGTTCTTCCTTCTCTCTCTAAAATGCTCTCAACTCTCTCTAAAATCAGTGGAAAAATGACCGCAAATGAAGCCCCAAAGACTATATATGAAAATAGGGTCGGGTTATAAAAATAGGAAGATTAACTCTCTGAATGCGGGTCTGCGGTCGCATAATTGACCGCAGAATGGGTATGCTGGCCGAAAACGCGTCGCAAAACTCGCTGCCCAAAACTGGGCTACACTGCTCCAGTTTGCGGCCAGATTCACGATAGCAAATCAAGTATGTGGACCGCATAATGGTTTTTGCGATTGCATATCTAACACAGGATTGCATTTTTCCAGCCTTTGGTAATTTGATCATAACTTTGTGTAGGAATGTCCAAATGACAAACGGTTTGAAACGTTGGAAACTAGACTTGAAGACCTCTCATTTGATAGGTTATGTATCACACAAAACATTATACATATTTAGATAATCTCGTTCAAAGTATGGACTAGTGCAAGCTCATTTGGAATTTTAACCTATTATGTACTTTTCCAGTTTTTCTTAGACTTAGGCCTTTCCTTGGACCCCAAATTACTTACCATTAGACTTATACACATATTTACCAAATACAATTGATGTACACCATGTTAATAGCACATAAAAATATTATCATAAACCTACGTGGCACCACGCAATCCTAGGTTGCTTAGCGGAATTTTTCGGGGCCTTACAGATAGATAAGAGTTTTATTTGATCTCTCCCTTGCAAGGGCTTTATATATATATATATATATATATTATCCGTATTAGAATTTTCTGGGGCCTTACAAAAATATTATCATTTCTCATTTTTCCTCTGCCTTTTAGGAATAATCTGCGGTGTTTTTTGACAATTTGTCTGAGATTTTTTGACCTCGGGTTAGACCCTTGGGTTTTCGGTATTGCTGAGCGATTCGTAATGGTCGACGGTTGACCATTCGGGGCCCAGTCCCGAGTCAGGTTCCCGACTTGGGTTTGCCAACCTTTAGGTCTAGAAACCAGTCCTGAGATTTTTTGGGCCGGTTGTTGGGTTGGTGTGACTTATAATCGGCCCTAGGGATCTTTTAGGCTGGTGACAATTGCTCTTATGCATTAGGTCGGTACGACCTTTTAATTTAAGCTGGCGTCTGCAGCTCTTACGCATTGAGTCGGTATAACCTCTTAGTATAGGCTGGTGGCAGTGGCTCTTACGCATTGTGTCGGTATGACCTCTTAGTATAGGCTGCCGGCAGTGGCTCTTACGCATTCGCCTTTAGGCATTTTTTAGTTAACTGTTTTGGGCTCGGTCTCCGAGTCGGATTCCGACTCAAGCTCATTGACCCTCAAGTTTTTAATTTTCATGCCGGCCATTAGGCTCTTATGTATTGGGTCGGTACGACCTCTAATATGGTCTGGCGGTGGCGGCTCTTGCGCATTGGGTTGGTACGACCTCTAATATAGGCTGGTGGTAGTGGCTCTTACGCATTGGGTCAGTACGACCTCTAATATAGGCTTTATTTTCCCCCGTTAAAGACTTTTTGAAGTATTTGTGTTCGCCCGACTCTTCGACGGCTCGATAAGACCCTCGATTGTGAGCCGTTATGTAGCGATAAATGAGCACCTCAGAAGGTTTCGCTCGATTGCTGAATTGTATTGAAGCCCAATGTTTGGAGCTAATAAGATCGAAGCTCTTTTGCTTATGCCGAGTGTAGCCTGATTAACCGATTTTTTCCGAAGTAATTAAAGGCTTGTGATTTTGTAGCGACTGTCGGGTGTCCCCGAGTTGCGTTAGTTTGGCTGGTACAGCCTTGTTACCGTAGTTATTGTGATTTCCCGGAGCCTTTTAGTCCCCGAGTGAAGTAGTTTTCGGCGTCTATATCGAGGGTATGCCTTTTTTGGGGTCTTCTAAGCTCGATATATAGCTTTAACTTTAAGATCGAGATGATGCCTTTTTGTAGATCATATAAATAAGTTATTTGGTACAAGTATGGTTCATGCCTTGCTTGAGGTCTTACAGATGAGTTACATGGTACAAGTATGGGTCATGCCTTGCTTGAGGTCTTACATTTTTGGTGTTGCCTTGTAGAGGTCTTATATTGGTTATAATGCCTCTTGGAGGTATTAAATTTTCTAATGTTGCCACATGGAGGGCCTTCGGCCTCGAGGCTGCTCGCTTGGGGTCTAACGATTTTGAGTTTCTGATAGTTTGACGGGATGATAGTCGAGGACAGTCCCCGAGACGTCGAAAGTTTTTTGGCTCTGGAGGCATTCTTTGTAAACTTAGTGTTTCCTCATTGAGGGATTACGAGTTCGAAGTTTTCCAACCCGGAGGTCATGCGGCCTCAAGTTTTCGGCGTCAGTCCCCGAGTGTTCGGGAAATTTTTGGCTCTGGAGCCGTTTCTTGTAAAAGTATCATACATCTTTGAAGCGTAAAGCATTTTGATGGAGGAGGTAATATTATTTTATTACTTGGCACAAGTATACATATTTTTTCCATCAAAGGCTCAATTATTTTATGCGGACACGGTTCACCATTTGGCCCGATACATCATTTTCCTACCGAGACCTTTTTGGCTCATCTTGGCTTCTTCGAGAAGGTGATCTTCCGGGGGATGTCCCCCAGTATTCGAGGTTGATTGAAGAGAAGCCTTCTTGTGAAATTTTCCTTAGGTAGCACATAGGTGTTGCCTCGTTAAAAACCTTGTCACTAAAACCCTTCTTGGGAGAAAACCCGATCGAAGGAAAAGAGTGCAACGTACGCGTTGAAACCTTAAGGTCTTCGAGTCAGGGGATCTTTTGGCGACCTCCATCGGACACCTTAGCAGCAGTAACGTTTGAGCATTGATATTATCCAATTTCTCGGAAGTTGTTTGCCTTCCATGGTACCAAGGACCCGTTGCCGATTACTCTGAGGACACGGTACGGTCCTTCCCAGTTTTGGCTCAGCTTCCCTTCAATAGGGTTTTGAGTGTTGAGGGTAATTTTCCTTTGGACTAAGTCACCGACTCCGAAATGTCGGAGATTTGTCTCCTATTATAGTACCTTTCGATCCTTTGTTTCTGGGCAGCCATTTGGACCAGCGAAGCTTCTTGATTTTCATCCAATAGTTCGAGGGCCACAGTCATGGCGTCGTTGTTTGAGCTTTCAGTGGTTTGTCACAATCTGGGGCTTGGCTCCCTGACCTCGACTGGTATCAAAGCCTCAACACCAAATACTAGAGAGAAAGTCGTTTCTCCTTTCCTTTATTTTTGAGTTTTTCGATTTGCCCATAGCAGTTCGGGTAATTTGTCCCTCCATTTTCCCTTAGCAATTTCCAACTTCTTTTTTATGTTTGGAATGATGGTCTTGTTTGTAGATTCGGCTTGACCGTTTGCACACAGGTGGTACGGTGTCGATAGGATTCTTTCGATTTTGTGATCCTCGAGGAACTGTGTTACCTTGCTTCCGATGAACTGCTTCCCGTTATCAGATGTTATCACGGAAGGAATCCCAAATCGGCACATGATGTAGTCTCAGATGAAGTTGATGACTTTTTTTCCTCTTATCTTTTCGAAGGCCTGCGCTTCCACCCATTTTGAGAAGTAGTCAGTGATAAATAAAATAAATTTAGCCTTACCTGGTGCCGTTAGCAGAGGTCCGACGATGTCCATCCCCTACTTCATGAACGTCCATGGTGAAAATACCGAATGTAGCTGTCCACCGGGTTGGTGAGTCATTGGGAGAAATCTCTGGCATTTGTCGCATTTACAGACGAATTCTTTGGTATCATTTTCCATGTTGTCCCAATAGTAGCCTGCTCTGATCACCTTTCGGGCTAAGTAATCGGCACTGGAGTGTTTCCCGCAGGTGCCCTCGTGAATTTCTTGGAGCACGTAATCTGTGTCTCCTGGACCAGACATGCCGCTAAAGGTCCATGAAAGGTTCTTCTGTATAGAGTTCTGTTTTCATCGAGCGAGAATTGGGCTGCTTTTGTTTGCAGGCCCCTCAACTCTTTCGGATCCGCGGGTAGTATCCCATTTTCCAAATAATAGATATATTTATTTCTCCAATCCCATGTCAGGCTAGTGGAGTTGATCTCGGCATGAACCTCCATTTGTATAGCTGAACAACAGCCCCAGAGAGTAGGTCATCTTCTACAACAGATGATCCCATGTTTGCGAGGGCATCGGCCTCGCTATTATGCTCTAGCAGCATGTGGACCAAAGTCCATTCTTTGAAGCGGTACAATGTGATTTGAATTTTGTCTAAGTATCTTTGCAACCTGTCTTCTCAAACCTCGAAGCTCCCATTTACCTAATTTACTACTAGGAGGGGATCACATCTTGCTTCGATGACTTTAGCTCCTGGGCCTTTTGCCAATTCCAGACCTGCAATCATAGCCTCATATTAAGCTTCGTTGTTAGTCAACCTTGCAGTTTTGATAGATTGCGTGATTATGCCGCTCGTAGGCGGCTTCAGAACTACGCCGAGCCCGGATCCTCTTACGTTCGAGGCACCGTCAATGGACAAGGACCACACCCCGGAAGATGTGCCCATTTTTAATAAGAGTTCTTTCTCTACCTCGGGCACAAGGGAGGGTGAAAAATCGGCCACGAAGTCTGCCAGAATTTGGGACTTGATAGCCGTTCGGGGTTGATACTCGATATCAAAAATCCCCTGAGTTTGATGGCCCATTTTGCCAATTAGCCCGATAATTTAGGCTTATGCAATATGCTTCGAAGAGTATATGTCGTTAAAACACAAATATTATGGCATTGAAAGTAAGGTTTCAATTTTCGAGATGCGCTTATTAATGCAAGAGCTAGTTTTTATATGCGCGGATACCTGGTTTCGGCATCTCCCAGGGTCCGACATTCATAATAAACAGAGAATTGCATACCTTGATCTTCTCAAACTAGCACACCACTTACCGCTATCTCGGATACAGCCATGTATCTGCCCTGTAAGCCGTTTCATGGACTTCACATTGTCGGGGTTGATCTTAATTCCCATGTTTGACACCGTGAAGCCTAGGAATTTGCCCGAACCCACCCTGAAGGCACCTTTCTCAGGATTAAGTTTCATGTTGTAGCTTCTGAGGATGTCGAATGTCTCTTGCAAATGAGTCAACTGGTCCTCTGCGCGTAGGGATTTAACTAGAATGTCATCAATATAAAACTCCATAGATTTTCCTATTTGATGTGCGAACATTCTATTAACTATGCGCTGGTACGTGGCTCCCGCGTTTTTCAGCCCGAAGGGCATTACGTTGTAACACTATGTACTATCCTTCGTGATGAACGAAGTCTTTTCCCTATCCACGGGGTTCATCTGTATTTAATTATACCCCGAGTAGGCATCATGAAAAGTGAGGGTCTCATGTCCGGCTGTGACATCGATCAAATGGTCGATGTTAGGTAACGGGACTGAATCCTTGGGGCACGCTTTATTTATGCGTTTGTAACCTACAAACATTCTTAACTTATTTCCATTTTTGGGAACTACCACCATATTGGTCAGCTATTCGGGATACATTACCTCCCTAATAGACCCTATTTTGAGGAGTTTTGCTCGCGCCCCAAAATTCGAGGAGCGCGACCGGCGCTCAACCGAGTAAACCCGACTGAGCAAGCCTGTTAGGTTTCATTCTACTCAAATTAATTCATGAACAAATAGGAGATGGACTCCATTAACCAAATTCTATAAACATGTCATTAACGATTTCCATTTCATTTTCATTAGCAACTTCATTCACAATTTTGAAGATATTACAAGTTTTATACACTATTGCCATTACAAGTTTTATGCACTATTGCCAAACATCAATATTTCTATTATAAATTCCAACAGACGACATTACCCACAACCTGTCTACGGAGCTTCTAAACACAACTAAAGAGTAATGTAATATGGAAATACCTGTAACAAGGCTCCGGATATACCTCAAATATAAAGTACATCATAAACAGATAAAGCAGGACCCCGAAACGAAGTGGGGCTCACCAAGTCAGCTGAAAGGATGATGCAGCACTAGCTGCAACCAACACTGCCTGCTATAGGAACACCTACATCCATTTAAAGATGTAGCGCCCCTGGCAAAAAGGGACGTTAGTGCCATCGAATAGCACTAGTATGTATAACAAAACACCATCTAGTTAGAAAGAACTTTCATACAAGAATAAGAAATCACAAGTCCAACTCAAAAGCTTTAATCGATCACCACATTATCAAATAAAGGAATCATACAACTTTCACATCATTTTCCGTAGTTTTTAGTTTGGGGCATTTCACATTATTCATCATTGCTCACAATACCACCGCTATCTTGAGCGGAGTCCGATCTCGACCCGATCGGCTAGGTTACCTCATTTGAGGCATATGCTCCAATCACAATCTCATTTTCCCTTTTTCCAGAATTCATTCACAAAACCGCCGCTATCTTGAGCGGAGTCCGATCTCGGCCTGATCGGCTAGGCCGCCTTACCAAGGCATTGTTCCCTACTAATTAGCCATTCTGTTTCACATATATCATTTCGTAGGCACTTGGGGCCACAACTTATCACATCATTCTTGGCACTAGGCCGCATTTTACATCATTCCCAATTTCGATAATAGCTTGCCATTTAGGACAGTAGGTGCACACAAGAGCAAAGAGAAATTGTAAGCATAGATGAGACTCCACATAGATAGCACAACATATACAACTTCCTATTTTGGCACTACGAGCTTTCAGGTTCATAGTAAAAATCTTTCACGGGCCTCACACCACCTTACTTAGTATATGACTCATACACTTGTTTACCAAATCCAATTGATGCCCACCATGTTAACAGCACATAAAATGTTATAATTAGCCTACGTGGCATCACAAAATCCTAGATTACTTAGCGAAATTTTCCGGGGCCTTACATTTTGTTACCTCGTCCTTGTTGAATGCGTGTTATACTTCGGATTGTGGTCTTCTTTTTTGCTTCACCGGTTTGAATCCGGGGTCGACATTTCGTTGACGGGTGGTTATTTCTGGTGGGATCCCTGCCATATCTAAGTGGGACCAAGTGAAGCAATCGATGTTAGTTATAAGAAATTGAAGTAGTTTTTTCCTGAGTTTGGGGGTTAGTCTCGTTCCCAGGTATACCTTCCAATCTACGAGATGTTCGATCAAAATAGCTTGCTCTAGTTCGTCAATAGTCGCCTTTGCTTCGTCCGATCTTCGGGGGAAACGACTGTTCGGGTGCGAGGAAATCTTCTTCATCATCCTCGGGGGTATGTTTGCCTCCCAACTCTTTCGAGGTAGAGTGTATAGAATCTGACATTTCCCAGTGGACCGCAAATATTTCTTTTGCCGCATGCTGTTCTCCATATACTGTTTTTATACCGTCCTTCATTTGAAACTTCATAATTTGATGCAGAGTTTACAGTACTACCCTCATGTTGTGTATCTACGACCTACCAAGCAATGTGTTGTACGTCATGTCACCGTCGATGACATGGAATTTGGCATCCTGAACCGCCTCCGACACGTTGATCGAGAGGGTGATCTCCTCCTTCGTAGCTTCGCTAGCCATGTTGAAGCCGCTGACGACTCGGGAGGTAGGTATAATCTAATCGAGCAGTCCGAGCTGCTCTACCACCTTCGAACTGATTACGTTGGCCGAACTACCTGGATCCACGAGTAAACATTTAATGTGAATGTTATTCAAGAGAAAAGAAATTACCAACGCATCGTTATGTGGTTTAGTCAAGGTCTCAAAATCTTCCTCGCCAAAAGCAAGGATGTCTTCAGGCATGTGGCCCCGAATTGAGCCTCCCTTTGCAGCAGACACTTTGACCCGTTTGATCACCGGTCCCTGGGGGATGTCAGTCCCCCGATGATCATATGAACGATATGCTTAGTTTTTCCTGCTCCGTTTCTCCTGTTCGCCTTTCTTTCTTCCCGGGTGGGATTTTCCCGAGTTTCCAGTTGACTTTGTTGGCGTGTATTCCCGTTAATGTTGGTACTGACGTCAATGTGTAGGGCGTTGTGTGAGACCTTACCCATAGGGATTGATTCTGGCGTACTCTCGGGGTTTTGTGGTGGTACACCAGAACCTGGAACAGCTACACAGTTCTCTCCATGGTCCTCAAGAACGTCATTTTCACGTGCATTTACTGTGTTAGACATTTTGACCTGAAATCAAAAAATTTAGGACAGGAAAAAACATGAACGATAACTTGCGTTATGTAGTAAACCAGCAAGAAAACAATCACTATTCTTTCTAGCCCCACAGTAGGCGCCAAAGTGTTTACCGTGAAAATGGTAATTATAATTAGATTTGACTTTGTGGTTCAAAAAATACGTGATCTATTTTTATTCTAGTTGTTAGGAAGTAGATGCTAAGTTTGAGACTAGAAAATAAGATAAGAACTTGAAAATGGTATGTTTAGGCAAACCGAGCGACTGAGAATCGGGGCCTCGAGCTCGATACTAAGTTATGAATGGCCGATGAAGGACTTACAGTATTGAGAGTTTTGATTAAGGCTCTTTATGGTCAATAATGAGAAATAAATGAGGAACAATAGATAGAACACAATAAATGTAAGCAATAAATGTAAGTAATAAATGTAAGTAGTGAATGTAAGTAATGAAATCAGGAGAATATGTTTAAGTTAGATAACAGAGAGAATGTTCTTGTATTGAATGTTATGAGTGATATGTATATGTATAAAATAGTAAAGGTACCCTTCATATAGGAGGTGGGAACCCCAATATAGTACATGCGCATTTATTACAAAGAAATGTAGCCGGTACAACTACTTAGCAGTCTGGTATAGACTGATATTATTTCTCGTAGATGTTGTCACCAAGGACCATGTGCCTGGGGAACTTCCCGTTTACCCATGATAACCGTCGACTTGTGCTGCCCCGAGGTCATGATAGAGAATCCTTCGAGGTCGAAACCTCGAACTGTGCTCCCCGGCCTTCGACTCTTTTCGAGGCGAAGCTATGGGAAAGACATAATGACCATGAAATCGGACTTTCCAATTTTGCCTGTATACATGCATATGTACCAATTTGAAAGTATATATATACAATTAATAATATGTTGGAAAAATAGGGTACCAAAAGCTTCCCCCTTTACCTAGGAATGATGGAAGAATTGTCGGGTAAAGAAAATCATGAGTAATTTTGGCCGAATAAAATGAGGAAAGATGTGATTTAAAATGGGGGCCGTACCCTGGTTCCTGAGTTTCCTACGTATCCCTGGTGTTACAGGAATCAAGTCGTGTGTGGTTCTGGATCTAACAGCGAACGAAACCAATTGAGGTTTTATAGGAATGGTTGTATGTTTCGGAAAAGGTTCTTTTGGGAAGGATAGTTTCGGATGGATTTATGCGGAGTTATGAATGTGAATCTATAACGTAAAGTATCTGAATAGCCATAGAGTAGAAGTGGATATTGGCTGGTGATTTGTTACCTTTGAAACATTTGCAAGATGTGAACGTTACGGAACCGGAGTGACGACTTCTCCCGTTTGAAGAATGGTTACTTCCTGGATTTCCTGCAAAACTTAACACACAATCTTTTGAAATATATAGATTATTTCGAGAATTTAAACATGATGTAAATTCCATTAGGACCATGAAGGTTATCTCTGGATAGTGAGAATGATGTCCTTAGACCATGACTTCCCAGGCCATGAATCATGTGAAAAGGGATTCGCAGGCCATGAAATAATGTTCTCGGGAGATAAGAATGGTGCCTTTGAACTATGTGGCCCTTGAATAATGATGTGCAATATTGAGAGATCCTTAGGGCATGACATGGTGTCTTCAGGCTATAAGGATGATGCCTTTGGACTATAATGCCTTTGGAAAAAATGGCGATATTTCAGCCCATTAGATGCAAAGATGTGATGCTTGGTCATATGAGAAGAGAAACAAGACAGATCTTAGTCTTGTGTGATATGGGGGCAGAGCATAGCCCCGAGAAAACTAGAAAATAGTGCTAGACTTCAAGTAGCAGAGAATTTGGTATAATGCAAGGAAACACAGAGCTTAGCCTTATGCAATTAGGGAGGTAGTGCTTAGCCTCATGCAAAAAGAGGAGACAATTATTAGTCTCGATGCAAGGAAAGGAAGTGCTTTGCCTAATGCAATATAGGAGGCAGGGCTTAGCCTCATGCAAAATAGGAGACATTGCTTAGTCTCATGCAGGGAAAGACAATGCTTAGCCGTATGCAAAATAGGAGACAGTGCTTAATCTCATGCAGGGAAAGGCAATGCATAGCCTTATGCAATTGAGGACGCAGGGCTTAGCCACATGCAGAAGGGGAGACATTGCTTAGTCTCATGCAAGAAAAGGAGACAGGGCTTAGCGTCCTGCAATGGAAATAATGCTTAGCCTAATGAAATTGAGGAGGCAGGGCTTAGCCTCATGCGGAATGGGAGACAACGCTTAGTCTTATGCAGGGGAAGGCAATGCTTAGCCTTATGCAATTGAGGAGGCACACATTAGCCTCGAGCAATTAAGGGAGACAATGCTTAGTCTCATGCAAATGAAAGGCAATGCTTAGCCTTATACAGGGGAAGGCGGTGCTTAACCTTATGCGATTGAGGAGGCAGGGCTTAGCCTGATGCAAAATAGTAGATAGTGCATAGTCTCATGCAAGGAAAGGAGACAGGGCATAGTCTCATGCAATGGAAGACAACTCTTAGCCTTATGCAATTGAGGAGGTGTTGATACCCAATTTTTCCCGATGTATTTTTACATACAAAATACTTTCAAAATAACATGTACATGTATATATAAGCATGCCCAAGAGTTTTGGTATTTTTTCCTAATTTTTAATGATTTCAAAATCAATTTATTATCCATTTCTAGCAGTACAAAATCCAATAATTATTTCCAAAATTATCATTTTGGTGAATAACATATTTCTATTCTCATATTTACACCAAAATATAATTAAGGTGATTTTTGTATATTTTTACAAATTTATTTGGTATTTCTAAAGCTAAATTGCACATAATTGCAATTATAGCCTATTTTACGATTAACAGCATTTTTACAATTATAAAATTATTTCCAGTATTTTTGGATTAATATTTATGTATTATTAATTAGTTCAGTGCTTTTAATTTATTTTTAAAATAATTATTACTATTTTTATAAAATGAAAAGGGGAAAATTTGCTATTTAACATCTAGCCTATCTTTATTTCAATTACAGCCTCATTTCCTTTCAATTTTAGCCTCAATTTGACCCCAATTCCGCCCCAAATTAAAGCCAACCCAATTCCAAATTTTTAACCCAACCCACGACCCGATTTAAAACCCTCCCGGCTCCCCTTTAATCCAGGCCGTTGATCATTTTGATCAACGGTCGAGATTCCCGTTTTCCATTTTTTATTCCCAATACCCCCTTAACCTAGCTCATTCTATCTGATGCGCTTCCTTGAAATCCTCTTCGTCTCCCAAACTCTCTCTAGCCTCTCCGAAACCCAAATCATCTCCCACCTATTTCTACCATGTTTCCACCGGAATCCATGGCATTCCAGGCCATGGATGGCCTGTACTCAGTCTCTCTCACCATTAAACCTAAGCTGCTCGAGGTTCTGGAGCCCGATCCCAATGGCTCTCTTTAGATCATTCTCAGATCTGTAGATCTATGGCCTTTACGGCCATTATTGCGGCGTATTCAAGCAATATGAGTCTTTTCGACTCACGATCCGACTTTCCTCAAGACCTTTCTCATTCTAGGGTTTCTTTTGCAACTCTAAGCCGTCTGAGGTTCTGTACTTGCTAATTTCTTTTAGATGTGTGACATGCCTGAGCGTTATTTGACGTATTAAAGGTTTTTCCCAAATTTCCCTTTCAAAATCAATTTTTAGGGTTTCTGAAAAAGGTTTCTTCAAATATTTTACTGATGCTTCCTGTTCTTTCTTTATGTGTGTTTCATGCTCGTATGTGTTCTTCTTATTATGCTATGTAGTTTCGCTTCTTCTTTGNCCTCCCGCATCAAACGGGCACAGGTTCATTCTAGTGGCAATTGATTATTTCACCAAATGGGTTGAAGCAGCATCATACAAGGCAGTGACTAAGAAAGTCGTGGCAGACTTTGTCCGCGACCGTATCGTTTGCCGGTTCGGCATCCTAGAGTCGATAATTACTGATAATGGTTCCAATCTCAACAGTGACCTGATGAAAGCAACGTGTGAAACATTCAAGATCAAACACGAGAATTCTACAACCTACAGACCTCAGATAAACGGAGCTGTAGAAGCGGCCAATAAGAATATCAAGAAGATACTAAGGAAAATGATAGAAAAGCATAAACAGTGGCACGAGAAGCTATCATTTGCTTTATTGGGGTACCGCACCACAATTCGCACATCAACCAGGGCAACTCCCTATATGCTGGTTTATGGTAGAGAGGCAGTCATTCCCGCCGAGGTAGAAATTCCCTCGTTGAGAATCATACAGGAAGCAGAACTCGACGATGCAGAATGGGTAAAGAGACGCTACAAGCAGTTAGCCCTCATAGATGGGAAGAGAATGAATGCAGTTTGTCACGGTCAACTTTATCAGAACAGAATATTCAGAGCCTTCAACAAAAGAGTCAAGCCGAGACGATTCACATCGGGACAGCTAGTGTTGAAGAAAATCTTCCTACATCAAGATGAAGCCAAGGGGAAATTCTCTCCCAACTGGCAGGGTCCGTACATGGTTCACCGGGTTCTAACAGAAGGAGCCCTCATACTTGCAGAAATGGACGGAGAAGTTTGGCCGAAGCCGATCGATTCAGATACAATCAAATGATATTATGTGTAGCCATTTATGATTCTTTAGGATGTAATTTGAACTACGCCTCACCTGATTCCCGTTTAAGAGGGGATACGTTGGCAACCTTAGGGGTTCGGTCACAATTCAATAAAATTTTCATTTCCCCCGCTATTGGAAACTGGGGCAGAATTTTGAGGAGGACCCTCAAAATTCCGAAGCGATTTTCAGCCATTCATCACACGCAACCGTCAGAAGCACCAACTTAGTAAACTGGGGCAGAATTTTGAGGAGGAAGCTCAAAATTCCGGAGCAAGGGAGGTTGCAATGTCTTGAACCGTGTCGCAGTCGTCGGTTCATCTAAAGAAACTATTTTTTAATTGTGTACTTACGTGACATTTTTTTACTAACATGCATGACTACTATCAAAGTCGCTACCCCAATGAAAACAAGGGCCGAGTAGGACAAGCGAAGTCCACAGGAAGATGACCTAACCTTCCCCCCATTACAATACTCACGATTTTTCTTTGGATGCAGGCACCCAAGACATAAAATCATCAGATACAATTACACACTCATACTTTTTCAGGAACACAACTCTCAGAATCATCACCTATTTACAATTGCTATCCATAAGCGACATCACTAGCAGCCACAACACAGCAATCAGTTGTCAGCTATCATCTATCAGCTAAGAGATTTCATTACTATCGCCTTTACTTTCTGCATTGCATAAGGCTATCTTTCTGCCTTCCGAGACTAAGCTCTATCTCCATCTGTATTTCTATGCATTGCATAAGGCTACCTTTCTGCCTTCCGAGGTGAAGCTCTAACTCTATCCGCATTTCTCTGCATTGCATAAGTCTACCTTTCAGCCTTCCGAGACTAAGCTCTGTCTCCATCTGCATTTCTCTGCATTGCATAAGGCTACCTGTCTGCCTTCCGAGACTAAGCTCTGTCTCCATCTGCATTTCTCTGTATTGCATAAGGCTACCTTTCTGCCTTCCGAGGTTAAGCTCTACCTCCATCCTGCATTTCTTGCATTGCATAAGGCTACCATTCTGCCTTCCGAGGTTAAGCTCTACCTGCATCTGTATGGCTGAAATATTGCCACCTTTATTTAAATCCTGCATGTCTGAAATATCGCCACCTTTATTTAAATCCTGCATTGGCTGATATATCGCCACTTTTATTTACATCTGCATGGCTGAAATATCGCCACCTTTATTTAAATCCTGCATCGGCTGAAATATCGCCACTTTTATTTACATCTGCTGGCTGAAATATCGCCACCTTTATTTGAATCCTGCATCGGCTGAAACATCGCCACTTTTATTTACATCTGCATGGCTGAAATACTGCCACCTTTATTTAAATCCTGCATCGGCTGAAATATCGCCACTTTTATTTACATCTGCTGGCTGAAACATGGCCACTTTATTCTTTCTTGCATGGATGGAATATCGCCACTTTATCCATCTTGCACGGCTGAAATACCGCCACCCTTTAATTTACGTCCTGCATGGGCTGAAAGATCGCCACCTTCTGCATTTCATGGGCTAAAAGATCGCCAAATTGTCCAAAGGCGTCATTGTTCGGAGGCACCATTTTTATAGCCCGAGAACGCCATGCCATGGCCTGAGGACCCCCATTTTTTATCTTTTGCATATCATTATTCAAAAGCATCATAGTTCGGAGGCATCATTCTCATAGCCAGAGAACATCATTTCATAGCCTGTGAATCCTTTATTATACGGTTCATGGCCCAGGACGTCATGGTCCGAGGACGTCATCCTACCCGTTTGAAGACAACATTCATGTTCCATTGGGAACTTGCATCACGTTTAAATTCATGCACAATATATGTTGGTATTATTCATTTGCGGGTACACCGGCTAGCAACGGCCATCTCAGCAGGAGCGATCTCGCTCCCGTTCCCACAGCCTATCAGACTCTGACCATCCTTCTCAACCTGAACATCGCGCCCTTCTTGGAAAATCTCCATCGGCATAGTCCGTCGACGGGTCCCGAACTACATATGGCCTGATTCCTATAAGACCAGGGATATGTAGGCAGCTCAGGAACCAGAGCTTGGTCAAAATTCTTCAATCGTTTCATTCGGTAAAAATTGGCCATCATATCTTTACCCGCAAACTCTTTCATCCTTCCCGGGTAAAGAGGGGCAGTTGTTGATACCCAATTTTTCCCTATGTATTTTTACAAACAAAATACTTTCAAAATAGCATGTACATTCATATATAAGCATGCCCAAGAGTTTTGGTATTTTTCCCTAATTTTTAAAGATTTCAAAATCAATTTATTGTCCATTTTAGAAGTATAAAATCCAATAATTATTCCCAAAATTATCATTTTGGTGAATAACTTATTTCTATTCTCATATTTACACCAAAATATAATTAAGGTGTTTTTTTGTATATTTTTACAAATTTATTTGGTATTTCTAAAGCTAAATTGCATATAATTGCAATTATAGCCTATTTTACGATTAACAGCATTTTTACAATTATAAAATTATTTCCAGTATTTTTGGATTAATATTTATGTATTATTAATTAGTTCAACGCTTTTAATTCGTTTTTAAAATCATTATTATTACTTTTATAAAATGAAAAGGGGAAAATTGGCTATTTAACATCTAGCCTATCTTTATTTCAATTACAGCCTCATTTCCTTTCAATTATAGACTCAATTTGACCCCAATTCCGCCTCAAATTAAAACCAACCCAATTCCAATTTTTTAACCCAACCCACGACCCGATTCAAAACCCACCCGGCTCCCCTTTAATCCAGGCCGTTGATCATTTTGATCAACGACCGAGATTCCCCCTTTCCATTTTTAATTCCCAATACTCCCCTTGACCTAGCGCATTCTATCTGATACGCCACCTTGAAATCATCTTCGTCTCCCAAACTCTCTCTAGCCTCTCTGAAACCCTAATCATCTCCCACCTGTTTCTACCATGTTTCCACCGGAATCCATGGCATTCCAGGCCATGGATGGCCTATACTCACTCTCTCTCACTATTAAACCTAAGCTGCTCGAGGTTCTGGAGCCCGATCTCAATTGCTCTCTTTAGATCTTTCTCAGATCTCTAGATCTATAGCCTTTCCGGCCATTATTCCAGCGTATTCAAGCAATATGAGTCTTTTTGACTCAGGATCCGACTTTCCTCAAGACCTTTCTCATGCTAGGGTTTCTTCTGCAACTCTAAGCCGTCTGAGGTTCTGTACTTTCTTACTTCTTATAGATCTGTGACATGCCTGAGCGTTTCTTACTTCTGTACTTTCTTACTTCTTATAGATCTGTGACATGTCTGTGCGTTTTCCCCAAATTTCCTTTTCAAAATTCATTTTCAGGGCTTCTGAAAAAGGTTTCTTCAAATATTTTTCTGATGCTTCCCGTTCATTCTTTATGTGTGTTTCATGCTCGTATGTGTTCTTCTTCTGCATGAGTTTGCTCTCTTGTTTCTGTTCTATTAGGCGAGACTTTTCTATTTTTGTTGTTAATCTTATGCTCGCATATTAATTTGTGTTGTTTTCCTCACTCTTTGCTATACGTGTTTATGTTTGAGCCCTGGATTTTGGTCGCTTTGCGGAAGTTCTGTTTGTATATCTTTCTCCACTGTTGTTTGAAAACTCGCATCATCTTTCTCTTCTGAACATGTTTGTGTATGTTTTTCTCTCATAAGTCTTTGAAAGAGATTTCTAAGCCTCTTTCAAAGACCTTGTTTTCTCACCTCTGACTCTATTCGAAACCCTAGGTTTTGGGGTTTCTTTGACAAGTGGTACTAGAGTTTAGCTTTGGGACCCTAGGCTTTCAGGCTCACTATGAGTCTATAATTAAACTTGAATCTCTTTGGCTTGTGACTCTGAGACTTTCAGTGTTAAACTCTTTCTCTAAATAAACTACCGACTCTTTTTGTTTGATCTGTGTGCTTATATATATGAGAAATTTCTCTTTCAAAAGGTTTTTTTTTACCAATTAAGTGATTGATTCTGAAACCCCCTTTATAAGGATGATAAACTTTCACTGATTTTCCTTCGATTGAACCTCATTTACCTTTCTTGACTTGGTTCATTCAATTGAACTTACAGTTTCTGGTTTCACGGCTGTTAAACTGATTCCTTTACCATATTTGGCACAAACCGTGTACCGTTGATTGCTTTCCTTAAATAATTTCCATGTACTTACCCCTTTTGTGCTACTTTGAAAGGTTTAATTAGAAATTTCTTTCCTTAACTAATTTCTACCCGTTGGAATAAGAATCCCTTAACCAAAGGGAGACTGATTTCAATGATTTCTTTACGTTTCTTACTGGTTCTCCTTGCACTATTAAAGGGATTGCACTTCTGCACTTTAAACATACCTAACTTTACATCTACACTCCCAATTGAATACTTCCG
The DNA here is from genome assembly GCF_001879085.1 of Nicotiana attenuata. Taxonomy (NCBI): domain Eukaryota; kingdom Viridiplantae; phylum Streptophyta; class Magnoliopsida; order Solanales; family Solanaceae; genus Nicotiana; species Nicotiana attenuata. Next base: position 83,321,380 of record NC_031989.1, read on the forward strand.
CATCTATACTTCAAGTTCAATACCTCGAACTTCTTAGTTTCAACTCACACATTTACCTTACTAATTTGAATTCAACACTCTGCATTGCTTGAGACCTTTTAGAACTGCTGTGCTTGCAACTTGGCTTTTCAAAGAATACTGTTTTCTTACTTGTTTTCCTTTGAAACTGGTATGTCTTTTATTTAATTTTCTGCCTCACCCCTATGTGTTTACTTCATAGTTTCAGCATCCTTGTTTACTTTACTGCTTATGTTCAGGGATTTGTGCTAATTATGTTCCGTCCTTGCCTTTTCTATTGTGAATCCCTAGCCCTATTCCCTTCTATGTGTTTGACATAAGGTTCTTGTCCTGGCAGTACCCTAATTACTGCACAGGCCATAACCTGATCCACAATGGATCCTATCTCCTAAATTGGCTAACAGGCTGGTCAGGGGTGTGCCAGCATTCCCAATTGTTGGGCATGACCACCAGCCTGCCGTGGCTCTCCCTGATTCCCCCTCTATGCACTTACACTTATTCTTAGACCCTTAAGTTCTGCCCCACTCTTATGAGCCTTGCTTTGGGACCTTGAGTTCCCTCTGAACTTGGACATCTGAGGGCTAGCATTTCCGCACTGCACTATGATCTTAATTCTGCAATGTGTTTGGGGTGTAAGCACTGCCCGGAGCCCTTTGAGACTCTTGGGAACTTTGACACATCCCAAATATGAGAAACGCTTTTGGAAATCTGATCCTGGAAGTTCGTTTATCTCATATTGTTGGACTTTGAGTCTGAATTAGGCTGTTTGGATGTAGCTGGAGCTTCTGATGTAATTTTACTTTTCTTTTCTGATTCATTTGGGTCTGTAATAATTTGTAATAACAATTGGGGATGGCTAGTGGAAAGGGATGTGGATGAATGCATTCCAAGGATGGAAAACTTTCCTATAGGTTATTTATAATTTCTGCATTCTGCATTTTTAAAGCTCATGCCTACAAGTTTTCCTGTATCTTAGAACTCATGCCTGTAAATTCTGCACTTCTGCATCTTAGAAATTATGCCTATAAGTTCTGCATATAGAAATCATGATCTTAGGTTTCTGCACATCTGCATCGTAGAAACTATGCCTTAAGTTTTTCTGCATTCTGCGTTTTAGAAATTATGTCTATAAGTCGTGCACTTCTGCATTTTAGAAATTGTGCCTGTAAGTTCTGCATATAGAAATCATGATCTTAGGTTTCTGCACTTTTGCATATACATGCCATTAGGAAAACAATCATAGGTTTAATAAATAACCAACTTCACTCTAGATGCCATGCCTATAGGAATCTTGCATTTATGTAATCGTTTAAAAACAATCACGCCTAGAAATCATGCCTGCAGGAATAATCAACTGAACCAGCTTCGTCTATTTCACCTACGAGTCTCAAATAAGTCATAAGGTCGTCAAAATCTGCAGATCTTTCGTTTATATAACCAGCAACCTTTTCCCTAAAATCAGTACACTCTATTAGATGTCATGCCTATAGGTCTCACTTAGGCAAACCATTAGGTAATTAATTGTGTCAATTTTGATAAACTACATCCAAACAAGGCTAATTCGGACTCCTCATCTGAGAAATATGTGATGAATCAGCGTAGCCTACGCTTTTAATTTAATTCAGACCAAACTAGTATTTGATGTCATGATATATTTGCTCTTTTAAGTGAGGAGGCCTGTGTGAGCCTTAATTGCTATTTGTTTCCCCTAACTGTTTATGTGTTTTTGCTTGTCGCCTAGATTTTTATTCTTTTGAAATTCCGAAAAGCCCCAAATCCCCTCCCTTTAGGACTAGTAGTCTCAATGCCTTCGAGACTGATGGGATTGGGACAGGTAATAGCAAGCATTATGTAACGATACTATCTCGCGCTTTAATACCTTAACGGGGTGAGAAGGGTAGATATGGATGTGATGACCGGTGCGATAATACCTCATGTAGCCCCTCTTTGAGGAATGATTACTGGGTATTGCATTGACGTGATCCATATTAATCATAAACCCAGGGCCCCTCCCTTTTACTTGCTTTCGTCTATCTCTTTTAAATTGTCTAAATCTTTCATAAAATTTCTGCCCTCTTTACCTTTCCCCAAGTTTTAATTTATTTGCAATGTTGTATGCGAATCCCTCCTACTTGAGCCCTTAATTGCTTACTTGATTATGTGAAGTCACAATTATAGCATGGCCGGGAACCACACTAGTGGATCTTGGGGGGTGCCTAACACCTTCCCCTCGAGATAATATCAAGCCCTTACCCACTCTCTAGTTTTCTAAATCAAAATTCTTCTTAGTGTCCTAATGCACTTAATCATTAGGTGGCGACGCTTCAATTCAAACCCAACACCCAAAAGGGAACGAGTTGTCCGCCCAAATATCGTAAACCCAATTTTGCTTTTAGAAAAAGGGGGCATCGATAGGAGGCAGGTGTAGCCTCATGCAGAATAGGATACAATGCTTAGTCTCTTGCAGGGGAAGGCAGTGCTTAGCCTTATGCAATTGAGGAGGCGATGTGTAGCCTCAAGAAATTAAGGGAGAAAGTGCATAGTCTCATGCAAGGAAAGATAATCAGTGTTACCAGAGTATTTTCTTATCTAGAGACATGTTAGCGTTTGGCAATTTTATCGTTATGAAGATAGTGATTGTAATATGTGTGTTTTTGTAAAAAGTCCTATTATGTTCATTGTGCCTGCATCCAAAGAAATATTGTCAGTTTTGCGTGAAGGTCGGCTCATGCCTTCGCCTGCTTGCTTTGCTTTGCTTTGCTTTGCTCAGGAGGTCCTGTTTGAGTTACCCTGGGTAACATTTGGCTGCCATTGAAATAAAGTTTTCAGAAAATATGCACGCATTTGATAAATATAGTTATTTAAAAAATGTAGTAGTATACAATATCAAATAAATTAGATGAACCAGTGACTGTGAAGGTTTTAGAGACATTGCGACTTCTTTGCACTAGAATTTTGAGGGTCCTCCTAACAATTCTACCCCAGTTTAATGAGTGGTTCTTCGACTGTTCCGCATATGAAGAAATTGGTTGGACTTGCTCCGGCATTTTGAGGGTCCTCCCCAAAATTCTGCCCCAGTTTTTAACCATGGGGAAAAAGAAGATTTTCTTAAGATGTGACCGAACCCAGAGGGCTACCTACGTATCCCCTCTTAAACCGGAATCAGGTCAAGCATAGTCCAGTTACATCAAAATGAAGAAATACAAACAATCTAAACATAGTATCTTTTCACTGTATCTGAGCTGATATGGTTTAGCCAAATTTTTCTGTCCATTTCTGAAAGTATGAGTGATCCTCATGTTACTACTTTGTGAACCATGTAAGGACCTTGCCAGTTGGATAAAAACTTCCCATTGGCTTCATCCTGATGTGGAATCGATTTAGCACCACCTGCCCCGGGGTGAACTGTCTGGGTCTGAACTATTTGTTGTAAGCTCTAGAAATATTGTTCTGATAATGTTTACCATGGCATACCGCATTCATTCTTTTACCGTCAATAAGAGTCAATTGTTTGTAGTGACTTCTTATCCATTCTGCATCACTGAGTTCTGCTTCTTGTATAATTCTCAAAGAAGGAATTTCGACTTCGGCGGGAATGATAGCTTCAGTACTGTAGACCAACATGAAGGGAGTTGCTCCGGTTGATATGCGGACTATGGTACGATATCCCAATAAGGCAAATGGTATTTAGATGCACACTAGACCCATTTTGTGAAGTAGTCTATGGCCACTAAAATGAACTTGTGATTGTTCGAAGTGGGGGCTCGATCGGATCGATGACATCCATTCCCCGAGCGGAAAGAGGTCAAGGTGCAATTGTTGCATTACGTTCATTTGGTGGTACCCATATCATGTCTGCTTGTATTTGGCATTGATGGCACTTTTGGACATACCTGATGCGGTCCGTTTCCATAGACATCAAAATATATTGTGCCCCCAATATCTTCTTGGCTAAAACGAAACCATTCATGTGTGGTCCACAAGTTTTGGCATGTATCACTTCGAGCAGTTTGGAAGCTTCCTTGGCATCAACGCACCGTAATAATCCTAGGTCTGGAGTCCTTCTGTACAAAATCCTCTACTTTGTAATAAATGGTTGGATAATCTTTGGAGTGTGTTTCTAAGTATGATTTGCATGCTCCATGTATTCTCCGTTTGCATGTATCATTGATATCACAGAACCACGGATTCCCATCCGTTTCTTCTTCAACGTAAGCGCAAAAAACTGGCTAATTATGGATTCTTACTTGAATAGGGTCGATGAAATTCTTGTATGTGTGCTATATCAGGGAGGACAAAGTGGATAATGTATCTGTGAACTCATTCTGGATTCTCGGAACATGTTTGAACTCTATCTTTGTGAACCTCTTCACAAATCTTGCACGTGATACAAATATGGTAGTATTTTGTTATTCATTATAGCCCACTCTCCTAGAATCTAGAATGTCTGAATCACCAATTACCAGCAATTCTAGGATATTCATATCAATGGCCCATTTAAGCCACAATATGCTAGCCTCGTATTCTACTATATTGTTGGTGCATGAAAATTTGAGTTTTTTGCGAATACCGGGAAATGTTGACATGTCTATGACACCAAAACAGCTCCGGTACCTACTTCTTTGAAGTTCGCAACCCTATCGAAGAACATTCTCCAATCGTCATATGTATAGGTGATATATCCCCCTACAAATGATACATCCTCATCGGGAAAATACATTTTCAATTGTTCGTATTCTCTACCTACGGGATTTTCTGCAAGATGATCTACTAACGTCTTTCCCTTGACCGCCTTATGAGTTACATAGACAATATCAAATTTATATCTGACATTTTTCTAGTTTCCCTGTAAGCATGGGTTTCTGGAAAATGTATTTCAGTGGATCCATTCTTGATATGAGATATGTAGTGTAGGAACAAAAGTACTGCCTTAATTTCTGAGCTATCCACGTCAGGACGCAGCATGTGCGTTTCAGCAAAGAATATCGTGCTTCATAGGGTGTGAACTTCTTACTGAGATGGTGTATGTCCAGCACTTTCTTCCCCGGCTTGTGGTGTTATCCCAAGGTACAACCGAAAGACCCATCTAGTATAGACAAATAGAGTAGCAAAGGTCTCCCATTTTATGGCGGGACCAGGACTGGTGGTGTGGACAAATATTCCTTGATTTTTACAAAAGCTTTATGGCAGTTTTCAGTCAAACTTGTTGCAGCATCCTTCTTTAACATTCGGCTCACGGATCACGGTCGATGGTGCTATGAAGTGGCTGATGTAATCTAGACGCCCCAAGAAACTCATCACATCTTTCTTGTTCTTTGGTGGTGGAAAATCCTATATAGCCTTGACCTTTGACGGGTCTAGCTCAATTCCTCGGCGGCTAACAATGAATCCTAACAACTTTCTAGTAGGAACTCCAAAGGCACATTTTCCGGGATTTAGTTTCAATTTATACCTTCAAGGTAGATAAAGAATTTCCTCAAGTCTGCTATGTGATCTGTAACCTTCTCGGATTTGATGATTGTACACGGTGAAATTAAAAGACGTAATTTCCCGCTGTCATGACATTTTAGAAGCATGCATCGGGATCTCGACGGGGAGCTCGTGGTCTCGTCCTCGACCTCAGGGGTTCATCGAAGCCCGACTCGGTGGAAGCAAAGAACGAAGCCAGGACAAAGGGAGAAATCTCCTAGGCACACAGCTATATCTGACAGACCCGGCCTATCAAGAGCCTATGCCGTGGCATCATGTCAATCCATCCCATCACCGTGTTTTGCATTTACTCTCCATGTACTTGTAATCGAGATTCTCCTCCTATATAAAGGGGAATCGCCCCTCCTTGCAGTTGGTTGGCTGTTGTTCCATTTTATCCATAAGTGCAATAATATCTCTCTCTCTCTCTCTCTCTCTCTTTTCTTCTAAGCCATTGCTCTCATTGGCCTGAGGCCTCCTCGTGTTCATTATTTTCTTACTTGTTCTACGCCGTCAAGCTATGCAATGGCCATAAGGAGCCTTACTTAATCATATCTTTGCTTATTATCCCTTCCCCGACAGTCCCTGATAGCTCGATCACGGTCCGAGTCTCGGCCCCGAGGCCTCCATCGACTTGCTCCACGCTTGGGCAACAGGCCCCTTCGGTTTGCTTATTACCTCGATTTAATTCGTATTTCATTGTTACACTGCACAATCTTAATACAAATTGCCCTAACGACTAGCTTGATAATAGATCACGTATTTTTAGAATCCCATTTACAAATTTAGTTATTGTTATCATTTTCACGGTAAACAGTTTGGCGCCCATCGTGGGACTAAAAATAATAGTGATTATTTTCTTGCTGGTTTTGTCACGAAAACGCACGTTATCCTTCACTCTTTTCTTGTCCAAGATCTTTCGATTTTAGGTTAATGTCTAGCTCGGTGAGAAAAATCAAGAACGACCACCCCGAGAACCGCGGCGGAAGCAGTATGGTTGTTCCAGCGGTTGACGCAATGCCATAGGACCCTGATAACGCATTTGGGTCAAGTCAAGTGGACGCGGGCTTGCGAGGCGTGCGACAAGTCAACGGAGCCCCGCGCACCAACAATAGTATAAAGCCCGCTGACCAAAAAAAACTCAAAAAACCTCAGCCCGGTTGGAACGGGAAATTAATTTTCATGTTATACTTGAAATGTTGCAGGAACAACAGCTGGCCATCGCTCAGCTGTGAGATCGCCCGGAGACTCCCGACGCAACAGCAATGAGGACACATCATTACGATGAGCCGGAATCCGAGAGGTCAAGTGACGACGAACTGGCATTCGACCCCAGCGCGGCAGAGATACTGGGGAATCCCCTAAAAAAGATCAGATCAGGTTCGTGGGAGTTTTTGTAACAACCCCCCCTTGGAGGAACAACTCCGGTACTCGCCCGCAGAAACCTGGAACATCAGGACTCCCCAGATGCGACAGGACCTTTGCTCCCTACGGACACTCCACCACCCTCGCATGCTCGTTTGAAGGAAGCAACCCACGAGACGACGTGTACAAGCCTTTCTCTCTGAGGAACCTCAAAGACACTCTCACGAAGGAAACTGAGGCACAGCACCGCCGCCTAGCATCCCGCCTCGCGGAAGCACACATCCGTATCGACAAAACAATACCAAAAAGGCCCGGCACACCCAAGGCCGAAGAAGGAAGGAATAAAATATCGCGAAGAGCCCCAACCCGTTCCCCGATAGGACGATTGAGGTCGCTCCCAATTTCGAATGGTTGGACAGCACAGGCCTTCACCCGAAGCCTAAACAAGGCACACCAGATGACTCCAGGACATTTCATGCAAAGACAGATCGGGTATCCGACCAAGGGCTAGTCGAATGACCGTACCCGGTGTCAGCCTCGAATCAGAACTGTGGGGAACCATCCAGAAACCTCATCGGGCTCGGCATATCCGAGCAGACCCCCGGCAAAGAAGCTGACATGAAGCAGATAGAGATATCACCCATGTGCAGCAAGTGAAAGGAACGACTCGAGGTGCAACCTACCTCACAACGGCAGGGAGATGGCCTGAGGACAGCATCCTCGAGGAACCTCCAATGGAACTAGGTTCAACAAAGTGAAGCTGGTAAAGAAACCCTGCCTAGCCAGGCGCGATTTCCACATCGCTACATCAAATATCGTGATCAACGTAAGCGAAGCCGGAAGCGCGGGACGACCCAGACCTATTTGATCAAAACCCTTGCAAAAGAAATACGGCTCGGCACAGGAACCACAGGGCGCGCGAAGCCGCCAGCTCGGGAAAACAACGACCGTGTTGTTCGACGGGGATCGCCACCAAGTATCTTCGAGCAGTGAGGAAGGAAGGAGACCAGGAAAAGTAAACCCGGCAAGCTGCGACGGCACCCTTCAAAGGTCTGGAAAATGCAGGAAGAAAGTATCCACCACCGGGGCGGCGGATCCGTGGAATGTACTTGAAGAATACCCCTAAATCCAAAGGAAGGGACGCCTATACTCCACATCAGCCTCGTATTAACACGCTAGTAACTCCCCCTTTTCCTTATTTATCTCATAAAAATTGAAGCATGAGCATGAATGCAGGCGATTCGACCAATCACGCTAATAGCGTCGGGCCAAAGCCGATAGGGCAGTTCGGACCGACAAACCAAATCGCCCCTGCACTCCAAACCGTTGATGGACTCCAGACGCCGGCTGCCACAACTATCAGGAAAGCCGTTTCCCTCTATACAGCTCACAAACACCTTCCCTCTATACAGTTCGCTTGAGTTCGAACCGGGACGCCGAGCTAATGAAATGCGGGCATATTATTCGAATGACAACGGGTACACTGCCCGAAGGCGATTCCAACACTACTCCACCAAATGGGTGGGACTCCCCGACAAAGGTAGACCCAAGGCATCCAATGAAAAGCCGCAGGCGGCAGGAGGTAGTTCCTCATCATATAACCAGCCACGGATGTCGACTCCTCCACCCTTTAGGGGACCCAAAGGCAAACGGAACCCTATATTCGGCTAAGCCTAGTTGAACACGGCAAAAGGCTGCATTAGAGCTCGTGCCTTGGAGCGGCGGGAAAGGACCATGCCTCGAAAACATCGCCTACACACCTCGCAGCAAGGGAGGATTACTTTGTCTCTTTATTGTTCCTTTCCTCTTTACTAAATCCCGAACTCCACTCGGAGATCTGAGGCCCCTGCAGGACCCGCTGAGCTCTCTTTCCTCGACCGGGTTTGCGACCCATAGGTCTCACCAACAAGATTATTAGAAGAGCAACGTGCCCTCCAGAAAGGGCTACGACGAGATCGCTGGGCTTCTTCGTATAGTCAAGTGACGCACGACGGTTTTCTCTTAAAAAAGCATTATCTCCACTGAAGGGCCAATAAACGGTGGGCTAGTTCTCGAAACAAAACCATACAAGTGAGCCAGATAGTCGGAGGAGCCAAACTCGTGCGGGCCGAGCTCATAACGAGACAATATGTACTTACAGCCTGTATCTACACCGAACAATGAAGAATATATGTGTATTTTCGGCATTCCATCACAACCTATATCTGATCCAAGCAATAAAGAATATCTCCTAGGCATTTCCTATTTCGAGAAAAATTATTTCGATATATTCGCGGTAAATGCTTCTCCATCAAACAAGATCCGATATACTCGGAGACTTTAGCACCCCCACGACCCCAGGGTCGGGACTCCGGGCTCATGAAGCCCTCGCGATATGGCTCAAAGTCTACAAAAGGCGGTATTCAAGCCTAAACTGATCCGATGTACTCGGAGATTCGATATAAGCAATTCAACAACTTGCACGACCCCAGGGTCAGAACTCTGGGCTCATCAAGCCCCCGAAAAACAACTCCGAGCTCACGAGAAGCTATCTTCAAGAAAACTCGATTACCCGGAGGCTATCGCCAATCGCCACACACTGAAAAATCCGAAATTGTAAGACCCTAGCGGGCAGCCTCGGCATAACTAGATATATTCTACAAACTGTAAGACCTCAACGGGCATGATAAAACTGTAAGACTCAACATGCATGAAAATCCCAATACTTAGGCTATACGTCGCATTTGTAAGACTCCCTAAAGAGCATACCCTCGACGTAGACGCCTAAACTATCACTAAGGGAACAGAAATGGCTACGGTCAAACGCACATGACTCCGGTCAAAATGGCTGCTACAGCCCAAAAAAAACGCGACACGGGGACGCCTGACTGTCGCTAAAAAATACTCTGAATCTACTTTGGAAAGAACCGGTTAAAACAGGCTTCCCTCCAAAGGCAAAACGAGCTCCGACCATGTCGGCTCCAAAAATGCAAGAGCGTCGATCCACTCGACCTACGAGCTATGAACCTTACGACGTGCTTGAATCATCACCGACAATGACATGAAATCGAGGTTCCTGTAGAACCGACAACAGGTCAGGCAAAATATTACAAAAAGACCTTAATGAGCGAATACAAAGCCTACACAATGCCCACGGGCAAAAAACAGCGTAAGAGCCATTGTCGCCAACTAAGCAAGCCTACGCCACATATTGAAAGATCTCTACGACCGGACAGCTTAAGAACCATTGTCGCCAGCTAAAATATCATGACAACTTGAGGATCAAAATGAACTCGAATCGTAACCCAATTCGGAGACCGGATCAAAATATTGAACTGTACGAAGCCTCCGGGCCACATATCAAAAGGTCTCTACGACCAAGCGACATAAGTACCACCGTCCCCAGAAATTTAAGGTAATTCGAGGGTCAACTACAGCTCAAATCGCAACGCGACCCGGAGACTGGGCCCGAGAATTGCCAAACGCCCAAGGGCGGAAAATGGGAAGACACTATCGCCAGCCGGAAATTTATGATAATTCGAGGGTCAACAACAGCTCAGATCGCAACGCGACCCGAAGACTGAGCCCGAAAATTATAATGCGCCTAAGGGCACGGCACAAAAACCATTATCACCCGCCAGAGGATCAGGGAAACTCAAAAGGTCAATTACAGCTCGAATCGCAACGCGAGTGGGAGACTAGACCCAGAAAATACAACGCGCCTAAAGGTGCGGCACAAGCGACACTGTCCCCACCCGAAGATTTGATAAGATATGAAGGCCGATCGCAACCCGAGTCGCAGCACGACTTGGAGACTGGGCCGCTAGAATAGCAAAAAAAGCAATATGCCTAAGGACGAGGCTCAGATGATACCGTCATCGGCCAACTAAATCCCCAGGCCACACGACCGCAAGATCATTTCAGCCCAGAAAAACAAAGGGCCATCACCACCCGCAAGCGCGAGCACAAAAAATGCAAAGACATGAAGGCTGGAGTCGAAACCCGATTCGGAAACTAAGCCTAAACAGCCAGGACAAGCATGAAGGCCCAGCGCCTGCTCACATCAAGAATCACACCTAAGATTCCCTGGGACCGTCCGACTAGTTCCGAACTGAGAGGGACCTCGCCAAACGCCAAGACCAGCTTGCCTGATCAAAAACAACATTAGGAAAAAGTTACAGAAGAAATAAAACATTGAAACTTCTCCTTATATATCATGTGCGCAAGAAAAAGCATATTCTCCATCTACAGGTACGCCCTACATATATTTGGATCCAAGAAAGTCACCCTCAGAGACATCGACGAGAAGCGACTGAGCATCACGTTCATCCGCCCGTGCTCGAGCCAATTCCTTCGGGAGAATGAAGCCCCTTGCTCCGATTTCTTCGAACACCTCCCTCCAGGCTTTACAACGGACATATTCCTCGATCCTCCGCTCCCGGTCCAGGGTTTTCTTCAGCTCACCTTGGGCGTCAGCGACATCCTTCACATAAATCGCCATCTCACGATCGGCCTTGGCTCGGTTCAGTCGCCTCCGCCCGGCCTTCAATTATCTTGGCTCTGACCTTCGAGAGGTCTGATTCAAGTCTCTCCAATCATATCCACTTGAACTTTGGCTTTGTCTCGAATCAAGCGGAGTTGACCCTCAAGGGCAGGGATTTTGGCCGAAGCATCCATCTCCTCCAAAGCTCGTGCCTGCGTTTGAGCCCTTAGCTCCCCGCAAGCAATTCTAACGCGGTTGACGTCGCCTTTGAGGGAGTCCAAAGCCTCCGACTTTTTCCGCAGCTGGTATAGCAAAGAGGAATCGGCCTAAAGGCTAAAAAGAAGCAAAACACACACTGCTAGAAAATTACCTGCTCTGCCAATTAGCTCTCATAGTTCGAACTCCGGTGCGCCTCATATTACCAATGTTGTAGCTCGACTTCCTTCTCCTTGTTGAGGAGCCTATGGGACTCACCCTCCTCCAAAATTTTCTGGAGCTTGGACCCTTCACGGAGCAGTTCAGACCTAAGCCCATCACAGGCCTGCGCAAGGAAGGATCACTAGAAGGAGGAAGACATAGGATGCAGGCGAACTATGCATAAACTCACCGCAAAATGGAGCCGACAGACTTCCTCGAAGTCAAAGCACACTCCTACCAATTTTTTCTTTATGGCCCTAGAAGAGATAACCTCGTGCACGGCATGCCCACTAAAAGGAACCTCCGGCCGGGAATTAAGCGCTCCGGGGATAGCATATTCGGGTAACACCCCCTCCTCGGAGATACGAGCCCGACCGGCGCCACCAAAAGCTCCTTCACATCGCAAGTTTCAATCTCCCTCGTTACCATCGCCCCTCGAGCCAGAGACCAATGGATCCTCCCCCTTTTCAGAGCAATATTGCCTCGTCCCAAAGAACCACCCGATATCTACAAGCGGTGAATCCAGCATAAATGGAAGGGAAAAGTGTCACCTCGGTATATGAAGGAAGAGCAAAGGCAACGTATGCACGTACCTCGGTGTTGTGCCCCCCATCCCGTGCAGAGCACAGCTCGCCATCTGCGTTCATCACAGGACGAATGGGCCACCAGCTTCCGAACCCAGCTGGGCAGATCATGGACTTCACCTAGCATCCACGAAGTTGCTGCAATAGAGAAAACAACATTATTACTTAGCTGAATATCGCCATAAACGGGATCCGATAAGGTTCCAGATGCCTCACTTACGAGTGTGATTCCACTCCTTAGGAAATGGCAAGAACTCCGCATGCCAGCCGTCCGAACCCGGATGAACCAATCGGCCCACTCTGGATTCCCTCCTTCCTCGTCGTCTACGACAAACGGCGTAGATGAGCGGCACCTCAGAGTTATCAGACCCCGATGATGGAAGGGCCGGTACAGCCTGACAAGATAATCGAGCGTGAATTCGAGCCCGGTCTTCTCCACGAAGAATCTCATCATCAACACCGTTCGCCAAAACGTTGGATGAATCTGCGCCAGGGTAACCTGATACTTCAGACAACACTCAAGCACAAACCTATCAGGAGGGCCAAAGGCAAAAGGATATAAATACACGTTCATGAATCGCTCAGTAGAATCCGCAATACCCTCATCGGGGGAAAGCACCTGCAGGACTACCCTTTTGCTCCATCCACAGTATCTCATCACCTTCTCCAAATGTTCTCCCCTTAGCAAAGACGTCGTGTCCAAAGCGAACTCCCTTGATTCCTGAGCACCAGGAGCAGCGCCCCCGGCCTCTTGTCAGATTGGTCTCGAAGCAGTTTCCATAGCTATGATGGAGCTAACAGAACAAAGAAAAAGTACGCACCAATACCTTCGCGCCTAGAAATATGCAGTCCCCTATACCGAAATAGAAAGGCAGCTATTTGAAAATAGTAGAGTTTTGCGGAGAATCCAAGGTCGCTCCACATATATACGAAAAGCAGCAACGATTCACCTGCCCGAGACAAGCCCCGGGAAGCTAACGGCCTCGATACAGATTGACGGATCGATACTCGACCCTATAAGCATCCTCCAACGAGGAGTCACAGCTCGAGGAGTCTTTCGTATTATCTCCACGCGCGGGATAGCACTCTACAACAAGAAACCCCTGCCTAGAGAGGTCGGGCCTCGATGAGCTCTCATCAATCGGCATGCAGTCCAAGGCAAACAACAGATCCCGCAAATCACTCTCTCTAAGAAGGAAGAGCAAATGCAGGAAGCTCCGATCGCGAAAACTACACAAAGGCCCTAGAAAGCGCCCCAGAAAACATAGGCAAACTCCTCAGCGGAAGCCAACCTAATATTTTCTAAAATGGTGTTCTACATCAAGGTTAACAAGGCCCCTCGGGCATCCGGAGATGACCTCCGTCCGGGGTAGCATCCTCGAAGGCCCCAAAATTCAACGCGTGATCTCCGAGCAAGTTAGTAGACCCCAAAACTCAACGCGTGATCTCCGATCCATCAGACCGACCCAGGTGTTTACCGTGAAAATGGTAACAACAATTAAATTTGTAAATGGGATTTTAAAAACACATGATCTATTCTCAAGCTAGTTGTTAGGGCAATTTGTATTGAGATTACGTGGTGTAACGATGAAACACGAATTAAATCGAGGTAATAAGCAAACCGAAGGGGCCTGTTGCCCGAGCGTGGAGCAAGTCGATGGAGGCCTCGGGGCCGAGATCCAACCGGGATCGAGCTATCAGGGACAGTCGGGGAGGAGATAACAAGCAAAGATATGATTAAGTAAGGCTGTTTATGGCCATTGCACAATTAGATGGGCATAGAATGAGTAAGAAAATAATTAGCGCGAGGTGTCCTCGGGCCAACAAGAACAAGTAGCTTAGAAGAAAAGAGAGAGAGAGAGAGAGAGAGAGAGAGAGAGAGAGAGAGAGAGAGAGAGAGAGAGAGAGAGATTACTGCACTTATGGAGAAATGAAGCAGCAGCCAACCCTCTGCAGGGAGGGGCGAGAGCCCTTTATATAGGAGGGGAATCTGGATTACAAGTACATGGAGAGTAAATGCAAAACACGGTGATGGGATGGATTGACATGATGCCTTCGCCAAGTCAGGCTTCGATGAACCCCCGAGGTCGATGACGAGACCACGAGATCCTACCCTCGAGATCCCGATGCATGCTTCCGGAATACCTCAACAGCGGGAAATTATGTCTTTTAATTTCACCATGTACAGATAGTCCCCACGTTTCCCATATCGGAGAGATGGGAAATGATTTTGACACCTGACTGCTCGAGCTTCTTTAGGCGACTTCATAGTGATGATGAGTCCTCTGGCTCGTGCTTTTCGACCTCATTCATTACATTTTTTGATTTTTGCTTCCCAAAGTATAGGTGCCACCGCCGGTTAGGTTTTCGTAGATGCATTAACTGCCCCCGTCGGTCATTCTTCCGAAAGCCTGGATGATCGTGTCGTAGTCCCCTATAAATGGGGGGTGCCTTTGCCTTGTTTTTCATCATCTCACAGTTTCCGCTGGCTTGCTTGCCTTTTTTTTTCCTATCTCCTTCTTTCCCCCTTTGAACATTATGGCTGTGGTTTATGATCTTAAAGCTATTTCGAGGAGCTTCTTTGGACTGTCTTGTGGCCTTCTGCCGGAACTTCTTTCCGCCGGACGCAGATGTATTGTCCTGCTACCACTGTGGTTGTTGATATGCCTGTCTTTGCTGCTACTGCTAGGTTGAGGTGATGATAAATGGAGAGTTGATTCCTCCCTCAAGTAGGTGATCGTTCGGATTATGCACCTCTGCTCAATAGGAGGCTCGGATCATACACCGCTGCTCACCTCCGTATCCTGGCTCGATGTGGAACTCTGCCCCGAGCCGGGAGCTTGCACGGCTCGATGCTCGAAGAAGTGTATTTGAAGTAGCCGTGCAAGAGGGACCGAGGATTGTTCGGTCCATTGTCTCTTCGAGGCTTCCTTTGCCAAAGAAGGTCCTCGGGCTTCGGAGAGCTATGATCGGTGTGGAAGGTTGGGATGAACTCCCGAGGAGGCGCGCTTGCAGGGGCCTGTTGCAGACTTTCGGAGGTGGATCGTTCTCCGGGTCTTCACCTTGCGCGTGCATCCCTTCACTTTCTCACGGGTTCATCTTCTTTGGAGATGTCAAAGTGGACAGCTGAGATAGGGCTTCCGAAGGCGCTCCTGGAAATATTTTCTTTGAGGTTGTGCGTCTAAGAAGGGTAGCTTTTGGAAGTGCCAATGCCGAGGCAAGCCGCCGACCGTTTAAATCAGGACCCGGACCTTTACTATATGTACCATTCTACTTCTTTACTTCTATGTAGAGACCCTTTGGTGGGCTTTTGCAATCATGTCACGACCCCGTGGGGGCTGCTTGTACTCAAACTTTTTGGAATAAGAAACGAACTTTGTCGATCTCTGATTTTGAATTTGCTATGTTTCGGTATGCCTTCACGCCCTTCGAGGCTATTCGAATGTTTCTTTTTTTGTTGCTAATCGCAGACACCTAGCTCGGACGTAAGTGTTCGCCCTAATTTCTTGCCGATCGACATGGGTTCTTTTCGATCCTATCATCATATTTCGGGACAACCGTGGGTCGGTAAGATAGATCAGAGATCACGTGTTGAGTTTCGAGGTCTGCTAACTTGTTCGGAGATTACGCGTTGAACTCCGGGGCCTTCGGGGACGCTACCCCGGATGGAAGTCATCTCTGGGTGCCCGGGGGGCCTTGTTAAATTTAATGTAGATCACCTTTTTAGAAAATATAAGGTTGCCTTCCGCTGAGGAGTTTGCCTATGTTTTTTGGGGTGCTTTCTCGGGCCTTTTTTGTAGTTTTCGCGATTGGAGCTTCCTGCATTTGCTCTTCCTTCTTAGAGAGAGTGATTTCCGTGATCAGTTGTTTGCCTTGTACTGCATGCCGATTGATGCGAGCTCATCGAGGCCCGACCTCTCTAGGCGGGGGTTACTTGTCGTAGAGTGCTATCCCACGCGTGGAGATAATACGAAAGACTCCTCGAGCTGTGATTCCTTGTTAGAGGATGCTTCCGGGGTCGAGTATCGTTCCGTCAATCTGTATCGAGGCCGTTAGCTTCCCGGGGCTTGTTTCGGGCAGGTGACTCGTTGCTGCTTTTCGTATATATGTGGAGCGACTTCGGCTTCTCCGCAAAACTCTACTATTTTCAAATAGCTGCCTTTTCGTTTTGGTATAGGGGACTGCATATTTCTAGGCGCGAAAGTATTGGTGCGTACCTTTCCTTTTCTTTGCTCTGTTAGCTCCATCATAGCTATGGTAACTGCTTCGGGACCGATCCGACAAGAGGCCGGGGGCACTGCTCCTGGTGCTCAGGAATCAAGGGAGTATGCTTTAGAGACGACGTCTTTGCTAAGGGGAGAACATCTTGAGAAGGCGAGGAGATACTATGGATGGAGCAAAAGGGTAGTCGTGCAGGTGCTTTCCCCCGATGAGGGTATTGTGGATTCTATTGAGGGATTCATGAACGTGTATTCGTAACCTTTTGCCTTTGGCCCTCCTGATAGGATTGTGCTTGAGTTTTGTCTGATGTATCGAGCTACCCTGGCGTAGACTCATCCGTCCTTTTTGCAAATGGTGTTGATGATGAGGTTCTTCGCGGAGAAGGTCGGGCTGGATTCACGCTCGATTATCTTGTCAGGCTGTACCGGCCCTTCCATCATCAGGGTCTGATAACTCGGTTGTGCCGCTCATCCACGCCCTTTTGTCATAAATGACGAGGAAGACGGGAATCGAGAGTGGGCCGATTGTTCAACCGGGTTTGGATGGCTGACATTATCCCTGCGGAGTTCTTGCCATTTCCTGAAGAGTGGAATCACACTCGTAAGTGAGGCGTCTGGAACCTTATTAGATCCCGTTTGGCTGGGGGCGCAACACCGAGGTACGTGCATACGTTGCCTTTGCTCTACCTTTGTATACCCAAGGTGACACTTTTCCCTTCCATTTATGCTGGATTCACCGCTTGCAGATATCGGGTGGTTCTTTGGGACGACGCAATGTTGCTCTAAAAAGGGGGAGGAGCCATTGGCCTCTGGCTCGAGGGGCGATGGAAACGAGGGAGATCGAAACTTGCGATGTTAAGGAGCTTTTGGTGGCACCGGTCGGGCTCGTATCTCCGAGGAGGGGGTGTTACCCGAATCTGCCCCGGAGCGCTTGATTCTCGATCGGAGGTTCCTATAGGTGGGCATGTCGTGCACGAGGTTGGCTCTTCTAGGGTCGTAGAGAAAAAATCAGTAGAAGTGTGCTTTGACTTCAAGGAAGTCTGTCAGCTCCATTTTGCGGTGAGTTTATGCATAGGTCTCCTGCATCCCGTGTCTTCCTCCCTATATTGATCCTTCCTTGCGCTGGCCTGTGATGGGCTTAATTCTGAACTGCTCCATCAAGGGGCCAAGCTCCTGAAAATTCGGGAAGAGGGTGAGTCACATAGGCTCCTCAGCGAGGAGAAGGAAGTCGAGTTACGGCATTGGCGATATGAGGCGCATCGTTGTGCGAACTATGAGAGCTATTTGGCGGAGCAGGTAAGTTTCCAGCAGTGTGTGTTTTGCATCTTTTTGGTTTTGTGGCCGATTCCTCTTTTCTCTACCAGCTGCACAAAAAGTCGGAGGCGACGTCAACCGCGTCAGAATTGCTTGTGGGGAGCTAAGGGCTCAAACGCAGGCACGAGCTTTGGTGGAGATGGATGCTTCGGCTAAAACCCCTGCCCTCGAGTTCCAACTTCGCTTGATTTGAGACTACGCCAAAGTTCAAGCGGATATGATTGGGAGACTTGAATCAGACCTCGCGAAGGTCAGAGCCGAGATAATTGAAGCCCGGGCGGAGGCGGAGCTGAACCGAGCCAAGGCTGATCGTGAGATGGCAATTTGTGTGAAGGATGTCGTTGCCTCCTAAGTTGTGATGAAGCAAACCTTGGACCGGGAGCGGAGGATTGAGGAATATGTCCGTTGTAAAGCCTGGAGGGAGGCACTCGAAGAATTCGGAGCAAGGGGCTTCATTCTCTCGGACGAATTGGCTCGAGCACGGGGGGATGAACGCGATGCTCAATCGCTTCTCGTCGATGTCGCGGAGGGCGATTTTGGCAAGTTGTTGCTCTTTAGCACAGAATGTAGATTTCGCTATTTTATAGCATGGCTCCGAATATATGTAGGGCATGCCTATAGATGGAGAATACGCTTTTTCTTGCGCACATGATATATGAGGAGAAGTTTCAAAGTTTTATTTCTTCTGTACCTTTTTCCTGCTGTTGTTTTTTATCAGGCAGGCTGGTCTTGGCGTTTGGCGAGGTCCCTCTCAGTTCAAAACTGGTCGGATGGTTCCGGGGACCCCAAGGTGTGATTCTTGATGTGAGCAGGCGCTGGGCCTTCATGCTCGTCCTGGCTGTTTAGGCTTAGTTTCCGAGTCGGGTTTCGACTCGAGCCTTCATGTCTTTGCCTTTTTTGTGCCCGCGCTCGCGGGTGGTGATGGCACTTTGTGCTTCTGGGCTAAAATGATCTTGTGGTCATGTGGCATGGGAATTTAGTTGGCCGATGATGGTATCATCCGAGCCACATCCTTAGGCATATTGCTTTGTTAGCTATTTTGGCGGCCCAGTCTTCGAGCCGTGCTGCGACTCGGGCTGGCGATCGATAATGGTTTTTGTGCCATGCCCTTAGGCGCATTATAATTTTCGGGCTCAGTCTCCAAGGCGCATTGCGATTCGAGCTGTTGTTGACCCTCGAATTATCATAAATTTCCGGCTGGTGATAGTGTCTTCCCATTTTCCGCCCTTGGGCATTTGGCAATTCTCGGGCCCAGTCTCCGGGTCGCGTTGCGATCCGAGCTGTTGTTGATCCTCGAATTACCTTAAATTTTTAGGGATGGTGGTACTTATGTCTCTTGGTCGCAGAGACCTTTTTATATGTGGCCCGGAGGCTTCCTAGAATTAACTATTTTGGATCCGGTCTCCGAATCAGGTTACGATTCATGTTCATTTTAATCCTCAAGTTGTCATGATTATTTAGCTGGCGACAATGGCTCTTACGCTATTTTTTCCCGTGGTCATTGTGTATGCTTTGTATCCGCTCATTAAGGTCTTTTTGTAATAATTTGCCTGACCTGTCGTCGGTTCTAGAGGAACCTCAATTTCAGGTCGTTGTCGGCGATGATTCGAGAACCTAGTAAGGTTCATAGCTCGTAGGTCGAGTAGATCGATGCTCTTGCATTTTCGGAGCCGACATGGTCATACCTCATTTTTCCCTGTGGAGGGAAGCCTGTTTTAACCGGTTCTTTCCGAAGTAGATTCGAAGGATTTTTTAACGACAGTCGGGCGTCCCCGAGTCGCATTTTTTTTGGGCTGTAGCAGCCATTTTGACCGGTGTCATATGCGTTTGGCCATAGCCATTTTTGATACCTTAGTAATAGTTTAGGCGTCTACGTCGAGGGTATGCCCTTTACGTAGTCTTACAAATGCGACGTATAGCCTATGTATTGGGATTTTCATGCCTATTGAGGTCTTACAGTTTTATCATGCCAGTTTAGGTCTTACAGTTTGTAGAATATATTGATGACGTCCAAATCCACTACTAAAAAGTAAATGGACACGGTCGCATGCAATATAATTTATCCAATTATGAGTCGGGGTCGAATCCCATAGAGAACAATATGTAGGCGATTAGGAATGTAAGAAAATTATCGCTTATCGCGCAATGCCAAACACTAAGAATTTGGTTTTGAAAATGTTTATATCTAAATGCGGAAATGTAAACTAACCTAGAAAGCAAATAAAATGATCAATGGCTACAAGTATGGTTGCATCGGGAATTACACTCAAGTAACGATCCAATGTATTTCATGATTTTACAAATATGAGCGAGTTTATGTTAATTAGCCACGGGTAATAATTCTTAATTAGCTTCTTCCGAAGACTAAAAAGACTTCCCAATTGAATTATCCCTAAAACAATTAAGAGATTAAGCACTCCCGAATATGGCTACAAGTAGTTCAATTCTATTCCTAGGTAGAATCTATAAAATGAGGGTTAACGCCTCAAGTTCTTGTTAATTAATCTTTCCCAACCCCAAATTATCTTTTCCAAAATCAATTCGGAGTTAATGAGCGAGTCCTAGGGTTAGCTAGTCCCTCTGGAAACATTAAAGAACAAGAATAATTAAAATAACAATAACTCGCTTCATAAAAGAATAAAAATCATTCAATACATAAGCACAACAAGGTATTTAATCCACACTTTAAATATGACTATTTCCATAAACAAGATTCAAGTGTTGGAAATAAATACTACACACTTAAATATTCAATACAAAGCAAGAAGTTGAAGAAATAAATATAAATGGGTAAGAAATCCTTAACCACAAGCTTGAAATCTTCAAGACCAAAGTGTGTGTGCAAACCCTAGCTTCCAAAACTTGTTATCTCTTGTGTGTGCTACTGAAAATAAGCCAAAGATATCCAAAAGATCTGCTTGGACGAGTATAAAAATGGTTTGGGGTTGAGAACTTGTGAAATGTCAAATTTGCCCAGGTCTGATGCCCGACATCCGCACCTGTGGAAGAATTACCGCAGGTGCGTCTCCGCAGATGCAGAGTACTAATCGCAGAAGCGGAATTCCAACTAAATGCAGCCACCGCAGATGCGGTTTACCAGGCGCAGATGCGCCATCGCAGAATCAAAAATCCAACCGCAGATGCGGTTCCTGAGAAATTGTCCAGCTCCGCAGATACGCGCTTCCTTCCGCAGATGCGAAGTCGCTTCTGCGACCACTCCTTCGCAGATGCGGAATTCACTGGAGACGTTTGCATAGTTTTCACCCTCTTTTGCTCAATTCCACTTCAATTCAATTCAAATTACTTCGTAGCATCATTTACCTGAAAATCTAACAATACACACCATAAAACGACCTCATATTACAGTTAAAGGACATAAAAGCTAAAGAAAAGAGACTAGATTGAGTGGTAAAATCACCACTCATCAACACCCCCAACTTAAAGCTTTTGCTTGTCCTCAAGAAAATCAAAACCAACACATCAATGAGGATTTACCATTTAAAACACAAGTAGTATTGCTATTATTTACATATCACATTCTCCAATTTAAGCACCATACTTATGGATTTGGTTGGTACTAATAACTAGGCTCAAGTATGTGTAACTTTCCCGAATGACTCCCTCACTTAAAAACAACTTCAAGAATGTGCAAGGGAATTTCAAAAGCAATTAAGTGACAACAATAAGCCTCAAGAAGTGACTCAAAAGCACTAGTCCACTACATATGCTCAATTTACTCCATTTCACCAATCCTTCCTAATTCATGTGCCCTCACAAGAAAGAAAGTCCAAAAATCACTATATTTACAATACAACATAAGGGACAAATTTTACAAAAACACTCACTCTCACAAAGAATTTCAAGTGTTACAACATCTCATACCATAAGCTTGCCCTTATTTTAATTCATCGCCTATTCAAGAATGTTCGGTTGGAGGTCCCATAAGGACTTTTTAAGCTTGTAATGTAGGTTTAGGGAAGGGTCGGATAAGCATTTGGATACAAGTGACTTCACCCTCCTTGAACACTACTCACATTTTTCATTCTTTTGCACTTTGTTTCTTTTCAAACCACATAGCCTCATTGGCATCTAATTCCCAATGTAGAACCACCTTAAATAACTCTCGAATTTTCTTCAAGGCTCCATAATTTATATACATACAAATATTTCTCTCCTTTTTTTTATATACACATTTTTCTTTTTGGAGCTTGAATAATTTAATACAAACACTTTGAGGTATATGATCCTACACTCAATGTACAACCTTACCAATTTCTACTTTGACATCACACCCCCAACTTAGGCTTTTAGCCTCATTCTCAATGTTCAAGGAGGGACGGGTTCAAAAGAGGGAATTATTTTACAAAAGGGGAAAGTTTTGTAATGAGTCTGCCAAAGAAAAGGTTTAAAGGCTCGAATAGGTACTAGTGATATTATTTATGCAAAGGTAGGCTTGAAAGGCTAAAGAGGTTTTGCAAATAAAACAAAGAATGCCTAAGATCATCCCTTCACCCAAACATACTATCATTAGCATTGAAAAACCAACCGGGCAAGTTCTAGATGATAGAAGTAAACACAAGAATTATTTGTAGAAACACTAACACACATGGCACATGAATTAATCAAGATGGATCAATCATTTTCTAATAAGAATGTCTAGAGCAATATTATTCGAGCTAGTGGGCAAAGAATTACTAAAAGAGCCAAAAATTTATCACAAAAATTATTCTTCACCATGCAACATGCTTGTTTTAGTTCAATACCACAATTTCGGAGGGGTATTCTTAATTCACACTTCACATACAAGAGACTAATTTTATTAGTACCAAATAATCCAAAAGTCTCCTCCTAGCAAAACAAGACTAATTCCCTTATGAAAGTTGTCACGCCATCTATCATAGGGAAAAGTCACCCGGTTCACTTCAAAAATGTTCCTTAGGAAAGAACCGTAGCATGAAGAAAACCCAAGGAAATAGTACTTAAGGAAATAAAAATAAAAGAAAACAAACTACTAAAAAAAAGATACTAAAATAAAAGCACTAATACTAATCACAACAAGCTACTAAAGAAAATAAATAATGAAAGAAAAATAGAAATAGACTAATCACACCAAGCTTGGCAAGAGCACCTGCTATACAAAATAGCCCGACAAGGGCACACAATATCCACACCAGCACAATAATAAGCCCGGCAAGGGCACACAATATCCATAGCAACAAAATAAGCGCAGCAAGGGCACACCAATATCAATGTATGAATAAGTATATTCCTACAGCCACCCCAACTAAAAATAATGCAGTGTCCTCACTGCAAAATATCAAATATAAAGCACAAATAGTTTGAGGGTCTCCCTGAGGTCCGCATCAGACTAGCAGACTCTGGGAGGACGGCTGATCAATGCTGTGCTTGACTCGTGGCCTCATCATCATCAGTCTCCTCATCAGCATCATCATCACCACCATCACCAGCAGTCTCTGACATGAAGGAATATTTCTCGCTATCATCTTTGGCCGCCACTGGTATCTTCTTGCCTGGGTTTCCCCATTTGAAGATGGGCCTTATGCCTCTCCACATTTTTATCATGAATTTGCCTTTCTTCTTGTTCTTCTTCTTCTCCTTCTCGAAGTCTGATTGAAGATCAGCATGGGCCTTGGCCAAAGTGTCGTAAGCTCCCTCAAGTCTGGTCACTGTTGCTGCCATCTTCTCAAGAGAATCTTTCTGGCTCTTCTGCGCCTCTAAGTAACCCTGCATTTCGTCCCTGAAGAAGTATGAAGGCCCAGGCTAGGAAGATGAAGGACCACTCAGAAGCTGTGACACTAACACCCGAATAAATGCAAGCTCGGAGTTTAGCATCCCAAATGGTCCATGTGCAGCTGCCTGTGAAGAGGACTCTGAACCAGCAACTGTGGTGGTGACTTTCCTTTTTTTGCTCTTGACTGCACTACCCTCTCCAGTTACTCTCAGTGGGTGAAAAGGTTTGTCAGCTGGTAGCCAACGATCGGTGCCACGCACCTCAACCTCTGCTCTCGTGCATAGCTGTGTGATCATTGAAGGGAACATCATCCCTGCATCTTTGTCTCGCAGATACTCCCTCAACTCCCGCAGGATATAGTACCCGACATTCACAGGAATGTCGTCCAGGAGGCATGCAATGATCAATGCCGTGGTGTAGGAGACATCTGAGACGTTTCCACAAGTGACACCCTGTTGCAAAGGATGTACAACCACATTTTTGCTTCAGCAGTGAAGTTAATTGATCTCAAACATTTTCTCCGTTTACCCCATTTGGCTCTCAAGCTAGGAGGGTAGAGTTTGGAGACAAGCCATTCCCCATTTTCACAATGATCTTTCTCTTGCACCGGCTCCATTGGATAGTTGGAAATCCCAAGAGTGTCATTTATTTGTTCTATCTCAAACCTCACCAATTTTCCTCTGATGACGATTTGTGGGTTGGCAAAAATCTGTGCGCCTAAGGTTGGCATAGAATTTACGAACCCACTCCTCATTAACTTTGCATGGAGTGAGAATGAAGCATGACCATCCGGTTGTATGGAGACGAGCATAGAAATCGGGGAGCTTCTCGGCCAATTTTTCTTCATTAATCCCCTATTCAAGCACTATCCTTCTGTTGACGAGGTCGTCCAAATATCTACGCTCACATGTAGCTGACATGAAGCGTGACTCATCATACGGTTCCTCAACTTCTTCTTCAATTTCATGTTGTTGTCCGCTCATGTTTGGGTCCATTTTCAATCAAAGTACCTTAACAAAATCAAAACAAAGTCAGTCGGGCGATAGAATCATGTAAAGCAATTCAAAACCCTGCAATTAAGCCAAAAAATCAGGTTGAACAGGCCCGGGAAGGCACTGTCGCAAAGCTACTGGAATTTGCATTTCTGCCCAGTTTTCGCATCTGCGGTCGCTTCTGCGAAAATTTGACCGCATCTGCGGTTTTGCCCAGGTTCTAGAAATCGCATCTGCTGAAAATTAATCGCAGGTGCGATACCGCATCTGCGAAAATTTTACCGCATCTGCGGTTTTCATCAAGTTCTTCAACTACCCAATTTTGTTTTTTTTTTCAATTTTTGATTCTTACACCCAATTTTGGCACCTAATTTATACTCAAGACTTCTAAATTAGTGCAGTACATGAACTTCTGATTCTAATGAGACGGACTTTTTGGTACTTAGCAAGAAATTTTCGTTTAAACATTTTGTCGAACATCTTGCAAGTATTTTAAAAAGACCTCTTCTTCAAACAAATTGGGTACTCAGATTTCCCACAAATTTGTGTTAATACAAACAGCACACAATCATGAAATCTCTCAACCAATTTCCCTCACATCCTAAAACTAACAACCATGAAATCGAAAAAAGAAAAACATCACATAAAATAAAATAAAACAAATGTGGGTTGTTGGCAATGAAGAAGAAGAGAGAAAGAAAGAAAAGAGAAGAGAAGTGGATGAGGATTCAGAGGACATTACCTGAGTCTTGTGCAAGAGAGGAAGAATTCACGAGCAGTAAGGTTTTGGAGATTCGTTAGAGTTTGGGGGAGTTAGGTCTGGGGGAAATAGTATGCAGAGATTACCTGAGCAAATAAGGCGTCTAAATTTTTTTTTAAATTTAAGACCTGCTCAATTTCCGCATCTGCGATGACGCTTATGTGACCAATGGGCCGCTTCTGCGACAAATGACGCTTTTGCGGTGCGTTATACGCTTCTTCAAGACTGCATCTGCGATCTCGAAATTCGCAGATGCGGTTACACCAGAAATTGTTTGCACAGCTTCTGCAGCTATTGGTTTTGACCCTCCGGACCACTCCGACCTGCTCAAGTCAGCTCCAAAAAATCTAAAATATGCAGATTAGTCACAAATAATATTCTAAGCTATTCTAAAAATAATTCAAAAATGACTAAAAATTTTGAGAAACGATGGGTTGCCTCCCACCAAGCGCCGCATTTAACGTCGTGGCACGACGCAAAACAACATTACCACTTTTCTCGCCACTTGGACGATATGAACTGGGCACCTAGCTTGGAATCAAGCTTGTCACCACGAGCGATGGGGGGTGGTAAGTCGATGATCAAGCCAAGCCTTAAATTCTTCATTTTGCACTGCTTCGCTTTCATGTGAGGAATGTCATTTTGTTTTCTTGTTTCCTCAAATTGTAAGATGTATGGTTGTTGCCTTTCCTCCTCGCAATCTCTCATTGACTCGTGTAGTTCAATTCCCATATCACCACACAATTCCAATGTTAAAAAATGCTTGAAATGTGACTTCAAACCTTCAACTTGCAATTTTTCTCGAATTTTGACCTCCTCATTTTCCCCCCGGATTAGAGTCAATCTCAACCACATTTTCATTTACATCGGTTGACTCTAATTCCATTTTTTTCTCGGCATCATTAACACTCATGGAGTCGGTTGGCGGATGTTCAATTCTTGAATCCTCAAAGTAAAGCTCACTTTCTTCCTCGGAATTGGACTCTTCTAGGTTTCCTTCCACACTCTCAAGTTGGTGGGCATAGTGAGCCTCAACCAATATTTGCATTTGATCCTCCAAAGTGCGAATTTGTTCATCATTGTGAGCCAAGCCTTGTTTCAAGTTCTCGAGTGCAAAGTTGTTCTTCTCCTCATTTTCAAGAATGGTCTCCAACATGAGCATCATTTTCTCATTTTGAGCATTTAAGAGCTCTTCTTGGTTTTGATCAAGTGCCAATGAAGGATTTTCAACTTCAATCTCCAAGGAAGGTTCTTGGCTATCATTCACTTCCGAGTCTTTTTGAACCCTTAAGGCTTCGATCATTGCATCCATTTGTGAGTGCAACCTTTCAAGTGCCAAGTCATTTTGAAGACTATTCTCCAAAAGCTCCTCCAAGGCATTTTGCTCCTTGTGTCCATCTTCAAGTAAACACTCCAACATAAGCTTGAATTCTCCATTTCGGCCATGCTCAACTTCTTCCATTTCCATAGCCCTATAATTCTCATCACAAAAAGTAGAATTATCATAGCGGGGGCTTGGAGAAGGGAAGGACATATAAACACAATCATCCCAATGACCATTTTAAAAACCACACTTATCACAAATACTCCACTCATAGGGTTGAGATTGTACGCACAATCCACCCCCGGGAGAATTTAAACAATTTTGCCACGAATGTGGTCCTCCACAATAAGGACAAGGGTCATCAAAGTATGAACAACTACCATCCGACCAATTTTCATTATATGATGCCATTTTTCAAAAATAAGAAAATAAACAAGAAACAACAATAAAAATAGACCAAGATAAGAAAAATTAATTACACAAATATGTCACGCCCCAAACCGGGGGACATGACCGGCGCCCGATTGGGTAGCCCCAGTTAAGCGAACTTGGGTGCCTTTCCTATCCCACGTGTTACCCCGTAATTTCATTGCTCATTAATCAAGGAGTTAGCCATTTATAATTAAAACACCTTTTTACAAAACATACATAGTTAATTAATGAGGTTTACCACTTTCGTCGCCCAGCATACAAAATATGGATTTACATAAGTTCATAGCCCACATTTACTGTCTACGGGGCCTCTAAAGATACAACAGGATAATACAATACTTGCCGGTAACAAGGCTCCGGCTATACCTTACACAAAAACAAAAATAAGACTCCGGAATAAAAGCGGCATGAGCCACGCAGGGCCCCGAGAGGAAGGGGCTCACCAATACAGCTGACGGAAGATGAAGGGGAGCTATGGTCGGTGGACTGGAGTACCTACTATGGATCCACCTACAATCATAACACGAATGTAGCGCCCCCGGCAAAAGAGACGTCAGTGCATTTTAATTGTACTGGTATGTATGAACAACTTTGCCCCAAGTAAACTCAAACCTTACACAAGTAACGAGCAGTAATAGAATCAACAATCAAATACACACGAAAGGAACAATCAAGCCAAACAAGTTTACAATATCTCATTTTTCCCCTTCAACATTATCACATCAATGATTTCACAATTTTCTCATATTTTTATTTCAATAGTGATTTCGCTCACTTTCCGCCCTTATTACCTCGTCCACCCTTATCACCACAACCCACACCTTATTACTTCGTGTTGCGGCGCGCAACCCAATCCCACCGAACAATCACAATTCACAAACAATACAAGAACAACAACAATTCACAAAGAACAACAACAACAATTCTCAAGGACAAACAACAACAATTCACAAGAATTTCCATAACCATCAATACCATTTCCATCATATTCAACAACTCATATGCATTTTATGTCACAACAATAATTGCCCACGACAAGCCATATATGTTATTACCACAGTTGTTCCAATTGCATCATTTACGATTTTCTTCCATCATTTGATACTCAGCTCTTACCACATAACACTTTCACAATCACACATTCGGTTTATTGCCAAATACTTACACCATAATATCGGGAGACTTAACCACGAACACTCAAATCATTCCAATCACAAGAATTCCACACATAATCCACGTAGATATCACATACCAAATATTCGTACACCAAACAAGGTGATTTTACAAAGGTCAAAGTTAGCCATACATACCTGGAGCCGAATTCCCTTTTAGTTTCTACTTTCAACTTCACCAAAAGCCTTGCAACGTCAATCTAGTGCACAAATTAACACATATTTCTTAGAATCAAAGTTCACAATCATTACCCGAACAGATTTAGATTATCAACCCTCCTCTGTACAGTGCTTTACTCTTACCCAATCCCTCTTACCAGATTTTAGGTTTTAAGAGACATGCATGAATGTTTCAACCTCTATTATCAAGAATCAATGCATGAGACTTTCCCCCCTTTAATTAAACCTAAAAATTAATGAAAATGGGTTAGGGATTTTACCTGCAAGAATGGGGATGATGACACTCACTTTGAAATTTCCCGGCCCGGATAGTTTGAAGAATCAAATTGATGAACATGACTTTCTCTCTCACGAACCCTCTCTCCCCTCTCTCTTATTTTGTTCTGAAAGCTCATTAAAATGAGGGGTTGGGTGTGTTTAGTAAAAGGGGGTCGGGTTTAAAATTTAGAAAATTAGGAGCCCGAGTCAGGTTTGCGATCGCACTTTGCGATTGCAGATCCGAAATGCGGTCCGCAGAATGGACCGCAAAAAGTGTTCCAAAAACCTTATTCCACTTTTTGGGTATGCGGCATAAATGCGGTCTGCATACACGGTTTGCGGTCGCATAATGAACCGCATTTTAGACCTCAAATTTGACTGACACATTGACTCACTTTGCGGTGAAAATACGGTCCGCATATCAGTGATGCGGTCGCATAATGGACCGTATTTTAACCTTTAATTTTAACCAAACCACTGACTCATTCTGCGGCAGAAATGCGATCCGCATACATGATTTGCGACCGCATTTCTGGACCGCAAAATAGCACTTTTCTGAAAAAACTTGGTTTCGTTGATATTTTAAAAACTATGATCAGTACAATAGTCTGAACCCTGACCCTACGAGCTACTGGGTTTTGAGCAACAATTTTCACGGGGCCTTAGATTCTCCCCCACTTAAAATTATTCGTCCTCCACATGAGGATTTTGAAAAAAAATCAGTTGGTTTTGATAACATGATATTGCAGACTCCCAATTTCACTAACTCCCATATTTTTAGAAAAATTTGGCCAGAGTTTCCTTTGTAATTTAGACATATCTACCTGTCAGAGAGCCCCCAAAACACAATTCCAAGTACCATTACAGAATTACAACTATCCCTACAGCTGGTATACATTTCATTACCTCAAGAACTGCACATATTCAATCACTTGCTACATTTTGCACATAAATTAGTCACTTCAGTGAGTCCCACATAATTTAACCACTTCAACATACTACATGCATATAAGTAATTCATTACCAATCTACACTACCATTAGTTGTTTACTTATCACAAGAGTCTCTATAAAACTTTCATTTACCAAAGAGATGTTCACATGACTTAAGGCAATCACAACACCTATAATCCTTGCACAACTTGAGGAAATTTCAATAGCATTTAGGATGGAACCAGTTTGAACACAATATTAGTTTATTTTAGAGATAAGAGCTCGCACAATTTCTACTAGACTTGCTCAAACAGATGGGGATATTTTTCCTTCATTTCCTTTTCCGCTTCCCATGTGGCTTCCTCAACTCGTTGACTTCGCCATAATACTTTAACTGAAGCAACTTCCTTATTTCTCAATTTACGGACTTGCCTATCAAGAATAGCAACGGAACCTCTTCATACGACAACTCTTCATTAACCTCGATGGTCTCGACTGGTACAATGGCGGATGGATCTCCAACCACTTTCTTCAACATGGACACATGGAACACCGGGTGCACTAATGACAATTCAGGAGGCAATTCCAGCCTATAAGCCACCCGCCCTACCCTCTGAGCGATCCGATACGGCCCGAAATACCTAGGACTCAACTTCCCCTTTTTCCCGAATCGCATGACTCCCTTCATAGGAGATACCCTCAAGAACACCCAATCATCAACTTGAAACTCCAATTCTCTTCGATGAACGTCCGCATAGGATTTCTGTCGACTCTGAGCAGTTTTCATCCTTTCCTGAATGACTTTAACTTTCTCCATAGCTTGGTGCACAAGGTCTGGCCCTATCAATTCTGATTCACCCACTTCAAACCATCCAATCGGAAACCTACACCTCCTTCCGTACAATGCCTCAAATGGGGCCATCTGAATTCTAGCATGAAAGCTGTTATAAGTGGCAAGTGATCATCCCAATTACCCTTGAAATCCAAGACACAAGCCCGAAACATATCTTCAAGCGTTTGAATAGTCCGCTCTGCTTGACCGTCAGTCTGAGGATGGAAAGCCGTGCTGAGATTCACCTGAGTACCCAAACCTTGCTGAAATTTCTTCCAAAAATTAGCTGTGAACTGGGCCCCTCGATCTGAGATAATAGAAAGTGGAGTGCCATGAAGCCTTACTATCTCCTTGATATACAACTTAGCATATTGTTCTGCAGTATCGGTGGACTTGACTGGCAAGAAGTGAGCTGATTTGGTGAGTCGATCCACTATTACCCAAATTGAGTCGAATTTGCGCTGAGTGCGAGGTAACCCCACCACGAAATCCATGTTGATCATTTCCCATTTCCACATGGGTATTTCCATAAGCTGAGTTAATCCACCGGGCCGCTGATGCTCCGCTTTTACTTGCTGACAATTCGGACACTTAGATACAAAGTCCGCCACACCCCTCTTCATGCCGTTCCACCAATAAATCTCCTTGAGATCATGATATATTTTCGTAGAACCTGGGTGCACGGAATACCTGGAATTACGAACCTCCGCCATGACCCTCTCCCGAAGCTTATCCACATCCGGAACACATAGCCTACCTTGACATCTCAATACACCATCCTCGCCGCCGAGTGAAAATGCCGAAGTCTTGTTATTCAAAATTGCTTCCTTCATCTGAACCAATGCTGGATCCATAAATTGCTTTTCCTTGACTTCCGCTACAAGTGACGATTCTGCCCCATTATGCACCATAACATTCCCCTCGTCTGAGGTCGAAATACAAACCCCTAGACTGGCCAATTGATAAACCTCCCGAGCCAAGGGCCTTTGATCCACTCCCAAATGAGCCAAACTACCCATAGACTTCCGACTGAGAGCGTCGGCCACCACATTCGCCTTCCCTGGATGGTACAAAATGTTCATATCATAATCCTTGAGCAATTCTAACCACCGTCGCTGCCTTAAATTCAATTCCTTCTGCTTGAACAAATACTGGAGACTCTTGTGGTCTGAGAACACGTCCACATGGACCCCATAAAGATAATGCCGCCATATTTTCAAAGCAAACACAACTGCTGCAAGCTCCAAATCATGCGTCGGATAATTCTTCTCGTGATTCTTGAGCTGCCTCGAAGCATACGCTATAACTTTCCCATGTTGCATCAACACACACCCCAAACCAACCCTGGAGGCATCGCAATAAACCACAAATCCTTCCGTGCCTTCCGGCAAGGTCAATATTGGTGCCGAGGTCAACCTTGACTTCAATTCCTGAAAACTTTTCTCACAAGCGTCGGACCATTGGAACTTAACTGCTTTCTGCGTCAACTTAGTCAATGGGGAGGCGAGGGTAGAGAATCCCTCCACAAACCTCCGATAATACCCTGCTAAACCCAAGAAGCTACGAATCTCCGTCGGGGTCGTGGGTCTAGGCCAATCTTTCACTGCTGCAATCTTCTGGGGGTCTACCTGAATCACTTCACTAGAAACAACATGACCCAGAAAGGAAACAAACTCCAACAAAAACTCACATTTCGAAAATTTAGCATACAACTGGTGCTGATGAAGAGTCTGCAAAACTGCCCTGAGGTGACCGACATGATCCTCCCGGCTTCGCGAATAAACAAGGATGTCATCAATGAAAACAACCATGAAGGAGTCTAGAAATGGCTTGAAGACCCGATTCATAAGATCCATAAAAGCTGCCGGGGCGTTGGTTAGCCCAAAGGACATGACCAAGAATTCAAAGTGACCATAGCGAGTTCTGAAAGCGGTCTTGGGAATATCCTGCTCCCTAATCATCAATTGGTGATACACGAACCGTAGATCAATTTTGGAGAAGAACCTTGCACCTTGCAATTGGTCAAACAAGTCATCAATCCGAGGCAAAGGATATTTATTCTTGATGGTGACTATGTTGAGCTGCCGATAATCAATACACATCCGAAGCAACCCATCCTTCTTTCTGACAAAGAGAACCGGAGCACCTCACAGCGACACACTCGGCCGTATAAACCCCTTTTCTAATAAATCCTTCAGCTGCTCCTTTAACTCCCTTAACTCTGTTGGAGCCATTCTGTATGGTGGAATAGATATTGGCTGCGTATCTGGCAATACATCAATCCCAAAATCAATCTCCCTATCTGGCGGAATCTCTGGAAGCTCGTCCGGAAACACTTCAAGAAACTCATTCACGACTGGCACGGACTCGGGGGTAGACACTTCTGAAGTGGTGTCCACCACCCGAACCAAATGATAGATACACCCCTTCTTAATCATCTTCGAAGCCTTAAGGTAGGAAATAAACCTACCCTTCGGCACCACACCATTCCCCTTCCACTCAATAACCGGCTCATTAGGGAACTCGAGTCTCATGACTCCCGTTCGGCAGTCAAGTTTAGCAAAGCACGAATAAAGCCAGTCTATCCCGATAATCACGTCAAAATCCACCATTCCAAGCTCGATAAGATCGGCCGTGGTAGCACGACCATATATCGTGACAACACAATTCCGATAAACTCGCGAGGCTGTGATAGAATCACCAACCGGAGTCGATACGGAGAACGGCTCATGAAGCTGTTCGGGTTCTATCCCAAAACTTGAAGCAATGAATGGGGTGAGATAAGACAAAGAGGACCCCAGATCAATAAGAGCATAACAATCAATTGCATGAACAGACAAGATAACTGTAACTACATGTGGAGAAGCCTCTGCACTCTGGCGACCACTCAAAGCATAAAACCGGTTGGGTCCACCTCTACCACGAGCTCCACCCCTAACTGCACCACGCCCTGCTGGGGCTGGAGGATGCACAGATGATGTGGCGAATGAAGAACCGGATGATAGAGAAAATCCCCTACCCATGCCCTGACTGGGCGCACGACAGTCCCGCTGGATATGACCTCTCACCCCACGTCTAAAACACACCGGGATGTCCAAATAACAAGTCTTTGTATGGAATCTCCCACACTTGGGGCATGGAGCCCTCCCCTGCTGCTGTGATCTCCCTCCCGAACGGCCTGACTGATGGGATCTCCTACTGCCTGAACCTGGTGTCAAGTGACTGCTCTGCCGATAACTGTGTACAGATTGTGGTGCGCTCGCTAAGGACTGAGCATATGACTGGGATGGCCCTGATGGCCCTCTCTCGTGAGCTGATCTCCCTGAGTGACCCACTGATCGGGCCCTGCTGTTACTCTCCCTTTCCGCCCGTATCTTCAACTTCCTAGCCTCTGTATCCTAGGCGAATCCCACAATCTTCCTATAATTCATATCCGAGTGTAAGGCCGCTGTGGCAGCCTCATTCACCACCAAAGGACTAAGGCCCTGAACGAAACGCCGAACTCGAGTATCCATGGTCGACACTAACTGAGGAGCGTACTTGGACAATCTCACAAACTCCTACTCCCAAACACTCATACTACCTTGCTTGAGGACCTCAAGCTCAGTGGCACGGGCTGCCACCGTCTCGGCAGGCAAGAAATTGTCCATAAATGCATCTACAAACTCATCCCATCTGGCCGGAGGTCTTCCCTCCCCACGGGAATCCTCCCACATCTCGAACCATGAATATGCTGCTCCCCTCAACCTGTATGAAGCCAACTCAACTCCCTCTGTCTATGAAGCCTTCATTACTCGAAGGGTCTTGTACATCTCATCAAGGAAATCCTGCGAATCGGCCTCTGGGTCTGCGTCTGAGAACTCTGGAGGGGCTAACCGCAGAAACTGGTTGACTCTGGAGCTGGCGGAATCTCCCTGTCCGTTGGAGGATGTAGGGGTATCATGAGATCTCTGGGCCTCAGCAGCCACTAACTGGATCAACATACGGATGGCTCCCTTAAGGTCCCTATCAGGAACCCCGGGGCCGGAAGCCGAAACTGCATCAGAATTAGGAATATCGGCAGGAGG
The DNA here is from genome assembly GCF_001879085.1 of Nicotiana attenuata. Lineage (NCBI taxonomy): Eukaryota > Viridiplantae > Streptophyta > Magnoliopsida > Solanales > Solanaceae > Nicotiana > Nicotiana attenuata. The sequence goes on from NC_031989.1 coordinate 83,355,930, forward strand.
GATGGTAGCACCCTCTGCCGCAGCAGGAACAGGAACACTCTGGTCTGGGATAGACGGGCCAGGTAGATTCAGGACCGGGGAGTCACTCTAACCCACGGCATCAGGTACATGATTCATAGCCTCGCTCGGGGTGGCATTGGCCCCAAGGCCGAGTCTAGCTCTCTTCTTAGGTGCCATCACTGGAAAAGAAAAATTCGGAACAGAGCACGAGTTAGACATAGGTACTTCCACATTTCACTTCACCGCACGATATAGAATAACAAAGAAGAGGGTAATTTCCTAAATGTCCATGCAGCCCACTACTAATAGATGTGGTTGACAACACACCGATAAGAAGGGATCTACTAGACACGACTCCGAGACATCCTAGGACTCTATTAAAACCTTAGGCTCTGATACCAAGTTTGTCACACCCCAAACTGAGGGACATGACCAGCGCCCGATCGGGTATCCCCAGTCAAGCGGACCTGAGTGCCTTTCCTATCCCACGTGTTACCTCGTATTTTCATTGCTCATTAATCAAGGAGTTAGCCATTTATAATTAAAACACCTTTTTACAAAACATACATAGTTAATTAATGAGGTTTACCACTTTCGTCGCCCGGCATACAAAATATGGATTTACATAAGTTCATAGCCCACATTTACTGTCTACGAAGCCTCTAAAGATACAACAGGATAATACAGTACTTGCTGGTAACAAGGCTCCGGCTATACCTTACACAAAAACCAAAATAAGACTCCGGAATAAAAGCGGCATGAGCCACGCAGGGCCCCGAGAGTAAAGGGGCTCACCAATACAGCTGACGGAAGATGAAGGGGAGCTACGGTCGGTGGACTGGAGTGCCTACTATGGATCCACCTACAATCATAACACGAATGTAGCGCCCCCGGCAAAAGGGACGTCAGTGCATTTGAATTGTACTGGTATGTATGAACAACTTTGCCCCAAGTAAACTCAAACCATATACAAATAACGAGCAGTAATAGAATCAACAATCAAATAAACATGAAAGGAACAATCAAGCCAAACAAGTTTACAATCTCTCCTTTTTCCCCTTCAACATTATCACATCAATGATTTCACAATTTTCTCATATTTTCATTTCAATAGTGATTTCGATCACTTTCCACCCTTATTACCTCAGCCACCCTTATCACCACAACCCAGACCTTATTACTTCGTGTTGCGGCGCGCAACCTGATCCCACCGAACAATCACAATTCACAAACAACACAACATCAACAACAATTCACAAAGAACAACAGCAACAATTCTCAAGGACTAACAACAACAATTCACAAGAATTTCCATAACCATCAATACCATTTCCATCATATTCAACAACTCATATGCATTTTATGTCACAAAAATAATTGCCCACGACAAGCCATATATGTTATTACCACAGTTGTTCCGATTGCATCATTTACGATTTCCTTGCATCATTTGGTACTCAGCTCTTACCATATAACACTTTCACAATCACACATTCGGTTTATTGCCAAATACTTACACCATTATATCGGGAGACTTAACCACGAACACTCAAATCATACCAATCACAAGAATTCCACACATAATCCACGTAGATATCACATACCAATATTCGTACACCAAACAAGGTGATTTTACAAAGGTCAAAGTTAGTCATACATACCTGGAGCCGAATTCCTTTTTAGTTTCTACTTTCAACTTCACCAAAAGCCTTGCAACGTCAATCTAGTGCAAAAATTAACACATATTTCGTAGAATCAAAGTTCACAATCATTACCCGAACACATTTAGATTATCAACCCTCCTCTGTACAATTCCTTGCTCCTACCCAATCCCTCTTACCAGATTTTAGGTTTTAAGAGACATGCATGAATGTTTCAACCTCTATTATCAAGAATCAATGCATGAGACTTTCTCCCCTTAATTAAACCTAAATATTAATGAAAATGGGTTAGGGATTTTACCTGCAAGAATGTGGATGATGACACTCACTTTGAAATTTCCCGGCCCGGATAGTTTTGAAGAATCAAATTTGATGAAGATGACTTTCTCTCTCACGAACCCTCTCTCCCCTCTCTCTTATTTTTTTCACAAATCTCATTAAAATGAGGGGTTGGGGTGTTTTAGTAAAAATGGGGTTGAGTTTAAAATTTAGAAAATTAGGAGCCCGAGTCAGGTTTGCGGTCGCACTTTGCGATCACAGATCCGAAATGCGGTCCGCAGAATGGACCGCAAAAAGTGTTCCAAAAACCTAATTCCACTGTTTGGGTATGCGGCGGAAATGCGGTCCGCATACATGGTTTGCGGTCGCATAATGCACCGCATTTTAGACCTCAAATTTGACTGACACATTGACTCACTTTGCGGTGGAAATGCGGTCCGCATATCAGTTATGCGGTCGCATGAACCGCATTGTGACCTTAATTTTAACCAAACCACTGACTCAATCTGCGGCAGAAATGCGGTCCGCATACATGATTTGCCGCATTCTGGACCGCAAAGTAGCACATTTCTGGAAAAACTTGGTTCTTTGATTTTTGAATACTTAGATCAGTACAAATTTTGAGCACAAATTTAGATCGAACCCTGACCCTACGAGCTACTGGGTTTTGAGCACAAATTTTTCATGGGGCCTTATAAAATATTCACAAGTTTGGACCAAAGCACTTACGCTTATTTCTCAAACAATCTAAATTACGCCAAATTGTTCCCCGGCAACGGCGCCAATTTTGATGACGTCCAAATCCACTACTAAAAAGTAAATGGACACGATCGCATGCAATATAATTTATCCAACTATGAGTCGGGGTCGAATCTCATAGAGAACAATATGTAGGCGATTAGGAATGTAAGAAAATTATCGCTTATCGCGCAATGCCAAACACTAAGAATTTGCTTTTGAAAATGTTTATATCTAAATACGGAAATGTAAACTAACCTAGAAAGCAAATAAAATGATCAATGGCTACAAGTATGGTTGCATCGGGAATTACACTCAAGTAACGATCCAATGTATTTCATGACTTTACAAATATGAGCGAGTTTATGTTAATTAGCCACGGGTAATAATTCTTAATTAGCTTCTTCCGAAGACTAAAAAGACTTCCTAATTGAATTATCCCTAAAACAATTAAGAGATTAAGCACTCCCGAATATGGCTACAAGTAGTTCAATTCTATTCCTAGGTAGAATCTATAAAATGAGGGTTAACGCCTCAAGTTCTTGTTAATTAATCTTTCCCAACCCCAAATTATCTTTTCCAAAATCAATTCGGAGTTAATGAGCGAGTCCTAGGGTTAGCTAGTCCCTCTGGAAACATTAAAGACAAGAATATTAAAATAACAATAACTCGCNTCATAAAAGAATAAAAATCATTCAATACATAAGCACAACAAGGTATTTAATCCACACTTTAAATATGACTATTTCCATAAACAAGATTCAAGTGTTGGAAATAAATACTACACACTTAAATATTCAATACAAAGCAAGAAGTTGAAGAAATAAATATAAATGGGTAAGAAATCCTTAACCACAAGCTTGAAATCTTCAAGACCAAAGTGTGTGTGCAAACCCTAGCTTCTAAAACTTGTTATCTCTTGTGTGTGCTACTGAAAATAAGCCAAAGATATCCAAAAGATCTGCTTGGACGAGTATAAAAATGGTTTGGGGTTGAGAACTTGTGAAATGTCAAATTTGCCCAGGTCTGATGGCCGACATCCGCACCTGTGGAAGAATTACCGCAGGTGCGTCTCCGCAGATGCAGAGTACTAATCGCAGAAGCGGAATTCCAACTAAATGCAGCCACCGCAGATGCGGTTTACCAGGCGCAGATGCGCCATCGCATAAGCAAAAATCCAACCGCAGATGCGGTTCCTGAGAAATTGTTCAGCTCCGCAGATGCGCGCTTCCTTCCGCAGATGCGAGGTCGCTTCTGCGACCACTCCTTCGCAGATGCGGAATTCACTGGAGACTTTTGCATAGTTTTCACCCTCTTTTGCTCAATTCCACTTCAATTCAATTCAACTTACTTCGTAGCATCATATACCTGAAAATCTAACAATACACACCATAAAACGACCTCATATTATAGTTAAAGGACATAAAAGCTAAAGAAATGAGACTAGATTGAGTGGTAAAATCACCACTCATCATTTATCCGGTTATGCTGAGGTTGCCCGCTAGGGTCTTACATTTTCGAATTTTCCAGTGCGTTGCGATTGGCGACAACCTCCAAGTCATCGAGTTTACTTGAAGACAGCTTCTCATGAGCTCGGAGTTATTTTTCGGGAGCTTGATAAGCTTGGAGTTCCGACCCCGCGGTCGTGCAAGTTGTTGAATTGCTTATATCGAGTTTCCAAGTACATCGGATCAATTTAAGCTAGAATATCACCTTTTATAGACTTGGAGCCGTATCGCGAGGGCTTTGTGAGACCGGAGTCCAGACCCTGGGGTCGTGGGGGTGCTGAATCGTTTAAGTCTCCGAGTATATCGGATCTTGTTTGATGGAGAAGCATTTACCACGAATATGTCGAAATAATTTTTCTCGAAATAGGAAATGCCGAGAAGATATTCTTTATTGCTTGGAGCAGATATAGATTGTGATGGAATGCCAAAAATACACATATATTCTTCATTGTTCGGTGTAGATATAGGCTGTAAGTACATTTTGTCTCGTTATCATGAGCTCAGCCCGCACGAGTTCGCCTCCTCCAACTATCTGGCTTGCTTGTATGGTTCTGTTTCGAGAACTAGCCCGTTGTTTATTGGCCCTTCAGAGGAGATGACGCATTTTTAAGAGAAAACCGCCACGCGTCACCCGACTATAGGAAGAAGCCCAGCGATCTCGTCGTAGCCCTTTCTGGAGGGCACGCTGCTCTGCTAATAATCTTGTTGGTGAGACCTATGGGTCGCGAACCCGGTAGAGGAAAGAGAGCTCAGTGGATCCTGTAGGGGCCTCGGATCTCCGAGTAGAGTTCGGGATTTATGAATGCCTTGGCTAACATCCTGCATGTAGGTTAGTAAAGAGGAACGGAACAATAAAGAGACAAAGTAATCCTCCCTTGCCGCGAGGTGTGTAGGCCATGTTTTCGAAGCTTTGTCCTTTCCCGCCGCTTCGTGGCGCGAGCTCTAATGCAGCATTTTGCCGCGTTCAACTTGAAATAACCGAATATGGGGTCCCGTTTGCCTTTGGGTCCCCCAAAAGGCGGAGGAGTCGACGTCCGTGGCTGAATATATGGTGAGGAACTACCTCTCGTTGCCTGCGGCTTTTCATTGGATGCCTTGGGTCTACCTTTGTCGGGGAGTCCCACCTGTTTGGTGGAGTGGTGTTGGAATCGCCTCCGGGCAGTGTACCCATTGTCATTCGAATAACATATTCGCATTTCGTGGGCTCGACATCCCAATTCGAACTCAAGCGAGCTGCATAGAGGGAAGTTGCTTGCGAGCTGTATAGAGGGAAACGGCTTTCCTGATAGTTGTGGTGGCCGGCGTCTGGAGTCCATCAACAGTTTGGAGTGCGGCGGCAATTTGGTTCGTCGGTCCGAACTGCCCTATCGGCTTTGGCCAAACGCCATTGGCGTGATTGGTCTCGCCTGCATTCATGGTCATGCTTCAATTTTTATGAGATAAATAAGAAAAAAGGGGGAGTTACCATCGTGTTAATACGAGTATGAGGTGGAGTATAGGCGTCCCTTCCTTTGGATTTAGGGGTATTCTTCGGGTACATTTCCCGGATCCGCCGCCCCGGCGGTGGATACTTTCTTCCTGCATTTTTTCGGACCTTTGAAGGGTGCCGTCGCCCTTTTTTACTGTCTTGGCATTACATCGCGGCTTGTTGGTTTTACTTTTCTTGGTCTCCTTCCTTCCTGACTGCTTGATGATACTTGGTGGCGATCCCCGTCGAACAGCACGGTTGTCGTTCTCCCGAGCTGCCAGCCTCGCGCGCCCTGTGGTTCCTGTGCCGAGCCGTATTTATTTTGCAACGATTTTGATCGAAAAGGGTCTGGGTTGTCCGGCGCTTCCGGCTTCGCTTACGGTGATCACAATATTTGATGTAGCGATGTGGAAATAGCGTCTGGTTGGGCGGGGCTTCCTTACCAGCAGCACTTTGTTGAACCTAGTTCTATTGGAGGTTCCTCGAGGATGCTGTCCTCGGCCATCTCCCTGCCGTTGTGAGGTAGGTTGCACCTCAAGTCGTTCCTTTCACTTGTTGCGCATGGGTGATATCTCTATCTACTTCGCGTCAGCTTCTTTGCCGGGGGTCTGCTCGGATATGCCGAGCCCGATGAGGTTTCCAGATGGTTCCCCACAGTTCAGATTCAAGGCTGACACTAGGTACGGTCATTCGATCGGCCCTTGGTCGGATAGCCGATCTGTATTTGCTTGAAATGTCCTGGAGTCGTCGGGTGTGCCTTGTTTAGGCTTCAGGTGAAGGCTTGTGCCTTCCAACCATTCAAAATTGGGAGCAACCTCACTCGTCCTATCGAGGAACGGGCTGGGGCTCTTCGCGATATTTCATTTCCTTGTTCGTCCTTGGGTGTGCCGGGACTTTTTGGTATTGTTTTGTCGATATGGGTGTGTGCTTCCGCGGAAGACCATGCTGGCATGTCGAGCGAGTCCGTGAGGCTGGATACCAGGCGGTGGCGTGGTGCCTCGGTTTCCTTCGTGAGAGTGTCTTCAAGGTTCCTCAAAGAGAAAGGCTTGAACCCGTCGTCTCGGCAGTTGCTACCTTCAAACGAGCACGCGAGGGTGGTAGAGTGTCCGTAGGGATCCAAGGTCCTGTCGCATCTGTGGAGTCCTGATGTTCCGGGTTTCTGCAGGGTGAGTTCCGGAGTTGTTCCCCCTAGGGAGGATTGTTACAAAAACTCCCACGAACCTGATCTAATCCTTTTGAGGGGATTCCGCAGTATCTCTGCAGCGACGGGGTCGAACGCCAGTTTGTTGTCACTTGACCTCTCAGATTCTAGCTCATCAAAAGAATGTGTCCTCGTTGCTGTTGCGTCGGGAGTCTTCGGGCGATCTCGCAGCCGAGCGATGGCCAGATGTTGTTCCTGTAACATTTCAAGGATAATATGAAAATTAATTTCCCGTTCCAACCGGGCCGAGGTTTTCTGAGTTTTTTGTTTCATCGGGCTGTATGCTATCGTTGGTGCGCGGGGATCCGTTGACATGTCGTGCGCCTCGCAAGCCCGCGTCCACTTGACTTGACCCAAATGCGTTATCAGGGTCCTGCGGCATCGCGTCAACCGCTGGAACAACCATACTGCTTCCGCCGCGATTCTCGGGGTAGTCGTTCTCGATTTTTGTCACCGAGCCAGACATTAACCTGAAATCGAAAGATCTTGGACAAGAAAAGAGTGAAGGATAAAGTGCGTTTTCGTGACGAAACCAGCTAGAAAATAATCACTATTTTTTATAGCCCCACGGTGGGCGCCAAGCTGTTTACCGTGAAAATGGTAACAATAATTAAATTTGTAAATAGGATTCTAAAAATACGTGATCTATTCTCAAGCTAGTTGTTAGGGCAATTTGTATTGAGATTACCCGGTGTAACGATGAAATACGAATTAAATCGAGGTAATAAGTAAACCGAACGGGCCTGTTGCCCGAGCGTGGAGCAAGTCGATGGAGGCCTCGGGGCCGAGACTCGAACCGGGATCGAGCTATCGGGGATAGTTGGGGAAGGGATAACAAGCAAAGATATGATTAAGTAAGGCTCTTTATGGCCATTGCACAACTAGATGGGCGTAGAACGAGTAAGAAAATAATGAACGCAAGGTGGCCTCGGGCCAACAAGAACAAGTAGCTTAGAAGAAAAGAGAGAGAGATATATTATTACATTTATGGAGAAATGGAGCAGTAGCCAATCCTCTGCAAGGAGGGGCGACTCCCCTTTATATAGGAGGGGAATCTCGATTACAAGTACATGGAGAGTAAATGCAAAACACAGTGATGTGATGGATTGACATGATGCCACGACATAGGCTCTAGATAGGCCGGAGCTGTCACACCTCCTTTTCACACCACCCGACGGGGGCGGTATATAAGGGAGTTTTTCCAATTTAAGTGACATTATTCGAAATGGGATTATTGATTAATCAGAGTTGCCACTTGGAATATTTTATGGTGTGCCAAGTCACCGGTTTATCTTTAATCCCAAATCGAGGAAATTTTTTTTTCAAAGAGTCTGCGAACCAGAAATTCTGTTAGCCCGGGAGAAGGTGTTTGGCATTCCCGGGTTCCGTGGTTCTAGCATGGTCGCTTAGTGATTATTAGTTGGCTTAAATTGTCTAATTACTTATTTTAGAACCTATGTGTATTTACCTTTTACCGCTTTTAATCACTTGATTTATTCGTAATTAAAGAATTGAGTTACGCGTACGTATACTCTTTTCTTTTGGTGCGTCAAAAATCATGTCACACGGACGCATCCCTCAAGTCTTTTAAGAATTAAATTTGCAATTATGTTACGTGAACGTATACATAATCACAATACTAGCCTAAAACGAGCCTAAAGCAAACTACGAGTATTTGGTATTTGTTAGATCTAAAATTATAAAGCTAATGCAAGGACCACGTATTTTGGGGTTTTCATTATGCATGGCGCACCCCGAGTGATTTCCTCTTATAAGGAAAATTAATTATTTAAGGTCAACTAGTACACTCCTATTTAGGACTTAATTCAACAAAGGCTAACTAATTAATGAGAAAGGTCGCAGAATATTTTTGGGTAAAAGGGAATGCGCCAGGACAGGCCCCTGCTAGATCAATTTGAAGGAGGTGAAGAAATGGGCTCACGATAAGGCCAAAAACCAGAAGCCTGGGTTACAATTACAAGTTCTGAGAGAAACAGCCCACGTTGGGCTTGGATTCCAGGCAGGCCCGATTGTGCAGTGGCACCGGCTGGCCTACCTACACCTCTTTGCCTTTTAAAACCATGGTATATATAAATCAAGAATTACAAGAGAATTTTTTTCAAGATTTCGAATTTTTAATCACAAAATTAAAGGCTAACCAGGATACAACTGTTTGTAAGCATAAGCTATTCATGGCTAAACTCCAAGTTATAACTACTTATTTATGAAAAACATATAACAAGAAATTAATGGCACGTCTTAATAGGGCCACATCCAGCGCACCTTTACGCAAAGAATGTTCATCAAACTTGAGTAAAACAAAAACATGAGCTCAAATCCATTCGGGCCTGAAATTAGACCCTAAAGGCAAAGAGTGAACTCAAACAAAAGGCAGCCCAAATATAACTTTCGACGGGCTGCTTTGACTTAAACTTAACCAAGTCCACATTAAGCATTCGAATTTCTGAAATTAAAGCCAGAAACATCTTGATTCCATGAAGGTTGTTCACAGAATCATATTTAAAAACATACCAAGAAACACACACTTAGGCACATTAATTGCAACCCAGCCTGTGAAACGTAAGTTTAGATTCAAGCACATAGACAGTCCCATTATTACACAATTCTTAGTATTGAATGACAAACTTTACATCAATAATGAGCTTTGCCTTGCTGTTAAACTCATGCTACTGTTTTCTTGAAACAAGTGTGCAAAAATGATAAACTAATCTAATACTAAGCTATTACAGATTTTATACTATAGAAGACTCTTGCTCCTTTTGAACATGGCTTTGTCCATAGCAGCCTCATCTTCTTTCCTTAACATGTAAATCCCACCTTAAAGCTCTCAAAGCCAATTGATCTAACCAACTGGTGGCTGAACCAACATGGCTACAGCTCATGACCAAACAGTCAAAAAAGAAAAATGAAAACAGTATTTTGAGTGAAAGGAATCAGATGAAAGAGAGAAAGAGAAGCATCATAAACAAAACTGAACCTAAATGTTGTTATGAGACATAGCTATTTGTGCTATTTTAACAATATTTTCCTACATACTGAAATGCATAGAAAGACATATGAAAAGCTGACGAAGAACAATAAACAACACATTAAGTTCTATTATTGAAACATACAATCATACACACATAGTCATGAATAACTTCAGATTTGCACAAAACAAGTTCATTCTCATAGCTAGAGTGTGGTTACATACCTATAGATGATTCAAAGAAAGGACCAAATAAAGGTCACTAAAATAGTTGAGCTTTCCAAAAGATAATGAGCAGCAGCAAACAGCAAATGACAGCTAAATCAGACCCAAGTTCAGCCTTATAAACCCAGAGATTTCAACCAAAGAAAACCAGAAGAGAGCCTTCTACTTCAAAACATCTTTTCAACTTTTAAGGAAACCAAGGAGGAAAGTTTTTCTAAAATTTGAAACCTAGTCTTTTCAGCGGAATAGAAAATGATTTTTGTGCAGTAAATTGATGCTCAAATCTGTGTGTGAGTGAGTATTGTTCCCTTTTGTAGAGTGTGCAAGAAAATGGCATCAAAAGGGAATATTCTGACCTAAATTCCTGAATTTCAGAATAGTACAGCCTCTTTTGACAGCTGTATGTCCTTTTCCTCTTATCCAATATCAGCATTGGCTAAGGATAGGGACAACTGTCCTAAGTTCTAGAATTTTCTGATTTCAACCTAAGTAAAAATCCAATTTTACCTTTTTGGTTACTGCTTATTTCAGTTTTACCTAAACTCTTTTAATTCAAATGAACCCCCTAAAGTTCTGCTGATCTTCTCATCCAACCCAATAGAAGCAGAAACACAAAGAAAAGACCCCAGGATTTAAGTCGAAATGACAAAGAATTAACAAGCATGATAATATAATCTAAAACTAACTAATCGGTGAAAAAAAACTATTCTAACCAAGCCTAAATAAGAACTAAACTTGGACAAATGCTGATAGCAGTACTGATAACAATTGAAGAAACATACATGATAATGCAACGGCAACTAAACTAGCCAGAAATTATGCATTTTGCTGACTAAAACATGCTTTGATTAAGAACTAATTAACAAAGAAGGTGGAAGAAAGAAAAAACCAAGACTAAAAGTTTCTAAAACCTGCTGCCAAATCAAAGAAAAATATTCAGACATGCAGAGAGGGGTCAAAGCAACAAAATAAAGCACAAATCCAACAGAAATCCTAAACGAGCCTGAACATGCTTTAACTAATGGATGGACAGAATAATTAACAAATCAAAAGGAAAAGAGAGAAACCTAGCATGCTGCTAAAAATAAAGGAAAAACAAAACATGCATGGAAGAAACAAAAACCAAAATTAAGCAATCAAAAAGAAAGGAAAAGGATTTTACCAGATTGAAATCAAAGCTGGATCAAAACACGAGTTTGTCCAAATATCTAGAAGTGTAATATGGACTTTGACCAACATTAATCGACTGTTCTTAACAAAAACAGTCGATTAATGAAGGTTTTAAGTCCATTCGACCAAATACAACCCGAAAAAGCGAAGAAAGAACATTAGGGTTCTTTCGGAGTCACGAGATTTGAATTCGAGGAACTCGGGGCTGATTTGAAAGGGGCTAATGGTGGTTTGGGATTCCGATAGGGGTAAGCATCATAGGGTGTGAATTTTGAACAATTTGGAACGGTTCAAGTTTTGGGCCGTGATTTTTATCTAAAATTCGAACAAATCTAAAGAGATTCGAGGGAAGCTAATTGGAGATTGGGAATGAGGGGGTGAAGGGGAGTTCAGGTTGTAAATTTAAGGTCGATTGGTTGCCGGCCGCCGCCGTAGGCGATTTGCGGCGGCGATTTGCGGCGGAGCGGCAGTGGAATATAAGGGCGGCTAGAGTTTGGGTCTTAGAGAAGATGAGAGGTTAATGGAGGGGTTTGGTTTGGGGGGGGGGGGTTAGGCAAGGGGCGTTGAGTTGCGAGCCGTTAGATCAAAGAAATCCAACGGCTGGGATTGATGGGTGATGAAACGGGGTCGTTTAGGGCTATATGTGACGGACCGGTTTAACCTATTTTGGACCTGGATATGGAGACGGGTTTGGGCTGATTCGAGCCAAATTCTGGGCTCTTTTAGGACCCAATTCCGGAAATTAAAACCCTCTTCTCTACTTTCAAATTCTTCTATTTCTTTCTTCTTTTTTAATTAAAAATCCTAATAATTAAAAATCCTAAATTACCTAGAATATGAAAATTAAACTTAATTAATTAATTACAAAAATTATAAAAGCTACTTAATCCTAAGTTAAAAGAAAAAAATCAATAACTAAAAAAATAAAAAGGGAAAAAAATGTAGAAATTGGCAATTTTTTTGTGATTTTCAATTTTAATAAAGCGACTAATCGATTAATTAATCCTAAAAATGTAAAAATAAATCTTAAATGCAATGCATGATATTTTTTAGTATTTTTCATAATTTAAATAAAACTTAAACATGCACAAAATGCAGACAATTAAATAAAAATCCTAAGAAATCCCTAAAATAACAAATAACTAAAAGAAGAAACCTAATTATTGGAATTTTATAGGAGTAATTCATGTGGGGCAAAAATCACGTGCTCGCAGCTGCCCCTCTTTGCTCGTGAGACACGAAAGATTTTCGGGCAAAGATAAAATGAGCGATTATGAGGGATTTTTGCCCATTTGAAACTCCACGAGAAGCATTTTTGAAAAGAGTCTGACCGAACCTTGCTTCAAAGGTTGCCTACATATCCTTGGCTATAAAGGAATCAGGTTAGTGTAGTTCTGGAAGTTTTGGTAGCTGGGACTACCGGGAGCTGTGATTTCACTGTTGTTGCTGCTGCTACTACTTGCTGACCCCCTTATTACACCAAAAGGAAAATCAAAAGCTAAGCTAGGTAGGCCTATCAACTACGAGTTACAGGATTCCTATCTATAAATCTCTTAAAGCTTGATCTTCACTCTTAGCTGGTTTTTGCTGTTGACTCCGATCTGAATCTTGATGCTCGTCAGCTGCATGTGCTGGTTCTTTCTTCAGCTCTTGGATCAAAGTGGGACATGCGAAGGTTGTGACTTTAATCGCATTCAAGAGCAGTCCGCATCTTTGTCTGCTTCAGCATTTTGAATTTGCTTCTTTTTTGTTCTTTTCCTTCTTTTCTTTATTCTGGACAGAGGCTCATTCTTTCGGCCACTTCGGATCCTGTGCCTCGAAGTCAAACCTGCTCATCTGCCAAAACAAACGAACAAACGAAATTTTTCTGCCCCAGTTTTCACTTGGAAAATTTCGTGAGTTATTTGTGACAAAGGTCTGAACTTATTCTTCATTAAAAGCAATAAAAGCCAAGATTGTGTATCCTTGGGAATAGGGAATACAGTCCTGAATTGGGAAGATTGCCAGGTTATGCTGGGAAAATGACCGAGTTATGCCGGAAAAGAAAAAAAAAAGGGTCCTCGGGTTATGCCGGGGAGGTCCACGGGTTATGCCGGGATAAAAAGAAAAAAAAGGTCCTTCGGTTATGCCAAGTAGGTCCACGGTTATGCCGGGATAAAAGAAAAAGGTCCTTAGGTTATGCCAGGGAGGTCCACGGGTTATGCCGGGATAAAAGAAAAAGGTCCTTGGGTTATGCCAGGGAGGTCCACGGGTTATGCCGGGATAAAAGAAAAAGGTCCTTGGGTTATGCCAGGGAGGTCCACGGGTTATGCCGGGATAAAAGAAAAAGGTCCTTGGGTTATGCCAGGGAGGTCCACGGGTTATGCCGGGATAAAAGAAAAAGGTCCTTGGGTTATGCCAGGGAGGTCCACAGGTTATGCCTGTTGATACCCAATTTTTCCCTAGGTATTTTTTTATACTCAAAGTACTTTCAAAATGACATATATATGCATATATGAGCATACCCAAGTGTTTTGGTATTTTTCCAAGTTTTTTTTTAAAAAAAAATAAATTTTTTAAAACCAATTTATTGTCTATTTTAATACTACAAAATTCAATAATTATTCCCAAAAATATCATTTTGGTGAATAATTCATTTTTGTTTCTCATGTTTATACTAAAATATAGTTTAAATAAATTTTTCATATTTTTTACACATTTGTTTGGAATTTTTAAAGCTAAATTGCATATAATTGCAATTATAGCCTATTTTGTAATTAATTGCATTTTATAATTATAAAATTATTTTCAGTATTTTTAGATTAATATTTATACATTATTAATTAGTTCAGTGTTTTAAATTTGTTTTTGAAATCATTTTAACTAATTTTATAAAATAAATAGGGAGAACTATGCTATTTAACATGTAGCCTCATCTCATTACAATTATGGCCCATTCAGATTTCAATTCTAACCCCCCAATTTCCCAGCCCAATTTCAACTTAGACCCGACCCACACCCAATTCAATTATCCAGCTCCGATCTAATCTGAGCCGTTGATCAAATGAGATCAACGACCCAGATTTTATTTCCTAAATTAAATCCCAACTACCCTCCCCCGACCCCTCATTTTTCACGAGACTCTCTCTCTCTCTCTCTCTTGGTCTCTTGCTCTCCCTTCTCTCTAGAACCTTCTGGTTCTCTCTTCTTCTCTGATGAATCTACCGCCTCTTCGGCCACCTCCAGCCTCACCTCTGTCGACCACCAGCCGTCGTGAAACCTTATTTTGTTGATTCCCTCTATCTTCAAGACCCTAGAAGCCCCACCATACAAGATGGTCACCGGAATCTTTGCCTGGTTCGTCTCCGGCCATTCTCCGATGGATTTTGGTGCGATGGTGCTACGAACACCATTATTAACGAGTTTCACATCCAGGTTTCTTACCTCTCACTGGTTTCTTACGAAACCCTAATTTCTACCTAGACCTCTTAAATCTCTATCTTTTTAACAATTTTTAACTTACTCTTTTGTGTTTTACACTACTCTCTACTCGATCTTTACGATTGCTCAAGTTTTCAACGTTTTGTTCTTCTTCTTAAAACTAGGTTTTCTGAACCTCTTTCGAGATCACTATATCTTCTGATTTTTTTCTAGTACTATATGTTTGTGTTTGTATTTCTGCTTGATCTTCTGGGTTATTCCCCAATTTCTATGCTTTAATTTTGTTCTAACGTTCCACTGATTCTGTGATCTCTTACTTAGGGTTCTTTGGTTTTGTGCCTATTTTGTTTAAATAGGTCTAATTGTTTTCTATTTACTAAATGTTCTCCTGATTCTGTGCATCCCTTCGAATCCCTAATTTTTGTATATAATTTCTTTGGAGGTTTTCCACTGATTTGAGTCACTTCCTTGTTTGTGAGATGCTTTCCTTACTTGGTGCTGATTCCCTGTGATTTTCAATCTCGTCTGTGACTTCCTGAACCAATTTTTATCAAAAATCAGTCTGTAATTCGTCTGTTTATGTGCACAATATACTTTTATTTTACTTTCCTTACTTGTAATTATTTTGTACTTAGTCCCTATTTCATGCATTATGCTATTCCTGTAAGAAAATATCAATCTTGCAAAAAATCTTCCTTATTTGATGCAATTTGTACCGTTTGAGCTATGACTACCTAATTAAGGGAAATCCGAGTCTTTAATTGATTCTAATAGGTACTCTTTCATAATTGTAATCAGTCTATACGTATTACCTTATTTTCCACTTATTTTCAAAACTATAAATGCCCTACCCTCTCTTTAGCAGACAAAAACAAAAAAATTCATTGTTCTGAACACTCTTTTACACACATAAGCATACTCAGTGTTCTATCTTGTTTTCTACACATCCTCTCTCACTTTCCCTGTTGACTACTGATTACTCAGTCGGCTGAAAGCCAAGACTGAGTGATTTTGGGGCTGCTCTACTATTCTACTGCTCTATACATTGCTACTTGCTTGGTCTGCATACTACTGCTCACTTCCCTGCACACTACTGCTCTATATTATCTCATCCTCGACTGGTATGCCCTCTATTTGATCTACAGCTTCCAAAACAATATGTTTTTATACATACTGTACTTTATTTTGTTTCTTCTATGCTTTTACTTATGGTTCTGCTGTTTCTTATTGCAACTAACATGCCCATGTGTTAGTTCATTAATGTGACTATCCTTCTCTTAATTCAGCATTCCTACTGATTTGCTTAATGCATGTTCTCCCCTACCCCCTAGCCCCAGTACATTGTCAGCATGTAATCCTGAGCCCTTTTTGGTTGAAACCTGGTGTGACTGTCTAAGTGTCCTGAAATGCTGTCTGTGTTCCTACAAGTGAACTATTTGTCCCCATTCCCTTTTTTCCCTGTTTGTGTTTACTTCCCTGAACTATATGTGGTATTTTGGTTCTGAGGTTGTCATAATTGTCACATTGTTTTCTTCCAAAACTGGTTCTATATGGGTCATTTTTGAACTGTTTTTCAACTCAATTTCATTAAAAACTCTATCACACTCTCTCACTACTCCTAGAGTTTAGATTCTACCCCCTTCGTGTAAGCATTGCCTTGGGTACCTTTGAGTACCCATTGAACTTTGATGCACAAGGCTAGTAATTCCAGACTGCACTTGCTCGACATTTTGGTAGTGTTTGGGTGCTGGTATTGGCCGAGGACCCCAATGGACCCTTAGGGAGCTTTGTCGCACCCAAACCATGGCCAAGGCTGTGAAACTCAAAAGAAGTGAGGTTGGAAGATTGGGCCTGGTTGAAGGCTCCCTATAGAGTAACTTCTTATTATTTTTCATTATGTAATTCAGCTATCACGGTTTGTAATAACTTGTAAACAACTGATTGGGGCTATAGTGAAATTGTGGCAGGATTATGCATGTTTAATTTAATTAATGGGTAGACAACATGTCTATAGGTCTTTACATACCTATTTGTGCATTAGAAACCATGTGTAGGACATGCATCTTACATCTAGATATCCTATTTTAGGCTCTTTACTTTCAGATTGTCATACTCACTTTGTAATCAGTTACTAATCGGCAAACAACTGTCATAAAATTACTACTGCATTTAGAGACCCTGCTTTAAGAGCTTTATGTGCATTAGATATCATGTTACATAGGATTTTATTTCATCTGAGTTGCAATTGTTGAACGCCTCGCCAGTTTGTTTAATTTAACAACACAAGTCTGGGCTAAAACTTCGTCTTCTCTGTAAAACTGGAACTAATATGCATGTTCACCTTTTCAAATAGGCAATAGATACGATGCCTAGGCAAGCCTTAGGCTAATAATAATTAAAAAAAATGATTGATCTTGTTTTACCAGTTTCGGACTAGTCAGCCTTTTTAAACTTTCCCAACTTTGTTTTTTTATCTCTCTCTGAAGTTCCCTTTTTACTGAAAATCTCTCTACCTGGAAACCAGTTCCGTATTTATATACTCTCACTAATTTTCCGATTCTCGCTCTATTAAGCTTTCAAACTACTGGTTATCTCTCTGCCCAGGAATGCGTTATTTTGATACTGGTCTAATTAAACTACTGTATTTTCCAATCTCTGCTTTCATCAAAACGATGTTTTAACAGTTCCCTTACCTTTACTTATTCAACTATTTTTTAGATGTATTCCTGAAAAGTCAAACACTTCGGGTCATTCAGTTTTGATTAAACCTTCTGCTTTTACTGAAACTTATCTTTTTCCGGCACCCCTGCTTTTAAACTCTCATCTTTTTTTAAGACCTTAAATGTGTTTGAGACGTGCTAATTACATGTTTACTTGTGGAGGGATTTGTGAGCCTCTTATTTGCTTTTGTATGTTCCCTTTATGAGTAGTCCTACTTGTTATGAATGTCGCCTAGCATTTTGCCCTTTAAACCTAGGTGTTCAGCCTAGTCCTTAACTTGTAGGAATAGTGGTCCTAAATAGCCTCTAGGACTTATAGGATGGGACAGGTAATAGCACGCAATAAGCATTCGTGACCAATCATGCGTTTAAATAACCTTTACGGGGTGGGAAGGGTAGAATATGGAGATGATGACCGATGCGCTAATATCACGTGCGACCCCTCTTCTGAGGAGTGATTGCTGGATATTGGATTGACGTGATCCATATCAATCATAAAACTAGGACCCCTCTTCCTTTATTTGTTTTTCATCCTTTCTTGTAAAACTCTTTAAATCTTTCTTTTCATAAAATTCTGCCCTATCTACTTATCTTCACAAGTTTTCAACTTATTGCAATATGATATGCAAATCCTTATTTGAGCCTTACTTGTAAAGTCACAATTGTAACATGGCCGGGACCACACTAGTGGATCTTGAGGGGTGCCTAACACCTTCCCCTCGAGATAATTTCTAGCCCTTACCCTAATCTCTGGTTTCTTCAATTCAAACCCTTCTTAAAGTGTCCTAATGCACTATAATCATTAGGTGGCGACTCTCCAATTCCAAAACCCAATTCTCGCAAGGGAATAGAGTTGTCCTCCCAAATGTCGTAAACCCAATTTCGCCTTAGAAAAAGGGGGCGTCGACAGCGTGGCGACTCTGCTGGGGAATTTCTTTAGGCTTTTACCATTGCATGTTATTTGTGACTTTATTGCTTTATTATTGCTTTATCTCTTCTTCTTCTATGAAACTGACTTGTTTCTTTGTTTCTTTTCTTTAATGCTTTCTTTTACCGCTTTATTTCAATATTGTTGTAATTACGAGCAATTATTGTAATCATTATCTTATGAACATGAAAATGCGTGACAATCTGTTTCATTCTTTTGATTGCATCTTTAACATCATATTCCACTCGTGCCAAACAAAATACCATAGCAACGCTTATAATGAGTGGTTGCGCTCTTCCAATATTATCACCCCCTAAATTTGGTAAAGACATATTTGCGGTAAAACCAGTCGATCAGCGGTGCAGTCGATGGTTCCGTGCCTTTCCCTCTTGAGTTGTCCGCTCAAGGGTACCGGTCTAATACCCCATAGAAACCTTACTCTGTTTAACTGTACATGCATCATGGTCAAACCTAGCCGAGTCGGTTATGTTGTACACATAATGACTCATTAAGATAGCCTTGTCCAAAGTCCACCGGGTTTCCTTGAAACCCAAACGGACACCACCATATTCTGTGCATTTATTTGGGGAACTAAATGCTTTTTATGCTAATTATTGGTTTAAATAGTCGAGTCCGGTGGGGTAAGGGCCTAACATTTTGTTTTGCATAAAATGAGGCACGAAGTCCCCAGATTCGGCATGGTAACCAACATTCACCCAAGGCTGCTAAGCTGGTGGAAAGACCTTCACTCTAGTGATCAGACGCTCGTCCACAAGTATTTAGGGAATTTGCCTTCACTTCTAGAGATCCAGCCTGACAACAAAATCATAGAGGCTGCAACTCTGTTCTGGGATAGTGACAGATCTGTGTTCCGCTTCGGGGACCTTGAAATGACTCCTTTGCTCGAGGAAATAGGAGGGTTAGCTGGTATTCCTTGGGAGACACCGGGTTTGCTTATGCCAGAAAATCGCAAGGGTAGGGGTTTCCTCAAGATGATGGGACTAAAGAAAAACCCAGACTTAACCTGTTTGAAGGACTCTTACATTCCATTCGACTATCTGTACGAGAGGTATGGCCATAGCAAGTCATACCGCACTAACCTAGATGAACTTGCCCTTACCTCATTGGGGCATATCCACAGGAGGGTCTTCGTCTTTATGTTCTGCTTTTTGGGAATGATAGTGTTCCCTATGAAGAAGGCTAGGATCCACACCAGACTAGCCATGGTAACCAAGACTTTGATGGAAGGAATTGGCGGACAACCTTTCAGCATATTACCTATGATCATTGCTGAGATATACCGAGCCCTGGACAACTTTCAGCGATGGGCCAATCATTTTGAGGGTTACAACTTATTACTCCAGCTCTGGCTCATGGAGCACTTCCAGAAGGGTGAATACCGACAAGAGATTCTGCGCAGAGACTGGGATGATCACATCGCCTTCCATCAGCCAAGGCGAATGAATTATATACCTAACATGTTCGCTCAGCCAGAGGACGCTGGAGGATGGGTAGAGTTGTTTGAAAATCTGAAAGAAGACCAGGTGCAATGGATGTTTGAGTGGTTCCCTACGGAAGAGTTCATTGTTCGATCCCGAGACGCACCATTTATCATACTCATTGGTCTGAGGGGAACTTATCCCTATGTCCCTCTCCGAGTCATGAGGTAGGCAGGAAGACAGAAAGTTATACCAAGGGTCGACAAGATGAGTCACTTCAGGGCTGACTTCCAGGACGATGATAGCCCTCACAAGTGCCAAGCTCAGCACATGTGGCACTGCAAAATCATCTTGGGGAAAGATTTTATTGAGCCAGATAGGTATCACGCCGGCTGTGCACCACACTATTCGGGCTGGTTGGAAGAAAATCACAATGGTTTGGGTCAGCCCGGGTTCATTCGAGGTCATAGGTCATCAACGAAAAGGATGAAGCACGGGTTAAGTACAACCAACTGCGCAAGAGAATTCGAGAATGCGAAAGCGAGTACCGAGAAATACAAGAAGCCCATCAGAAGTTGATTGAAGAGCGGAAAGATATGGCTGTCAGCGCCACCAAGCGACTGGGGTATTTGGAGCGGGGTCTAGTGGAGCTGGAAGGGAAGTTCATCAAGACGATTGAAGACTGTTAAAACGCTGAGGGAAATGCGGGCAGACATCTGGCCCGAGCTTATTTGCTGCTAGGACTACGCGAGCTGGTGAAGCTGTTCGATGGGGATAAAAATGCCGAGTCTGGGGAAGGTCCTTCTGGGACCAAGTAGTTAGGAGTCTTTTCTTTTTGCTTTTAATGTAATAAGGCCAATGGCCATTAGTGATATTTTACTTTCCGTTATTTAGTATCGTTTTGGGATTCCTCTTATTTTTATCAATAAAATGAGGCATTTAGCATTATAAGTTCTCCAAATGAATTTGTCTCTAGGCCTACCCCGGGCACAATGAGGCACCCAAAATTAGGACACGCTTTATATTCTTGCACAATGTGATTAAATATTGCAACATTTTCTTTTCATAACCCGCACTAACTTGTTATCTTTTTGTTTTTCTTTTATTTTCCCCTCCCCAAAGGTTAGTTCGTGCACTCTGGCATCATCATCATATTCTACGAGATCCAAGGGCCCTCCACCTCCTCCTCCTCCAAGTCCTATCAGAAACAAGAACAAGGCTAAAATGGAAGACTTGAACAGCATCAGAAAAGAGAACTCGGGTGAACGAACAGAGGTTACTCAGGGTAGCCAGATCTCCAAGGAAAGTGCTGCCCAACTTGAGCAGAAGTTATTGAAGTTCCGAGAAGAACTGGATCAAGTTCGGAACTTGGCCAACTTGTCATTTTCCCTTACCACTCCCGATACCAACTTTCCCAACACCTAAAATCCCGCACCTCCACAGAACACCCCACAACCACAGAAACAACCCACTCATACTCAACATTGCAACACATGCCACACTTCAAACAACACTCCATTACTCATCCCTGAACCGCTAAACACCACAAATGATCCTCCCCACAACACCCCCCATATATGTGGAAACTCTACCGCACTATACCCAACCAATCTCAAGCACACCGGAGTCTGATAACAAAGACTCTCTTATCAGGAACCTGGCCACAGAACTAAAGAAGTTGACTAGCCAAGTCCAAGGTGTTGAAGGAAGCAAAGGTATTGAGGGGCTGAATTACGAGGACCTTTGCATTCAGCCAGATGTTGAACTTCCTGAGGGGTACAAACCTCCCAAGTTCGAAATGTTCGATGGCACGGGAGATCCCAGAGTCCATTTGAGGACATACTGTGACAAACTGGTCGGAGTCGGAAAGGATGAGAAGATCCGTATGAAGCTTTTTATGAGGAGTCTGAAAGGGGATGCTCTGTCTTGGTACATCAGCCAAGACCCCAAGAAGTGGACAAGCTGGGTAGGTATGGCGTCCGATTTCATGGACAGGTTCAGATTCAATATAGAGAATGCACCAGACGTATTCTACATCTAGAATTTGAAGAAGAAACCTACAGAGACATTCCGCGAGTATGCTACTCGTTGGAGATCAGAGGCTGCTAAGGTCAGGCCGGCCTTAGAAGAGGAACAGATGAACAGATTCTTCGTCNGACAGCCCGGGTCTGTTCGAGGTCACAGGGTCATCGACGAGAGGGCTGAAATACAGGTTATATACAACCAGTTGCGCAAAAGGATCAGGGAGTGCGAGAGTGAACATCAGGAAATTCATGAAGCAAATCAAAAGTTGATCGAGGAATGGAAGGATATGGCTGTCAGCGCCAACAAGCGTCTAGGGCATTTGGAGCGGGGTTTGGTAGAGCTGGAAGGGAAATTCATCCGGAGGATCGAGAATTGCCAAAATGCTGAGGGAAATGAAGGAGGACATTTGGCTAGGGATTATCTACTGCTGGGGCTGCGTGAGCTGGTGAAGCTGTTCGATTGAGCTAAAGATGCTGAATCAGGGGAAGGTCCTTCTGGGGCCGAATAGTTAGGAGTCTTTTCCTTTTTGCATTAAAATGTAATAAGGCCAATGGCCATTAGTGACATTTTTACCTTATGCAATTTTAGTGTCGTTTTGAGATTCGTCTTATTTTTATCAATAAAATGAGGCATTTAGCATTATAAGTTCTCCAAATTAACTTGTCGCTAGGCCTACCTCGGGCACAACAAGGTACCCAATTTAGGACACGATTCATATTCTTATACTACGTGTTTAAATATTGCAATATTTTTCTCCAAATCCATACTAACTTGTTACCTTTTCTTTTTTCTTTTATTTTTATTCCCCTCCCCAAAAGGTTAGTTCGTGCACTCTAGCATCATCATCCTACTCCACATGATCTAAGGGCCCTCCACCTCCTCCTCCTCTAAGTCCTATCAAAAACAAGAACAAAGCAAAAATGGAAGACTTGAGCAACATCAGAAATGAGAACTTAGCTGAAAGGGTAGAGGTTCCTCAGGTTATTCAGGTGTCCAAAGAAAGTGCCGCCCAGCTCGAACAGAAGCTATTGAAATTTTAAGAAGAACTAGACCAAGTCCGGAACTTGGCAAGCTTGTCATTCTCCCTCACTACTCCAGACGTCAACTTTCCCAATGCTCAACACCCCATACCTCCACAGAACATCCCGAAGCCGCAGAAACAATACGCTACTCATCAAAATTGCAACACATGTCACAACAACACTCCACTCCTCATCCCTGAACCGCCAAATGATCATCCCCACCACACTCCCATCTATGTGGAAACCCTACCACAATACACTCAGCCCATTACAAACACACCGGAGTCTAACGACAAAGACTCCCTCATAAAGAACCTAGCCATCGAGCTCAAGAAACTGATTAGCCGAGTCCAGGGTGTTGAAGGAAACAAAGGTATTGAAGGGATGAATTATGAGGATCTTTGTATTCATCCAGACGTCGAACTTCCCGAGGGGTACAAACCTCCCAAGTTCGAAATGTTTGATGGCACAGGAGATCCCAGGGTCCATTTGAGGACATACTGCGATAAGCTGATCGGAGTCGAAAGAGATGAAAAGATTCGCATGAAGCTCTTTATGAGAAGTTTGAAAGGTGATGCTCTATCTTGGTACATTTGCCATGACCCCAAGAAGTGGAAAAGCCGGGTAGGAATGGCGTCCGATTTCATGGACAGGTTCAGATTCAATACAGAAAATGTGCCAGGTGTCTTCTACATCCAGAATCTGAAAAAGAAAACTACTGAGACATTCCGCGAGTATGCTACTCGATGGAGATCCGAGGCTGCTAAGGTCAGGACGGCCTTGGAAGAAGAACAGATGAACAGGTTTTTCGTCCGAGCTCAGGATCCACAGTATTATGAGAGGTTGATGCTGATTGAAGGCCAGAAATTCTCTGACATCATCAAACTAGGAGAAAGGATTGAGGAAGGCATCAAAAACAGTATGGTCACTAATTTCGAGGCACTACATGCTACCAACAAAGCCCTACAATTTGGTGGCACGTCCAAGAAAAAGGATGTGAGTCCCGTGATGGTTGCACAGAGAACAAAGTCCCCAGTGAAATACCAAACATACCCGGTACCCCCTCTCACATACCAACCTATCCCCAATTACAAAGCACCTCCGCCCTCTTACCAAATTCCATCACCTGCTTACCAATCATCTCCCTCCCCCACATATCAACCTACCTCACCAAGATATTCCCAACCTGCACCCGTCTATCAAGCCTATAATGCTCAGCCTTCTCACTACCAATCACCTCCCGCCCGCCAAAACTTCCCCAGGCCACATCCTAATTTCGACCGTAGACCTCCCAAGCAATACACCGCCATCGCCGAGCCAATCGACCAGCTATATGAAAGACTCAAAGCAGCTCGTTACGTCACCCAATCCCCTCCATAACTCCGGAAAATCCTTCCCAATGGGTCAATCCAAACAAAACCAGTGCATACCATTCCGGCATGAAAGGGCATACCATTGATGAGTGCCGATCTTTGAAAGACAAAATCCAAGCTCTAATTGACAACAAAATCAGCGTGGCGAAGGAGCCTACTCCTAATGTTTGCAACAATCCCTTGCCTGATCATAAGGGTTGAGGCGTGCATATGATCGAGGTAAAATATGATTGGGACCCCAAAGGGTCAATTGGATTAATTGTCGAAGGTGACGAGCCCAAGAAACCAACAGTCACACTGAATCCAATTGTAGTCCAGATCCAGCCCTCTGGGGATGCTGAAGTAAACATGTCCGTGCTTCTCGAGTTTGAAACACCGTCATCCACAAAGACCTCAGAGCTAATTGAGGTGGAGTTTGGGTCTCCGAAAGTACCATTTGAAGTTGTTGTATTACCTCCCAAAACAAGGATGCCCATTCCTGTAGCAATGTCAGCCATAACGCCATTCCATAAATAGGCCATTCCTTGGGATTATACCACCGAGGCAAGAAGGAAGGGGAAAACTAGGTCTGGGGAAGCAATTGCAACACAGGGTATGACCAGAACCGGCAGAATTTATACTCCGAAACACTTAGCTGAATCGAATAAGTAGGCCTTTGGACGGCCCATTGAAACTGAGCCCGATGATCTCTGGCGGAAGATACAGGCGAAAGAATACTCCGTTGTCGATCAATTAAATAAAACACCAGCGCATATCTCCATTCTAGCTCTACTGCAGAGCTCCGAGACACACAAGAATGCCCTGATGATGATACTGAGCGAGGCGTATGTGCCCAGTAACATAACTGCAGGAGAGATGGAAAACATGGTCGGGCAGATATTGGAGAGTCATAAGATACCTTTCCACGAGGATGAGTTGCCCCCTGAAGTTTTAGGCCACAACAAAGCATTCCACATCACTGTTCAATGCGAAGACTATTTCATCACCAGGACTTTGATTGATGGAGGGTCCAGCCTCAACATTTGTCCATTGGTGACTCTCAGAACATTAGGGAAGAGCCTGTATGAGATCAAGGATGGGGCCATCAATGTCAAAGCTTTCGATGGTTCCCAAAGGTCTACTATTGGGGAAATCAGTTTGTGTCTGCAAATGGGACCGACTTGGTTCGACGTTGACTTTCAAATGATAGACATCCCAGCATCTTACAACTTACTACTGGGACGACCTTGGATCCACGCCGCTGGAGCTGTAGCATGAACCCTGCACCAAGCAGTGAAGTTCGAGTAGAATCACCAAGAGGTGATTATTCATGGCGACGATAGTAATCCCATATACAGTCGCCAGACAATCCCAGCAATCGGAGGAAGAAGGAAGATAGGCGGAGAAACCTACCATCACATTGAGGGAGTCAACGCCGTGGACAAGGATAGGTGGTGGGATAACAAGATCGAAAGTATACTAAATTGGAGCGAATGTGAACCTGGCAAGGGGCTCGGCAAGAACCTCCAGGGAATCACTAAACCTATCAAACTGAAGAAGCACGGCACCACCTTCGGGTTGGGGTATGGATATACTTGGGAAGAATTCAAGGATTGGTCACCACCATGGCGCGGCCCTTATTATCCACTGGAGCACCCTATACCTCGCCTGGAGCAGACTTTCCAGCCAGCAGATACCATATATGGGTCGGAAGAAGAGGAAGCACTGGCGGCAATAAAGAATCTGTTCTTAGAAGACGACAATATGGACTGTCATGTCATTTTTGAGGAGGAAGGGGAGGAAGGCCCTTTCATACAAGCTGTGAGCCGACGGGCGCGCCTCAACAACTGGTCCGTCAGAACCACCAAGGCCCGAAAAGCTTCGGGGTTGCAAGGCTGAACAAAGCACTATGCATTATCTTTTACTTTTTCGCTAGTTGATTTCGTTTCCGTACTTTCTTTAAATTTCGAAAAGAGCTCCGATATTCAAAACAACTATTGAATTTATCAAAGTATTTTAGTTTCTTATAAATCTTCCTCTTATTATTTTCTCTATCATTTACTTTATTTACACATCATTACTATTACTTATCTCGATGAACCGGCGGATGTGACATGCGACAAGATAACGCAACAAACGGATATAGACTCAGAAGAAGATGATATACTAGAAGAGGTTGTTAAAGAGGTTGAGAACTTTGAGAATAGGCCTAAGTCTAACTTGGACGAAACTGAGGTTGTCAACTTGGGGGATACAGAGAATGTCAAGGAAACGCGCATCAGTGTTCACCTGTCACCATCAGAAAAGGAAGAGCACACGGAATTCTTAAGAGAATATGAGGACATATTTTCCTGGTCGTATGATGATATGACCGGTCTCAGTACATCTATTGTAGCTCACAAACTGCCAACAGATCCGACATGTCCGCCGGTAAAGCAGAAACTCAGAAAGTTCAAGCCTGACATGAGTTTGAAAATCAAGGAAGAAGTCACCAAGCAAGTCAAAGCCATAGTTCTTAGGGTGGTAGAGTATCCGACATGGTTAGCCAACATTGTACCAGTACCGAAGAAAGATGGGAAGGTTAGAGTCTGTGTCGACTACCAGGATCTTAATCGGGCCAGTCCCAAAGACGACTTCCCCTTGCCATACATACACATTCTTATTAACAACTGCGCCAAGCATGAGCTGCATTCATTTGTTGATTGTTTTGCCAGGTATCATCAGATATGGATGGATGAGGAAGATGCGGAGAAAACGGCTTTCATCACGCCGTGGGGGATGTATTGTTACAAGATAATGCCATTTGGGTTAAAAAATGCTGGTGCCACTTACATGAGGGCCATGACTACTATTTTCCATGACATGATACACAAAGAGATCGAGGTGTATGTAGACGACGTCATCATCAAATCCAAGAGAGCCACTAATCACATGGAAGATCTGAGGAAGTTCTTCAACAGACTGAGAAGGTACAACTTGAAACTAAATCCCGCCAAATGTGCGTTCGGGGTTCCCGCCGAAAAACTGCTTGGGTTCATCGTAAGTCGCCGAGGAATAGAACCGGATCCGTCAAAGGTTAAAGCCATTCAAAATTGCCACCGCCAAAGAACAAGAAAGAGGTTATGAGTTTCTTGGGGAGACTCAACTATATCAGCCGGTTCATAGCTCAGTCCACTGTCATTTGTGAACCCATATTTAAAATGTTGAAGAAGGACGCTGCTACCAAATAGACTGATGATTTCTAGAAAGCATTTGACAGAATCAAGGAATACCTGTCAACGCCGCCCGTCTTGGTTCCGCCCGATCCAAGTAGACCTCTATTGCTTTACCTTGCAGTATTGGATGGAGCATTCGGTTGTGTTCTGGGACAACACGATGAAACGGGGAGAAAGGAGCAAGCCATCTACTATCTCAGTAAGAAGTTCACCCCGTACGAGGCCCGATATTCTCTATTAGAGCGCACCTGTTGTGCTCTGGTAGCTCAGAAATTGAGGCATTATTTCTGTGCCTACACTACTTATCTCATATCAAGAATGGATCCACTAAAGTATATCTTCTAGAAGCCCATGCCCACTAGCAAGCTAGCCAAGTGGCAAATCCTACTAAGTGAATTCGACATTGTTTACGTGACTCAGAAGGCAATCAAGGGACAAGCCTTGGAGGATCATCTCGCCAAGAATCCTGTGGACGGAGAATACGAGCCTCTAAAGACGTATTTTCCTGACGAAGAGGTATCTTTCATAGGAGAAGATATTGCAGAATCCTATGACGGCTGGAAAATGTTTTTCGACGGAGCCGCAAATTTCAAAGGAGTTGGCATAGGAGCAGTCTTAGTATCAGAAACCGGCCAGCATTACCCGGTATCCGCCAAACTCAGGTTCCCATGCACCAACAATATGGCCGAATACGAAGCCTGTATCTTGGGGCTCAAGATGGCCATTGACATGAACATTCAGGAGTTGCTAGTGATCGGGGATTCATATTTGCTCATACATCAGGTCCGAGAAGAATGGGCAACCAAGAACTCTAAGATACTCTCCTACCTACATCATGTACAGGAATTGAGGAAAAGGTTCACAAAAACGGAATTTCAGCATGTCCCCCGAGTACAGAATGAGTTTGCCGACGCATTGGCTACCTTATCATCTATGATTCAATACCCGGATAAGAATTTCACTGATCCCATCCTGGTAAAGATTTATGATCAGCCAGCTTACTGTGCTCATGTCGAGGAAGAAGCAGATGGGAAACCATGGTTCCATGACATCAAGGAGTACTTGGCAACAGGAGAATAGCCATAACTTGCCAAAGCTACTCAGAAACGTACCCTTCGGCGGTTGTCTAACAACTTCTTTCACCATGGAGGAATCCTGTACAGGAGGACTCCCGATTTGGGATTACTAAGGTGTGTCGAGGCAAAGGAAGCATCCAAGTTATTAGACGAAGTGCATGCAGGAACCTGCGGTCCACATATGAATGGTTTTGTCTTAGCAAAAAAGATAATTCGGGCAGGATATTTTTGGATGACTATGGAAACGGACTGCATCCAGTATGTTCGCAAATGCCATCACTGTCAGATACATGCAGATATGATAAAGGTGCCTCCAAATGAGCTTACTGCAACAAGCTCGCCATGGCCATTCGCCGCTTGGGGAATGGATGTTATCGGACCTATCGAGCCTGCCGCATCAAATGGGCACAGGTTCATTCTAGTGGCAATTGATTATTTCACCAAATGGGTTGAGGTAGCATCGTATAAGGCAGTAACCAAGAAGGTTGTGGTAGATTTTGTCCGCGACCGTATTGTTTGTCGGTTCGGAATTCCGGAATCAATCGTTACTGATAATGGTTCCAATCTCAACTATGACTTGATGAAAGCAATATGTGAAGCATTCAAGATCAAACACAAGAACTCCAGAGTCTACAGGCCGCAGATGAATGGAGCTGTGGAAGCAGCCAACAAGAATATCAAGAAGATACTAAGGAAGATGATAGAGAAGCATAACCAGTGGAATGAGAAGTTATCATTTGCCTTATTGGGATACCGCACCACAGTCCGCACATCAACCGGGGCAACTCCCTATATGCTGGTTTATGGTACGGAGGCGGTCATTCCCGCCGAGATAGAAATTCCCTCCTTGAGGATCATACAAGAAGCAGGATTAGAGGATGCAGAATGGGTAAAAGGTCGCTACGAGCAGCTAGCCCTTATAGATGGGAAAAGAATGAATGCAGTTTGCCACGGTCAATTGTATCAGAACAGAATGTCCAGAGCTTTCAACAAAAGAGTCAAGCCAAGGAAGTTTACACCGGGGCAGCTGGTGTTGAAGAAAATTTTTCCGCATCAAGATGAAGCCAAAGGAAAATTCTCTCCCAACTGGCAAGGTCCGCATATGGTTCATTGGGTTCTAACCGAAGGAGCCCTCATACTTGCAGAAATAGACGGAGAAGTCTAGCCAAAACCAATCAATTCAGATGCAGTCAAGCGTTATTATGTGTAATCCTTTATGATTTCTTTATGATGTAATTTGAACTACGCCTGACCTGATTCCCATTTAAGAGGGGATACGTAGGCAGCCCTATGGGTTCGGTCACAATTCAATAAAATTTCCATTCCCTCGCTATTGGAAACTGGGGCAGAATTTTGAGGAGGACCCTCAAAATTCCAAAGTTGATTTCAGCCATTCATCGCACACAACCGTCGGAAGCACCAGCCCAGTAAACTAGGGCAGAATTTTGAGGAGCACCCTCAAAATTCCGGAGCAAGAGAGGTTGCAATGTCTTGAACCTCGTCGCAGTCGTCGGTTCATCTAAAAAGAAAACTATTATTTTCAATTATGTATTTACGTTACATTATTTTACTAAATCATGCATGACTATTATCCGAATTGCTGTGTTTAGCAACGCTACCCCAATGATACACAACGTCAAGCAGGACGAGCAAAGGCCACGGGAAGACGAACTAACCTTCCCCCTTTTACAAAACTCACGATTTTTCTTTGGATGCAGGCACTCAATTCGCAATGTCATTAGATATATTTATGCACTCATACTTTCTCAAGAATGCAACTTCTCAGAATCATCACCTATTTACAATTCTATCCGTACACAACATCCCCAGCAGCCACAATGATGCAATCAGCTATCAGCTATCATCTACCAGCTAAGAGATTTCATTACTATTCGCCCTTTTAATTCCTGCATTTTGCATAAGGCTACTTTTTTGCCTTTTGAGACTAAGCATTGTCTCCGTCTGCATTCCTGCATTTTGCATAAGGCTACTTTTTTGCCTTCCGAGACTAAGCACTGTCTCCATCCTGCATTTTCCTGCATTGCATAAGGCTACTTTTCTGCCTTCCGAGGTTAAGCTCTACCTCCATCTGCATTTTTTTTTGCATCGTATAAGGCTACTATTCTGCCTTCCGAGGTTAAGCTCTACCTCCATTTGCATTTCCTGCATTGCATAAGGCTACTATTCTGCCTTACGAGACTAAGCTCTGTCTCCATCTGCATGGCTGAAATATCGCCACTTCATTTAAATCTGGCATCGACTGAAAGATCGCCATTCTACTTATATTTTTTTGGATGGCTGAAATATCGCCACTTTATTTAAATCTTGCATCGGCTGAAAGATCGCCATTTTACTTACATTTTTTGCATGGCTGAAATATCGCCACTTTATTTAAATCCTGCGTCGGCTGAATAATTGCCAACTTTATTTAATTCTCTGTATCTGCTTAAAAATGCCAGCTTTGTTTAAATTCCTGTCGGCTGAAATATCGCCATTTGTATTTATACTTCATATCGGCTGAAATATCGCCATTTATATTTATTGCTTTACATCGGCTGAAATATCGCCAAATCCTGCATTTCATGGGCTGAAATATCGCCAAATTGTCCAAGGGCGTCATTGTTCGGAGGCATCATTTTCATAGCCCGAGAACGCCATGCCATGGCCTGAGGACCCCTCCCACCCCCCCACCCCCCCGCTTTATATATAGCACATCATTATTCAAAGGCATCATGGTTCGGAGGCACCATTATCATAGCCCGAGAACGTCATTTCATAGCCTGCGAATCCTTTATTATACGCTTCATGGCCCAGGACGTCATGGTCTGAGGACGTCATCCTGCCCGTCCGAAGACAGCATTCATGGTCCAATGGGAACTTGCATCACGTTTAAATTTATGCACAATATATGTTGTATAGCTCACTTGCAGGTACACTGGCTAGCAACGGCCATCTCAGCAGGAGCGATCCCGCTCCGGTTCCCGCAGCCTATCAGATTTCAACTGCTTTTCTCAACATAAACATCGCGTCCGCCTTTCAAATCTCCATTGGCATATTCCGTCAATGGATCCTAAACTACATATGGCTTGATTCCTGTAAGACCAGGGATATGTAGGCAGCTCACGGACCAGAGCTCGGTCAAAAATTCTTTGCAAATCGGCTCTCTCGGTCAAAATTGGTCATCATGTCTTTACCCGACAACTCTTTCATCCTTCCCAGGTAAACAGGGGCAGCTGTTGAT